>NC_090647.1:391814214-392414214 GCF_040937935.1 Hyperolius riggenbachi | reverse complement strand
GGGGGAGCTCGTTATCAGAAACATCTGGTAGCAGTGTCCGGCGACATGTATCGCCACCTATGTACAGCCAGCCAACATGCCCTTCAACGTCAGCTGCTGATGCCACCATAGTGCCATCATCCCAGCGGGGCTCAGCGGTTTGGAAATTTTTTAATGTGTATGTCTCAGATTGGAGCAATGCCATCTGTTCTCTCTGCCTCCAAAAATTGAGCAGTGGAAAGGCCAACACCCATGTAGGGACAAGTGCCTTACGAAGGCACATGGAGAAAAGGCACAAACTGCAATGGGAAGAGCACCTGAGCAAAAGCAGCACACAAAAAAAAGCCACCCTCCTTCTACTCTTCCTCCTTCAGGTGCATCATCTTCAGCCGCTTTCTCCCTTGCACCTTCACAGCCACCCTCCTCCACTCCGCCTCTGACCTTGAGCGGTTCCTGTTCCTCTGCCCACAGCAGCCAGGTGTCTGTGAAGGGAATCTTTGAACAGAAGTAGCCAATTTCTACCAGTCACCCCCTTGCCCGGCGTCTGACAGCTGGCTTGGCGGAACTGTTAGCTCGCCAGCTGTTACCACACCAGCTGGTGGACTCTGAGGCCTTCCGTAAATTTGTGGCCATTGGGACACCGCAGTGGAAGATGCCAGGCCACAATTATTTCTCTAAAAAGGCGATACCCAAACTGTACCGTGAAGTTGAGAGGCAAGTGGTGTAATCTCTGGCACACAGCGTTGGGTCAAAAGGGTCCACCTGACCATGGATGCCTGGTCTGCCAAGCATGGTCAGGGCAGGTACATTACTTACACAGCCCATTGGGTCAACCTGGTGACCGATGGCAAGCAGGGAGTACGTGGCTGTGCAGCGGACCAACTTGTGGCACCTCCACGGCTTGCAGGCAGGCCTCCTGCCACCCCCTCTCTTCCTGCTACATCCTCTTCGCTGTCATCCTCCTCCTCCTCCTTGGCTGAGTGGCAGTTCAACTCTGTTGGTGCTGCGATCTCCTCTCCAGCTACACAGCCCCAGCTCCCCAGGGCCTATGCTGTATGCCAGGTACGACGGTGTCACGCCATCTTAGACATGCCTTGCCTCAAAGCAGAGAGTCACACTGGACCAGTTCTCTTGGCTGCTCTTAACAAACAGTTGCATCAGTAGCTGACTCCTCACCAGCTGGAGATCGGCCACGTTGTGTGTGACAACGGCAGCAATCTAATTTCCGCTTTGAATTTGGGAAAGCTGACACATGTACCCTGCATGGCACATGTGCTGAATCTAGTCATTCAAAGATTTGTCTCAAAGTATCCAGGCTTAGAGGACGTCCTGAAGCAGGCCAGAAAGTTGTGTGTGCAGGTGGTCTTACACGGCCATGGCACACTTTGCCGAGATTCAGCGGAGAAACAAGTTGGCGGTGAGACGCCTCATTTGCAATAGCCCGACTCGCTGGAATTCGACCCTCCTTATGTTCTCTCGCCTGCTAGAACAGGAGAAAGCCGTCACCCAGTACTGACACGGAAGAGCCGTGAGAAAAGAGAACGCAATCGCAATCGGTTTTCTGCACCAATTGTCGTTGCATTGCCAGGTGTCTGTCTGTGGATACCAGTCAGTCAAACCTGGGGTCTCTCCTTCTCTCAGCAGAGAAATAGCATTAACTTAGGTGCAGGATGACTGTTGATTTGCTAATGAACTAAGAACAAACTCTTGTGTCCAAGAGGCTAGTGTTTATTTTTAATTACCTGAGGACAAAGGGTCTGCACTCTGGGAGAACCTCAGATAGGTGTCAATTGCTTCCACCATTTGGTGAGCCCAGCAAAGGGAGCTTCCCTCACAGCTTGAGGCCAGATAGCCTGACTCCGTCAGCAGCCGAGAGAAATGAATGCTGTATATGATTTTTTGCATCTTTACAAAATATAGTATGTAGGATAATTACGAGAGTTGTATCATTGGGTTTGTAGTGTCTTGCCGGATCTTTTGATACCAGTCTTGAGTGGCACGGGGTGCTCTACAACCAAGTTATTAAACTTCTCAGGAACTGGACCCTCTACCCTAATCAAGTCTGATGTCATAGGAATTGTCATAATCTAAAGAATATTAATCTGTTATCAGCGCATATGTGGCATTTATCGGTTTTGAGTTACAGCGTTTTATAAGTTTAAACCTACATCTCTCTCCGAGGGAATGAACTGTGATTGGTTTGTAATTCAGAGGGGGCAGGCATTGCCACACCCCAAACCAGCTTCATCAAAAGCACATTGCCAGCAGGCGGACCTCATTCCTCCAAATTCCATCTTCTTGGGAGCATGCTGCCGCTTTGAGGAACAGTGGCGGCCATCTTCTCTGAACTTTGCTCCTGAACTGAAACGAAGGAACTTTATGAGTTTTCCCAGAAAGGACATATGTCCACGAATTTTAAGTATCCGTATATTCTTCCCTTTTATTTTTTATACTGTACTATTATTTGTCTCTATAATTGTTGATTATAATGATTTTCTGTATATATTAATTATTTATATTGCATATTTAATAAACAACGCTAATGTCCTTTATTTGTTCAGCTACCCTATTATTCAGCCGCACAAACTGAACCCTGGTTTCTGAAGAGTTGCTACTATTGTTGACAGCTAGATAATATAGAGTGTGTTTAACCGTTTTCTATTTGCAGGTCTAGAGTCAGTCAGTCAGTGGGTTCCTCTGTCCCATGGTAACAGAGGTGGTGGCAGTTATACCCTGAAATGGTGTGTAATTTGTATTACTGTAACTCACAGGCACCCTTCTAGTCGGTCTGCTGCCAAAATTCCTGTGGTTTCTGTGCACCGATTGCGACCACAGATTGCATGGTCTGTGTGCTGAAACCGATTGGAAGGCATTGTGCGGTCCGGCCACTAGGGGTCCTGTGACAAGTACCTCTACAATTTCAGTAGAAGGACACAATCTGGGGAGATTGGGATGTTCTGGCCCAACAACTGGACACTGATGCAAAATGCATGCAGGTTCATGCGGCCGTTTGAGGAGGTGACCAACCTGGTGAGTCGCAGTAAAGGCACCATCGGCGACTTGATCCCGTACGCTTACTTCCTGGAGCGTACCGTGCGTAGAGTAATGGATTAAGCTGTGGAGGAGCGTGAGGAGGAACATCTTGCATGTGTATGCTTTAAAACATCTTGCACCCTGGAACTGGTGTAAAGTATAACACAGCAAGTAACAATAGCATAATCTGGCTATGTGTGAATTCCCAGGTCCACCTGGTCCTAACACACTGTAGGATCTGACTGAGGTCTGAGTGCTCACACGTAAGTATTCGCAACGGCAGACAACCAGCAACTGATAAGCAAGATCTATATATACTTGCAGTGCTGTGCAGCTCCACCCGAGCCACTCAGCCAATCCAGAGTCCAGCTGGGATCAGCTGATCGTCCTGATCAGCTGATTCCCCTTCTGCTGGTATAAATGTCCTGTCGCCTGGCGCGCGCACGCGTAGCTCTCCATCTGTGTGAACTAGAAGGTCCAGCCAAGCCAGACGCGTGTCGCTGCGCGGAAACCGTCGGTCTCAACGCGGAGATAGCCACCCTGTCACTAGACCACGCGGCGGCATCTCCGCTGTTCCCCTCCAGGTGTTAGACCCCTTGAAACATCTTTTCCATTACTTTTCTGGCCAGCATAAGTGTTTCTAGTTTTCAAAGTTCGCCTCCCCATTGAAGTCTATTGCGGTGCGCGAAAGTTCGCGCAAACCAAACTTTTTGCGGAAGTTCACGAACCAAAAATCGGAGTTTTGGGCTATCTCTACTTGTAAATAGTGAAGGACGCAAATTGAAAAAATGCACCTTTATTTCCAAATAAAATATCAGCGCCATAAATTGTGATATGGACATAATTTAAATGGTGTATTAACTGGGACAAATGGGCAAATAAAATACATGGGTTTAAATTATGGTAGCATGTATTAATTAACCACTTCAGCACCACAGGGTTTTTTGCTTAAAAACCAGAGCAATTTTCACATTTCAGCGCTCCTCCCATTCATTCACCAATAACTTTATTGCTACTCATCAGATGTAAATGATCTATATCTTGTTTTTTTTTGCCACAAATTATGCTTTGGGAGGGTGATATTTGCTTTTAGTAATTATGTTATTATCTGTGCATTTTAAAGGGAAAGATGAGAAAAAAAAAGAAAAAATACACTATTTCTCCATTTCCATCCACTATAGTTTTCAAATAAACAATGTTACCATAGGTAAAACACACACATTGTATTTGCTAATTTGTCCTGGTTATCTCAACATTTAAATAATGTTCCTAGTACAATGTATGGCGATAATATATTAGTTTCTGGTTTGTGTTTTTTGATTTCTCATTGTACTCTATCAGTAATTAAAAGCCCTTTTCTTCATGATTAACAGTAATACACTCTCATGGCATACATATTTTAAAAGCTAAGTCCCTAGGGTAACTATGTATTCTCTTTTCAATGCTGTCACATTTGTTGTTTTTACAAGTATTTATTTGGGGGTATAGAGTACATGAAAATAACAGTTTTATTGCTTTTCATTCAGTTTTCCGGTAAAAAAAATCACATGACTTATCCCTCAGTTGTCAAACACCACAAAATCTATTCTCTCACTTGTCACGGTTAAAATTATACCCTATATACATAATCAGATAGCTTATTGGGCATACAGCACACTGTTTACCACAAGTACGCCTATCTACTCCCCTGAGCTTCAGATGAAGTTTTGTGGGGAGTAGATAAGCGTAGCAAGGGTTTCAAAGTGGTTAATTTAAAACTATAATGGCCAAAAACTGAGAAATAATGAATGTTTTCCATTTCTTTCTTAATCTTCCTGTTAAAATGGATTTAGAATAAAACAATATGTACCACACAAAGAAAGCCTAAATGGTGGCGAAAAAAACAAGATATAGATCATTTCAGTGTGATAAGTATATAGGTAGAAAAAAAACAACGTTTTGTAAGAAATAAAACCTTTTAATGGCTAACTAATAGAGTTAAATGATGCAAGCTTTCTGGGATCTAGTCCCCTTCTTCAGGCATATTTCCAGATGTAAGCTGAAGTAAAACACTGATGCAGATAAATGGTAAACACGAAGATGACAGTTGTGTTGGTTACTGTTTACCCGTTAGGTGTCAGGTGATCAGCAGGTGATCAGCAGGCTGGAGCCAGTGAGTTAGTGCAACCATACATGAAATCCAGCAGGTTTCTGAAGATCATGAAGCCAAATCAATCATGTTACATAAGGTGTCATGAATCCTGTTCCACAATTTAAACCTTCTGTTAATGTTAATAAATTTGTACTCAGAAACTTTTCTTGATTGATCATTTTTGAAGTTACCCTTAAGAACAAGTACTTTTAGATCTTGCATGCTGTGTCCTGGTTCACAGAAGTGTTGGCCCACTGGTGTGTCCATTTTACCCTCGTTCATTTTAAAGCGGTGATGGTTCATTCTTGTGCGCAGTTTTTGTCCTGTTTCTCCTATATAGATTCCTCTTGAGGGGCATTTCATGCAGCTTATCATGTATACAACATTGGATGACTCGCAGGAAAATTGGTCTTGTATTTGATGATATTTCTGTGAGTTTGGCAGGGCCGGGCCGAGGCAGAGGCTGGAGAGGCTCCAGCCTCGGGGCGCAGTGTAGGAGGGGGCGCACAATTTATTCAGCTGTCATTCCCAATTGTGTTTGAAGCAGAAAGAAATAAGAAAAGGGGATACATGACAGTGACTGCAAGCCAGATAACTAGAGATTAAGGTGTTGGTAAGGTTGGGGGCCTTGGGGCACCAATAGCAATAGGCGTCTAATAGCAATCAGTGTGTGCCGGCTGGGGTGGGAGGGATGGGGGGCGCACTTTGGTGTCTCAGCCTTGGGTGCTGGAGGACCTTGTCCCGCCTCTGGAGTTTGGTATTTGTATTTGGCTTGTGCTCAAGATATAAGGGCAGGTCTCACACCTTGTGTTATTGCAGGGTAATGTGCCTGGAGTATCTGGTGTAGATAATGCACTTCTGATAATCATTTGTCTCAAATTGGGAGGTTGTCTGAAAGCAAGCAGTGGTAAATCAGGAAAAACATCCTTCATGCGTTTGTCTTTATGGAGTATTGGTTGTAGGGCTTTTGATATCTTCCTCAGTGTCTTTAATTTTGGGTTGTAGGTTACCACAATTGGGATTCTGTTGTTTTCAGTCTTTGGGGTGTACTTCAACAGTTCCTCTCTTGATTTTAAAGTTGCTCTGTGTATTTGATCATCAACGATTTGTGGATGATATCCCTGATCTATGAATATTTTACGTAGTGACATAAGTTGTCTGTCTCTGTCCTCTGAATTAGAACATATTCGGTTATACCTCAGAGCCTGGCTGTAAACAATAGATTTTTTGGTGTGTTCCGGGTGGAAACTCTTCCATTTTAGGTAAATATGCCGGTCAGTTGGTTTACGGTATATGGATGTTTGTAAAATTCTATCTTGTATATAAATTGTGGTATCCAGGAAACTGACATGGGAGGTTGAAAAGCTGAGCGTTAACTTGATGTTCTTGTGGTACTCTGAGAAGTTTTTGTGGAATCTGATTAATTCTTCCTGTGATGCTGTCCAGATTAATAGGATATCGTCTATAAATCTGAAGTAAGCCCATGGTTTAATTTCACAAGTTGAAAGGAAGTTTTCCTCCAATCTGGCCATAAACAAATTTGCATACTGGGGTGACATCCTACTTCCCATAGCACTGCCCATTGTCTGTAGATACATATCATTCCCAAATGAAAAATAGTTGTGAGTTAGTATATACCTGATAAGTTGTAGTGTGGGCTCTGTTGGTAGATCATTTAGCTGAAGGAAATGTTGGCAAGCTGCAATACCGTCCTCGTGTGGAATGTTGGTATAAAGGGATTCAACATCCATTGTAGCCAGGATAGCACCCTCTGGGATCGGACCCATGGCAGTCAATTTGTTAAGAAGGTCAGTGGTGTCTTGGATGTAGCTGGCTGTATTCCTTACCATGGGTTTAAGAATGTTTTCTACCCAACCAGATATCTTTTCTGTTAGTGTCCCCAAACCAGAGATGATAGGACGACCTGAATTTCCTTCTTTGTGTATTTTTGGTAAGATGCAGAAGGTGCCTATTTTAGGATTAGCTGGTATTAATGTAAGTATGTTAGATGATTTTGAGGAAAGATCATTAAGCATATTCTTCAATTCCCTTGAGTATTGTAGCGTGGGGTTTGTTTCTAGTCTTTTGTAGTAGGTGTTGTTGGAGAGCTGTGTGTTTGCTTCTTGAATATAGCTGGATTTATCCAAAATCACTACAGCTCCTCCTTTGTCAGCTGGTTTGATTACTATATTGTCATTGCTTTTAAGGTGCAGTATTGCTTTCCTTTCTTGAGTATTGAGGTTGTAGAGTGTCTGTTTTTGTTTGTCCAGTATCTCTAATTTTATTATTTTTCTGAAGTTGTCAATATACTCTTCTAATTTCTTGTTCCACCCTAATTTTGGTGTCCAGGTACTGCTCTTTTTGTTTTTGCTATTCTCAGGTTCAGTATCTTCGAATGATGAATAATTAGGTCTGTTGTGAAAAAACTCCTTTAGCCTTATCCTCCGAAAAAATTCTTCCATGTCACTACAAAATTCTATTTCATCAAATCTTTTGGTGGGGCAAAAAGTGAGTCCTTTAGATAGAACAGCTAATTCAGTCTTGCTTGGGTTATAGCTGGACAAGTTAACCACAGGTAAAAGATTGGCAGTTTTAGGTTCTGAACGTGGTACACTTGTATTGTTATCTAGAATGATGTTTTCAGCTTTCAGTCTAAGGCTGTCGAGTTTCTTTTTCTTGTTTTGGATTAAATGGTGTTGTAATTGTTTATAGAATTTCTGTAATGTAGATTTAATGCTTTCTGATGATGGTCCTTGCAGTGTAGAATAGAGTAAACATAGATTATCTTGGGTAATTTTCTTTTTGCTGTAACAAACCTTGATGAGATGATTCCTGATCCTTTCTGATGTTCTGAAGCAGAGTCGCTGTGCAAAATGGGTATTGAAGGTATGTTGAACTGGGTTTCTGATAGTAATACCTTTCGGTATCAGATTTTCTTTCTTGCACTTGGATAGAAAAAAGATGTCACTGTCCAGTTGTGCCAATTTCTTCAGTAAGGTTTTACATTCCAAATGTGTGCGGTACATTATGGTATCTTGCATGATGATAGTAGCAAAAAAGTTTCTGTACCGTGTTAGCCAAACAAATTATATAGGTAGAAAAAAAACAACGTTTTGTAAGAAATAATACCTTTTAATGGCTAACTAATAGAGTTAAATGATGCAAGCTTTCTGGGATCTAGTCCCCTTCTTCAGGCATATTTCCAGATGTAAGCTGAAGTAAAACACTGATGCAGATAAATGGTAAACACGAAGATGACAGTTGTGTTGGTTACTGTTTACCCGTTTAATAATAATAATAATAAAATAATAATACTACCCGTTAGGTGTCAGGTGATCAGCAGGCTGGAGCCAGTGAGTTAGTGCAACCATACATGAAATCCAGCAGGTTTCTGAAGATCATGAAGCCAAATCAATCATGTTACATAAGGTGTCATGAATCCTGTTCCACAATTTAAACCTTCTGTTAATGTCTTGAACATTTTCATAAATTTGTACTCAGAAACTTTTCTTGATTGATCATTTTTGAAGTTACCCTTAAGAACAAGTACTTTTAGATCTTGCATGCTGTGTCCTGGTTCACAGAAGTGTTGGCCCACTGGTCATCTCATCAAGGTTTGTTACAGCAAAAAGAAAATTACCCAAGATAATCTATGTTTACTCTATTCTACACTGCAAGGACCATCATCAGAAAGCATTAAATCTACATTACAGAAATTCTACAAACAATTACAACACCATTTAATCCAAAACAAGAAAAAGAAACTCGACAGCCTTAGACTGAAAGCTGAAAACATCATTCCCGTGTCTTTTCTGTTAGTGTACCCCGTTCAGAACCTAAAACTGCCAATCTTTTACCTGTGGTTAACTTGTCCAGCTATAACCCAAGCAAGACTGAATTAGCTGTTCTATCTAAAGGACTCACTTTTTGCCCCACCAAAAGATTTGATGAAATAGAATTTTGTAGTGACATGGAAGAATTTTTTCGGAGGATAAGGCTAAAGGAGTTTTTTCACAACAGACCTAATTATTCATCATTCGAAGATACTGAACCTGTGAATAGCAAAAACAAAAAGAGCAGTACCTGGACACCAAAATTAGAGCGGAACAAGAAATTAGAAGAGTATATTGACAACTTCAGAAAAAGAATAAAATTAGAGATACTGGACAAACAAAAACAGACACTCTACAACCTCAATACTCAAGAAAGGAAAGCAATACTGCGCCTTAAAAGCAATGACAATATAGTAATCAAACCAGCTGACAAAGGAGGAGCTGTAGTGATTTTGGATAAATCCAGCTATATTCAAGAAGCAAACAGACAGCTCTCCAACAACACCTACTACAAAAGACTAGAAACAAACCCCACGCTACAATACTCAAGGGAATTGAAGAATATGCTTAATGATCTTTCCTCAAAATCATCTAACATACTTACATTAATACCAGCTAATCCTAAAATAGGCACCTTCTACATCTTACCAAAAATACACAAAGAAGGAAATCCAGGTCGTCCTATCATCTCTGGTTTGGGGACACTAACAGAAAAGATATCTGGTTGGGTAGAAAACATTCTTAAACCCATGGTAAGGAATACAGCCAGCTACATCCAAGACACCACTGACCTTCTTAACAAATTGACTGCCATGGGTCCGATCCCAGAGGGTGCTATCCTGGCTACAATGGATGTTGAATCCCTTTATACCAACATTCCACACGAGGACGGTATTGCAGCTTGCCAACATTTCCTTCAGCTAAATGATCTACCAACAGAGCCCACACTACAACTTATCAGGTATATACTAACTCACAACTATTTTTCATTTGGGAATGATATGTATCTACAGACAATGGGCAGTGCTATGGGAAGTAGGATGTCACCCCAGTATGCAAATTTGTTTATGGCCAGATTGGAGGAAAACTTCCTTTCAACTTGTGAAATTAAACCATGGGCTTACTTCAGATTTATAGACGATATCCTATTAATCTGGACAGCATCACAGGAAGAATTAATCAGATTCCACAAAAACTTCTCAGAGTACCACAAGAACATCAAGTTAACGCTCAGCTTTTCAACCTCCCATGTCAGTTTCCTGGATACCACAATTTATATACAAGATAGAATTTTACAAACATCCATATACCGTAAACCAACTGACCGGCATATTTACCTAAAATGGAAGAGTTTCCACCCGGAACACACCAAAAAATCTATTGTTTACAGCCAGGCTCTGAGGTATAACCGAATATGTTCTAATTCAGAGGACAGAGACAGACAACTTATGTCACTACGTAAAATATTCATAGATCAAGGATATCATCCACAAATCGTTGATGATCAAATACACAGAGCAACTTTAAAATCAAGAGAGGAACTGTTGAAGTACACCCCAAAGACTGAAAACAACAGAATCCCAATTGTGGTAACCTACAACCCAAAATTAAAGACACTGAGGAAGATATCAAAAGCCCTACAACCAATACTCCATAAAGACAAACGCATGAAGGATGTTTTTCCTGATTTACCACTGCTTGCTTTCAGACAACCTCCCAATTTGAGACAAATGATTATCAGAAGTGCATTATCTACACCAGATACTCCAGGCACATTACCCTGCAATAACACAAGGTGTGAGACCTGCCCTTATATCTTGAGCACAAGCCAAATACAAATACCAAACTCACAGAAATATCATCAAATACAAGACCAATTTTCCTGCGAGTCATCCAATGTTGTATACATGATAAGCTGCATGAAATGCCCCTCAAGAGGAATCTATATAGGAGAAACAGGACAAAAACTGCGCACAAGAATGAACCATCACCGCTTTAAAATGAATGAGGGTAAAATGGACACACCAGTGGGCCAACACTTCTGTGAACCAGGACACAGCATGCAAGATCTAAAAGTACTTGTTCTTAAGGGTAACTTCAAAAATGATCAATCAAGAAAAGTTTCTGAGTACAAATTTATTAACATTAACAGAAGGTTTAAATTGTGGAACAGGATTCATGACACCTTATGTAACATGATTGATTTGGCTTCATGATCTTCAGAAACCTGCTGGATTTCATGTATGGTTGCACTAACTCACTGGCTCCAGCCTGCTGATCACCTGCTGATCACCTGACACCTAACGGGTAAACAGTAACCAACACAACTGTCATCTTCGTGTTTACCATTTATCTGCATCAGTGTTTTACTTCAGCTTACATCTGGAAATATGCCTGAAGAAGGGGACTAGATCCCAGAAAGCTTGCATCATTTAACTCTATTAGTTAGCCATTAAAAGGTATTATTTCTTACAAAACGTTGTTTTTTTTCTACCTATATAATTTGTTTGGCTAACACGGTACAGAAACTTTTTTGCTAGTGTGATAAGTAGTGATTAAGTTATTGGTGAATGAATGGGAGGTGAAAGTTGCTCGGATGCATAAAGTGAACAACACTCTGGGCTGAAGTGGTTAAATATATAGGCTATATGTAACAATTCCATTTTACCTCTATCTATATAAATAAATTGGAAAATAATATCTATTCCTAGCATAGCATATGCTTCAGAACTAACTCCATCCTGAATTATTGCAAATACTTTCTGTTTTAAGAAAGCAATCTTTTGTAGCCCATTGTAGCCCCTTACACTCCAAGTTCACCATGAGCTTGCTGGTTAGTCTGTACCTCTGGATGTTTCCAGTCCTACTCCAAAGAGCCACTTTAATCCATGCCATGCACTGATAAAGACTAGAGATGGGTCGAATCTCCGATTTTTGGTTCGCGAACGCTGTTCGCGAACTTCCGCGGAAGGTTCGGTTTGCGCGAACTTTCGCGGACCGCAATAGACTTCAATGGGGAGGCGAACTTGGAAAACTAGAAACACTTATGCTGACCAGAAAAGTGATGGGAAGGATGTTTCAAGGGGTCCAACACCTGGACCCCCAGGTGGAGGAGTGGGATACATGCCAAAAGACCCAGGGAAAAATCTGGATTTGACGCAAAGCAGCGTTTTATGGGCAGAAATCCCATTGAATGCTAAATTGCAGGCCTAACGTGCTTTAAAACATCTTGCATGTGTATACATCAATCAGGTAGTGTAATTAGTGTACTGCTTCACACTGACACACCAAACTCACTGTGTAACGCACCGCAACCAGATGTTTGTGTAGTGACGGCCATGCTGGACTACTGCGCAACATGGCGAGATTGCTCTTCCTCACTCAGTGATGTCAGGTAATGTGTGACTTCCTTCTTAACTTTCCATGGCATTGTTAAAAAGTTTAAGTTTTTTTTTTTAAATTACATTTTCTACTTGCTGTGTACTTGTTCAGTACCGCTACAATGAGAATCATATGGAGGCGGGCAAGTCTGCCATTGTGACCCCGGGTAATGGCCGGGGAATGAGGGATGGAAACCGGTGTGGAGCCTGAGAAACGGCTACCACTACACATCCAAGGAGGGCAGCAGGCAGGCATGCCCGCCCCGAGGTAGTGACCAAAAATAACAATACGGGACTCGGGAGGACCTGCTGTATTTGAAATGAATGTACTTTAAATCCTTTAACGAGAACCAGTTATGGTGGGCAAAGATGACACCACATTCCTTTCACGAGAATCATATGGAGTCGGTGAATTCTGCCATTTGTGACCCCGGGTAATGGCCGGGGAATGAGGGATGGAATCCGGGAGGAGGAGGGTTACTGCCAGTCAGGGGCGTAGCAATAGGGGTTGCAGAGGTTGCGACCGCATCGGGGCCCTTGGGCCAGAGGGGCCCCGAAGGGCCCTACCTCAACTACAATATTAGCTCTCCATTGGTCCTGTGCTCATAATAATAACTTCTATAGCTACTTTAAATAGTGGTAATAATTAACAAACTGTTCCCCAACCCCTTTTTGCACCTCTGACACTGTAGTTGCCCTTGGCAGGTTTTGGTGCGCCGTATCAATTGCTATGTATAGAGTGCTTGGGGGGCCCCAAGTAAAACTTGCATCGGGGCCCAAAACTCCTTAGCTACGCCACTGCTGCCAGTGGTACCTTTATTGCGTTGTCCTGTCACATCACCCTTAAAAGCATTGTACAGCATCATTGCCAGCTTGTTCTGCCAGTGCTGCATCCTTTCCGCCTTCTGTTGAGTTGGTAACAGGTCCGTCACTTTGTGCCTGTATCGAGGGTCTAGTAGCGTGGCCACCCAGTACAGGTTATTCCCGTTGAGTTTTTTGATACAGGGGTCCCTCAACAGGCTGGACAACATGAAAGAGAACATCTGCACAAAGTTGGATCCAGACATACTCTCCATCTCCTCTAGCTCTTCCTCAGTGATGTCATGCAACTCCTCTTCCTCCCCCCAGCCCAGGGCCGGATTTACCATAAGGCACACTAGGCACGTGCCTATAGGCGGCCCGTTAGTGAAAGGCGGGCTAGTATCCTCCCAGAGTGTCCTCTTGTCGCTCGCTCTCTCTCTCTCTCTGAACGCAAGAAGTTTTGAATCAGGATGATATCATCCTGATTCAAAACTTCTTGCTTTTACTCATGGCTAACACGGTACAACACTTTCCTGCTTCTCTCTCTGAAGAGAGCAGAGCGCCGTTAATAGGGCTAGAAGCAGCGGCTGGAGAGGCTGAACTCCGTGGGCACATTCCTCCCCGCTGTGATCGCCCTCCACTGTCCTGAAGTAGCAGTCCCCGACAGCGGCGCCCTCCTGTCACATGCCGCTGCTGTCATCAAAGAGATGACCAACGTGGGCCCGTCTGGAGTGTTAGCGTTGCTAGGCAACGCTGCAGGAAGCCAGCGCCTCATGGGAGAGAGAACCCGGCTTCCTGCTGTTGGAGGACTCTGACTGTGCGGTGCATGCAAAGATAGGAAGAGCAGGCTGGCTCTGTGAATGTGCAAAATGAACAATGCAGGTATTTAATTGCATCAACAATCTTTCCTTCTCCCTTCAGCTCAGTAAAGTGACAGTCATCCTGTCACGCCTGACATCTCTCTGCTAACTTCACTATCTGTAGCAGGAAAGAGGAGAGTAGGAGAAGAGTTCCACAGACTGCTTGTGTGAATCACAATGCGCTGTGTGACAGACAACTGTGTCTGCCTGAACGTAGCCAACGAGTCTGTCCGGAGCCAGGCCAGCTGCCAGACCACTGTGCTTCAGGGAGCCATCAATCATCCTGGCCAGGAGGGCACATGTAGCTGAACATGACTGCACACGGAGAGGGGGACAGGTAGAAGACAATGCAGCACAGAGAGGTACTAAAAACCAGAGGACAGGGGACTGGACCAAACCAGAGACCAGGCTGCCTGAAAACAGACTGACAAAACTGTCTATCACACACACTATCATAATGCCCTCAGTGGAGCTCACAAACTAATCCTACCATAGTCTAATGTACTACCATATTATTATTTTATATAGCACTGGCATCTTCTGCAGCACTTTACAGAGTACATAGTCATGTCACTGCCTGTCCCCAGCAGAGCTCACACTCTAATCCCTTGCCAGGCATAGTCTAATGTCCTACAATATTATTATTATGTATTTATATAGCACTGACATCTTCTGCAGCACTTTACAGAGTACATAGTCATGTCACTGAATGTCCGCACAGGAGCTCACAATCTAATCCTACCATAGTCATAACCTAATGCCCTACACTATTATGTATTTATATAGCACTGACATCTTCTGCAGCACTTTACAGAGTACATAGTCATGTCACAGACTGTCCTCAGAGGACCTCACGATCTAATCCTACCATAGTCATAGTCTAATGTCCTCCCATATTAATTATGTATTTATATAGCACTGACATCTTCTGCAGCACATTACAGAATACATAGTCATGTCACTGACTGTCCTCAGAGGAGCTCACACTCTAATCCTACCATAGTCATAATCTAATGTCCTACCATATTATTATGATTATTATGTATTTATATAGCACTGACATCTTCTGCAGCACATTACAGAGTACATAGTCATGTCACTGACTGTTCTCAGAGGAGCTCACACTCTAATCCTACCATAGTCATAGTCTAATGTCCTACCATATTATTATTATTATGAATTTATATAGCACTGACATCTTCTGCAGCACATTACCGAGTACATAGTAATGTCACTGACTGTCCTCAGAGGAGCTTACAATCTAATCCTACCATAGCCATAGTCTAATGTCCTACATATTATAGTATTAGCACAGTTGAGCTCTTTGCTCACCTGTCCTGCCTGCGTGTTCCTTCCTTTGTGCTGCTGTCTTCTAGTGACCTAGCAGCATGTATGCACTCGCGTACCCCGTCAGTTCATGGGGGTCACTCCGTGCACCGAGAGAGAGGACAGCACAGAGGAGAGGTGAGTGAGACCGCTCTGCTTTGGTAATACCCTGCATTTAAGCCCCAGGAAGACCAGCATTAGGAGGGAAGATGTGTCACAGGCCTGTCCCCAATCTACCAGCAAGGAACTGTCCTGCCCTATCGGTAATGTCAGTTGATTTCTACTAGAAATCAATCAAAATTACGATCGGGCAATATGTTTGGGCAACTTCGGCAGGTTCATAGTGTAAGGGCATTTTACAATTTTACATGTCTAGGAAGTGGGAAGCATTTTGATCTTGTGGAGGCTTCCCAAGTCCTCCTGGCCCCTATTGTTGCTGTATCTGAAAGGAGCATATTTGATATGTTATGCTGCCACACTCCTCTTTGTGCTTGCACAAGTACACTCAAACCTGTGGAGTAAGCTGGAGCTGCTTGTCCACGACCAGCTTCATGCTACTGAGCAGGTGCAGCCATGCTCGTGTCGGTGCATCACAGCCCTGTCTGTGCATGGAGAGAAGTGCAAACACGATCTTCAAGAGAGTCCTAGGTACTGGTGGTGGTCTGGAGGAGGACCTGAGAAGCCTCTGGAGGTTTGCGTGTGTGTGTGTGTGAGGGGGGGGTGCACTTTGGAATCTCTTTCTCTGTTGCAGGATTATTATCTGGGTTGCAGTTGTATTATCTGCTTGTTGCTAGTAATATCAGCCCCTATTTGGTAAATTCTACATTCCGTTGGTGATATCTGCATTGTTGGTATTCTCTACTTGTCTTTGGTAATATCTACATTACCTTGTGTGGTTTCATGTAATAAAAATGGGTGTGGTTTGAGGGGTGTGGCCTGTGTTAAGGGGCAGGGCTTAGGGCGCCGGACCTTATGTGCCTATAGGCTCCTGAGCTGTAAATCCGGCTCTGCCCCAGCCACAAACAATACCACGGGAACGTGGAGCAGCAGAAGCCCCCTGTGACAGCTGCTGCTTTTGTACCTCTTCCTCCTCCACAGAAACACCTTCCTCATCCTCATCCGAGTCTGACTCCTTTCCTTCCCCACACGACTCCTCCTTTTCCTCCTCCTCCCCCCTCTGTGCTGCCGCAGGTGTCAAGGAAACATCTGGTTCGGATGAAAATCGCTCCCACGACTCCTCCTGCCGTAACTGTTCCTGTTCACGCTCCTCCACACCTTCATCCAACACTCGACGCACGGCACGCTCCAGGAAGTAAGCGTAGGGGATCAAGTCGCTGATGGTGCCTTCACCACGACTCACCAGGTTGCTCACCTCCTCAAACGGCTTCATGGTCCTGCATGCATTTCGCATCAGTGTCCAGTTGTTGGGCCACAACATCCCCATCTTCCCAGATTGTGTCCTTCTACTGTAATTATACAGGTACTGGGTGACGGCTTTCTCCTGGTCTAGCAGGCGAGAGAACATGAGCAGGGTGGAATTCCAGTGAGTCGGGCTATGGCAAATGAGGCGTCTCACCGGCAAGTTGTTTCTCCGCTGAATGTCCACAAAGCGTGCCATGGCCGTGTAAGACCACCTGAAATGCCCACACAACTTCCTGGCCTGCTTCAGGACGTCCTCTAAGCCTGGGTACTTTGACACAAATCTTTGCACGACCAGATTCAGCACATGTGCCATGCAGGGTACATGTGTCAGCTTTCCCAAATTCAACGCGGAAATGAGATTGCTGCCATGGTCACACACCACATTGCCAATTTCCAGCTGGTGCGGGGTCAGCCATTGCTCCACCTCTTTGTTAAGAGCAGCCAGGAGAGCTGGTCCAGTGTGACTCTCCGCTTTGAGGCAAGACATGTCTAACATGGCGTGACACCGTCGTACCTGGCATGCAGCGTAGGTTCTGGGGAGATGGGGCTGTGTAGCTGGAGAGGAGGAGATGGCAGCACCGCTAGAGTTGAAATGCCACTCAGTCAAGGAGGAGGAGGAGGATGACAGCGAAGAGGATGTAGCAGGAGGAGAAGGAGAGAAGGTGGCAGGAGGCCTGCTTTCAAGCCGTGGAGGTGTCACAAGTTGGTCCGCTGCGCAGCCACGTACTCCCTGCTTGCCATCGGTCACCAGGTTGACCCAATGGGCTGTGTACGTAATGTAGCGGCCCTGCCCGTGCTTGGCAGACCAGGCATCCGTGGTCAGGTGGACCCTTGACCCAACGCTCTTCGCACGAGATGACACCACTTGCCTCTCAACTGCATGGTACAGTTTGGGTATGGCCTTTCATGAAAAATAAGTGCGGCCTGGTATCTTCCACTGCGGTGTCCCAATGGCCACAAATTAACTGAAAGCCTCTGACTCCACCAGCTTGTATGGTAATAGCTGGTGAGCTAATAGTTCCGCCACACCAGCTGTCAGACGCCAGGCAAGAGGGTGACTGGCAGAAATGGGCTTCTTCTGCTCAAAGACTTCCTTCACAGACACCTGGCTACTGCTGTGGGCAGAGGAGCAGGAACCGCTCAAGGGCACAGGAGGTGTGGAGGAGGGTGGCTGTGAAGGTGCAAGGGAGAAAGCGGATGAAGATGATGCACCTGAAGAAGGAAGAGGAGAAGGAGGGTGGCTTGTCTTTTGGGTGCTGCTTTTCCTCTGGTGTTCTTCCCATTGCTGTTTGTGCCTTTTCTCCAGGTGCCTTCGTAAGGCACTTGTCCCTACGTGAGTGTTGGCCTTTCCACGGCTCATTTTTTGGAGGCAGAGAGAACAGATGGCTTTGCTCCGATCTGAGGTACACACGTTAAAAAATTTCCAAACCGTTTAGCCCCCCCTGGGGAGATGGCACTACGGTGGCATCAGCTGCTGACCTTGAAGGGTATGTTGGCTGCCTGTCCATAACTGGTGATACATGTCGCCAGACACTGCCCCCTTGTTTAGTCTTGTAGTCTCCCCAGTCATTAGCAAATCTCTTTTGCCTAATCTCTACAATTACCTTCTCGTTTTTCAAGATTAATTGTGTAAATTCTCCCACTTTTTTATTATATGGGTCCTGTTCTTTATAGGGTTCCAAAGAGGTTTTTATACCATCAATTTCTTTCTCCAATTTATCCAATCGGTCCTGTTTCCTCTTAGCTAATCTCTTCATTAACTCAACCCCACAGTTATTTAAAAATTCACCCAACTCAATATCATTGCTTTCACTATTCTCACCATCATTAACTACCAAGTCCCATCTGTATCTCCTAGGTAC
Source organism: Hyperolius riggenbachi (assembly GCF_040937935.1). Lineage (NCBI taxonomy): Eukaryota > Metazoa > Chordata > Amphibia > Anura > Hyperoliidae > Hyperolius > Hyperolius riggenbachi. The sequence continues at coordinate 392,395,587 of NC_090647.1, read as the reverse complement.
TACTTCATCCTCTATATATCTCTTAAGACTAGCCAGATCCCACCACGTGGTTTGTTCTTTTAACATTACATTATGTAGACTCTTAAAGTGCCCATCCATATTGTCAACCGGTTGTGAAGGGGCAGGATCTTTCGGAAAGATTCCCGCCAGATTCACATCCGTTCTGGCTCTCAGTGCGAACACATCCATATTGACACTCATTACTGTAGCTGTCAAAATAAATTTAACACATTTTTTTAGAATATAAAAGTTGCTGCTGCACACCTAGACACAGGATTCTGCCTTAGTAGTACATACAATATAACTGGCTGTGCCACTTATCCGTACCCAGAAGATTCAAAATATCACAAAGTCCTTATAAATTATACTTATAAGTCCTGGGAGTTCGCTATGGGTATATCCTTACTATGGAAGCAAAGTTGAAAAACATTCCACTGCGCTCTCCTTTAAATCACATCCATCTAAAACAGAGGGGAAAAACAGCACATCGCGTGATCCTGTTTCCACTATGATTCTTAACACATCCATGTTAGTGAAAAACGTGTCCGCACTCGTGCAATCCACCACCAACATAAAAGGGGCTCACCAGATTCTAACCACCTCGGTTAGCAGGTGGGTCTCAGGCTCAAACTGTGTCTCACTAGGTCCTTTAGTGAAACCACATCAACCGTTGCAGTAAAAAGCTATTTTTGCAAAGGGTGTGGGGAGGCAAGGGGAGGGAAGGGGAATAACTTTGTGGCCAGAAACACCGGGTACATACATAGAATCAAACAATGCATTACCTGTAACACGAGGGGGGTAGTATATATACTGTGGTCCCCTTGCGGCCTGGAATATGTGGGCTGGACCACGAGGGTGCTGCATAAGCGAACACTTGTACAATATATCTTAAGGTCTTGACACCCACAGTGTTTCTAAGCATTTTAAGGTTAAGCATGGGTGTGATCCAACTAAGTTAAGCTTTATGGGAATAGAGAAACGGATTCCAAAATGGAGGGGGTCCAGTAGGCAGAGAGACATTTCACAGGCTGAGGGGAAGTGGATTTACAACTTGGGCTGCTTTGCACCCAAAGGTATGAACATTGAGTTTGATTTAAATTGTTTTATAGCAAATGATTAGTGATAAGATGTGGTGTAATACAGTGAGGGCAATATATAGGGCCAGACTGCAGCAGGCAAATTAGTTTTGGTCCACCTCTTGTTTGGGAGGTTTGTTTGGGTGGTTAATATATATAAAGGTATCAATAGTCTGCCTGGCCATTTATTATAGGGGTGAGGATGGGGGGAGTGTTCACAGCGTAGATAGGGGTGGTAGGAATCCAGTATGCCCTTGGATAGGGACGGGGCTCAGCCTTTGATATAAGGGAACAAGGGAAGTGTGGCTGACATGAATTCTAACCACTTGATGGCAGCATTAGTGAGGTATTAAGGATGAGTTAAGCACAGGGAGAAGTAATATATTTTAAACTGATATATATTATATATTGTATATATATTGATATATATTATATATTGTATATATATTGTATATATATTCATCTTGGAACAATTGATTCCTAATTTTTAACCTCGTTTATTTTTTCATATTTGTGGATTTGCATAAGCTGTTAAAGCCATCTTAGCGGTGGAGCACTGGAGTTAATGACGAAGGGTCATGTGGGGTGGGGGAGGGCCCAAACGGGAAACAAATACGGGCTGTGCACTGGCAACGCTAGCCCCTGATGAGTCTAATTGGAGGACGAAATGCGTAGGGCATGGCCAGTGCGCGTGACGTCAGTACGTCCGGAAGTCTGCGGCGGTTAGCTGGGCATTTCTGAGGGGGAACCTGACAGCAGCGGGGATCTTTCTGCAGGGCAGGACGCCGCCGGAAATCCGCATGCGGGCGTCAGAACATCTCCAGCACCAACGTTCAGACGTGCTTACCTGTATCATCTAGCTTGTAAGTAGGCAATTGGTGCGAGAAGCGCGGTTGTTGAATTCAGATGCTCTGGCATACTACGCAATGAGGAGTTGTTTGTGCTCTTGTTTTAAAAGTTTTATGAAGAATAAAAATACCTTTTTACTGCAACGGTTGATGTGGTTTCACTGAAGGACCAAGTGAGACACAGTTTGAGCCTGAGACCCACCTGCTAACCGAGGTGATTAGAATCTGGTGAGCCCCTTTTATGTTGGTGGTGGATTGCACGAGTGCGGACACGTTTTTCACTAACATGGATGTGTTAAGAATCATAGTGGAAACAGGATCACGCGATGTGCTGTTTTTCCCCTCTGTTTTAGATGGATGTGATTTAAAGGAGAGCGCAGTGGAATGTTTTTCAACTTTGCTTCCATATTAAGGATATACCCATAGCGAACTCCCAGGACTTATAAGTATAATTTATAAGGACTTTGTGATATTTTGAATCTTCTGTGTACAGATAAGTGGCGCAAGCCAGTTATATTGTATATATTACCTAGTAATTGTAGCTATGGATGTCTTTCAACACAAGGAAAGCATCTAAGCCCCCTTTAAATGCAGGTATAGAGTTTGCCATAACTGCTTCCTGTGGCAATGCATTCCACATCTTAATCACTCTTACTGTAAAGAACACCTTCCTAAATAAATGGCTAAAACGTTTTTCCTCCATGTGCAGATCATGTCCTCTAGTCCTTTGAGAAGGCCTAGGGACAAAAAGCTCATCCGCCAAGCTTTTATATTGCCCTCTGATGTATTTATACATGTTAATTAGATCCCCTCTAAGGTGTCTTTTCTCTAGACTAAATAAACCCAGTTTATCTAACCTTTCTTGGTAAGTGAAACCTTCCATTCCACGTATCAATTTTGTTGCTCATCTCTGCACCTGCTCTAAAACTGCAATATCTTTCCTGTAATGTGGTGCCCAGAACCGAATTCCATATTTCAGATGTGGCCGTACTAGATAGTTAAACATGGGCAATATTATGCTAGCATCTCGAGTTTCTATTTCCCTTTTAATGCATCCCAAAATTTTGTTAGCTTTAGCTGCAGCGGCTTGGCATCGAGTGTGATTATTTATCTTGTTGTCAATGAGTACTCCTAAGTCCTTTTCCAAGTTTGATGTCCCCAACTGTATCCCATTTATTTTGTATGGTGCTAGACCATTGGTACGACCAAAATGCATGACTTTACATTTTTCAACATTGAATTTAATCTGCCATTTATGTGCCCATATAGCCATCATGTTGCAATATGTCCCTATCTTCCTGAGAGTTGATGATTGTGTATCATCTGCAAAAATAGCAACATTGCTCACTACTGAATCTACTAGGTCATTAATAAATAAGTTGAAGAGCACTGGACCCAGTACAGACCCCTGTGGGACCCCACTGCTAACAGTCTCCCATTTTGAGTATGATCCATTGACCACAACTCTTTGTTTTCTGTCCATTAGCCAGTTCCCTATCCATGCACACAGACTCTTCCCCAGTCCTTGCATTCTCAACTTTTGCACCAGACTTTTGTGGGGAACAGTGTCGAAGGCCTTTGCAAAGTCCAAGTATATCACATCTACAGCATTCCCAATATCCACATTAGCGTTCACTACCTCATAAAAGCTGATCATGTTAGTCAAACGGGACCTGTCTTTAGTAAACCCATGTTGATGAAAAAATACTGGGGATACTCCAGAACGATCCGATTCTCAAAAGGAAGCTACCTGTAACACCCAAATTCATCTATAGGAGAGCCAGTAATCTAGAGAGGAGGCTCTTCAAACCTTGTATAGATGAACCTAATCCGGGTGGCAAAGATATGTGGGGACAGACAGGTTTTTTCCCCTTCAGGCAATGTAATCCCTGCCTGACTGCGCAGGCCCATAGACAACAATCCAACATATCTACAATGACGGGAGAAAGTCATAAAATAAAATAATTCATCACGTGCAACAACACACATGTTGTATACATTGTATGGTGCCCGTGCGGCCTTCAATATATAGGCCGCACAAAAAGAGCACTCAAGAGTAGAATCAATGAGCACGTGAAAAACATTGAAAAAGGCTTTAAAATTCAAAGCCTATCACGCCACTTTGCTGAGAAGCGTGGACGTGATCCTAGAGTTATGGATTTCTGCGCACTACAGAAGCTTACTGCAAGATGGCGTGGATGCCATAAAATAAGGGAAATTTCCCGTATGGAGACAAAGTGGATATATACCTTTAAGACCATGGATCCGGGTGGATTGAATGTGGACCTAGATTTAAATTGTTTTATCTCTGATGATTGAAGTTATCATTTTTTCTGTTATGGTCATCTATTCTTAGAGGTTACATTATAGAGTTAAACCAGTTTTTACTTGGTCAATTGGATCAAATAGGGGGGGGTTGTCTCACACTGACATATATGGGTTGTTTACACGCACATGTATGTTTCCTCTTTGATTGCTCGCGGTAGGCTGTGTACAATTGTGAGGCTATATCCCTTATTTAAAATATTCACCGATTTCTTGCCCTCACTTTTTGCTCACAGCAGCCTGTGTACAATTGTGAGGTTGTAGTAGGTTTTATCTCCCCTTATTTTCACACAGCATTATATATAATTACTTGGTTCACATATACTGTAAGTATGATCACCTGTCGGAGTCAAGATGTTTGACCCCGAAATTGGTGGTTCGTGGGGTGGCTATATTTGTGTTAGCGTTAAGAGCATAGTGGTAGAAAGAATTCCTTGAATCGTGTATTCCTAAAGGAAGGTATTAGCACTTAGGGGTTAGTTCTCACTAAGTCTGGGTTTGGCCATTATGAATGTCCTTTTAGGGTCCTGGTATAATATTGTAGGTCCGTTTGTGTCATTTCAATATGTGTTTTATGTACCTGCTATGGATATATCTGTGATACTTATATGTATATTTTAAATTGTAAATTTAATTCATTTAATCTTTATATTTAGATGTATCTAAGTATATGCACTCTGCAGCGGGGTAGGCTGTGTTGTTATTAATTATTTATTTAGACAGCAGCAATATGTTTTTGGGCAATAGGTTTAGCATTAATATGTTTCCAGCCGGCAAATGGACCAATGGGGAAGTTACTAACACGCCCCAATATGGCCGCTGGAACGCACAAGATCACCTAATTTGCATATGACAGTAGCTAAAGCGTCTCCCAGTAATGCTGGAGGCCAGCCTCTGATGAGTCATACTGACTAAACTAGTAAGGCGTGGCCTCTGGTGGAAGTCGCACTGGGAGACGCGATCCAGGACACGGAGGAACTTGTGCCGATTGCCGAGGATTGTACTATATGCGCTATTTGATGTCTAGTTTTGTGAGTGCACCAGTATGTTTTTAATCTTTTATTAAATACAGTATCACGTTATGTTAGCATTTGTTCTAGTTTTTTAAGGAACTTGCATCTCAGTTGGACAAAGAGGTCAAAAACAAAAGCGTATGTTGCTAATTGGCTCAGGGGATCAGCATTGTCATCTGGTGAGCGGTTAACCATTATTTCACATTGCTGGTGGTGGGAACACAAAGTTGGTCACCTGGCACGAGGTTGGATAGCAGTGCTGCCACAATTTTTTCATCCAGCAGTATTACGCTATGTCCGCACACTGTATTTTAATTACAGATGAAAATAGCTGTGGAGAATTTCTGGATGTTATGCATATGCTATTTTAGCTGATCTGTGATTCAGTCAGCCACCGGATCTGGTGAGAGTACCTGGTAGAATTGTATTCTATGAACTTTGATGTCATCTCTGTCCCTGTGAACATAAACTTTCTGAGACTGTGGATTACTTATTGTTTATGTTGAGCGCCTGCACAGACTTTCTTTCATTTATTCAGGGAGGCACTTCCCATCCCATTGTGTATTTGTTTCATGATCATTATTTATTTGTGAATTCTTTGCCTAGTGGGAGGAGCGCATAACCACATTAATTATAACAAAACCCATGTTGGTGCTAAGAAATAAGATTTTTTTCTACTATGCAGTCATGTATAGTATCTCTTAGTAACCCCTCAAATAGTTTGCATACAACTGATGTTAAGCTTCCAGGTCTATAATTTCCTGGATCTGATTTTTGCCCTTCTTAAATAATGGGAAAACATGGGCTGTACGCCAATCCACTGGGACTCTGCCAGTTGAAAGAGAGTCACAAAAAATAAGATAAAGGGGTTTATCTATAACTGAACTTAATTCCCTTAGGACCCGAGGATGCATGCCATCCGGGCCAGGTGCCTTGTCTATTTTTAATTTATTTAGTCTTGCCTTCAATTCTTCCTATTTAATATTACAGTTGGAAGATTGAGACTCTTCTGCCTCTGTAATTTGCAACAGTGATGTTTCCCTTGTGAAGACAGAAGCAAAGAAAGCATTTAATAACTCTGCCTTACCTTGGTCATCCACCATTGAGTTCCCCCCCTGGGTACCGACTTAGTCTTGGGGCAAGCAGTCATATGGCATGCAGGCAGAGATGTTGTGTGTGGGGACTGACTTAGACTTCGGGCGGGCAGTAGCCCTCCGGGATCCATGCCTCACTCATTTTGATAAAGGTGAGGTTCTGAACACTTTTTTGACCTAGGCAACTTCTCTTCTCACTGAAAATGCTTCCAGCTGCGCTGAAGGTCCTTTCTGACAGGCCGCTTGAGGCAGGGCAAGCCAGAAGTTGGATGGCAAATTGTGACAGCTCTGGCCACAGGTCAAGCCTGCGCACCCAGTAGTCCAGGGGTTCATCGCTGATTTCTACATCCGAAGTTAAGGCCAGGTAGTTGGCTACCTGCCGGTCGAGGCGTTGGTGGAGGGTGGATCCGGAAGGGCTAAGGCGAGACATTGGACTAAAGAATGTCCGCATGTCCGACATAACCATGAGATCGCTAGAGCGTCCTGTCCTTGCCTGCGTGGACATGGGAGGAGGAGGAAGGTTACTGGCAGTGGCACCTTTATTGCGTTGTGCTGTGACATTACCCTTAAACACACTTTAAAGCATACTTGCCAGCTTGTTGTGCAAGTCCTGCATCCTTTCTGCCTTGTGGTGATTTGGTAACATCTCCGCCACTTTGTGCTTATACCGAGGGTCTAGTAGCATTGCCAGCCAGTACAGGTCATTCCCCTTGATTTTTTTTATACGGGGTCCCTCAACAGGCTGGACAGCATGAAAGACACCATCTGCAATTTTGGATGCCGACGTACTATCCATCTCCTCTTGCTCCTCCTCAGTGATGTCAGGTAAGTTTTCCTCCTCCCCCCAGCCACGAACAATACCACGGGAAAGTTGAGCAGCACAAGCCCCCTGCAAAGCCTGCTGCAGTTGTTCTTCCGCCTCCTCCTAAAAAAACCCACTTTCCTCATCTAACTCCTCTTCCCCACAGGACTCTTCCTCCTCCTCCCCCCTCCTCTGTGCTGCCGCAGGTGTTGAGGAAACATCTGGTTCTGCTGATGATTGTTCCCACAACTCTTCTTCCTGTTTCTGATCTTGTTCACGCTCCTCCACAGCTTGATCTACCACTCTACGCACGGCACGCTCCAGGAAGAAAGCATATGGGATCAAGTCGCTGATGGTGCCTTCACTGTGACTTACCATGTTTGTCACCTCCTCAAACGGCCGCATGAGCCTGCAGGCATTTCACATCAGTGTCCAGTACTTCGGCCAGAACAACCCCCTCTCCCCAGAGCATGACCTTACTGGTTGACGGCTTTCTCCTGTTGTAGCAGGTGGTCAAACATCAGGAGCATTGAATCCCGGCGAGTCAATCTATCGCAAATCAAGCGCCTAACCGGCGAGTTGTTTCTCTTCTGAATATTGGCCAAGCGTGCCATGGCCGTGTAGGACCACCTGAAATGCCCACACACCTTCGTGGACTGCTTCAGGACCTCCTGTAAGCCTGGGTACTTAGACACAAGTCTTTGAATTATTAGATTCAGCACATGTGCCATGCAGGGTACATGTGTCAACTTTCCCAAACTCAAAGCCAAAATGATATTGCTGCCATTGTCACACACCACGTTGCTGATCTCCAGTCGGTGCAGGGTCAGCCGCTGATCTACCTGTTTGTTCAGAGCAGCCAGGAGAGCTGCTCCAGTGTGACTCTCGGCTTTGAGGCAAGATATGTCCAAGATGGTGTGACACCGTCGTACCTGGCATGCAGCATAGGCCCTGGGGAGACGGGGCTGTGAAGCTGGAGAGGAGATTGCCAAGGAGGAGGACAACAGTGAAGAGGATGTAGCAGGAGGAGTAGGAGGAGAAGGAGAGGAGGTGGCAACAGGCCTGCCTGCAAGCCGTGGGTACACACCCACAACTAGGTCTGCTGCACAGCCATGTACTCCCTGCTTCCTAGCAGTCACCAGGTTGACCCAATGGGCTGTGTAAGTAATGTACCTGCCCTGACCGTGCTTTTCAGACCAGGCATCCGTGGTCAGATGGACCCTTGACCCAACGCTGTGTGCCAGAGATGACATCACTTGCCTTTCTACTTCATGGTACAGTTTGGGTATCGCCTTTTTTGAGAAATAATTGTGGCCTGGTATCTTCCACTGCAGTATCACAATCGCCACAAATTTTCGGAAGGCCTCAGAGTCCACCAGCTGGTATGGTAACAGCTGGCGAGCTAACAGTTCCACCAAGCCAGCTGTCAGATGCCGGCCAAGGGGTGACCGGCAGACATTGGCTTCTTCCGCTCAAAGATTTCCTTCACGGACACCTGGCTGCTGTGGGCAGAGGAGCAGGAACTGCTCAAGGTGAGAGGTGGAGTGGAGGAGGGGGGCTGTGAAGGTGCAAGGGAGAAAGTGGCTGAATATAATGCACCTGAAGGAGGAAGAGGAGAAGGAGGGTGGCTTTGCATTTGTGTTCTGCTTTTGCTCAGGTGATCTTCCCATTGCAGTTTGTGCTTTTTCGTCACGTGCCTTCGTAATGCAGTTGTCCCTACGTGGGTCTTGGCCTTTCCACGGCTCTATTTTTGGTGGCAGAGAGTACAGATGGCATTGCTCTCATCTGAGGCAGACACACAAAACAATTTCCACACCGCTGAGCCCTGGGATGATGGCACTATGGTGGCGTCAGCAGCTGACATTGAAGGGGATGTTGGCTGGCTGTCCATAGGTGGTGATACATGCTGCCGGACACTGCCACCAGCTGTTTCTGATGAAATTCTCCCCCTGCTTCTTTCAGCAACTCGTCTCCTCCTACTCCTCTCTGACTTTCCCTGTGAACTGTCCACCTGGTCATCATGTCTATTAGAATCCCACATGACATCCATGGCAGTATCATCATCATCGTCATCATCATAATCATCCTCCACAATCATCCTCCACAGCTTCGCTTGTATCAGACACCTCATAAACTGCATCAACAGCAGGTACTTCATCATCCTCCTCACACCTTACGTCCATAGTGACGCCTAACTCAGACATATGAGGTGGTGTAACTTGCTTAGTGCCTTCATCTTGTTGTAACAATAATGGCTGCGAATCTGTTAATTCCCCACCAAATAACTCCTGCAAAGTGTCAAATGGAGTGGATGTGGTACTTGTACTAGCGCTGGTGGCTGTGGAAGATGAGGTGTTCTGTGTTAAATAGTCAACTACGTCCTGACAATCTTGGGAGTTGATGGCACGTGCCTTCATCTGAGCACTGTACTTTGGTCCACGGCCGCACGAAATCCCATCAGCATGACCTCGAACAGACCTGCCGGGTGGCCTGCCTCTGGCTCTGCCTCTGCCTGTTGTTTTGTCCACATTGGGGGGGAAGAAGTGAAAGGTATGCACTGACTTGACTAATTCAATGTGCAGTCACACAGGTGCAGTGAACAGGTAGGCACGGACTGGTATTACAATACAATGTGCAGCTGTCACACAGGTGCAGTTGACAGGTATGCACGGACTGGTATATAAAACAGTGTGCGGTCACACAGGTGCAGTGAACAGGTATGCATGGACTGGTATTACAAATGTGCAGATGCCTGTCACACACAAAGGTACAGTGAACAGTTATGCAGTGACTGGTATATAAAACTGTGTGCTGTCTCACAGGTGCAGTGAAAGGTATGCAGTGACTGGTAGCAATACAATGTGCAGCTGTCACACAAATAGGTACAGTGAACAGTTATGCATGGACTTGTATATAAAAGAGCGTGCGGTCACACAGGTGCAGTTAACAGGTATGCAGTGACTGCTATATAAAACAGCATGCAGTCACACAGGTGCAGTGAAAGGTATGCACGGACTGGTATTATTTACAATACAATGTGCAGCTGTCACACACACAGGTGCAGTTCAAGGGTATGCACGGACTGGTATATAAAAGAGCATGTGGTCACACAGGTGCAGTGAAAGGTATGCAGTGACTGGTATCAATACAATGTGCAGCTGTCACACACACAGGTGCAGTGAACAGTTATGCATGGACTGGTATATAAAACAGCGTGTGGTTACACAGGTGCAGTAAAAGGTATGCACGGCGTGACAGGTAAAAATGGTGCACAGTGCCAGGGGAATGAAAATGGCGCCACATAGACTTTATATAACGCTCTTTAGCGCTATAAGTGTTAAAAAATGGCGCAGCCAGTGTGACACTAAATAGCGTTATAAGTCTTTAAATATGCAGAGGGCAGAGGGGATCAGGGGGGAGAGAGGCAGCAGACAATGGAGGTAATAGGCATAGGTGAAGGATGTGTCCAATATGCATACTTTACCTTGTCCTGGCCGGCGATCGCTCCTTCACTCCGCTCCTTCACTTCTTCCGTTAGTTTGCGGTAGTCCTGCAGCCGGCCAATCACCATGTGGTTTCAGTCCCCGCATGGTGATTGGCTGGCTGCAGGACTACAGCAAGCAAACTAGGAAGACATGAAGGAGCGGAGGGAAGGAGCGATAGCCGGCCGGGACAAGGTAATGTATGCATATTACACACATCCTCCCCCGATGCCTATTCCCTCCAGTGTCCCGCTGCCTCTCTCCCCCAACCCCCACTGCCTATACAAGCCCCATGAATATTTTAATGGTGCACCGTTCTGCAATAAATGTATCATAGCACGCTATTTACCATTTTAATGTATTTACATTAAAACTGTAAATAGCATTTTATGATACATTTATTGGCAGAACGGTGCGCCATTTTTCTCCCTGTGCGATTTTTAGATGGACGCAAGCACGGGCTGGTAGGTGTCACACACACAGGTGCAGTTCAAAGGTATGCACGGATTGGTACATAAAAGAGCGTGCGGTCACACAGGTGCAGTGAACAGGCATGCACGGACTGGTATCAATACAATGTGCAGCTGTCACACACACAGATACAGTGAACAGGTATGCACGGACTGGTATCAATACAATGTGCAGCAGCCAGTCACACAGGTCAGGTGCAGTGAACAGGTAGGCACAGACTGGCATTACAAATGTGCAGCTGTCACACACACAGGTACACTGAACAGGTATGCAGTGACCAGTATATAAAACTGTGTGCTGTCATGCAGGTGCAGTGAACATGAACAGGTATGCACGGACTGGTATTACAAATGTGCAGCTTTTACACACAAATGCAATGAAAAGGTAGGCACTGAATGTGCTGGGCCTGGCACAGTATAGCAATTATCAAGGACCAGCTGCAACAGACAGGGCTGTATATGAAAGTTTCAGTGGGCCACACAGAAAAAAAAATCACAAGAACATTAGCTCTCAAAAGAGCTGTTTTGGGGTGCTTTTTAGCAATAAGTATCAGCAAGGAGCAAGCTAACAAGCCTAACAACAGCCTAACTAAGTTTTCCCTAATCTCTGCAGCAACCTCTTTCTCTTCTCTCACTAACAACGCAGCACACAGAGTGAGAACATGGCTGACGCTGCTGCCTTTTATTAAGGGGGGGTGGGGCTCCAGGAGGGAGTGCAGCCTGATTGGCTACCATGTGTCTGCTGACTGTGATATAGAGGGTCATAGTCCAGCGCTGCGTAATATGTTGGCGCTTTATAAATACAACAAATAAATAAATAAAATGAATAAATAGTTTAGCCCAATGATGTAGTATAGGGGGCGGGTCTAATTCGCATAAAGTTTGTGTTCGATCGCGAACCCGCGATGTTCGGGCCATCTCTACCACTAGGGCAATGAAATTCTATGGGGGAGTTCAAATTCCGGTGCAGTGTGCTGCTCCAGAAGTAACCATCTAATGCGAGCGCATACTCACGTTACCTTGCGGCAACATGCAGCGGACCGGAAGTCGTGTAAGTCTACGGCAATGCGTGTGTTTTTGAACCTCCACAGTTTTACGCCTCGCACATGCGTGGAAGCATATTTTAGCAATACACTTCTGCACACTTCACCGATTCAGCCAGAGGAAGTGAGCGCTAGAGAGCGACACTTCCTGTTTGGCCTGCTGGCAGACAGGGATTACCATGTTCCAACGCGGGAATCCCTGAAGGCCTGTTTTTGGCAGTGTAAAGCGGCCCCTGGCAGGGGCGTAACTAGGAACCACTGGGCACCCCCTGCAAAACTTTGTATGCACCCCCCATTCAACCCATCGAGCCGCCACCACCTCCAATCCACCACAAACAAAATGAATGTTTTCTATTTTTAGGCACCACCATAGGTGCACATATAAATAGAGGCTACAGGTTGAAATCTGGCCATCCGGTTTGCAAAACACAGCTGCAAACAGTAGGCACTTGTTTCCACTAGTGTTGGGCGAACACCTAGATGTTCGGGTTCGCGAACGTTCGCCGAACATCGCCGCGATCAATGTAATACAGAGAAGAGGTTCCAGGAAAAGGGACGGGTAACACTAACCCAGCACCAGCAGCAGCACACGTGATGGAACAGGAGGAGGAGGCGCAGGAGGAGAAGGCCACGCTTTTTGAGACACAACAACCCAGGCCTTGCATGAGGACAAGAAGCGTGCGGATAGCATGCTTTGTACCGCCATGCAGTCATAAATGTAATAAAGATAAGTGGTTCAATAAACAGGGACCACGCGGCAACGCTAACCCAGAAGCAGCAGATGTGATGGAACTGGAGCAGGCGCAGGAGGAGAAGGCCACGCTTTGTGAGACACAACAACCCAGGCCTTGCATGAGGACAAGAAGCGTGCGGATAGCATGCTTTGTACCGCCATGCAGTCATAAATGTAATAAAGATAAGTGGTTCAATAAACAGGGACCACGCGGCAACGCTAACCCAGCAGCAGCAGACGTGATGGAACAGGAGGAGGCGCAGGAGGAGAAGGCCACGCTTTTAGGCGCAACTCAGGCCTTGCATGAGGACAAAAAAATGTGTGCGCAAAGCAATGCAATGAGTAGTTTTCAGGACACAATGGGCTATTCGGAGGAGCTATTCCCACCCCCACAATCTTCTACCTGTGAAAGGTCAATGGAACAGCCACAAATGTTGTGCCCGGATTCACAACCTTTTTCTGTCGAAAATGCACCTCGCACTGAAATGCAAGGTGAGGCCGAGGATGAACATGACGTCAACAACTCAACATGACGCAAAATGGGGGTGGAACAGAAAGCTGCTTTCAATGTTTTGAAGGTCTTAATTGCCTCCGGTGGCCAGTTAGATGCATCATTCATCACACCCAAATCCCAGAGCAATGTGTGCAGGAATTTGAATCGCAGGAGGTGTACCGAGATCATCTGGACAAGTGACCAAGTGACCAAGTGACAAGTGACCAAGTGACAAGTGACAAAGTGAAAAGTGACCAGTGACAAAGTGACAAAATGACAAAGTGACAAGTGACAAGTGACAAAGTGACAAGTGACAAAGTGACAAAGTGACCAGTGACAAAATGACAAGTGACAAAGTGACAAGTGACAAAATGACAAAGTTACAAGTGACAAAGTGACAAGTGACAAAGTGACAAGTGACAAAGTGACAAAGTGACCAGTGACAAAGTGACAAGTGAGAGGTTGTTCTGGGGAGCTCTACTCCACTGCACACAGTCACATATGAGGAGAGGTCTCGTCGGGACTGCTGATCCTCCTCAGCTTGCTCAAAGCCTTGAGGGTTCCTGAAGATCCTCTGCTTGGAGTTCGCCGGGGTTCAGCTTGGTGTCGGGGTCGGCGGCGTCCTCCTCACTCCAACGTGGCAGATCTTCTGTTGAAGGAAAAAAAAAACATTTTTAAAAGTCCAGTACCGCTTCTGAAGGACTCACCAAGAGATGCAGGAGCGCTTCAATCTAGCGCACCATCGCTCGCTGGGTGATGTCCCTCCCTACATGCTGGAATTCTACACTGCACATGCTAGCACGCTTTTGCGCAGTGCCGAGGCGCATTCCAGCAGCTAGCTACCAAGCTTCTGTGGATCTGATTGGGCCACCATGTTGGATCTCTGCCAAGTCCTCCAAAATTTTGAGCAATCCACGTTGCTTGTGACTGAGCAGTGACAACTCTACAGTCAGCATTACAATACCACTGCTGTGTTTACTGAAGAAATCAATGTTGAAGATGGAAACCGCTGGCATGATGCAAGTGGGGGAATCTGAAGATGAAAACGATCAGCGTGATGATACCAACATCAGGCAACCTGCCACAGGAAACGCTGGTCCCAGCTATGACAAAGAACAGGACGAGGAACAGCTGGAGTTGGAGCAGGAATTGGATGCCCCCACTGCCGAGGGACAGAGCGGTGCACGTTGGACTTCCACAATTTATCGGGAATGGACAGCAGAAGAGGAAGAAAGTGATGCTGGTGACGAATATGGTGCATCACAACAATCACAACGCTCACAAGAACATGAAGACAGAGGAGTCTGGCAGGATTCTCTGGCACACATGGCTCAATTCATGCTAGACTGCATTGAACGCGGCCCGTGCATTATTCACTATTCATTATTATTCATTATTATGGACAACATCAATTACTGGGTTTATACCCAGTTTATACAAACACAATGTTAAAAAACTGATTGAAGAAAGTGTCAGACAGGTCAAAAATAGAACAATTCCAGCAGGCCCTTGAGGATGGAGACTTTAGAGAGGAGATTGACATCCTCCTCCTTCTCTAGCCAGTTGTACGCCGACAGACTGACTTCAGCAAACCCAGGAGGACCAGGAAGGCAGCAAAGAACACAAGCTGCTGCTAGTGCCCAAAAGGGAATGGTATTGGCAGTGTCCTTGGAGTGGGAACATTTTCTGACACCCATGCAGCAGCCCACAGAACAGCAATCGGGCAGTTCCACGTCCTCCAACACCAATCGCCTGGAGAAGATGGTCAAGGTCTACATGTCAGATGGCGTAGCTGTGTTGAACAATCCATCTGCAGACAGACGGTGAGTGTGACAGCACAGAAGGACCATGGCAACTCACTCATAGTACCACAGTTTGATAGTGCTGCCCAAAAAATTATATGGATCCGTGGACCCGGGCAGTACTGGGAAGTGGGAACGCAGATTTTAGTACCTAAACACACGATACAACATGTTTTCCGGGGTCGGACTCTGAGGCACATACAGATGGTCCCGATCATCATCCTCATCATACAACTCTTCTCCTGAGTCTGACCCACCCACCACCTCTGCCACCCCAACATCCCCAGACACAGACCCCTCATCGTCCTCAACATTAACTTGGGATGCTGGCCTGAGCCAGACCTCCTCCTCCACATCAGGCCCCATCATCTCCTCAATGGCAGCCCTCATTAATCGCTCTGGCGATGGACCGATGGACACAACGTTCTCCTCCGGGGAGGGCTGCTGCTGACCACTGGCTGCTGGGGTGGATGTTATAGCTTGCGTGGGGCGTTGGCTGTTGCTGTTGTTAGGAGTGCTGCTCACAGCGGAGGTCTCTGAGGAACTCATGGTGAGCTCATATAGTGGTTGGTGGTGAGTGGAGTATTACTGATCCCAGCAATATACACACTGACTGGCAGAGTACGCAATGCTATATAGTGTGGCTGAGCGGTGTACACAGAGTGGCAGTAAACACAATGCTATATAGTCTGGCTGAGCGGTGTACACAGAGTGGCAGTAAACACGATGCTATATAGTCTGGCTGAGCGGTGTACACAGAGTGGCAGTACACACAATGCTATATAGTCTGGCTGAGCGGTGTACACAGAGTGGCAGTAAACAATGCTATATAGTGTGGCTGAGCCGTGTACACAGAGTGGCAGTAAACAATGCTATATAGTCTGGCTGAGCAGTGTACACAGAGTGGCAGTACACACAATGCTATATAGTCTGGCTGAGCCATGTACACAGAGTGGCAGTACACACAATGCTATATAGTCTGGCTGAGCGGTGTACACAGAGTGGCAGTAAACAATGCTATATAGTGTGGCTGAGCCGTGAACACAGAGTGGCAGTAAACAATGCTATATAGTGTGGCTGAGCCGTGTACACAGAGTGGCAGTAAACAATGCTATATAGTCTGGCTGAGCGGTGTACACAGAGTGGCAGTACACACAATGCTATATAGTCTGGCTGAGCGGTGTACACAGAGTGGCAGTAAACACAATGCTATATATAGCGTGGCTGAGCGAGGTACACAGTGGCAGTACATACAATGCTATATAGTCTGGCTGAGCGGTGTACACAGAGTGGCAGTACACACAATGCTATATAGTCTGGCTGAGCAGTGTACACAGAGTGGCAGTACACACAATGCTATATAGTCTGGCTGAGCCGTGTACACAGAGTGGCAGTACACACAATGCTATATAGTCTGGCTGAGCGGTGTACACAGAGTGGCAGTAAACACAATGCTATATATAGCGTGGCTGAGCGAGGTACACAGTGGCAGTAGACACAATGCTATATAGTCTGGCTGAGCGGTGTACACAGAGTGGCAGTAAACAATGCTATATATAGTGTGGCTGAGCGAGGTACACAGTGGCAGTAAACAATGCTATATATAGTGTGGCTGAGCGAGCGGTGTACTACTGTTCCCAGCAGCGACACACAATGACTGGGGGGGACCCTGGCTAGCGTGGCTGGAGAGCGAACTACCCTGCCTGCCTACCCAAAGCTAAACCCACAGAGAAATGGCGGAGATATGACGTGGTTCGGGTATTTATTTACCCGAACCACGTGACCGTTCGGCCAATCAGAGCGCGTTCGGGTCCGAACCACGTGACCCGTTCGGCCAATCACAGCGCTAGCCGAACGTTCGGGGAACGTTCGGCCATGCGCTCTTAGTTCGGCCATGCGGCCGAACGGTTTGGCCGAGCGCCATCAGGTGTTCGGCCGAACTCGAACATCACCCGAACAGGGTGATGTTCTGCAGAACCCGAACAGTGGCGAACACTGTTCGCCCAACACTAGTTTCCACCCATATAGCTGCTATTTATATGCGTCTATGACTATTTCCTCCTGTTTCACATTTGTCAAATGGAACATAGAAATTTGGGCACCCAGTAATAGAGTAAACTATCTCTCACACAAAAATCCCCCCCAATGCCTAACGCAGGCACCCCCAGCCACAAAACAGAAATCAGGCAGGCTGAGGCACCCCTACAAAACAGAAATTAGGCAGACAACAGATCTACGCACGCACGCAACACGCATGCGAGCACGCACACACACACATACACACACACACACTGTATACACATACACACACAGGCACACCTACACAGCCACACACACACACACTAAACACACACACACACTATATACACATCAGGGCCGGGCCGAGGCATAGGCTGGAGAGGCTCCAGCCTCAGGGCGCAGTGTAGGAGGGGGCACACAATTCATTCAGCTGTCATTCCTAATTGTGTTTGAAGCAGAAAGAAATAAGAAAAGGAGATACATGGAAGTGACTACAAGCCAGATAGAGATTAAGGTGTTGGGGGCCCTGGGGTGCCTCTTAGTCTAATAGTAATCAATGTGTGACGGCTGGGGTGGAAGGATGGAGGGGCGCACTTTGGTGTCTCAGCCTTGGGTGCTGGAGGACCTTGTCCCGACTCTGATACACATACACACACACAGCCACACATACACAGCCACACACATTACACACACACAGACACACAAACACAGCCACACATACACTATATACACATACACACACAGCCACACATACACAGCCACACACACACACTAAACACACACACTATACACATACACACACAGCCACAAACGCACTACACACACACACACACACACACACACACACACACACACACACACACACACACACACACACACACACACACACACACACACACACACACACAGACACACACACACTATATACACAGCCACACACACATTACACAAACTACATACACATACACAGACACACACACACACACACACTATACACATACACACACTATACACATACACACACAGCCACACATATGCAGCCACTCACACACTACACACACGCACAGCCTAACTTATCCTCTCTGGCCAAAACACAGAAGAATTAAGCAATACATTCTCGCAGACAAGACATTTGCTACCATCCATCACCCTGTCTGTAGGAGATTGTGCCAGAAGAAAGAAGAAGACAGAAGTTCATAGCTGGTAGCAGCCCACAAGGGCTGTGTGTCTCACCATGTGTGTCCATCCTGTGTGCTTGAGGGGGCAGGAAGGGGGGTGATAAGTAAGCATCCGAGCAGGAGGTTGAAGAGAAGTATGCCTCCAGGTCCTAGTGCCCGCCGGAATACCAGACAGCAAAAGCCTGCTTGCAAATAATTTGTGTCTTACTCGTCCGCTTGTTAATGCATGCGGGCTGGTGGTGGGCCCCACAGCCGCGGGCCCCCTTTCCCTTCGCCAACCCCCCCCCCCTGCACCTGCATCCTTTGCAGGGGCGGTAGTTCTATTATTACCCTAAACGCAGTTTTGTTTTTCATTTATGAAGTATAATCTGGGAAACTCAGAATCTGCCACAGGAAAGCAGTTGGATAGGAGGAGCTACACATTGAGATGGGCTTGCAGTGACAGCAACTCCAAACGACTCATGAACTTTAAGTGCAGAAAACGTATAATCTAAGTAAAATTATGACCTCTTATACACAAATTGCAGTCATCCTTTTTATCACAACACTTTATTTATGTTGCTGATATCAGGCCTGTTTCTACGGCCGTGCAAACCACGCGACCGCCCGGGGCGCTGGGCGGAGTGCCAGGGAGGAAGGGGGGGGCACAGCGGTGGGGAGAGCGGGCATAACGGAGTTACAACTTACCTTCTCTGATCCCCGCACGCACGCACCCTCTTTCTTCTATAGCTATACTCGAGGCACCTACCTATCTAACCTATACGTTTTCTCTTTGCACTGTATCAGTAATATTAAAAAATATAATGTTAAAAACTAAAAGGGCTAACAAGAGGTTTTTTTTTAAAATAAACTTTACTGCTGCATATAATCTATGGATACAATTGTTTATTTTTTAAAATATTACTTTATAAATTATTTAGTATTTGCCCATTGTAAAATCTTTCCTCCCCCTGATGTAAATTCCCTGATGTAAATTCTTGAATTGATCACAGATCAATGTCACGTCACTGTGGGATGCTCTGGAACGGAAGGCTGTGTGACATCATTGCCTAGGCGCTAAGCATCACTGGAAGCAACATGTAAAAAGTTTTTCTGATGCAAAAATCAGGATAACTATCTTAAACTTGGGTATCCTGAATAATGTATTACATTCTACTGTAAATCAATAAGGTTCCTCTCTTAAGCAAAAAAGGGAACAAAAGTTAAAAAAACAAAAAAAACCTCAGCAGTCAGAAGCCTTCTGCTTCCCATATCACTCTCGACCCTACCACTGCTGCCTAGGACCATGTAAAAGCACTGGCATACTGCGCATACACGGGTATGGTTTTGTGGATGTGCAATAGCAATAAGCTGCTCAAGCCATGTACAAGAAGCTTCATGCAACTGTGCAGACTATATTCCCACAAGTGCAGTACAGCTGCACTTGTACACAGATGGATAAGCTTAGAGGGTCCCAGTGCTGGATAGGTGGGGTCAAGGACAATGGGACTTCTAGACTATCCAAAAGCTTCCCTCTACTAAGGCAAGTAACTATTTTATATGTTATAATCCTTAGGTTCAATTATATTGCAGGTGGTGGGGTTAAATAGTTTTTTTTCCATTGTATATGCTCCTTGTTTGGTTTTCATTACATCCACTGTGTTATAGGAATTCATAAGGAACATTGATCAAGGCAGATTGAAAAATGAGGAATACATAAGATATTTTACAGCTCTGCATGCTGGACTGTTAGTGGGATGCAGGGGGTAACTAGAAATCACTGTGCCCCTCTGAAAAACTTTGGATGCCCCCCCCCCAGGTATAGGTGCCCCCAGTATAGCCAGGTATAGGTGCTTGCCCCAGTATAGCCAAGTATAGGTACCATCAGTATAGCTAGGTATAGGTGCCCACAGTATAGAGAGGTACCCCCAGTATAGCCAGGTAAAGGTTCCTGTCTCCAGTATAGCTAGGAATAGGTGTCCCCAGTATAGATAGGTACCCCCTGTATAGTCAGGTATAGATGCCCTCAGTATAGCCAGGTATAGGTACCCCCAGTATAGCCAGGCATGGGTTCCCACAGTATAGCCAGGTACAGGTTCCCACAGTATAGCAGTATAGCCAGACATGGGTGTCCCCAGTATAGCCAGGCATGGATGCTCTCAGTATAGCTAGATATAGGTGCCCACAGTGTATCCAGGTGTAGGTACCCTCACTATAGTCAGGTATAGGTAGCCAGTTAGGTGCCCCAGGCCCAGGGGCGCAGCGCATGAGGAAGGACCACACACAGAGCTGAGAAAGGGGGCCCCCTCCCTCACCTCAGGCTCCCTCTTCAGCGCTTCCCCCTCCAGAATTGGCAGCAGCAGCAAGCGGACAGGGAACAGTAAACACAAACATACCTCTTCTGCACTCCATGCGATGGAGATCTGGTCTTCTCTGAAAAACAGGAAGTAGCATCAGGCGCTAACAGAGAAGAACCTCCTGTCCCATGTAATGCAGAAGTGTGTCCGCATTCACTGTTCCCTACCCTCTTGCTGCTGCCGTTAATGCTGGAGAGGGAAGTGCTTAAGGAGGAGCCCGAGGTGAGGGAGGGGGGCCCCCTTTCCCAGCTCTTAGCTCAGAAGTCTGTCCGCGTTCACTGTTCCTTGCCCTCTTGTTGCTGCCGTTAATGCTGGAGAGGGAAGCACTTATGGAGAAGCCCAAGGTGAGAGGAGGATTGGGCCCCCTTCCCCACCACTGTGTGTGGCCATTGCTCTTCCCTCATGGAGCTGTGGCCCCTCCTGCCTACAAAAATGGCCCTAAGTGGACCCCAGAGGGCACTCCTACCCCCTCTCCCCCCACACGCATTCCTTGCAGCTGCAATTGTTATGCCCCTGTCTGAAAGGAGAAAAATATTTTTAAAATGTTGAATTTAAATCCTGATATTTTTTCTGTTCACACAGCTTGCCACTTCGGTTTTGGGTAAATGTCATTAAGAATCCTCAGTTTGTGTTTGACATTCACAAAGGCAGCATTACAGATGCTTGTCTGTCTGTTGTGGCTCAGACATTTATGGACTCTTGTTCAACCTCAGAGCATCGACTTGGAAAAGATTCACCCAGCAACAAGCTGCTGTATGCCAAGGACATCCCCAACTACAAGAACTGGGTAGAAAGGTATGGGTAGAAAAGCGTAACCACCAGAAATATTCTCATGATGACCTTACATTTCTTATTCAATGTTTCTATAATCAAATGGACAAACAAATACCAATGGCAAGTTGTAGTGCTGTGTATTATGCTAACATTGCTAATTTGTGTTTGAAGGTATTATTCTGACATTGCCAAGCTCCCAGCCATTAGTGACCAGGATATGAACGCCTACCTTGCAGAGCAATCTCATATGCATGCATCAGAGTTTAACGTGCTAAGTGCTTTGAATGAGATCTACTACTATGTCAGTAAATACAGCCTTGAGGTGAGTAATGACAAGTTCATTAGAGCTAAGATTAAAACAACCTTGCAGTGTGTGTGACATTGCTCAACAGTTTGCCATTTAGTTTTATGTTTTATTTGTTTTTGCTGTTTGGTGTTGATTTTATTACGCAGTTGCAGAGTTGGTGTCTCATGGGATGGTTGGAGGTAAAGTCTGTACTGTACATACGAAAATGAAAGTGCTCAGCTTAGTTCAGGCTTATTTTGTAAACCCACAGGGCGCTCATCCTGTGGCAATTAGGACTAAGTAACTCAAACAAATCACCAGGGTCTCAAATTACACTCAATTTCTGAAATTCAATTTATTTGGTATCACAATTCATGACATATTAATGATAAGTAGGGATGGCAGAACAGTTGTTCACCCAGAAGGCAAACTATATAGGCTTTTCTTGACTGCCCCATACTTTCCAATAGAGCCATTTTTTGACCCTTCACCCTGAATTCATAAAGGACAGGAGGGACAATCAGCCAGGATCACTACCTGGGGTACCTACGTGGCTACTTTCACTCTGCCTGTAGTCAGTGTAGAAAGAAAATCTGGGCACATTTGAAAGAAGGATACCTTGCACCTATCTCTTAAACAGTTCCATCAATATATTCCTTTCTTCAGCCAAAGGTAAACAGTGGACAGTATTGACATATGCAAAAGTATCGTCAAACCTGTGTGCTGGAAGTTGCTGCAGTGATGGAGGAGGGGGTGCAGCAGCAACTTCCAGCACACAGGTTTGACGATACTTTTGCATATGTCAATACTGTCCACTGTTTACCTTTGGCTGAAGAAAGGAATAAATTGATGGAACTGTTTAAGAGATAGGTGCACGGTATCCTTCTTTCAAATGTGCCTAGATCGTTGTGGTGCCCTGCACTAACCTTACCTGCTGCACATCTCAGAGTTCTCCCCGCCAGCCTTGTAGAAGTTGCTTAAACAATATGAAGGTGATGATGTGATTTATTGTATGTGATGCAAGCGGCCCCTGAATAAGGCCCTGTAACCCCCAGGTTCAAGCAATCGAGTGCCAGACCATAAGTTTGTCTGCTATAGTGTACTATCTTTGAAAGAAAATCTGGTGCTGCAGATAAAGGCACAGTTATAGATAGTCATTTGATTTTGTGCTAGCTTCTTCCTAGGTTCTCTGTAGTGCACCATCTAGGCACCACCCAATAATCCTATTGAGCACTCATCCTAACTCAAAAGTCCTTTCCAGGAATAACAGTGACATTGACCCTGCTGTACTGATATTTTGTTGTTGCATAGTGGTGTACTGTATACTGTGTTGCTGACTGCATCACTGTTATAACCCTCTATTAGAGATGGCTCGAACCTGGGTTCGCAAACCTCGAACATGAACTTTGATTCAATTTGATTCAATTCCTTGATTTGATTTGATTCAATCTGCCATGTTCGATTTGTAAGAATCTATATGTTGGTTGCTATTGGCAACAGCACCACACACCTTTTGCTCTGGCACCAGCAACTCATCAGAGCTGCAAATCACAGTGACAGCATACAGGAGATAGAGTAGAGACAGCCTTCTTCACCTTACTAAGGGGTTTATTAAACATCTTGTGTTACAGGTTGATTTCTTCAGAGTATAAATAGTCTTTCCTTTGTACATCACATATATTTACAGCATACAGACAGGAAGCTAGTATTCTAACTAGGAAGCATAGAGAGAGCCGGATAGCTGGAAAGTATAGTACCATTTTCCCTCCAGTCTCCCTAATTTATATGAACAACAAAGAGTTAAATTCTGACATCACCCGAGCCATACCCCTAAGCCTACCATTGGCTGGCATGAGCATATGACCCACCTCATCATTAATATAATTTCATATTCCATTGCTTTATACCCTACATACAAAGAATGCAATGTTTTATAAACATTGGCTTTGTTTACCATTTCCATTGTCTAAGGTCTAACTGACCCATTATGTGGCCTTCTAGAGGTCCACGTTCCTGTTAACTGGCGGTATGTGGCCTTACACAAGGAACATCTTCTTCTCCGAAAACTCTGCTTAAAGAGAACCTGTATCTCAATTCTTTTGCTAGACTTCAGTACCTGAGGCTAGAATTCAAGTATACTTACATTCTAACGGCCCCCCTGAAATGACTTGAGATGCGGGTTTCTCCAGTAGGATTCAGACGGTACCTTTGAGCCTGTTTTTTTTTATGTTTCACCATTCCATGCTCATTTCCAAACACACTCTCTCTGCTCTAGGTGAATGCCCCGGGAGGGAGAGTAAGACCTCTTGTCTCTCTGGGAAGGCCCTTCTTCTAAGCCCTCATCCCACTCTCCACTCAGAATTCTCGTCACAGGCGTATTCCTCATATACTCCACTTGAACATGGAAAAGTGAAACTTGTTTGTACCCAAAGCGACGGAACAGTGCTAGGGGTCTTCTAGAAAACCACCTTTATACAATCAGCTCCGTCCCATAGGTACCTGCTGAAACCTTGTATTATGTGGCTTAGCTTAAAAATATAGGCTTGTGAGATTGTGTACTTGACCCCAATCCTCGAACCATGTTTATTTGTTTGCGTAATTTTAAACACAAACTCACCTGTGTAATGATGTATATGATTGTAATCCCCATCACTACGACCAGTGGGTGCAGGAAAAAAGTTTGAACTGCGGAGGCCCAGTCTGAGTGCCCCTGGAATATCAAAGAACATGCACACCAGACAAAAGATGCTTTTAAATGCAATGCTTATTATTGAAGTGAAAAACTTGTACATAAACCCCGATAAACGGGCAGGAAACAAACATATACATATTAGCACAATTTTAACTGAACAATGAGCAATGACACAATGTTACAATATCCTGACCAACACAGAGATGGAGGAAAGTCAGAATTTACCCAACAGCAGCGCTGTTTCGAGGCAATTTGAGCCTCTTGATCACGGGCAATAAAAGTCCAAACAGGCAAACAGCAGATAGGCAACAGATGCGATCATGCAGGGCGGCGTCCTCTTCATGCTGTGTCCAAACTCAGTTTAAATACATGTCATCTAACAGCTCATTGGCCCAAAGCACCGGGGCCGGCCCAAGTGACGCATGCGTACACGCGGCAATTGCCGCTATATGCATTGACGTCACATCCGCTTCCGCCATGTTCCGTAATGCAAAAGTCATTGCGTACGCATGTGATGCGGAAAAATCAATGCGTCCATGCGGACTTTATGCCATATGGAATTTAGACTCTGCATATATGAACGGAGCAAAGCGGAGCGTTACCCTGGCTACAGAAAACCGCTTCCTGGTGCATTTTAACGGTGCTTTTCCGGGCAGAATCTACATGAAAACACAGACAAACATATTTAGAACAAGACACTATATATAAATTTATAAATAGCAACAATGCCATTAAAATATTAAAACTATCCTTCTTGACAGTAACCAACAGTCTACAAAACTGACAGGTCTACCTCCTCATTAAGACCAAATGAAGCTTTAGTCCTTAATTTGTAAATCCAAAAAAGTTCTCTACTTTTCAATTTCTGCTCCATATCACCACCTCTCCATGTTTTTTTAACTACCTCCACTACCCTAAAGCGTAACTGTGATATACAGTGACCAGCAGTGTAGAAATGGCGCGCCAACGGAGAATCTGCGTCACCGCAGCGAATATTGCTGCGGTGTTCACAGATACGTGTGCGAATGTCCCTGCCGGTTTGCCCAACATAGAGCATCCCACATGGACATATGATAATATAAACAACCCCTATAGAGGAACAGTTAGCAAACTCGTCAAGATATATGCGAGAGCCAGTTCTAGGATGCGAAAAATACGGTCCTCTCGCAACATAACCACACTGTACACAGTGGCCACATGGATACATCCCTTTCAAGGCTGGTAACCCTGAGAGCCAATTACCTGTATTTCTATTTTCAGACACTGGCATATTCCTGGCATGAACAAGAGTATCACGCACACTTCTTGATCGCTTTAATGCACACATAGGGGGTTCTTTAAACACCGGGGCCAATCTCTGGTCACTGCTGATGACCGACCAGTGTTTACGCACAATTTCAAAAGCCTGTTTCGAGAGAGGAGAATAAGTCAGAATCAGCGGTATTCTATTCGATAGTTCTTTAGGTTTATATTGCAACAGAGATGACCTGCTCTTACTGGCGGCCCTGGACAAAGCATCAGATAGTATTTCCTCACTGTAACCTCTTTGCCTAAAATCAGTGTACATCCTGCCCGCCTCATTAAAAAAGGCCTCATCAGTAGATGCAATACGGCGAATTCTCAAGAATTGACTAAATGGGAGACTTTTCTTAAGACTCAACGGGTGGTAACTACGGGCATCCAAATAAGTATTTTTGTCAGTTGGCTTCTTATAGGGCACAGTTTGTAACATGCCCCTTTCCAGGATGACACTGACATCCAGGAAATGTACTTCCCGGAAATCAAATTCCAACGTGAACTTGATAGAGGGTACACAGCTGTCCAGGACCACCTTAAAGGACTCCAGGGCATCTACAGGGCCATCCCAGATAAAGAAGATGTCATCTATGTACCTCAGCCAGCATAAAACATGGCCGAGGTACATAGAATTGGAATACACATATTCCCTCTCGAAAGCATCCATCACCAAATTTGCATATGTGGGGGCTACATTGCTCCCCATTGCAGTACCTTGTAATTGCTTATAGAAGGAACCCTCAAAATTAAAGTAATTTTCAGTGAGCACAATTTCCAAGAGCGCCATCAAAAAATTCTTTAAGTCCTCACTCATGTCTATAGAGTTCAATACTTCCCGTATCACCTGTAGACCCCAATGGTGTGGAATGGATGTGTACAAACTGCACACATCCATAGTACATAATACACAATTGGGAGGAAAACTCCCAAAGTTAGTCAATTTGGACAAAAACTGTGTAGTATCCATCAAATAAGAGCGCATATTCGCCACACTGGGTCGCAACATTTGATCCAAAAAAATTGCTAGCGGCTGAAAAACTGAGTTTGTCCCGGCCACTATGGGTCTTCCAGGTGGATTAACAAGGGTCTTATGTATTTTGGGTAAAACATAAAATAATGGCGTCAAAGGAAAATCGGTAATCAAAAAGTCGAAGGTTCTCTTGTCTATTGTGCCCACCTCACACGCTCCTTTTACCAATTCATCAATCTTATATTTAATCACTGGGAGGGGATCAGATCTCAATTTGCAATACACCATATGGTCACCCAATTGTCTGTATACCTCTCTGCAGTAATCAGACCTGTCCATCAAAACGATGGCTCCACCCTTGTCGGCACTTTTGATAATCAACTCAGGGTCTAAACATAAACCTTCCAGTGCATCATGTTCTTCTTTAGTCAAATTACTTCTTACAGGACTTACTGCAGGTAGGGAAGACAAATCTCTCTGGACCAAATTGATAAATGTCTCAATCGTATGAGCTGTGGCAGGAGGCTGCCATTTACTTTTTGCTCGACATATACTTAAATCAACGTTTGGAGGAAAAGGTGAAGACACCTGGGTACTACCCAACTGAGGGGGTTGAGTGTGAAAAAAAGCTTTAATTCTAAGGGTTCGAAAGAAATTGTACAAATCGGTATCCAATTCTAATTGGTTTCCCTTGTGTGTAGGAACAAAACCCAAGCCTTTCTTAAGTACCTGATGTTCAATAATAGACAATGGACGGGAGGAAAGATTGACCACTAGGTCGTCCTCTGTGTTTGACTGTGGGTCACACGGGAATCGGTTTGGACGTCTTTTACCCCTCCTCGTCTTCTTCCTCGACCTCACTGGCCTTGGCCTAAAAAAGGTTGATTGGAAGTGGAAGAACCCTCTCCAGAACTACTGTCACTAATAGGTTGACCAGGGGGCCCTGCTTGCATACGTCTACCAGGACGGCGTGATTCTCTCCACGAATACACACGATCCTCTTGGTAGTCCAAGATATCCCTTCTAAATTTATCCAATTTAGTAGACAGTGTTTGGGTTCTATAAGCTTCAACGTTTGCAGACAATAACTCCAAAAAAGAATTATACTCCTCTGCAGGCAAAATGGAGGACAATTTACTCTTTAATTGGGTGGTGATAGCTTCCAATTTACCAATTTCACTCTGAATCCCTTGGATCGTAAGAGCTATTAGATCCAGGCTGCACTTGTTCAAAATGCGAAACCAATTTTCACAAAAGGTTTTATCACTTCTGCAAAAAGTAGGCCTAATATTCAGTCTAAGGCCTCGTGGAATGCGTTTGGACTTTAAATATTCAATTAATGTATCAGAGTGTAATTTATATTGGATAACTCTTTTTGCATTCAACTCAAGTTGTTTCTTCAAATAAGGGGTATCGGTAGTAAAATTACTATCAGGATTAGTAAACTGCTGTATAATACTGTCAATCTCACTCTGGTTGAAAACCAGGGTTTCGGCAAATCTGCTGCTAAGCCCACTAATATCAGCAAAAGACATAGTAAGACAGAAAAGACAGTAACAGGGTGCAAAAACCTGAAAAACAGAAGTATATGTACATTAGGGTCTGCACACCCATATAAATAGACCATCAAACTATATAGACCAATGTATAATCACGCAGGGTGCAATGTTATAAAAATACATGAATATTACATAAAAGAACATGCACACCAGACAAAAGATGCTTTTAAATGCAATGCTTATTATTGAAGTGAAAAACTTCTACATAAACCCCGATAAACGGGCAGGATACAAACATATACATATTAGCACAATTTTAACTGAACAATGAGCAATGACACAATGTTACAATATCCTGACCAACACAGAGATGGAGGAAAGTCAGAATTTACCCAACAGCAGCGCTGTTTCGAGGCAATTTGAGCCTCTTGATCACGGGCAATAAAAGTCCAAACAGGCAAACAGCAGATAGGCAACAGATGCGATCATGCAGGGTGGCGTCCTCTTCATGCTGTGTCCAAACTCAGTTTAAATACATGCCATCTAACAGCTCATTGGCCCAAAGCACCGGGGCCGGCCCAAGTGACGCATGCGTACACGCGGCAATTGCCGCTATACGCATTGACGTCACATCCGCTTCCGCCATGTTCCGTAATGCAAAAGTCATTGCGTACAAACGTACGCATGTGATGCGGAAAAATCAATGCGTCCATGCGGACTTTATGCCATATGGAATTTAGACTCTGCATATATGAACGGAGCAAAGCGGAGCGTTACCCTGGCTACAGAAAACCGCTTCCTGGTGCATTTTAACGGTGCTTTTCCGGGCAGAATCTACAAGAAAACACAGACAAACATATTTAGAACAAGACACTATATATAAATTTATAAATAGCAACAATGCCATTAAAATATTAAAACTATCCTTCTTGACAGTAACCAACAGTCTACAAAACTGACAGGTCTACCTCCTCATTAAGACCAAATGGAGCTGTAGTCCTTAATTTGTAAATCCAAAAAAGTTCTCTACTTTTCAATTTCTGCTCCATATCACCACCTCTCCATGGTTTTTTAACTACCTCCACTACCCTAAAGCGTAACTGTGATATACAGTGACCAGCAGTGTAGAAATGGCGCGCCAACGGAGAATCTGCGTCACCGCAGCGAATATTGCTGCGGTGTTCACAGATACGTGTGCGAATGTCCCTGCCGGTTTGCCCAACATAGAGCATCCCACATGGACATATGCTAATATAAACAACCCCTATAGAGGAACAGTTAGCAAACTCGTCAAGATAGACATGAGTGAGGACTTAAAGAATTTTTTGATGGCGCTCTTGGAAATTGTGCTCACTGAAAATTACTTTAATTTTGAGGGTTCCTTCTATAAGCAATTACAAGGTACTGCAATGGGGAGCAATGTAGCCCCCACATATGCAAATTTGGTGATGGATGCTTTCGAGAGGGAATATGTGTATTCCAATTCTATGTACCTCGGCCATGTTTTATGCTGGCTGAGGTACATAGATGACATCTTCTTTAACTGGGATGGCCCTGTAGATGCCCTGGAGTCCTTTAAGGTGGTCCTGGACAGCTGTGTACCCTCTATCAAGTTCACGTTGGAATTTGATTCCCGGGAAGTACATTTCCTGGATGTCAGTGTCATCCTGGAAAGGGGCATGTTACAAACTGTGCCCTATAAGAAGCCAACTGACAAAAATACTTATTTGGATGCCCGTAGTTACCACCCGTTGAGTCTTAAGAAAAGTCTCCCATTTAGTCAATTCTTGAGAATTCGCCGTATTGCGTCTACTGATGAGCCTTTTTTTTAATGAGGCGGGCAGGATGTACACTGATTTTAGGCAAAGAGGTTACAGTGAGGAAATACTATCTGATGCTTTGTCCAGGGCCGCCAGTAAGAGCAGGTCATCTCTGTTGCAATATAAACCTAAAGAACTATCGAATAGAATACCGCTGATTCTGACTTATTCTCCTCTCTCGAAACAGGCTTTTGAAATTGTGCGTACACACTGGTCGGTTATCAGCAGTGACCAGAGATTGGCCCCGGTGTTTAAAGAACCCCCTATGTGTGCATTCAAGCGATCAAGAAGTGTGCGTGATACTCTTGTTCATGCCAGGAATATGCCAGTGTCTGAAAATAGAAATACAGGTAATTGGCTCTCAGGGTTACCAGCCTTGAAAGGGATGTATCCATGTGGCCACTGTGTACAGTGTGGTTATGTTGCGAGAGGACCGTATTTTTCACATCCTAGAACTGGCTCTCGCATATATCTTGACGAGTTTGCTAACTGTTCCTCTATAGGGGTTGTTTATATTATCATATGTCCATGTGGGATGCTCTATGTTGGGCAAACCGGCAGGGACATTCGCACACGTATCTGTGAACACCGCAGCAATATTCGCTGCGGTGATGCAGATTCTCCTTTGGCGCGCCATTTCTACACTGCTGGTCACTGTATATCACAGTTACGCTTTAGGGTAGTGGAGGTAGTTAAAAAACCATCGAGAGGTGGTGATATGGAGCAGAAATTGAAAAGTAGAGAACTTTTTTGGATTTACAAATTAAGGACTACAGCTCCATTTGGTCTTAATGAGGAGGTAGACCTGTCAGTTTTGTAGACTGTTGGTTACTGTCAAGAAGGATAGTTTTAATATTTTAATGGCATTGTTGCTATTTATAAATTTATATATAGTGTCTTGTTCTAAATATGTTTGTCTGTGTTTTCTTGTAGATTCTGCCCGGAAAAGCACCGTTAAAATGCACCAGGAAGCGGTTTTCTGTAGCCAGGGTAACGCTCCGCTTTGCTCCGTTCATATATGCAGAGTCTAAATTCCATATGGCATAAAGTCCGCATGGACGCATTGATTTTTCCGCATCACATGCGTACGTTTGTACGCAATGACTTTTGCATTACGGAACATGGCGGAAGCGGATGTGACGTCAATGCGTATAGCGGCAATTGCCGCGTGTACGCATGCGTCACTTGGGCCGGCCCCGGTGCTTTGGGCCAATGAGCTGTTAGATGGCATGTATTTAAACTGAGTTTGGACACAGCATGAAGAGGACGCCGCCCTGCATGATCGCATCTGTTGCCTATCTGCTGTTTGCCTGTTTGGACTTTTATTGCCCGTGATCAAGAGGCTCAAATTGCCTCGAAACAGCGCTGCTGTTGGGTAAATTCTGACTTTCCTCCATCTCTGTGTTGGTCAGGATATTGTAACATTGTGTCATTGCTCATTGTTCAGTTAAAATTGTGCTAATATGTATATGTTTGTATCCTGCCCGTTTATCGGGGTTTATGTAGAAGTTTTTCACTTCAATAATAAGCATTGCATTTAAAAGCATCTTTTGTCTGGTGTGCATGTTCTTTTATGTAATATTCATGTATTTTTATAACATTGCACCCTGCGTGATTATACATTGGTCTATATAGTTTGATGGTCTATTTATATGGGTGTGCAGACCCGAATGTACATATGCCCCTGGAATATCACCAGAAACCTTTTCCACCAGGTCAAACTGGAACTCACCTGATTATATTTGTGTTCAGCCTCTGTCAGCTCACCTTGATCATGGTGAAATATCACCTCTAGTTTAGTGTTATGTTTGTTTAACCTTTTCAACAAAGTGTGGTCTTGTGTCAAAACCTGTACCCATTTGTCCCATGGTGTGTTACACAGTACTTCCCCACTGGAAATATTGGTTTGGCTTCAGAGCGGATCTTTTGAATGGCCACTGCGCATTTGGTGCTATTAAGCCAGCAGGCTTTATCATTAAATCTGACTTGTCCTGGCAAACACAGGTACTTATCTGCACATTACTAGCATAATGACAAGTCCACTTGTCTTTCTTCCCCGTCGAACAACACAAATCCTGCCCTTTCAGGTCATGGTGTAAGACATGCAAAAGATCCCTCCCCAGGAAAATTGATAAATCTCTCCTTGCCAAGTCTCAGTTGTAAAGGAGGTCTCCCTTCTGATATGGCTCGAGCCATTATCTTGAAATCTGCTGATAACTCAGTCTGCATGGATCTGCAGACGATTTCCCATGCAGCACCCTTACCATGTGCAATCATCTTTTTGAGAATTGTTTGAATGTGCCTTTGAGTGTACCCCCTGAACCTTATAGGTGTTGTGCGCTAGCTGTTCCCAAAACCATGTTCAGATGCTACTGGGTACCCATAATTCTGCTGTCCCAATGTGCCTAATTGTTGAGTGACCTACTATTAGTCCTATCACCCTTTTATCATAGAGAGTCCCCGGGGTGCTACCTGATGTATCCCAGGATTCTACCCTCTACTGCAAAATGTCCCCTGATCCATTAAACTAAACTCCCATGCTAACCCTTGTGTGTCTCCCCTGAAGAATATGGATGGGACTCTCTCTTCAGGGAAACTGACTAGCATATCAATGACAAACGCTATTCCCAACTGTCCTAATTGGACCTTTGCACCCCTTGTGTCCTGAGGCAAAATACGTACCTCCGGTCGGGAAAAATGTACTCTCAGAAATCTTTGTATTAAAAGAGTACCTGGTCACTTAACCATCTACATGAGGATACGTGGCTGAATATAGACTGTGTAATATTGTCTCATATTGTGATCAGTGTAGTGAGGAGCAGGCATGCTCAGATGCACCAAAATCCATTTCGGGTACATTCGAATTCGGGTCCGCATGACATTCAGATTCGAATTCGCCTTCGACCACGAAATTCGGTTTGGATTCGGTTCGGGTGTCGGTCTCAAAATTCGGTAAAAAATTTGAGTTCGGGAATTCGGATGCGTTTTTTTTTTTTTTTATGAAATCACATTGAAATAGGTGGAATTAAAAAAAAACAAAACAAAAAAGTGACTTGTGGCACTGGCAGCAGGCAATGTATTGTGTGGACCCTGGCGGTGGGACCACTGACAGCAGGAGGATAAATACAGCAGCAGTAGGAGGAGGAGTGACGTGTGGCACTGGCAGCAGGCAATGTATTGTGTGGACTCTAGCGGTGGGACCACTGACAGCAGGAGGATAAATACAGCAGGAGGATGAGTGATGTGTGGCACTGGCAGCAGGCAATGTATTGTGTGGACTCTGGCGGTGGGACCACTGACAGCAGGAGGATAAATACAACAGCAGTAGGAGGAGGAGTGACGTGTGGCACTGGCAGCAGGCAATGTATTGTGTGGATCCTGGCGGTGGGACCACTGACAGCAGGAGGATAAATACAGCAGGAGGAGGAGTGACGTGTGGCACTGGCAGCAGGCAATGTATTGTGTGGACCCTGGCGGTGGGACCACTGACAGCAGGAGGATAAATACAGCAGCAGTAGGAGGAAGAGTGACGTGTGGCACTGGCAGCAGGCAATGTATTGTGTGGACCCTGGTGGTGGGACCACTGAAAGCAGGAGGATAAATACAGCAGGAGGAGGAGTGACGTGTGGCACTGGCAGCAGGCAATGTATTGTGTGGACCCTGGCGGTGGGACCACTAACAGCAGAAGGATAAATACAGCAGCAGCAGGAGGAGGAGTGACGTGTGGCACTGGCAGCAGGCAATGTCTTGTGTGGACCCTGGCGGTGGGACCACTGACAGCAGGAGGATGAAAATCAGCGTGGCGTAATATGTTGCCGCTTTATAAATACAATAAATAGATAAATAAATTCATAAATAAATGAATAAATGCAGCAGGCCAGCAGCAGCAGGGGGAGGAGGAGGAGGAGTCACGTATAAATACAATAAATAGATAAATAAATAAATAAATAAATGCAGCAGGCCAGCAGCAGCAGGAGGAGGAGTCACGTATAAATACAATAAATAGATAAATAAATTCATAAATAAATAAATAAATGCAGCAGGCCAGTAGCAGCAGGAGGAGGAGGAATCAAGTATAAATACAATAAATTGATAAATAAATTCATAAATAAATAAATAAATGCAGCAGGCCAGCAGCAGCAGGAGGAGGAGGAGGAGGAGTCACGTATAAATACAATAAATAGATAAATAAATTCATAAATAAATAAATAAATGCAGCAGGCCAGCAGCAGCAGGAGGAGGAGGAGTCACGTATAAATACAATAAATAGATACATAAATTCATAAATAAATAAATAAATGCAGCAGGCCAGCAGCAGCAGCAGGAGGAGGAGGAGTCACGTATAAATACAATAAATAGATAAATACATTCAGAAATTCATACATAAATAAATGCAGCAGCAGCAGCAGGAGGAGGAGTCACGTATGGCAGCAGGCAATGTATTATGATTCCCAGGCACCTCATGCCGCCCTATCGTCGACAACAGGTGCCAAGAACGTGCCTTCTATCCAGGCCTGGTTAATCTTCAAAAATAGAAGAGACAACGGAGCGCTCCTTGGTGCATTAACTTTTTAATCTCAGTAGACACGCAACATAGATACACTTACAGTGTGTTGGTGAAAAGAAGCACTTATCAGGCCTGCTGGCGGTCCTCTCCACGCTCCTGTGCCTGGCCGGGGCTACGGGAGCGATGTTGTCAGCGGGAGTGGCGCGCGGTGGGTGGAGCCTGGTGCGCTGGAGCCGTATGACGTCACAACGCGTTTCGGCGTAACCACGCCTTCGTCAGGTGATGTTACGGCAACTATGGCTCGCTTTTAAGCTTCCCACAGTGGGAGTGCTTGGGGTGGATGGACTCTGCCTATTGGCGTGTCCTATTTAGGTTACTGGCATATTTAGAACAAAAACTTTATTAGTTAAAAGAACTAAGTGAAGCAATTCATAAACTGTGCCTCAGATTTTGTGATCTATGTTTTAGAATGCAGCTGTAGGAAATTGTACGTCGGGAGGACGACCAGGCCTCTAAGAAAAAGGCTTGGAGAACATAAATGCAACATCATGTCCAAGTCTGAGAAACACAGTGTCCCCAGACACTTTGCCAAATGCCATCAATCGGACCCTAATAACTATTCCCAGAGGCTTAAGATATAAGAAACTTTGCGAACAAGAAGTATTCTGGATCTTCAAGTTAAATAGCCTATCCCCAAAAGGTTTAAATGAGGACCTGGAAGTTCGCAGTTTCTTGCAGTAAACACCTCCTTTCTCTTTAGGTCATCCATTCCTCCTGTTGCCCTTTCTCCCCATAATTTTCCTCATCCCCCCTTTTTTTCCCATTGTTTCCACTCCACTTCCCCCCCCCCTTTTTCCCCCGGTCCGCGCTTGTGCGCCCCCCCCCCCTGTTGGTCCATTTTGTTTCCCCCCTCCTAACCTCTAACCTTTCCCACCCAATTATCCATCCTACCCTTCCCTACGGATACCACCCTATTCAGGATTATTATATGGATGGTCCTTTTTGAAAACTCCAATATGCATGGACTAAGTGTGAACAGTTCTGATGATAATAAGATGATTTAGCTTGCTGTTTAGCTTGCGATCTAGCAATTCTATATGCAATTTTATACACTTTTTGTGCATTTTTTCCTATAATCATCATCAGTTTATCTTTATGTACAATTGAAAGTGTTGCATATTTTTGAAATATTTTTTATATATGTTTTTATATATTTTATTGCACTTCTTTGCTAATGGCCTCAGTAGCGACCTATGGAGTAAACTTGAATCACAATTTGCCTTTATGCCCCTAGGCTGGTCACCAGATCATCGATCATCTTAAATAATCTTCGTACACACGAAGAATATGTGTGCCATCACGCCAGGGGCGCCTTAACCTACTGACCACCCAGGCAGCGGCTTGGAGCGGCTTTGATGGGGAAGGCGCAATAAATTACTGTCAGTCCAAGGGGAAATAAAAATTCCTGTCCTGAAAGACCGTTGTAAAGGGACTGGAGAGAAATAGATTTCCTTCTGTTTTAAGAAGGCAAATTACACCAAGCTTTGCTTTTTTAGTAAGAGGGCATTTTGGTAACTTTTATCTCCCTATACATTCCTAGTAGCTTGGGTCACCCTGCGCTGCTTGGATACTCTGCTCTTTTCACAAATAGCATTCTGCTAAGTCAGGGATAAAGAATCATTCAGAGTTCAGATTTATAGATACTCCCTAAGAACTAGAAGAAGGTGTCTGGTTTATAACTGTTCTCTGCCCCCACCTTTTTGAGCCTGAGTGACTGACTGCCGTTTAAGGGTATGTAGAGAAAGTTTTCTACTCTCTGTTTTAAGAAGGCAATTACACCTAGCTTTAATTTTTTAGTAGGAGGGCTTTTTGGTTCCTTTTATCCCCCTATACATTCCTAGTAATTTGGGTCACCCTGAGCTGCTTGGTTACTCTGTTCTACTCTCACAAGTGTTTTTAGGAATGCATCTAATAAGGATTCATAGAAAGATTGGAGACAGTCCCTCACTATTCAGTGTACAGAGGTGACAGCGCCCTACCCCCAAATGTTACTGAGTCTGCAGAGCGAGCAAGACAAACAAACAAACAGTAAACTCTGCAGACAGCCCTGTGCTCTGCTAGAATGTCCTGCATGTCTAGATGTCAGGACGCTCTCCAGCCATGACTAGCTATGGAGCGGTAGGATCATCTGATGCTCTCTCCCTCTGACTGGGACACACAGCCTGCACTTCTCCCTGAGTTCCCAAGGACAGTGTTTGAAGTGTGTAATGGACACAGTGGGGGTTGCAGGTTTTGTCTTTCATTGTGAGAGAGTGAATAGGAGGGCAGCATCTAAAGCTCAAACAATGATAATGGACATGTAAGCAATGTGTGTAATTACATCCATCACTACTTATAATTGAAGCTGGCATAATAATGTATTTCCATTAATGCTGTCTGTTTGACCTCTCTCTAATGCTATGTACCACCTCACGATTTTTCCAACGATTTTCCCGATGTCCATTCATTTTATTTTTTTTTGAGCGACAAGTAGTCATTTACACGATGTCGTGACATCCCTTAGCGTTGTGTGGTGAAAAGTGACCGTCACTGAGGACCAGATCTTTAAGATCCTTGACGACACCCCGTAAAGTACTGCGGTTGCTTGACATCTCGTTCGCGCCCGTCCTGTAATGTCACGTGACATCTCGCATACCCGCTGGCAGGAAGATGAATCGCTGGACGCTTGTCATGAGGGGACACCTCGCTGGATCCATCTTCCTGTGTTGTTGCAGTCACTGTGGTGAGTGTGGAGCTTAACTTTGCTCGCCCTCACCCTCTGCTCATGCTCCTTCTCCCACTGTCTCTCTGACCAAACAACTGCTACTTGGGGAACAATGTGCACAACTATGTACACTAGTCTGAGCACTCTTCAGAGGAGCCAGTAGCATTTGGAACTATTATTGTGTATTTATGTAGCACTGACATCTTCAGCACTTTACAGAGTACATAGTCATGTCACTGACTGCTCACTGGAGCTTACAATTTAATCCCTACTATAGTCAAACTGTAATGTCCTACCATATTATTATTATGTATTCATATAGCACTGACATTCTGCAGCACTTTACAGAGTACATAGTCATGTCACTGACTGTCCTCAGAGTAGCTCACAATCTAATCCAACCATAGTCATAGTCTAATGTCCTACCATATTATTATTATGTATTTATATAGCATTGACATCTCCTGCAGCACATTACAGAGTACATAGTCATGTCACTGACTGTCCTCAGAGTAGCTCACAATCTAATCCTACCATAGTCATAGTCTAATGTCCTACCATATTATTATTATGTATTTATATAGCATTGACATCTTCTGCAGCACATTACAGAGTACATAGTCATGTCACTGACTGTCCCTTAGAGTAGCTCACAATCTAACCCTACCGTAGTTATAGAATAATGTCCTACCATATTATTATTATGTATTTATATAGCACTGACATCTCCTGCAGCACTTTACAGAGTCATGTCACTGACTGTCCTCAGAGGAGCTCACAATCTAATCCCTACCACAGTTATAGTCTAATATTTTCAATATAGGATTGTTTTGGGGTAAACCAGTTGACTTATTAGTATGTTTTTTAGGATGCAGGAAATGTCTGAAGTGTCTGAAGACAGAAACTCCATGCAGATTTTGCCCTGGCCAATGTTCAAGCCTAGGACTCAGCACTAAAATGCAGTAGTGCTACCCACTGAGCCTCTATTCTACTCATAGATATCTGCTCATCCATGTCATCAATTCCGACCCTCTACTACCCTTCCTCCCTCCATTCTACTTCTCTTCTCTTGTATCACTTACACTACAAACA
Source organism: Hyperolius riggenbachi (assembly GCF_040937935.1). Classification (NCBI taxonomy): domain Eukaryota; kingdom Metazoa; phylum Chordata; class Amphibia; order Anura; family Hyperoliidae; genus Hyperolius; species Hyperolius riggenbachi. The sequence continues at coordinate 392,357,173 of NC_090647.1, read as the reverse complement.
CACTGTGCTTATCTCCAGAATGGATTATGAATCAAACCATTAGGCCCAGTGCACACCAAAACCGCTAGCAGATCCTCAAAACGCTAGCGGTTTTTGGAGCAGATTTCAGAGCGATTCTAGGCATGTTTAGAGACATTTTCTAAAAATGCTGAGCGTTTATGTGAAGCAGATTACAAATCTTGTTACAGTAAAAGCTGTTACTGAACAGCTTCTGTAGCAAAAACGCCTGGAAAACTGCTCTGATCTAGCATTTTTTTCAGAGCGGTTACCATTTTTCCTATACTTTACATTGAGGCAGATTCGCTTCTGCAAACAGCAAATGTGCAGCAGGAGGCACGTTTGCGGTTTGCTAAAAACCTCAAACCGCTGGTGTGCATCATCCCATTGAAATACATTAGCCAAGCGTTTTCACAGACAGATGTGGTTGGCGGATCGCTGCTAAAACCGCTCGGTGTACACTGTGCCTTAAACCACCTTACCATATCAGCCCTTCAATGTCATGATATACCCACTCCAGTCCTACCCCAACAGGTGGTAACATATCTGCATATCTCATAATGTTTGTGAAAAATTATTCTGAAAGGAAGAATGTCTTGCTTGATAATCCAATCTTGCAATGTGACTGACATTGGAACTTGTAGTGTGGGTGTTGTATTTATTTGAGGTGCATACTGGCAGCATGTACTGTATGGCATACAATGCTGATCATCCACAAGGTAAACTTAGGCAGCTGCCTAGGGTCTAGAGAGAGTTTAGGGGCCTGGTGGTTGCTAGCCCCCACCAAATCTAACTAAATGAGCCAGGTGACCATCAGTGGAGGGCAAAGTGTTATCTTGCCCAGGGCCTCGTTTCATAGTTATCCTTCTCTGATGGCTTATATCATGTGTGAAGTGTTCTATAATGTATATGATTTTTGTTTTATTTTTATGGGGGGGGGGGGGGGCACAGGATTTCTTGCCTGGAGTGACAAGAAGGCTAGAGGCGCCCCTGCATCACGCCCCCTGGGACTATAGTCCTGCCCCCTTGAGAGACATGTCCGTAATTGGACTTTCTTGCAATTAATTTGATGGTTCTGCCCCACTCGGGCTAAACGCTTAGCCTTCACCTGCACTAATGCGCTTGCGAGCCTTAACCCTAATTTTGCATGGCACCGATGTGGTTGCCACTCCGCATCCGCAGCCTCTTTCCTCTATGCAACCCCATGGTTGCAGCAGTTTAGGAAGGGGCATTACTCACTGTCGCACCTTGATGCCCCCAAATAGGGTGAACAGCGGCTATACCTCAGTTTATTGAGGCCAAAAAAAAAAAAATATATATATATATATATATATATATATATATATATATATATACAGTTGAGCTAGTGAGCAGTTTACATTGTTGCTCACCAGCACCATAGAATACGAGCTCCGCTCGTGGTAGATATAACTATTTATTCATGCAAATATTATCTCAAATATTTAATATTTATATAAATATCAAATAAATATAAGCTTTTCTGAAATTCAATTTATTTGGTATCACAATTCATGACATATTAATGATAAGTAGGGATGGCAGAACAGTTGTTCACCCAGAAGGCAAACTATATAGGCTTTTCTTGACTGCCCCATACTTTCCAATACAGCCATTTTTTGACCCTTCACCCTGAATTCATAAAGGACAGGAGGGACAATCAGCCAGGATCACTACCTGGGGTACCTACGTGGCTACTTTCACTCTGCCTGTAGTCAGTGTAGAAAGAAAATCTGGGCACATTTGAAAGAAGGATACCGTGCACCTATCTCTTAAACAGTTCCATCAATATATTCCTTTCTTCAGCCAAAGGTAAACAGTGGACAGTATTGACATATGCAAAAGTATCGTCAAACCTGTGTGCTGGAAGTTGCTGCAGTGATGGAGGAGGGGGTGCAGCAGCAACTTCCAGCACACAGGTTTGACGATACTTTTGCATATGTCAATACTGTCCACTGTTTACCTTTGGCTGAAGAAAGGAATAAATTGATGGAACTGTTTAAGAGATAGGTGCACGGTATCCTTCTTTCAAATGTGCCTAGATCGTTGTGGTGCCCTGCACTAACCTTACCTGCTGCACATCTCAGAGTTCTCCCCGCCAGCCTTGTAGAAGTTGCTTAAACAATATGAAGGTGATGATGTGATTTATTGTATGTGATGCAAGCGGCCCCTGAATAAGGCCCTGTAACCCCCAGGTTCAAGCAATCGAGTGCCAGACCATAAGTTTGTCTGCTATAGTGTACTATCTTTGAAAGAAAATCTGGTGCTGCAGATAAAGGCACAGTTATAGATAGTCATTTGATTTTGTGCTAGCTTCTTCCTAGGTTCTCTGTAGTGCACCATCTAGGCACCACCCAATAATCCTATTGAGCACTCATCCTGACTCAAAAGTCCTTTCCAGGAATAACAGTGACATTGACCCTGCTGTACTGATATTTTGTTGTTGCATAGTGGTGTACTGTATACTGTGTTGCTGACTGCATCACTGTTATAACCCTCTATTAGAGATGGCTCGAACCTGGGTTCGCGAACCTCGAACATGAACTTTGATTCAATTTGATTCAATTCCTTGATTCGATTTGATTCAATCTGCCATGTTCGATTTGTAAGAATCTATATGTTGGTTGCTATTGGCAACAGCACCACACACCTTTTGCTCTGGCACCAGCAACTCATCAGAGCTGCAAATCACAGTGACAGCATACAGGAGATAGAATAGAGACAGCCTTCTTCACCTTACTAAGGGGTTTATTAAACATCTTGTGTTACAGGTTGATTTCTTCAGAGTATAAATAGTCTTTCCTTTGTACATCACATATATTTACAGCATACAGACAGGAAGCTAGTATTCTAACTAGGAAGCATAGAGAGAGCCGGATAGCTGGAAAGTATAGTACCATTTTCCCTCCAGTCTCCCTAATTTATATGAACAACAAAGAGTTAAATTCTGACATCACCCGAACCATACCCCTAAGCCTACCATTGGCTGGCATGAGCATATGACCCACCTCATCATTAATATAATTTCATATTCCATTGCTTTATACCCTACATACAAAGAATGCAATGTTTTATAAACATTGGCTTTGTTTACCATTTCCATTGTCTAAGGTCTAACTGACCCATTATGTGGCCTTCTAGAGGTCCACGTTCCTGTTAACTGGCGGTATGTGGCCTTACACAAGGAACATCTTCTTCTCCGAAAACTCTGCTTAAAGAGAACCTGTATCTCAATTCTTTTGCTAGACTTCAGTACCTGAGGCTAGAATTCAAGTATACTTACATTCTAACAGCCCCCCTGAAATGACTTGAGATGCGGGTTTCTCCAGTAGGATTCAGACGGTACCTTTGAGCCTGTTTTTTTTTTATGTTTCACCATTCCATGCTCATTTCCAAACACACTCTCTCTGCTCTAGGTGAATGCCCTGGGAGGGAGAGCAAGACCTCTTGTCTCTCTGGGAAGGCCCTTCTTCTAAGCCCTCATCCCACTCTCCACTCAGAATTCTCGTCACAGGCGTATTCCTCATATACTCCACTTGAACATGGAAAAGTGAAACTTGTTTGTACCCAAAGCGACGGAACAGTGCTAGGGGTCTTCTAGAAAACCACCTTTATACAATCAGCTCCGTCCCATAGGTACCTGCTGAAACCTTGTATTATGTGGCTTAGCTTAAAAATATAGGCTTGTGAGATTGTGTACTTGACCCCAATCCTCGAACCATGTTTATTTGTTTGCGTAATTTTAAACACAAACTCACCTGTGTAATGATGTATATGATTGTAATCCCCATCACTACGACCAGTGGGTGCAGGAAAAAAGTTTGAACTGCGGAGGCCCAGTCTGAGTGCCCCTGGAATATCAAAGAACATGCACACCAGACAAAAGATGCTTTTAAATGCAATGCTTATTATTGAAGTGAAAAACTTCTACATAAACCCCGATAAACGGGCAGGAAACAAACATATACATATTAGCACAATTTTAACTGAACAATGAGCAATGACACAATGTTACAATATCCTGACCAACACAGAGATGGAGGAAAGTCAGAATTTACCCAACAGCAGCGCTGTTTCGAGGCAATTTGAGCCTCTTGATCACGGGCAATAAAAGTCCAAACAGGCAAACAGCAGATAGGCAACAGATGCGATCATGCAGGGTGGCGTCCTCTTCATGCTGTGTCCAAACTCAGTTTAAATACATGTCATCTAACAGCTCATTGGCCCAAAGCACCGGGGCCGGCCCAAGTGACGCATGCGTACACGCGGCAATTGCCGCTATATGCATTGACGTCACATCCGCTTCCGCCATGTTCCGTAATGCAAAAGTCATTGCGTACAAACGTACGCATGTGATGCGGAAAAATCAATGCGTCCATGCGGACTTTATGCCATATGGAATTTAGACTCTGCATATATGAACGGAGCAAAGCGGAGCGTTACCCTGGCTACAGAAAACCGCTTCCTGGTGCATTTTAACGGTGCTTTTCCGGGCAGAATCTACATGAAAACACAGACAAACATATTTAGAACAAGACACTATATATAAATTTATAAATAGCAACAATGCCATTAAAATATTAAAACTATCCTTCTTGACAGTAACCAACAGTCTACAAAACTGACAGGTCTACCTCCTCATTAAGACCAAATGGAGCTTTAGTCCTTAATTTGTAAATCCAAAAAAGTTCTCTACTTTTCAATTTCTGCTCCATATCACCACCTCTCCATGTTTTTTTAACTACCTCCACTACCCTAAAGCGTAACTGTGATATACAGTGACCAGCAGTGTAGAAATGGCGCGCCAACGGAGAATCTGCGTCACCGCAGCGAATATTGCTGCGGTGTTCACAGATACGTGTGCGAATGTCCCTGCCGGTTTGCCCAACATAGAGCATCCCACATGGACATATGATAGTATAAACAACCCCTATAGAGGAACAGTTAGCAAACTCGTCAAGATATATGCGAGAGCCAGTTCTAGGATGCGAAAAATACGGTCCTCTCGCAACATAACCACACTGTACACAGTGGCCACATGGATACATCCCTTTCAAGGCTGGTAACCCTGAGAGCCAATTACCTGTATTTCTATTTTCAGACACTGGCATATTCCTGGCATGAACAAGAGTATCACGCACACTTCTTGATCGCTTTAATGCACACATAGGGGGTTCTTTAAACACCGGGGCCAATCTCTGGTCACTGCTGATGACCGACCAGTGTTTACGCACAATTTCAAAAGTCTGTTTCGAGAGAGGAGAATAAGTCAGAATCAGCGGTATTCTATTCGATAGTTCTTTAGGTTTATATTGCAACAGAGATGACCTGCTCTTACTGGCGGCCCTGGACAAAGCATCAGATAGTATTTCCTCACTGTAACCTCTTTGCCTAAAATCAGTGTACATCCTGCCCGCCTCATTAAAAAAGGCCTCATCAGTAGACGCAATACGGCGAATTCTCAAGAATTGACTAAATGGGAGACTTTTCTTAAGACTCAACGGGTGGTAACTACGGGCATCCAAATAAGTATTTTTGTCAGTTGGCTTCTTATAGGGCACAGTTTGTAACATGCCCCTTTCCAGGATGACACTGACATCCAGGAAATGTACTTCCCGTGAACTTGATAGAGGGTACACAGCTGTCCAGGACCACCTTAAAGGACTCCAGGGCATCTACAGGGCCATCCCAGATAAAGAAGATGTCATCTATGTACCTCAGCCAGCATAAAACATGGCCGAGGTACATAGAATTGGAATACACATATTCCCTCTCGAAAGCATCCATCACCAAATTTGCATATGTGGGGGCTACATTGCTCCCCATTGCAGTACCTTGTAATTGCTTATAGAAGGAACCCTCAAAATTAAAGTAATTTTCAGTGAGCACAATTTCCAAGAGCGCCATCAAAAAATTCTTTAAGTCCTCACTCATGTCTATAGAGTTCAATACTTCCCGTATCACCTGTAGACCCCAATGGTGTGGAATGGATGTGTACAAACTGCACACATCCATAGTACATAATACACAATTGGGAGGAAAACTCCCAAAGTTAGTCAATTTGGACAAAAACTGTGTAGTATCCATCAAATAAGAGCGCATATTCGCCACACTGGGTCGCAACATTTGATCCAAAAAAATTGCTAGCGGCTGAAAAACTGAGTTTGTCCCGGCCACTATGGGTCTTCCAGGTGGATTAACAAGGGTCTTATGTATTTTGGGTAAAACATAAAATAATGGCGTCAAAGGAAAATCGGTAATCAAAAAGTCGAAGGTTCTCTTGTCTATTGTGCCCACCTCACACGCTCCTTTTACCAATTCATCAATCTTATATTTAATCACTGGGAGGGGATCAGATCTCAATTTGCAATACACCATATGGTCACCCAATTGTCTGTATACCTCTCTGCAGTAATCAGACCTGTCCATCAAAACGATGGCTCCACCCTTGTCGGCACTTTTGATAATCAACTCAGGGTCTAAACGTAAACCTTCCAGTGCATCATGTTCTTCTTTAGTCAAATTACTTCTTACAGGACTTACTGCAGGTAGGGAAGACAAATCTCTCTGGACCAAATTGATAAATGTCTCAATCGTATGAGCTGTGGCAGGAGGCTGCCATTTACTTTTTGCTCGACATATACTTAAATCAACGTTTGGAGGAAAAGGTGACGACACCTGGGTACTACCCAACTGAGGGGGTTGAGTGTGAAAAAAAGCTTTAATTCTAAGGGTACGAAAGAAATTGTACAAATCGGTATCCAATTCTAATTGGTTTCCCTTGTGTGTAGGAACAAAACCCAAGCCTTTCTTAAGTACCTGATGTTCAATAATAGACAATGGACGGGAGGAAAGATTGACCACTAGGTCGTCCTCTGTGTTTGACTGCGGGTCACACGGGAATCGGTTTGGACGTCTTTTACCCCTCCTCGTCTTCTTCCTCGACCTCTCTGGCCTTGGCCTAAAAAAGGTTGATTGGAAGTGGAAGAACCCTCTCCAGAACTACTGTCACTAATAGGTTGACCAGGGGGCCCTGCTTGCATACGTCTACCAGGACGGCGTGATTCTCTCCACGAATACACACGATCCTCTTGGTAGTCCAAGATATCCCTTCTAAATTTATCCAATTTAGTAGACAGTGTTTGGGTTCTATAAGCTTCAACGTTTGCAGACAATAACTCCAAAAAAGAATTATACTCCTCTGCAGGCAAAATGGAGGACAATTTACTCTTTAATTGGGTGGTGATAGCTTCCAATTTACCAATTTCACTCTGAATCCCTTGGATCGTAAGAGCTATTAGATCCAGGCTGCACTTGTTCAAAATGCGAAACCAATTTTCACAAAAGGTTTTATCACTTCTGCAAAAAGTAGGCCTAATATTCAGTCTAAGGCCTCGTGGAATGCGTTTGGACTTTAAATATTCAATTAATGTATCAGAGTGTAATTTATATTGGATAACTCTTTTTGCATTCAACTCAAGTTGTTTCTTCAAATTAGGGGTATCGGTAGTAAAATTACTATCAGGATTAGTAAACTGCTGTATAATACTGTCAATCTCAGAATTGACTAAATGGGAGACTTTTCTTAAGACTCAACGGGTGGTAACTACGGGCATCCAAATAAGTATTTTTGTCAGTTGGCTTCTTATAGGGCACAGTTTGTAACATGCCCCTTTCCAGGATGACACTGACATCCAGGAAATGTACTTCCCGGGAATCAAATTCCAACGTGAACTTGATAGAGGGTACACAGCTGTCCAGGACCACCTTAAAGGACTCCAGGGCATCTACAGGGCCATCCCAGTTAAAGAAGATGTCATCTATGTACCTCAGCCAGCATAAAACATGGCCGAGGTACATAGAATTGGAATACACATATTCCCTCTCGAAAGCATCCATCACCAAATTTGCATATGTGGGGGCTACATTGCTCCCCATTGCAGTACCTTGTAATTGCTTATAGAAGGAACCCTCAAAATTAAAGTAATTTTCAGTGAGCACAATTTCCAAGAGCGCCATCAAAAAATTCTTTAAGTCCTCACTCATGTCTATCTTGACGAGTTTGCTAACTGTTCCTCTATAGGGGTTGTTTATATTAGCATATGTCCATGTGGGATGCTCTATGTTGGGCAAACCGGCAGGGACATTCGCACACGTATCTGTGAACACCGCAGCAATATTCGCTGCGGTGATGCAGATTCTCCGTTGGCGCGCCATTTCTACACTGCTGGTCACTGTATATCACAGTTACGCTTTAGGGTAGTGGAGGTAGTTAAAAAAACATGGAGAGGTGGTGATATGGAGCAGAAATTGAAAAGTAGAGAACTTTTTTGGATTTACAAATTAAGGACTACAGCTCCATTTGGTCTTAATGAGGAGGTAGACCTGTCAGTTTTGTAGACTGTTGGTTACTGTCAAGAAGGATAGTTTTAATATTTTAATGGCATTGTTGCTATTTATAAATTTATATATAGTGTCTTGTTCTAAATATGTTTGTCTGTGTTTTCTTGTAGATTCTGCCTGGAAAAGCACCGTTAAAATGCACCAGGAAGCGGTTTTCTGTAGCCAGGGTAACGCTCCGCTTTGCTCCGTTCATATATGCAGAGTCTAAATTCCATATGGCATAAAGTCCGCATGGACGCATTGATTTTTCCGCATCACATGCGTACGTTTGTACGCAATGACTTTTGCATTACGGAACATGGCGGAAGCGGATGTGACGTCAATGCGTATAGCGGCAATTGCCGCGTGTACGCATGCGTCACTTGGGCCGGCCCCGGTGCTTTGGGCCAATGAGCTGTTAGATGGCATGTATTTAAACTGAGTTTGGACACAGCATGAAGAGGACGCCACCCTGCATGATCGCATCTGTTGCCTATCTGCTGTTTGCCTGTTTGGACTTTTATTGCCCGTGATCAAGAGGCTCAAATTGCCTCGAAACAGCGCTGCTGTTGGGTAAATTCTGACTTTCCTCCATCTCTGTGTTGGTCAGGATATTGTAACATTGTGTCATTGCTCATTGTTCAGTTAAAATTGTGCTAATATGTATATGTTTGTATCCTGCCCGTTTATCGGGGTTTATGTAGAAGTTTTTCACTTCAATAATAAGCATTGCATTTAAAAGCATCTTTTGTCTGGTGTGCATGTTCTTTTATGTAATATTCATGTATTTTTATAACATTGCACCCTGCGTGATTATACATTGGTCTATATAGTTTGATGGTCTATTTATATGGGTGTGCAGACCCTAATGTACATATGCCCCTGGAATATCACCAGAAACCTTTTCCACCAGGTCAAACTGGAACTCACCTGATTATATTTGTGTTCAGCCTCTGTCAGCTCACCTTGATCATGGTGAAATATCACCTCTAGTTTAGTGTTATGTTTGTTTAACCTTTTCAACAAAGTGTGGTCTTGTGTCAAAACCTGTACCCATTTGTCCCATGGTGTGTTACACAGTACTTCCCCACTGGAAATATTGGTTTGGCTTCAGGGCGGATCTTTTGAATGGCCACTGCGCATTTGGTGCTATTAAGCCAGCAGGCTTTATCATTAAATCTGACTTGTCCTGGCAAACACAGGTACTTATCTGCACATTACTAGCATAATGACAAGTCCACTTGTCTTTCTTCCCCGTCGAACAACACAAATTCTGCCCTTTCAGGTCATGGTGTAAGACATGCAAAAGATCCCTCCCCAGGAAAATTGATAAATCTCTCCTTGCCAAGTCTCAGTTGTAAAGGAGGTCTCCCTTCTGATATGGCTCGAGCCATTATCTTGAAATCTGCTGATAACTCAGTCTGCATGGATCTGCAGACTATTTCCCATGCAGCACCCTTACCATGTGCAATCATCTTTTTGAGAATTGTTTGAATGTGCCTTTGAGTGTACCCCCTGAACCTTATAGGTGTTGTGCGCTAGCTGTTCCCAAAACCATGTTCAGATGCTACTGGGTACCCATAATTCTGCTGTCCCAATGTGCCTAATTGTTGAGTGACCTACTATTAGTCCTATCACCCTTTTATCATAGAGAGTCCCCGGGGTGCTACCTGATGTATCCCAGGATTCTACCCTCTACTGCAAAATGTCCCCTGATCCATTAAACTAAACTCCCATGCTAACCCTTGTGTGTCTCCCCTGAAGAATATGGATGGGACTCTCTCTTCAGGGAAACTGACTAGCATATCAATGACAAACGCTATTCCCAACTGTCCTAATTGGACCTTTGCACCCCTTGTGTCCTGAGGCAAAATACGTACCTCCGGTCGGGAAAAATGTACTCTCAGAAATCTTTGTATTAAAAGAGTACCTGGTCACTTAACCATCTACATGAGGATATGTGGCTGAATATAGACTGTGTAATATTGTCTCATATTGTGATCAGTGTAGTGAGGAGCAGGCATGCTCAGATGCACCAAAATCCATTTCGGGTACATTCGAATTCGGGTCCGCATGACATTCAGATTCGAATTCGCCTTCGACCACGAAATTCGGTTTGGATTCGGTTCGGGTGTCGGTCTCAAAATTCGGTAAAAAATTTGAGTTCGGGAATTCGGATGCGTTTTTTTTTTTAAATGAAATCACATTGAAATAGGTGGAATTAAAAAAAACAAAACAAAAAAGTGACTTGTGGCACTGGCAGCAGGCAATGTATTGTGTGGACCCTGGCGGTGGGACCACTGACAGCAGGAGGATAAATACAGCAGCAGTAGGAGGAGGAGTGACGTGTGGCACTGGCAGCAGGCAATGTATTGTGTGGACTCTAGCGATGGGACCACTGACAGCAGGAGGATAAATACAGCAGGAGGATGAGTGACGTGTGGCACTGGCAGCAGGCAATGTATTGTGTGGACTCTGGCGGTGGGACCACTGACAGCAGGAGGATAAATACAACAGCAGTAGGAGGAGGAGTGACGTGTGGCACTGGCAGCAGGCAATGTATTGTGTGGATCCTGGCGGTGGGACCACTGACAGCAGGAGGATAAATACAGCAGGAGGAGGAGTGACGTGTGGCACTGGCAGCAGGCAATGTATTGTGTGGACCCTGGCGGTGGGACCACTGACAGCAGGAGGATAAATACAGCAGCAGTAGGAGGAAGAGTGACGTGTGGCACTGGCAGCAGGCAATGTATTGTGTGGACCCTGGTGGTGGGACCACTGAAAGCAGGAGGATAAATACAGCAGGAGGAGGAGTGACGTGTGGCACTGGCAGCAGGCAATGTATTGTGTGGACCCTGGCGGTGGGACCACTAACAGCAGAAGGATAAATACAGCAGCAGCAGGAGGAGGAGTGACGTGTGGCACTGGCAGCAGGCAATGTCTTGTGTGGACCCTGGCGGTGGGGCCACTGACAGCAGGAGGATGAAAATCAGCGTGGCGTAATATGTTGCCGCTTTATAAATACAATAAATAGATAAATAAATTCATAAATAAATGAATAAATGCAGCAGGCCAGCAGCAGCAGGGGGAGGAGGAGGAGGAGTCACGTATAAATACAATAAATAGATAAATAAATAAATAAATAAATGCAGCAGGCCAGCAGCAGCAGGAGGAGGAGTCACGTATAAATACAATAAATAGATAAATAAATTCATAAATAAATAAATAAATGCAGCAGGCCAGCAGCAGCAGGAGGAGGAGGAATCAAGTATAAATACAATAAATTGATAAATAAATTCATAAATTCATAAATAAATAAATAAATGCAGCAGGCCAGCAGCAGCAGGAGGAGGAGGAGGAGTCACGTATAAATACAATAAATAGATAAATAAATTCATAAATAAATAAATGCAGCAGGCCAGCAGCAGCAGGAGGAGGAGGAGTCACGTATAAATACAATAAATAGATACATAAATTCATAAATAAATAAATAAATGCAGCAGGCCAGCAGCAGCAGCAGGAGGAGAAGGAGCCACGTATAAATACAATAAATAGATAAATACATTCAGAAATTCATACATAAATAAATGCAGCAGCAGCAGCAGGAGGAGGAGTCACGTATGGCAGCAGGCAATGTATTATGATTCCCAGGCACCTCATGCCGCCCTATCGTCGACAACAGGTGCCAAGAACGTGCCTTCTATCCAGGCCTGGTTAATCTTCAAAAATAGAAGAGACAACGGAGCGCTCCTTGGTGCATTAACTTTTTAATCTCAGTAGACACGCAACATAGATACACTTACAGTGTGTTGGTGAAAAGAAGCACTTATCAGGCCTGCTGGCGGTCCTCTCCACGCTCCTGTGCCTGGCCGGGGCTACGGGAGCGATGTTGTCAGCGGGAGTGGCGCGCGGTGGGTGGAGCCTGGTGCGCTGGAGCCGTATGACGTCACAACGCATTTCGGCGTAACCACGCCTTCGTCAGGTGATGTTACGGCAACTATGGCTCGCTTTTAAGCTTCCCACAGTGGGAGTGCTTGGGGTGGATGGACTCTGCCTATTGGCGTGTCCTATTTAGGTTACTGGCATATTTAGAACAAAAACTTTATTAGTTAAAAGAACTAAGTGAAGCAACTCATAAACTGTGCCTCAGATTTTGTGATCTATGTTTTAGAATGCAGCTGTAGGAAATTGTACGTCGGGAGGACGACCAGGCCTCTAAGAAAAAGGCTTGGAGAACATAAATGCAACATCATGTCCAAGTCTGAGAAACACAGTGTCCCCAGACACTTTGCCAAATGCCATCAATCGGACCCTAATAACTATTCCCAGAGGCTTAAGATATAAGAAACTTTGCGAACAAGAAGTATTCTGGATCTTCAAGTTAAATAGCCTATCCCAAAAAGGTTTAAATGAGGACCTGGAAGTTCGCAGTTTCTTGCAGTAAACACCTCCCTTCTCTTTAGGTCATCCATTCCTCCTGTTGCCCTTTCTCCCCATAATTTTCCCCATCCCCCCTTTTTTTCCCATTGTTTCCACTCCACTTCCCCCCCCCTTTTTCCCCCGGTCCGCGCTTGTGCGCCCCCCCCCCCCCTGTTGGTCCATTTTGTTTCCCCCCTCCTAACCTCTAACCTTTCCCACCCAATTATCCATCCTACCCTTCCCTACGGATACCACCCTATTCAGGATTATTATATGGATGGTCCTTTTTGAAAACTCCAATATGCATGGACTAAGTGTGAACAGTTCTGATGATAATAAGATGATTTAGCTTGCTGTTTAGCTTGCGATCTAGCAATTCTATATGCAATTTTATACACTTTTTGTGCATTTTTTCCTATAATCATCATCAGTTTATCTTTATGTACAATTGAAAGTGTTGCATATTTTTGAAATATTTTTTATATATGTTTTTATATATTTTATTGCAATTCTTTGCTAATGGCCTCAGTAGCGACCTATGGCGTAAACTTGAATCACAATTTGCCTTTATGCCCCTAGGCTGGTCACCAGATCATCGATCATCTTAAATAATCTTCGTACACACGAAGAATATGTGTGCCATCACGCCAGGGGCGCCTTAACCTACTGACCACCCAGGCAGCGGCTTGGAGCGGCTTTGATGGGGAAGGCGCAATAAATTACTGTCAGTCCAAGGGGAAATAAAAATTCCTGTCCTGAAAGACCGTTGTAAAGGGACTGGAGAGAAATAGATTTCCTTCTGTTTTAAGAAGGCAAATTACACCAAGCTTTGCTTTTTTAGTAAGAGGGCATTTTGGTAACTTTTATCTCCCTATACATTCCTAGTAGCTTGGGTCACCCTGCGCTGCTTGGATACTCTGCTCTTTTCACAAATAGCATTCTGCTAAGTCAGGGATAAAGAATCATTCAGAGTTCAGATTTATAGATACTCCCTAAGAACTAGAAGAAGGTGTCTGGTTTATAACTGTTCTCTGCCCCCACCTTTTTGAGCCTGAGTGACTGACTGCCGTTTAAGGGTATGTAGAGAAAGTTTTCTACTCTCTGTTTTAAGAAGGCAATTACACCTAGCTTTGCTTTTTTAGTAGGAGGGCTTTTTGGTTCCTTTTATCCCCCTATACATTCCTAGTAATTTGGGTCACCCTGAGCTGCTTGGTTACTCTGTTCTACTCTCACAAGTGTTTTTAGGAATGCATCTAATAAGGATTCATAGAAAGATTGGAGACAGTCCCTCACTATTCAGTGTACAGAGGTGACAGCGCCCTACCCCCAAATGTTACTGAGTCTGCAGAGCGAGCAAGACAAACAAACAAACAGTAAACTCTGCAGACAGCCCTGTGCTCTGCTAGAATGTCCTGCATGTCTAGATGTCAGGACGCTCTCCAGCCATGACTAGCTATGGAGCGGTAGGATCATCTGATGCTCTCTCCCTCTGACTGGGACACACAGCCTGCACTTCTCCCTGAGTTCCCAAGGACAGTGTTTGAAGTGTGTAATGGACACAGTGGGGGTTGCAGGTTTTGTCTTTCATTGTGAGAGAGTGAATAGGAGGGCAGCATCTAAAGCTCAAACAATGATAATGGACATGTAAGCAATGTGTGTAATTACATCCATCACTACTTATAATTGAAGCTGGCATAATAATGTATTTCCATTAATGCTGTCTGTTTGCCCTCTCTCTAATGCTATGTACCACCTCACGATTTTTCCAACGATTTTCCCGATGTCCATTCATTTTATTTTTTTTTGAGCGACAAGTAGTCATTTACACGATGTCGTGACATCCCTTAGCGTTGTGTGGTGAAAAGTGACCGTCACTGAGGACCGGATCTTTAAGATCCTTGACGACACCCCGTAAAGTACTGCGGTTGCTTGACATCTCGTTCGCGCCCGTCCTGTAATGTCACGTGACATCTCGCATACCCGCTGGCAGGAAGATGAATCGCTGGACGCTTGTCATGAGGGGACACCTCGCTGGATCCATCTTCCTGTGTTGTTGCAGTCACTGTGGTGAGTGTGGAGCTTAACTTTGCTCGCCCTCACCCTCTGCTCATGCTCCCTCTCCCACTGTCTCTCTGACCAAACAACTGCTACTTGGGGAACAATGTGCACAACTATGTACACTAGTCTGAGCACTCTTCAGAGGAGCCAGTGGCATTTGGAACTATTATTGTGTATTTATGTAGCACTGACATCTTCAGCACTTTACAGAGTACATAGTCATGTCACTGACTGCTCACTGGAGCTTACAATTTAATCCCTACTATAGTCAAACTGTAATGTCCTACCATATTATTATTATGTATTCATATAGCACTGACATTCTGCAGCACTTTACAGAGTACATAGTCATGTCACTGACTGTCCTCAGAGTAGCTCACAATCTAATCCAACCATAGTCATAGTCTAATGTCCTACCATATTATTATTATGTATTTATATAGCATTGACATCTCCTGCAGCACATTACAGAGTACATAGTCATGTCACTGACTGTCCTCAGAGTAGCTCACAATCTAATCCTACCATAGTCATAGTCTAATGTCCTACCATATTATTATTATGTATTTATATAGCATTGACATCTTCTGCAGCACATTACAGAGTACATAGTCATGTCACTGACTGTCCCTTAGAGTAGCTCACAATCTAACCCTACCGTAGTTATAGAATAATGTCCTACCATATTATTATTATGTATTTATATAGCACTGACATCTCCTGCAGCACTTTACAGAGTCATGTCACTGACTGTCCTCAGAGGAGCTCACAATCTAATCCCTACCACAGTTATAGTCTAATATTTTCAATATAGGATTGTTTTGGGGTAAACCAGTTGACTTATTAGTATGTTTTTTAGGATGCAGGAAATGTCTGAAGTGTCTGAAGACAGAAACTCCATGCAGATTTTGCCCTGGCCAATGTTCAAGCCTAGGACTCAGCACTAAAATGCAGTAGTGCTACCCACTGAGCCTCTATTCTACTCATAGATATCTGCTCATCCATGTCATCAATTCCGACCCTCTACTACCCTTCCTCCCTCCATTCTACTTCTCTTCTCTTGTATCACTTACACTACAAACACACTGTGCTTATCTCCAGAATGGATTATGAATCAAACCATTAGGCCCAGTGCACACCAAAACCGCTAGCAGATCCTCAAAACGCTAGCGGTTTTTGGAGCAGATTTCAGAGCGATTCTAGGCATGTTTAGAGACATTTTCTAAACATGCTGAGCGTTTATGTGAAGCAGATTACAAATCTTGTTACAGTAAAAGCTGTTACTGAACAGCTTCTGTAGCAAAAACGCCTGGAAAACTGCTCTGATCTAGCGTTTTTTTCAGAGCGGTTACCATTTTTCCTATACTTTACATTGAGGCAGATTCGCTTCTGCAAACAGCAAATGTGCAGCAGGAGGCACGTTTGCGGTTTGCTAAAAACCTCAAACCGCTGGTGTGCATCATCCCATTGAAATACATTAGCCAAGCGTTTTCACAGACAGATGTGGTTGGCGGATCGCTGCTAAAACCGCTCGGTGTACACTGTGCCTTAAACCACCTTACCATATCAGCCCTTCAATGTCATGATATACCCACTCCAGTCCTACCCCAACAGGTGGTAACATATCTGCATATCTCATAATGTTTGTGAAAAATTATTCTGAAAGGAAGAATGTCTTGCTTGATAATCCAATCTTGCAATGTGACTGACATTGGAACTTGTAGTGTGGGTGTTGTATTTATTTGAGGTGCATACTGGCAGCATGTACTGTATGGCATACAATGCTGATCATCCACAAGGTAAACTTAGGCAGCTGCCTAGGGTCTAGAGAGAGTTTAGGGGCCTGGTGGTTGCTAGCCCCCACCAAATCTAACTAAATGAGCCAGGTGACCATCAGTGGAGGGCAAAGTGTTATCTTGCCCAGGGCCCCGTTTCATAGTTATCCTTCTCTGATGGCTTATATCATGTGTGAAGTGTTCTATAATGTATATGATTTTTGTTTTATTGTTATGGGGGGGGGCACAGGATTTCTTGCCTGGAGTGACAAGAAGGCTAGAGGCGCCCCTGCATCACGCCCCCTGGGACTATAGTCCTGCCCCCTTGAGAGACATGTCCGTAATTGGACTTTCTTGCAATTAATTTGATGGTTCTGCCCCACTCGGGCTAAACGCTTAGCCTTCACCTGCACTAATGCGCTTGCGAGCCTTAACCCTAATTTTGCATGGCACCGATGTGGTTGCCACTCCGCATCCGCAGCCTCTTTCCTCTATGCAACCCCACGGTTGCAGCAGTTTAGGAAGGGGCATTACTCACTGTCGCACCTTGATGCCCCCAAATAGGGTGAACAGCGGCTATACCTCAGTTTATTGAGGCCAAAAAAAAAAATATATATATATATATATATATATATATATATATATATATACAGTTGAGCTAGTGAGCAGTTTACATTGTTGCTCACCAGCACCATAGAATACGAGCTCCGCTCGTGGTAGATATAACTATTTATTCATGCAAATATTATCTCAAATATTTAATATTTATATAAATATCAAATAAATATAAGCCCAGCAGTTATCTTAACATGTGTTTTATGTACACTACTCCTACCGTTGCTCGGTAGTTTTATAATTTCTCAATTTGAGTAGTTTTAATCTATTTTTATTCCTTGTCTTTTAACTAATAAAGTTTTTGTTCTAAATATGCCAGTAACCTAAATAGGACACGCCAATAGGCGGAGTCCATCCACCCCAAGCACTCCCACTTTGGGAAGCTTAAAAGCGAGCCGTAGTTGCCGTAACGTCACCTGACGCGTCGTGACGTCATACGGCTCCAGCGCACCAGGCTCCGCCCACCGCGCGTCACTCCCGCTGACAACATCGCTCCCGTAGCCCCGACCAGGCACAGGAGCATGGAGAGGACCGCCAGCAGGCCTGATATGCGCTTTTTTTCACCAACACACTGTAAGTGTATCTATGTTGCATGTCTACTGAGATTAAAAAGTTAATGCACCAAGGAGCGCTCCGTTGTCTCTTCTATCTTTTCACTCAGGATTGCTGGCACCACCCAGGAGCAGCACCTGCAATTCATCCCAGCATCAGGGCAGCGCAGGTTAATTTCTTCTTTTAATCTTTAAAAATGTCAGTCTGTCCACACACTCTGTGGACAGATGAGAGCACTTCTCGGTGACCACGCCACCGGCCGCACTGAAGCACCTTTTGGACAGCACGCTGGAAGGGGGGCAAGACAATACCTCCAGGGCGTACTGCGCCAGCTCACTTCAGATGTGCAAGCGCTCCACCCAGTACTCCATGGGGTCCCCACACTCCGCGCTGCCAGTGTCAAGCCCACTGAAGGACCCCATATAGTCGGCCACCATCCGGGTCATGCGCTGGCTGTGACTCTCAGAGAAGGTGGCTGCTGCACACACCTCCTCTCTCGGCTGCTGTACCAGCATGTAGAACACCTGCATCAATGACAGCAGGTCTCCTGGGCGCCTGACGCTGCTGCTGGCCGCAGGCACCGGCTGCTGTGCTGGCTGCTGAACAGGGACAGAGGAGGTGGAAGGTGGGGGAAGGCTTCCTACAGTCGCTGAACAAGGATCTTCTGCAACTCCCTTGCTCGCTGCTCACGGTCTCTAGCAGGCAGAAACTGATCCCACCTTCCCCTCAGCCGTGGATCCAGGATCATGCTGATGCAGGCATCCTCCCTCGCTTGCATCTGCTTGACCCTGGGGTCTGTGTGCAGGCAGCGCAGCATGTGCGCTGCCATGGGGAACAGGGTGGACCGTCCAACAGAGAAATCAGGGTCAGCGTCCTCCTCCTCCTCTGGTCCCTGAGCCTCTTCCTCCTCTCTCCACCCTCGCACCACTGCTGCTGCGCTCCGATGCTCTCCCCCAGCAGCAACGTCCAGCACCTTCAACTCCTCCTCCTCATACTCCTCCAGGGACTCAAATACCTGCGCAGCAGTGGACTGCGCAGGCGGCTGCTGTTCCATCTGCTTCAGGGCCTCCTCTCCCAAATCCACCAAATCGCCAAGTGCCCTGTCCAGCAGACAAACAAAGGGCACCCACTGGCAGAGGGATGCCCGTTGTTCACTCACCAGGTTGGTTCCCTGCAGGAAGGGAGCCAACACCAAGCAGAACTGCTGCATCTGCCCCCACTGTGCGTTGGTGAGTAGCTGGAGTTTGGTGGTGCTGCTGCCGATGCCGGCGACATTGGCATCATAGATGTACCGGTTGACAGCCCTCCTCTGCTCAACCAGCCGCTCCAACATCACCAGGGTGGAGTTCCAGCGAGTTAGCACATCTATGATGAGGCGGTGTCATGGCAGGCCCTCCAGCTGCTGGATGTCTGCCAGCTTTGCTGCGGCAGCTGCTGAGCGGTGGAAAGTGTACACAATTTTCCGCGCCACTTCTAACAGCTCCTCCATCCCCTGGTAGGTGCGCATGAACTTTTGCACCACCAGGTTCAGGACGTGTGCCAAGCAAGGGACGTGGACCAAGTCTCCCCTGCTGATGGCAGCCAGCAGGTTGGCGGCATTGTCGGACACCACCAATCCCAAAGTGAGGCCTCTGGGGGTCAGCCACGTCCTCTCCTGCTCCCTGAGGTACCAGAGCACATTGGATGCCGTCAAGGAGTTTTTACCCAGTCTTTCAATCTCCAGCAGCGCTTGGCAGTGGCAGACCTTCACACTGCTGTTCAAACGGCATCGCTTGGCAGCGGGAGCTGCACGGTGGCACCACATAGTGGGCGACTGGTGCCGCTGCTGCTGCTGCGTCCGAGGGTGGACCTGCTGCTTCCTCGCTCGGGCTTTCCACCAGGCTTACCCAGTGGGCTGTAAAGGACAGATGGCGGTCTGTCCCAAAACGGCTGCTCCATAAATCCACGGTGACGTGGATCCGCGCACCGAGTTGCTGCTGTGCTCCTGCTGCTGCTGCTGGATGGGCAGGAGGGTCGGATGCTGCTGCTGAAATCTGTGCAGTGGCATTCTGGGTTTCACCACTGCCTGCGCCACTACCCATCAGCTTCTGATACTCAGTAAACTCATCCAAATGTCTGGTCTGTAAGTTGGTCTGTATTCACGAGGTACCCAACTTGAGCAGATCACGACCTCTGCTGAGACAGACACCGCAACTGTTGCAAATTGCATGTGTCGCGTCCACTGGGCACTTGGTGAAGTACCGCCAAACTGGAGACTTCAACCTGCTCTTTGAGCTTGAGGGCTGGGGTTTTTGGGTGCCCTTGGAGGATTGTGCCTTTTTTGTTTTAGTTGGAGGTTTTCTGCGGGTAGTGGTAGCGACTGAAGCAGCAGGCTGTGGCTCCTGCCTTCCACGCCCTGTGCTGGTCGCCTTGCTGTTGCCACGCCTCTGCACCAGAAATGCCTCCTCCTCCTCCGATGAAGAGCTGTCTTCAACCAACTGTGCTAGTGGTACTGGTGGCACATAGGAAGGATCCAGCAAGTCATCATCATCATCCACAAACATATCCTGTGAGCCCGCCTCAACCAACTCCTCTACCCCAACATCCCCTGCATCACGCCCCTCCTCCTGAGAGCCAACCACAAAATTCTGCATCTGTAACTCCTCCTCCTCCTTGCATTGCCCCATCATCTCCAACTCATACTTCTCCAAAACATCCCTGTACATGCTCACAGTCTCAGGGGAGAAGAGCGTGCTCATTGAGGGCAGGCTGGTCGATGGGGTCACCGTGACCATGGCCTCAAGCGCTGGTGGAGGCCTGCTGCGGACCGGAGTGCTGGTGGTGGTGGCACTGGTCTCGCTGGTGCTGGAGGCCTGGCTGGAAATGGTGGCTTCCTGCTCCGCCATCATTTCCACCACAGCCTGCACCTGACTCTCCACAATGGGCCGTGGGCGACGACCCATCTCAAAGATGGGCGCAATGCGCTGCTGTTGCGCCTCTGCTCCCTCCTCCACAACCCTGCGGTCAGTGGCTGGCGACGGACCAGTCACAGACCTGCTGCTGCTGGCAGTGGCTGCTGCAATGCCGCTGCCTCTCCTGGTGGTGCCTCGCCCTCTACCTCTGCCAGTCATTGTACAAATATAGAAATACAGAAAAAAAAAAATGTACAAGAGGGCGATAAACTTTAATAAAGTCTGTGTTGGTGGTGACTGGTGGTGGTGACTGGTGTTGAGTGACAACAAAAAACGAAAGTTTTTTTTATTTTTATTTAAATAGTAGTATTAAATAGTAGTAGTAGTAGTAGTACTACCAGGGGCGTAACTAGAAATCACTGGGCCCCCCTGCGAAACTTTGAATGGAGCCCCCTCTCGCCAAACACCACTAACACCCCCCCCCCCTCCCCCCAGCAGTGAAGCAATGGGAGAATGTTCCCTATCAATTACATTGGCTTCTGTGATAAAACGTGCATGTTTTCACACATACAGACACACATGGTGTACAGAAAATGCATACAGAAAACTGACAGACCAGTGTGCTCCCAGCCGCAGCTTATCACACTCACTCTGTCCATGGAGCAGAACTGGCTCTGCAGACTTCTCCAGCATTACTACAGTACAGTACAGTACACTTGAGGAGGGGTGCTGTACAGAAGAGCCTACTGCATACTGACTAGGGACTGTCTGCAAAACTTTGTATTATACCTTATCAGTGGCTGAGCAGATACACTCATTAGAACAACTGTGCAGAGAGCAGAAAGTTTTTTTCTTGCCTTGCCTTTAGTTGTCAGCCTCTCAGGACAGGGCCCCCTGTGGCTTCTTGGCCCCCTGCTGCTGCATCCCTTGCATGGTATATAGTTACGCCCCTGAGTACTACTACTAACAACAGTAGTGTAGTATACTACAGTACTAACTAACCCGTGTGACGGAAAGTGACAATTAAAGTCGGACACACACGGTCAGATGCAATCAATCAATAGGGTCGGGCAGGTGACAGTCACAGGTCACTCACAACGGATGCTGGCCTGTGATGTGACTAACTGTTATTTATTATCACACAGTACAGAAGCTAATAAAATCACACACTAACAGTGGAAAAATGGGTAGTAGTAGTAGTAGTAGACAGTAGTAGTAGTAGTACGCACGCAGGTAACTAAGAAATCCCTAGCGTACTAAACAATAACTAAGTTGTTCGGCAGACAGTTAGTGACGACAATTAAAATCGGTCACACACGGTCACACGCAAACAATCAATAGGGTCGGGCAGGTGACAGTCACAGGTCACTCACAACGGATGCTGGCCTGTGATGTGACTAACTGTTATTTATTATTACACAGTACAGAAGCTAATAAAATCACACACTAACAGTGGAAAAATGGGTAGTAGTAGTTGTAGTAGACAGTAGTAGTAGTAGTAGTAGTACGCAGGTAACTAAGAAATCCCTAGCGTACTACACAATAACTAAGTCGTGCGGCAGACAGTTAGTGACGACAATTAAAATCGGTCACACGCGGTCAGACGCAAACAATCGGGTCGGGCAGGCGACAGTCACAGGTCACTCACAACGGATGCTGGCCTGTGATGTGACTAACTGTTATTTATTATTACACAGTACAGAAGCTAATAAAATCACACACTAACAGTGGAAAAAATTAACAAAATGGGTAGTAGTAGTAGTAGTAGTAGAAGACAGTAGTAGTAGTAGTAGTAGTAGACAAGACAAGACAAGACAAATAACATTTATATTGCGCTTTTCTCCTTGCGGACTCAAAGCGCCAGAGCAGAGCAGCAGCCACTAGGGCGCGCTCTATTGGCAGTAGCAGTGTAAGGGAGACTTGCCAAAGCTCTCCTACTGAATTAGTGCTGGCTTACTGAACAGGCAGAGCCGAGATTCGAACCCTGGTCTCCTGTGTCAGAGGCAGAGCCCTTAACCATTACACCATCAGCCAACTGCTAGTACTAGTAGTAGTACGCATGCAAGTAACTAAGAAATCCCTAGCGTACTAAAATAACTAAGTCGTGCGGCAGACAGTGACAATTAAAATCAGTCACACGCGGTCAGACGCAAACAATCAATAGGGTCGGGCAGGTGACAGTCACAGCAGGTCACTCAACGGATGCTGGCCTGTGATGTGACTAACTATTATTTATTACACACACAGTACAGAAGCTAATAAAATCGCACACTAACAGTACAAAAAAATAACTGAACGGGTACTAGCGTACTTCAAACTAAGTTGTGCGGTGCAGACAGTTGGTGACAATTACACTCGGTCACACACGGTCAGACGCAATCAATCAATAGGGTCGAGCTGATCACTGTCACAGATCACAACAGATGTTTGCTGGCATGTACAGTAGTGATGTCGCAAACCTCCGATTTTTCGTTCGCGAAAAGTTCACGAACTGCAATAAACTTCAATGGGGAGGCGAACTTCAAAAAAAATTTCTACTGGCTGGAAAAATGATAGAAAACATGTTTCAAGGGTTCTAATACCTGGAGGTCCTCCCTCCACCCCTTCTACCTATTCCCTCCTCCCTCCTACCGGAGGGACTCATCTGCCAGGGAATTATAGTTTTTCAAAAGCTAGCTTACATACCGTGGCTGGGAATTGAACCCAGGTCTCAGTGTATGGTAGGTAATTAACATATTCATTATACCACCAACACTACTAGCCAAAACTAGCCGAAACTAGCCAAAACTAGTCGAAACTAGCCTAGCATGTACCATTTATGCTCAATCCAAGAGAAAAATTAGACAAGACAAATAACATTTATATCACACTTTTCTCCTGGCGGACTCAAAGCGCCAGAGCTGCAGCCACTAGGGCACACTCTATAGGCAGTAGCAGCATTAGGAAGACTTGCCTAAGGTCTCCTACTGAATAGGTGCTGGCTTACTGAACAGACAGAGCCGAACACTGGTCTCCTGTGTCAGAGGCAGAGCCCTTAACCATTACACCAGCCAGCCACTGCTTAAAGATATGTAGCCAGGCATGGCCTTGCCTTTTGTGTTCAACAGTTGTCAAGAGAAAAATTAGACAAGACAAATAACATTTATATTGTGCTTTTCTCCTGGCGGACTCAAAGCGCTAGAGCTGCAGCCACTAGGGCACGCTCTATAGGCAGTAGCAGTGTTAGGAAGACTTGCCTAAGGTCTACTACTGAATAGGTGCTGGCTTACTGAACAGACAGAGCCGAACTCTGGTCTCCTGTGTCAGAGGCAGAGCCCTTAGCCATTACACCATCCAGCCACTGCTTAAGGATATGTAGCCAGGCATGGCCTTACCTTTTGTGTTCAACCGTTGTCCAAAGAGAACCCCAGATAACCAGGTAGATTCATCTCTCTCTCTCTCTCTCTCTCTCTCTAGTAGGAATGGTCACCGCTTTCCGCGGAATTGTATTTTTGAGCATAAATGGATTGAGCATAAATGGTACATGCTAGGCTGGCTTCAGCATGGAGTGAAGGTCTTAGGCAAGTCTTCCTAACACTGCTACTGCCCATAGAGCGTGCCCTAGTGGCTGCAGCTCTGGCGCTTTGAGTCCACCAGGAGAAAAGCGTGATATAAATGTTATTTGTCTTGTCTAATTTTTCTTTTGGATTGAGCATAAATGGTACATGCTAGGCTAGCTTCAGCTAGTAGTGTTGGTGGTATAATGGATATGTTAGTTACCTACCATACACTGAGACCTGGGTTCAATTCCCAGCCATGGTATGTAATCTGGCTTTTGAAATACTGGAATTCCCTGGCAGATGAGACCCTCCTCCCTCCAGTAGGGGGGACGAGGAAGGAGGCTAATTAAACTCTCCCTAGCAGAGTGTGTGTAGCAGCTGTCCCTTAACTAATTAGTATAGGCAGACGAGTGAGTCAAATGGCTCAAGGACCTTGCCTTGTATAAGGGGGGGGGGGGGCTCCACCAGTGAGTGCAGTCTGATTGCCAACAATGTGCCTGCTGACTGTGATGTAGAGGGTCAAAGTTTTGCTCCATAGAGCATTATGGGGCGAATCGAACTTCCGGGAAAGTTTGCCTTTGGCAGGCGAACGCAAACCACCGAAGTTCGCCGGCGAACCGTTCGGGACACTGTACAGTGTACACCGTCAGTAACTAACTAACACAGTACTGAACCTAATAAACTAACAGACAGACTACAGCAGTACTAAATAAATAACTACACTAGTACTAAGTAAGTACACAACTAACTACAATCCCTAACCTACCTAAGCTAGTAGTAGGCTAAGGCTGCCCTAGGCTAGCAGGCCTAGCCTGCGCACAGACTAACACTAGCCTAGCACAGTATACACTATACACTAGCTGACTAAAAACAATCAAAATACTATCTAACTATCAATGAGTAGAATAGATGTGTTTAGGAGGTGATTAGCAAGCAAATTGCTGAGTTTAGCACAAGAAAAATGCACTTGTTCAGACGCAGCAGCACTGGAGATACTCTCAGTACTACAAGTCACACAAGTACGTGGCTCCGCAAGATGGCCACCGCCTTATATAGAGGAGGGGAGGGCCAGGCTCCCCTCCTCTGATTGGTTGCTAGGGTTGCCATTTTCTGGAGGACTTCTGATTGGCCCAATGACGTCATCCCCAAATCCCGAAGCCGAATCCAAACCCACCATGCCATCCGGCCGAATTCGAGTGCGCACATTCGGGGAACTTCGCATTCGGATTCGGCATGATTTTGAACATTCGGCTTCGACGTCGGGAAAGCTGAAAAATAGCCCGAATTTTCGGGTAAACTTCGCATTCAAGGTCCTGCTGAGTAATCCTGGTGAGGATGATGTGTGGCTGTCCCCACCCTCTTTGTCACCTGAAAGTGTGGCTGGATCTCGATTTTTTCTCATTCCGAGAACCAAACCCTTCTGCTTTCCAGCCTTTACGTGTGTATAGTGGTCTCAGAGACGCCTCCCGTTGGTTGCTTTAGAGTGTGATATTGTTCCCTGCCTCTCTCCGGGAGGAAAAGTGACGCTTATTGCTCATTCCTCTCCAGTCTAAAACCATCTCACTCTGGAAAACCAAGACCAGATGACCCTGTACCACACACTTCACCTTTTGCATATACCCAGTGTAGTGCAACGTCCTTTTAACCAGACTTTGGATCAGTGTCTAGGCTGGGAGAGCATGACATTCAGGAGTAGCATTGAGCTTCCGTTAATATCATTCTTCCAGCACACCTGACCCTTCATACCTGTTGCCACCATCGGGCCATGAAATTGGCTTCCATCTGGCACCAATGACCCCTTTCTCCTACCCAACTTGGTCCGTACTGACCACTCTGGGCAGGGCAAAAGGATGAGTACCTTTTACTCCAAACATGAACATGCCATGAACATGCTTGGGCCTTATGTTCTCATTAACCCCTCATTGTCCATGAGAATGTCTTCTCTTCTCCTCGGACTTCTAGGACGACATGGCAACCTATGATCACCATCAGCACGGTACTCTTCATTATTAAAGCACCTCCTTGGGAAAGAAAAACATACACATTTTGGATTATGCTTTGCTCAGTGTCTTTAGTCTCTGTCCAATATTGGAAAACTCATTCTTTTCCACTGCAGGATTGGCTGGAAACTTTTGCTCATCCGACTGACATCTCCATCTCTGCCTCTGCTGCCAGTAATTCAGCTTTCTGGATTCCATATTTGCCAAACTCCTGAAACAGAAATTCAACCAAATCAATTCTTATTAATGATTTGTGTTTCGCCCTACTGCTCCAATCTCAATTGTACTACTTAGATTGATTAATGTGTATCATGATTGATCTTGTTTCGGTGTAGTTCTTTTGAACTTTGTTAACTTTTTGATTATGGGAAGGATCTAAAGCTATCTCCCTTACTATCTGTACCCCAGCATAAGTACTTACCTTGTTAAAATGTGCTTCCCTCAGATCTCACCTTTTGAAGCACTGACCTCTACATTAGTGTTGATCGAACAGTGTTCGCCACTGTTCGGGATTCAGCAAATTTTGTGGTGTTCGAGTTCGCGGCGAACACCATCCGAACACCTCAGTGTCCGTGGTAGATGCTCGGCCACGTGGCTCGAACTTGTCCTTGACCGAACGTTCGGCTGAACGTGGCCGTACGTTCGGTCGAACACGCGTCTCGTGCTATGATTGGCTGAGCGGGTCACATGTTCGGGTACATAAATACCCGAACGCGCGTGAATGGCGCCATTTGCTTTGGGGTTTAGCTTTGGGTAGGTAGGGAGTTTAGCATAGCGTACTGTCTGCCAGTGCCAGCCACAGGGCCCCAGCCTCCAGCCTCACCGCTGACAGCAGCACCCACAGAGCCTCACTGCTAGCCAGGCCAGCCACAGTGCCCCAGCCTCACGCTGACAGCAGCACCCACAGAGCCTCACTGCTAGCCAGGCCAGCCACAGTGCCCCAGCCTCACGCTGACAGCAGCACCCACAGAGCCTCACTGCTAGCCAGGCCAGCCACAGTGCCCCAGCCTAACCGCTGACAGCAGCACCCACAGAGCCTCACTGCTAGCCAGGCCAGCCACAGTGCCCCAGCCTCACGCTGACAGCAGCACCAACAGAGCCTCACTGCTAGCCAGGCCAGCCACAGTGCCCCAGCCTCACGCTGACAGCAGCACCCACAGAGCCTCACTGCTAGCCAGGCCAGCCACAGTGCCCCAGCCTCACGCTGACAGCAGCACCCACAGAGCCTCACTGCTAGCCAGGCCAGCCACAGTGCCCCAGCCTAACCGCTGACAGCAGCACCCACAGAGCCTCACTGCTAGCCAGGCCAGCCACAGTGCCCCAGCCTCACACTGACAGCAGCACCCACAGAGCCTCACTGCTAGCCAGGCCAGCCACAGGGCCCCAGCCTCACCGCTGACAGCAGCACCCACAGGGCCTCACTGCCAGCCAGGCCAGCCACAGGGCCCCAGCCTCACCGCTGACAGCAGCTGCAGCACCCACAGGGCTGTTAAAAATCCACATGTATTTTCAGTGACTTTTGTAGCATATTGTTTATTAAAAGAACACTTTCAGTTGCGCCAAGTGGGATCACTTGCGTACCACCGATCCACACGTATATTCAGTGACTTTTGCTGTGTATTGTTTATTAAAAAAACACTTTCAGTGCCGCCAAGTGGGATCACTTGCGTAGTTGCGTACTACCAATCCACACGTATTTTCATGTGACTTTTGCTGCATATTGTTAATTAAAAAAGCACCTTCAGTGCCGCCAAGTGGGATCACTTGGCTACCACCAATCCACACGTATTTTCAGTGACTTTTGCTGTATATTGTTTATTAAAAAAACACCTTCAGTGCCGCCAAGTGGGATCACTTGCGTACCACCAATCCACAAATACTGTATATTCTGTGACTTTTGCTGAGTATTGTTTATTAAAAAACACTTTCAGTGCCGCCAAGTGGGATCACTTGCGTAGTTGCATACCACCAATCCACACGTATTTTCATGTGACTTTTGCTGCTGCATATTGTTAATTAAAAAAGCACTTTCAGTGCTGCCAAGCGGGATCACTTGGCTACCACCAATCCACACGTATTTTCATGTGACTTTTGCTGCATATTCTTTATTAAAAAAACACTTTCAGTGCCGCCAAGTGGGATCACTTGCGTAGTTGCGTACCACCAATCCACACGTATTTTCATGTGACTTTTGCTGCATATTGTTAATTTAAAAAGCACCTTCAGTGCCGCCAAGTGGGATCACTTGGCTACCACCGATCCACACGTATTTTCATGTGACTTTTGCTGCATATTGTTTATTAAAAAAACATTTTCAGTGCCACCAAGTGGGATCACTTGCGTAGTTGCGTACAAACAATCCACACGTATTTTCATGTGACTTTTGCTGCATATTTTTAATTAAAAGCCTGAAAAATGCCATTGCCTGCAAGGTTCACCTTACCACTGACACCTGGACGAGTGCGTTTGGCCAGGGTCGGTACATCTCCCTTACGGCGCACTGAGAGAACCTTGTGGAGCCTGGCAGCGACTCATCACCCGCTATGGCACAGGTGTTGCCAACGCCGCAAATTGCCGGACCTGCTTCCCTGCGAGTCAATGACAACAGCGACCTCTCTGGCTCCTTCTCCTCCACTGCCTCTCCAAGCTCTACCTCATCCGGCATCGCTAACCCAGCAACAAGAGCAAGGAAGCGGTGCAGCACAGCTGTTGCCATGCGTCAGCAAGCCTCAAGCCTTCCTGAAGCTGATCTGCATTGGAGATAAGCAGCACACAGGTGCAGAAATTTGGAAGGCAATCAAGGAACAGACCCAGTTGTGGCTGGCACCGCTGCACCTGGAACCAGGCATGGTTGTGTGTGATAATCTCATTCGCGCCTTACAGTTGGCAAAGCTGAGACACATCCCTTGCCTGGCCAAGTTCTGAATCTAGTTGTTCAGCGGTTCCTAAGGACATACCCAAACGTGGCGGATCTTCTGCTGAAGGTGCGGCGAGTGGCCAAACATTTCCGAAAGTCCAGTGCCGTTGTAGTACCTCCTCTTCCATCCTGTGTGCTGGGTTAGCGATGCCGTTCTCTTTTTAAGGAATATCTCATTCTATTATATTTATCACTGCATGGCGACAAAATGCTTTGCTGTACGCATGCATTTTGTCGCCATACCAGGCCTGGGTTGTGTCACTCACAAAGCATGGCCTTGCTCTCCTGTAGTACCTCCTCTTCCGTGCTGTGTGCTGGGTTAGCGTTGCCGCTCTCTTTTTAAGGAATATCTCATTCTATTATATTTATCACTGCATGGCGACAAAATGCTTTGCTGTACGCATGCATTTTGTCACCATACCAGGCCTGGGTTGTGTCACTCACAAAGCATGGCCTTGCTCTCCTGTAGTACCTCCTCTTCCATCCTGTGTGCCGGGTTAGCGTTGCCATTCTTTTTTTTTTTTTTTTTCAATTGATTTTTATTGAAATTTTTCACAGTTTACAAATCCAAAATAAAGGTAATGAGTATCATTCATTTTCAATAATTCTTTAGTTGAACAATGAATGCGAAAACAAAACAGTTATTTACTGTATAGCAACTCAGAAATAATGTATTATAGAACAGTTCTAAATCAGGTGGAATAAGCACCTTCAACTGAGTTAGTGCTTGAAGCTCTAATTTTAATATATAAAGAAACAACAATCACCCACGTAAAGTGGGAATATGCCAAACTAATAACATCAACACAACTAGTAGAGAGTGCATAGTGCCTTAATAGATGCATAGGGCCGAGGATTACAGCCCGTGCCGAATAGTCATTGAACTTTACAAAGGTCCAGAGCTAGATCTCAGACTTGAAGAGGTTCAAGTAGATCTAGTCTGGTCTGATAGTAGGACCTGCTAAGTCAAGCGGAAAGGAGATGGGGGGGGGGGGGTTATCATTAGTTTAGGATCTCCATGACTGCCCTTGGGACCAGCCTATTCTGTGGAAGGGAATTCTAGTTTTAACTGTTTAGTTACATATTGTTAGAGGGTGACCTTATGGGTTTAAGTTCCAGTCAAAGGACCATATGTGTTGCCATACATTTTGATTGTTTCTGGATCTTAACAGGTATTCCAATTTGAGGTTATATTCTGTTAGGTGGACTACCTGAGTGATGGAAGGTGTGTCAATTGTGTTCCAGTACGTCAGGAGTAGATGTCTAGCTGCACATAGGATGTGCGTTATTCCTAATCTGAGATGTGGCTGAAAATTATCTATGTTGAGAAGAATTAAAGCTAGGGTTGGTGAGGGGAGTACTTATGTTTTGGTGATGGAGGATATTATTTTGAAGATGGCTGACCAGTATGTGGTGAGTTTGGGGCAATCCCATAGTACATGGGAAAGTGTGCCCGTCTGGGAACACTCTCTCCAACAATTTGGAGAGTGTTGTAGGGACATCTTGGCTAGGATTCTGGGTGTAAGATACCATTTGCATAGTATTTTTTTGTGGTTTCTGTGTGGGTGACACATTTAGAGTATTTTTTAGATTGCTTAGTGCTCTTTTGAGGTCTGTTATAGGGATCGCTTCTTTTAGGTCGTATTCCCATATTTTAAGGATGGGAGAATGTGTTGGGATGTTTAGTAGATTGTACCAAAAAGACATCCCCCCCTTGGGTGAGGATTTGGGTTTAAACAAAAAGTCCCATACTGCTTGAGGCAATGATTCGTTGGATAGAGTATGAGAGGTTAATAAATGGTTAAGTTGGAGGTATGTGAAGTAGTCCTTGTCTGATAATTTGTACTTCCACTTCAGGAATTCAAAAGGTTCCAGTCTTTTCCCAGTCATTATGTCTTTAATATTATTGATACCTGCTCTGATCCAGCTATTGAGATTAATCAAAGGAATATGTGACTTTATTGCTGACATAGGAAGGGGGGATTTCACTGTATTGAGATCTAATGGGGGGAGACTTTTGAAGAGTTCCCATGAGGTTAAGGCTTGGTGGATGATTGGGTGTGAGGTTTCATATGGTGGTAGGTTGGCCCATGTTAAATATAGTAAGTCAATTGGATCTTCTTTAATTAGGGATTTTTCCAACTGTGCCCAGTATTTATCTTGAGAGTTTTTGGCCCAAAATTGGGACATGTCTAAAATTGAGGCATGATGATATAGGAGGGGGTTGGGGAGCCCAAAGCCTCCTTCTGAGGGGTTCGCAGTTAGAATTTTAAATGCAAGCCTGTGTTTTTTGCCTTTCCATAGGTATTGATTAATTATTTTATTTAATTTTTGGAAGAACTGTGCGGGAAGGGGTACCGGGAGAGTTCTAAAGTGATATAACATTTTTGGGAATATTGCCATTTTGTATGTCGCTATTTTCCCGGATATGGATAGATCCGTAGGGGTCAGTTTTGACAGTTATGTTTGAATTACTGATAATAGAGGTGGGGAATTTACTTCATAAAGCTCCTTTGTAGTGGACGGTATTTGTATTCCTAAGTAAGAAATGCTTTTTTTGGCCCAGGGGAAGGGGAATTTCCGTGTTATTTTTTATTTTAATGTTCTGGATATGTTAATACCTAAGATAGAAGATTTAGTTTCATTAAATTTATATAGGGATACTTTGGAGAAGTCATTTAGGGTGTTGGAGATATGCCGTAGCGATTCTATTGGGTTGGTGATTGATAGGAGGACATCGTCTGCAAAGAGACTGATTTTCGGGGACATTTGGCCTATCTGGACTCCTGTTATCTTTGGATTCGAGCGAATAGCTTCTGCCAGGGTCTCCATAATTAGCACAAATATTAAGGGAGATAGGGGACAGCCCTGTCTGG
Source organism: Hyperolius riggenbachi (assembly GCF_040937935.1). Classification (NCBI taxonomy): domain Eukaryota; kingdom Metazoa; phylum Chordata; class Amphibia; order Anura; family Hyperoliidae; genus Hyperolius; species Hyperolius riggenbachi. Next base: position 392,325,134 of record NC_090647.1, on the reverse strand, counting down.
TGCCATTAGATATGGTAAATTGTTTGGATATGAAGCCAGAGACATTTACTGATGCTGATGGAGTTTTATAGAGGGCCATGGTAGCTTGGTGGAAGGAGCCTTTAATTCCAAATTTTAGAAGAACTTCACCCAGGAAGTCCCAATGGACTCTGTCAAAGGCCTTCTCCGCATCCAAAGCCAGAAGCAGAGAAGGCCTTCGACACAAATCCAAGGAGTGAAGTATATTAATGATTCTTCTGGTTCCATCCGAAGCTTGGCGTCCCCCCTGTAAAACCCACTTGATCTAAAGCAATAACCGTAGGTAAAATGTTAAATAGCCTATTGGCTAGGATCTTCGCATATAACTTGAGGTCGCAGTTCAATAATGAAATGGGTCGGAAGTTGGAGGGACTGGTTTGATCTTTGCCCGGTTTGGGGATGACTGTGATTATGGCTTTGGTGTACTCAGGGGGGATCTGTCCTGACGATTGGAAGGAGTTAAATAGGGAGGCTAATTTGGGGGAAAATATATGGGTGAAAGTTTTATAGTATTCATTTGGTATTCATTTGGAAAGCCATCCGGTCCCGGGGCCTTATTGGGTTTGAATTTAAGGATGGTGTTTAAGACTTCCGATTTAAGATGGATTGTTGTTCTTCTGATATTTTGGGTAGCTTAATTAGTGACAGGAATTCTTTGATCAGTGCCGGTGTCGGTTGGGGTGTAGCTTTATCATCCTTTAGGTTATATAGGGCTTTATAAAAGTCACTAAAGGCGTCAGCAATGTCTTGTGGGTTGGTTAAAGGGATTTTCGTGAATGGGTGTACACGTTTGGGAATTTTTGCTTTGGATTGTTTGTTTTTTAATGATTTTGGCCAGCAGCTGGCTGGCTTTGTTATTCTGGTGATAGTGGTTAAGTCTGAGTCTAGCTAGATTGAAGTCGTATTCCTCTGTTAATACTATCTTTAACTTTGCCGTTCTCTTTTTAAGGAATATCTCATTCTATTATATTTATCACTGCAGGGCGACAAAATGCTTTGCTGTACGCATGCATTTTGTCGCCATGCCAGGCCTGGGATGTGTCACAAAGCATGGCCTTGCTCTCCTGTAGTACCTCCTCTTCCATCCTGTGTGCTGGGTTAGCGTTGCCGTTCTCTTTTTAAGGAATATCTCATTCTATTATAATCACAACAGAGAAAGAACATGTGTGCATCAACCAAGTGAACCTGACAAATCTGGCTTTGCAAATTTGGCCTATTGGCTAATCACGAGACATTGCTCATGCAAATAAGCATTTGCTTTCGCATGCCTAAATATGCAGGGTCAAAAACCAAAAACCGCAAAACAATCGCCCTGCGGGAATTAGTTCATGCTAAATAGCACTATCCAGGGGCGCCACGAGGAGGCTTCCCATTGCCCCCATACAACCGGGGGGCCGCGGGGGTCCCAGGCACTCTCACCGCCTGGAACCCACACAGCGGCACCCCGGAGGTGGAGGCTGGGGGGTGCAGGCGATCTCCCCAGCGTGGCCAAGGCCGGGAAGAGCCGCCCGCACGCACCTCCCAAGATTAAAAACAGGCACTTACCTTGACGTCCATTGCGTTCTGCTATATGCGCATAACCTGGGCGCGACTCATAAGGGGCGGACAGGTGCAAATAGCCTGCTCCAGGGCCCTCACCTCCTAAAACAAGCCACTCACTACCTGCCCTCAGAAGAAAGAAATGCAATGCTAATCACAACAGAGAAAGAACATGTGTGCATCAACCAAGTGAAGCTGACAAATCTGGCTTTGCAAATTTGTGAGAGTGCCTGGGACCCCCGCGGCCCCCCGGTTGTATGGGGGCAATGGGAAGCCTCCTCGTGGCGCCCCTGGATAGTGCTATTTAGCATGAACTAATTCCCGCAGGGCGATTGTTTTGCGGTTTTTGGTTTTTGACCCTGCATATTTAGGCATGCGAAAGCAAATGCTTATTTGCATGAGCAATGTCTCGTGATTAGCCAATAGGCCAAATTTGCAAAGCCAGATTTGTCAGGTTCACTTGGTTGATGCACACATGTTCTTTCTCTGTTGTGATTAGCATTGCATTTCTTTCTTCTGAGGGCAGGTAGTGAGTGGCTTGTTTTAGGAGGTGAGGGCCCTGGAGCAGGCTATTTGCACCTGTCCGCCCCTTATGTGTCGCGCCCAGGTTATGCGCATATAGCAGAACGCAATGGACGTCAAGGTAAGTGCCTGTTTTTAATCTTGGGAGGTGCGTGCGGGCGGCTCTTCCCGGCGTTGGCCACGCTGGGGAGATCGCCTGCACCCCCCAGCCTCCACCTCCGGGGTGCCGCTGTGTGGGTTCCAGGCGGTGAGAGTGCCTGGGACCCCCGCGGCCCCCCGGTTGTATGGGGGCAATGGGAAGCCTCCTCGTGGCGCCCCTGGATAGTGCTATTTAGCATGAACTAATTCCCGCAGGGCGATTGTTTTGCGTTTTTTGGTTTTTGACCCTGCATATTTAGGCATGCGAAAGCAAATGCTTATTTGCATGAGCAATGTCTCGTGATTAGCCAATAGGCCAAATTTGCAAAGCCAGATTTGTCAGGTTCACTTGGTTGATGCACACATGTTCTTTCTCTGTTGTGATTAGCATCTCATTCTATTATATTTATCACTGCATGGCGACAAAATGCTTTGCTGTCCGCATGCATTTTGTCGCCATGCCAGGCCTGGGTTGTGTCACTCACAAAGCGTGACCTTGCTCTCCTGTAGTACCTCCTCTTCCATCCTGTGTGCTGGGTTAGCATTGCCGCTCTCTTTTTAAGGAATATCTTATTCTATTATATTGATCACTGCATGGCAACAAAATGCTTTGCTGTACGCATGCATTTTGTTGCCATGCCAGGCCTGGGATGTGTCACAAAGTGTGGCCTTCTCCTCCTGCACCTCCTCTTCCAACCTGTGTGCTGCAGGGTTAGCGTCGCCGGTCCCATTGGTAGTACTACGACAGCTTTCCAGGATCTCATTTGCCCCCCCCCCCCCCCCCCACTATTCCCAAGCCATTTTGCAGAAGTTTCATTTTTTAAAGGTTTTTCTGGCCTGCAAAGCAGAAATATTCGGGTCCCCATTGACTTGCATTGGGTTCGGAATTCGGCCCGAACATGCCGAATATCGGGCGACGTTCGACCGAACTGAACCCAAACAGTTTGGTGTTCAATCAACACTACTCTACATCCCCCCTGTGCATACTTCGGACGCTACGCCGACCGCAGTATGCACTGAGTAGGAACCACCTGCCCACTACTGCAGCTCGCAGTTGAGCTTGCAATGTTCTTACCAATTTTACTTACTTCACTTACCTAGGACTTCATATATTGCAACCAGCTCTGCTGGAAGTCCTATTTGTGAACCCAATTGGCAAGCTTCTACCTCTGCACTTGCCCCAAAAACAAACACTGTTCCTCCTGTAGGAAGGTTTGCTTTTTACTTTAACTAAGCAGAACCCCATCCAGGTATTCGCATGACAGTTTACTACAACTGCCTGTGAGTCTCTGACTCCTGACTGTGTAGGGGATTCTAGACTGGACATAGGACTACTACCCCACAAATACACTGTCACCCTATACATGGCAATCTCGCCCCTTGGACTGCTGTCAGTCCTGTGCATTGTGTGATCCCTTGGTATGAGCTGGAAGAAGAAAAAAATACCTTTTTGACCAATCCGCAGACGCAAAAAACGCACAAACTGCTCTGCCTTGACCTCTGTCAAACTCTGGCTTTGTCCCAGACAAAAACCGAAAACGCTTACCACTCTGCAAACGTTCCGACGGACAGCACGATTGGTCAACTCTTTTTCTGTATTATTTTCTTTTTTCCCATCGCTCTGCACCCTATTATCCCCCTGACCTCTACATCACATATATTTACAGCATACAGACAGGAAGCTAGTATTCTAACTAGGAAGCATAGAGAGTGCCAGATATCTGGAAAGTATATTACCGTTTTCCATCCGGTCTCCCTAATTTATATGAACATCAAAGAGTTAAATTCTGACATCACCCGAGCCATACCCCTAAGCCTACCATTGGCTGGCATGAGCATATGACCCACCTCATCATTAATGTCATTTCATATTCCATTGCTTTATACCCTACATACAAAGAATGCAATGTTTTATAAACATTGGCTTTGTTTACCATTCCCGTTGTCTAAGGTCTAACTGACCCATTATGTGGCCTTCTAGAGGTCCACGTTCCTGGTAACTGGCGGTATTTGGCCTTACACAAGGAACATCTTCTTCTCTGAAAACTCTGCTTAAAGAGAACCTGTATCTCAAGTCTTTTACTAGACTTCAGTACCTGAGGCTAGAATTCAAGTATACTTACATTCCAACACGATTCATGATTCGAATCAATTTGAATCGAATTGAATTGAATCATGAATCGGACATGTCAGATTGAATCAAATCGAATCAATGAATCTAATCAAATTGAATCGAATCATATGGTGTAGATGGGACTGTTTCTCCTAGCAGCTTATGACTTTTTGCAAAAACGACTCCCTGCACAGGCTGTCTGGTTGCCTAGCAACAATGTAAACACATATTGAGGAGCTCAGCAGAGCTCAGCTGTTACAGTTATAACGGCGATTCCTGCTGGAAGTGGATTATACCACTGAAATCTAGGTAGGCAGGAGTTATGGTTGTGAAATGAAAGTAAAAAAAAAAACACCCCTAACAAATGGATTAGCCTCCCAGTCTGTCATCCATCACTGTTTACATTACATGTTGTATTGATGAAACCATTCTTTTTTTTTTACTTTTTACACTGTTTTAGAAGGATGTTTAATAGTTTATGCATAAACCACTTTTTTTTTTCCTCATTCGCGAAAGAACCCCTTTAAATGACTTTTTTCATCGTTGTGTTTTTATTTCATTTAACCCTTTGTGGAAATGTGTAAGCGGTACTTTGTACCCCTATGCTCATTTCTCCTGGGAGGGGGTGGGCATCTGGTGTCCCCTTCTTAAAGGGTACTCCCAGATGCCACCATGAACCCCCCCAGGGAGTATTCACCTCCACCTCCTCCTGGAGCATCGGAGGTGGGGAAGAGCCCATTGTCCATGGATTAGACAAGGGCTCCGGGGGAGAGGGAAGGCCTTGGCCGCCCCTCTCCCCCGGAGCCCCCCATACCATGGCTGGTATAGCTCAGGGTTCAAAGCCCCAGTCGGCCGAGGCTCCGCATTCTGGCTATCCCAGCCTGCAGGGGAGACAAGGGTTACAGAGGCTCGGGAGGGGGAACCACATGCCATTTTTTTTAGTTTCCCACACTCTGAACATAAAAAAAATGAATTGGAAAAAAAATTATTTTTTTTTAAATATTGTTTCTCACTATCTTTTTAACATATCCTGCAAATTTGGTGTTGCTAGGATGTAAGGGGCCTTTGCTATTAACTGCTAAAGTCGGCGGGAATTGTTTCCCTAAGAACTGTCATTTACACATTTAAATGTATACTAGTTTCCTTTGAAATTTTAAAATCGATTTTCTCAAAAAGTATAAGGTCTTTTTGAAAAAAAAATATTTTCCTATTGTTCCCACTGTTCTTCTTAACATTCCCATGCAAATTTATTGTTTCTGGCATTTAAGGGGGCTTTGCTATTAACCATTAAAGTACAATCAGTACAAGATCTTTAAAATCTTTAAAATCGATTTTTATAAAAATTATAAGGTCTTTTTTGAAAAAAAGTTTCCTCTTATACCCACTGGGACAATTTACATACCCTGGAAATTTGGTGTTTATAGCTTGTAATGGGGCTTAGCCATTTACCGTTAAATTCGGCGCCATTAACGTGTATGGGAAAAATGCAAACAAAAAAAAATTGCGTTTCGCTGTGAATGCGAACCACTGAGATTCTTGCAAACAAGTTCGCTGGAGAACTGTTGGGGCCATCTCTACTCGCTATCACTGTGTATAGGTGATTGATTGTCACTGGCCCCCAACACAGTATCACCCGTGTCACCTTACTGTAAGTTACTGTCAGTGACATCAGATAGTCAGTGTGTCCTTTATAAAATAAAAAATAAAAATACAGTGTCACAGACATTTGTGTCACTGAGTGATTACAGTGTCACACCAACACTGTCCCCTTACTGTAAAGCTACTGTCGGTGGCATCAGTCAGTGTGTTCTTTACACTTTTTCCCCCAAATTAACACATTCCCTGAAAGTAAGCCCTACCAAGAATTTTGAGCATGCTTTAAATATAAGCCCTACCCTGAAAGTAAGCCCTAGCAAGAATTTTGAGCATGCTCAAAATATAAGCCTGACCACGAAAGTAAGTCCTAGTGTCAGAAAAGGGAAAAAATATGGCAACTTGTGTTATAACTGGAGCCCAGAAATACAAGTTCTTTCCCATAGGCTGAAGCTCAGGGGACACAGTGGCATGGAGCTGGAGGAAAGAAGAGGATACCGCGGATATCAGGGGGCAGTGGAGGACAGTGGCTAGAGAAGGACATGTTTAGAGGGGGACACTAAAGGTACAAGGGGACACACAAGAGGTGGATCCAGCAGAGCAAGAGGCGGCACAATGGGGAAGGCAGGAGGACACACAGCACAGAAACTTGTGTGTTCATAGAAATATAAGACATCCCCTGAAAATAAGCCCTAGCAAAGCTTTTGGTGAAAAAAATATTTTCAGGGGAACATGGTATTAAAAAATAAAATGCAGTGTCAAGGACATTTGTGTCACTGAGTAATTAGCTTCTAGTTGTTATAATTTAAGTATTATATGTAGGGCTCAGTTGCCTGAACCGAGGTTAGGTAAAAGGCTTGGTTTGCAGAGTCTACCTTTAAGCAGAGTTTCTCGCAGAAGAGATGATGCAGTCAGTTACCAGGAATATGTTCCTTGTGGAAGGCCATAGGCCTAAATTGCCCCAAACCGTTAAACAGCAGAAAGGTAAACATAGCCAATATTTACCAAACAATGCATTTCTTGTAACTAGATTAGAGAGCACCCGACATATTAATTAATTAGGTGTGTGTCATGACACCACGAGGGGTCTGAGCCAATTGTAGGCTTGGGGAGTATGGCTCAGATGATGTCACTTTTAACTCTTTGATGACCGGTATTAAAGGGGCAGACAGGCTGAAGAGAGGCACTCTCTCTTTTCTTCCTGTCACGGCTGGTTTCAACCTTTTACTCTTATTTATGTCTTGTCATCTTATGTAACTGTATGCTGTATATACAGTAGTAGATAGGCCTCAGGGCTATTTAGTATAGATGTAACGTAGTAACAAACAAAACAACAAACACAGAACATTTATATCACGCTTTTCTCCTGGCGGACTCAAAGCGCCAGAGCTGCAGCCACTAGGACACGCTCTATAGGCAGTAGCAGTGTTAGGGAGTCTTGCCCAAGGTCTCCTGCTGAATAGGTGCTGGCTTACTGAACAGGCAGAGCCGAGATTTGAACCCAGGTCTCCTGTGTCAGAGGCAGAACACTTAACCAGTACATTATCCAGCCACCGCTAGATAGACAGAAGATAAGCTGATTACCATTCTGTAACGATCGGTGTCAGCAACCAGAGAGAGAATCTGATCCTTGGCGATCCGCGGTATACCCAAGAATACAGATATACCCGATTATTGAGGATCTGCGGAATCATCAATAATCAGATATGTCTAACCTCTAGACACCTGAGAGAGTGTAAGTGTTTGGTGCAACAGTAACAAGTCTGAGTGAGGACCACCAGGGGAGCTGGCGGCCTAAAGGCCCATACACACGTCGGATTTTTGCGAAGAACGTTCCGTCGTTCGGTCGTTCGCACGTCAAATCCGGCGTGTGTACAGACTATCGTTTGGGTGATAAGACTGGTTTAACCAGTCTTATCACCCGAACGATAGTCTGTACACACGCCGGATTTGACGTGCGAACGACGGAACGACGGAACGTTCAAACGGCGGGTCGTTCGCAAAAATCCGACGTGTGTATGGGCCTTAAGACTCCTGAGGAATTCACCCCTGACTGTGGGTGATATTCCTATAGCCTGTGGACCCCTGGGCGAGGGACCGAGGCTGGGGTTACAGGAAGCCCTGCTGCTAATATAAGGTCTTGCCCTGAACTGGGCTAACGTAACACAGTAATAGCACAATCCTAGTCTGGGGTGTGAGGTCCGTAGTCACAACACCCTGGAACTAGTCTGGAGCATGACATAAATGATAATACAATTCCCTAGTCTTGGGTGTGAGTTCCGTGATCATCAACACCCTGGAACTAGTCTGGAATATAACATAAAGACAATACAGTTCCCTAGTCTTGGGTGTGAGGGCCTTAATCTCAACACCCTGGAACTATGCTAGAGAATACACAGAAGATACACGGTATTCCTAGTCTGGGGTGTGAGGGCCTTGATCTCAACACCCTGGAACTGGTCTAACAAATACAGGGCAGTTTCTAGGCTAAAATGCACCCAGTGCGAGAGTGTAAAAATTGCGCCCCGTGCCGGAGCCAGGTATAGGTGCCTGCAGTATAGGTTAGCTAGGTCTAGTTGCACTCAGTATAGGTAGTGGGCTATAGGTCCCCCCAATATAGGTAGCCAGGCATAGGTGCCCCAGTATAATTGCCCCGAGTATAGATTAGCCAGGTAGGTGCCTCCAGTATAGGTATCCAGTATAGTTCAGGGGCGGACTGGCCAGGGGGGCAATCTCCCCCCAGGCCGCCTTTCATTCAGTGATTTAGGGTAGGTTTGGTGTCTGGTGTATTGGGGTTTGTTGTAAGGCAATGTGAAACTTGAGGCTAGCTGATAAAAGTGCAATCAGAGGACAGGCAAGCTGGTAAATATACACAGCATGATGCAGAGCTTGCCTGAAGGGTCCGTGGGCAAACATCTGTCTGGTCTCTCCCTTTTGTTATTATGACTGCATGTGTGGATAAGGTGTTATACAAGTTAAAGTTTTTGACAGTCCCTAGAATCCAGGAGGGCTACTTTCTGACTTGTGTGAGAGACTGGCAGGGACAGGAGTCCTATTACAGGCAAGTAGCCTCTGTGTGATGTGCAATACAGATAAGCTCTCTGCTCCATCTCAGGCTATTCTCAATTTCTCTCCACTCCTCCTCTCTCTGGGCTAGTGCACGCCAAAATCGCAATAGCAATCGCTAGCAATTTGTGAGTGTGATTTTGTGAAACGATTTTCAGAGCGTTTTTTTTAATGAATTGCTCCAAAAAATGCTACATGCAGTGTGTAGCATTTTTTGGAGCAATTCATTAAAAATAGCTCTGAAAATCGCTTCACAAAATCACACTCACAAATTGCTAGCGATTGCTATTGCGATTTTTGCGTGCACTAGCCCAGAGGAGTGGAGAGAAATTGAGAATAGCCTGAGATGGAGCAGAGAGCTTATCTGTATTGCACATCACACAGAGACTACTTGCCTATCATAGGACTCCTGTCCCTGACAGTCCCTCACACAAGTCAGAAAGCAGCCCTCCTGGAGTCTAGGGACTGTCAAAAACTTTTCAACTTGTATAACACCTTACCCACACATGCAGTCATAATAACAATGGGGAGAGACCAGACAGATGTTTGCCCACAGACCCTTCAGGCAAACTCTGCATCATTCATGCTGTGTATATTTGCCAGCTTGCCTGTCTTCTGATTGCACTTTTATCCCCTAGCCTCAAGTTTCACATTGCCTTACAACAAAAGCAAATACACCAGACACCAGACCTGCCCTAAATCACTGAATGAAAGGTGGCCTGGGGGGAGATTGCCCCCCTTCCCCCCTGGCCAGTCAGTGTAGCTGTATACAGTGCTTCCCTGAACTAATTACTTTGCAGTCCCCTGGGGAGAGGGAGGGAGAGTTCACAGCGCCCTTTGGCTGTCTGCGCTCAGGGCTGCCGCACGGCTGCACGGCCCCTAGAAACGGGTCTGAACAAATAATACAATACAATTAGTACTTTAAGCTATCAACAGAATCTGGCTAAGTGTGAATTCCCAGGTCCACCTAGTTCAAACACACTGTAAGGATCTGACTATAGTCTGAGTGCCTTCACGTAAGTGTTAGCAATGGCAGACAACCAGCAACTGACAAGCAGCAGAATATATAGTTGCTGGACTCTGCCGCCCCGCCCGAGCCATTCAGCCAATCATGAGTCCTGCAGGAATCAGCTGATCTTCCTGATCAGCTGACACGTCCCCTGCTGGTATAAAGGTCCTGAGTTCAGGCCCGCGCGCGCGTAGCTCTCCATCTGCCTATGTGCACTAACAGACCCAGCCACACCAAGCGCATGCTGCTGCATGCAAACCGCCGCGTTGGACGCGGAAACAGCCGCTTTGCTGTCAGGACATGCGGCGGCTTTTCCGCATTCCACCATACTACCAGACACGTGTCTATGCGTGCAAACCGCCGCGTTGGACACGGAGTCAGCCGCCTTGCTCTTGGCACATGCGACGGCTTTTCCGCGTTTTCTCACACATTCACCAGGAATGCTAGGATGTAAAGAACTGTACTGTCTTATCTGTTGAAGGAATTAACTCCTAAACTCTGAGGATGCCTGAGAAGTTTTATCTCCAATGCTGTTGCTGTGATGAGAGTTGTGTTTACAGCTCTTGTTAATGAGTTGCTGGTGCCGGAATAAAAGTGTAGTGTTGTTGCCAATAGCAACCAATTTCTTACAATTGGTGCCATGAAACCCAGTGCTGCCTCACAGACGAAGGCAGATAAGGGCCGAGGGCAGAGTTTTCAGTCTATCAATCAATCACACCAACACACCGTGTCACTTTCCTGTGAGTTACTGTTGGTGGTATCAGTCAGTGTGTCCTTTAAAAAAAATGCAGTGTCACATACATTTGTGTCACTGAGTGATTAGTGTCAAGTGTTACATTGTCACACCAACCCACCAGTGTCCCCTTACTGTTTTTTTTTCTGTTAAACATGTTTATTATAAGCATGTGTCAGGATAACAATTCATTGGTCAAGCTTGAATTAGTACATTTTACTGAGCTGAGTCAGGATAAAGACCTAAATACAAACAACTGTGAGAAAATTGCACGTTATCACTTTTCTGCAGCTACATGTGTGTCAGAGTTATACATAACACATTGATAGCAGCGCCATACAGTGCAGGTATTACTATTGAAGAACTAACACAAAATTCCAAAAGCAAGAATATTAAAGCTAATAAGGTAACAGAACTAACGTCTAAGTAGTGTTTTTTGGAATTTGTTGCGGAACCCCTCCTCCAGGAAGCCCAAGACACAGACTGATGATTGATATGGCTCTATGGAATAGGGCTTGGACCAGTACAACAGAGTAACCAAGCAGCTCGGGATGACTCATATCAATCCCTGCCATGTACTGAGGAGCAGTGGTGCTCAGCAAGATTTTGGATATCCGAACTACCCAGATAATCCGAACTTTTTCCACTATCTGAACTTTGAATAGGAAGTTGGTAATTTTATAAAATCTGTATAGACTATCTGAGCAAACTCGGATTTCCCATCTGAAATCCGACATCCAGGTGGATAGTTTCTTCAGATATCCGAGCAGAAGCCAAAATCACCTTGAACGGCAAAAATCCCTTTCGGAGAGATAGAGAGAGAGAGAAAGAGAGAGAGAAAGAGAGAGAGAGACCTAAAGGGGGGTTTGCCATTTAAAGAGACCTTTGGAAGCATTTTAAGCCATTTTCAGGTCACTTCCAGTTTTCTATCCGGATATCCAAATCCGGCCGGATAGCCAGGATATTGGGTTCGTATATCCGAGTTTACTCGGATAACAAAAAGTTTAGATTTGGATATCCGATTTGGATCCGGATATCTGATTTGGATCCGGATATCTGGGTATTCGGATCCGAATTCAATTCGGATTTTGAAAAGGGGTATCCGAGCAGCACTGCTGAGGAGGACCAAAAGTCTGAAACAGGCTGTGGATGGATGAAAGCCATGACTGGATAACAAATTTAGAGGGATACAATGTGTTTAGGAAGGATAGAACAGGGAAAAAAAGGTGGAGGGGTTTGTCTCTTTGTTAAGAACTCTTTTACAGCTGTCCAGAACGATGAGATAGATGAAGATTGTGAAGATGTGGAGTCCGTTTGGGTAAATATTCATGGTGGAAATAAAGGTTGCCAATTGCTTATTGGGTTATGCTACAGGCCACCTCATATTCATGAAGCTGCAGAACTGCAATTACTACAAAAGATTGAAAAAGCTGCAAGTAAAAATGAGACCATTGTTATGGGTGACTTCAACTTTCCAGACATTGACTTGAGTATTGAGGCTACCCATTCTGGTAAAAGCAGCAGATTTCTGGCATCATTACAGGATAGTTACCAGACTAAAATGGTAACAGAACCAACTAGGGGGAATGCGTTACTGGATTTGATCATTTCAAATAGACCAGATAATGTATCAAATGTGCAGGTTCAAGAACATTTGGGAAATAGTGATTACAACATGATAACGTTTGATCTGGTGACTGATAGGCCACTGGGCAGCGGGACCACTAAAACTATGAATTTTAGGCACTAAGGCCTGAAACACACCAGAGGAGTTTTTCTGAGCGTTTTGAGTTTTTAAATCTGCTGCTAATGTTATCCTATGTGTCTGTGCACACTGGAGCAATGAGGTTTTGTAAAAAAAACCATAGCATTACATTGGGAAGAGCTTTTAGAGGTTTCAAAACCTCTTCCCAATGTAATGCTATGGGGTTTTTTACAAAACCTCATTGCTCCAGTGTGCACAGACACATAGGATAACATTAGCAGCAGATATAAAAACTCAAAACGCTCAGAAAAACTCCTCTGGTGTGTTTCAGGCCTAAGTTTGGTGAACTGGGATAATGTACTACAAGGGGAGGACACTGAAGGGAAATGGCAAGCTTTTAATCTTATTCTCAATCAATATTGTAGTAGGTACAGTATATCCCATATGGAAACAAAACATCTAGGAATAAAAAAAGGCCTCTATGGATGGATAGAAAGGTTAGAGATAAAATGAAGGGGAAAAAGAATGCCTGTAAGGTCCTAAAACAGGAGGGGACTGGGGCTGCATTAAGCATTTATAAGGAGTGCAATAAAAGTTGTAAAAAAGAAATTAGGCTGGCAAAGATTGAAGCTGAAAATCAAATCGCTAGGGATATCAAATCCAACCCAAAGAAGTTTTACAAGTACATCAACTCTAAAAAAAAGAAAGGTTGACTGTATTGGACTCCTAAAGGATGAGGGTGGGAACTCAATGGTGGATGACCAAGGTAAGGCTTTCTTTACTTCTGTCTTCACAAGGGAAACACCACTGTTGCAAATTACAGATGCAGAAGAGTCTCAATCTTCCAATTGTAATATTAAATACTTAACGCAGGAAGAAGTGAAGGCAAGACTAAATGAATTAAACCCCTTTATCTTATCTTTTGTGACTCTCTTTCAACTGGCAGAGTCCCAGTGGATTGGCGTACAGCCCCCGTTTTCCCATTATTTAAGAAGGGCAAAAAATCAGATCCAGGAAATTATAGACCTTTAAGCTTAACATCAGTTGCATGCAAACTATTTGAGGGGTTACTAAGAGATACTATACATGACTTCATAGTAGAATATAATCTTATTTCTCAGCATCAACATGGGTTTACTAAAGACAGGTCCTGTTTGACTTATATGCTCAGTGTTAGAAGCGTAGTAGTATCCTCTGCAGCGGGGAGCGGTGAGGCCGCCGCTCCCGCGTCTGACGTGACCGCGGATCTCGCCGCGTCCTCTCAGTCAGTTCCTTCAGGCAGAACAGGTCTCTACAGGGTGCATCAGAGCAGAGCAGCACACGCGCGCGCCAGGAGACAGGACCTTTATGAGGCTGGTCAGCTGACACTGCGGGGCTGTCCACCGCTGCTGATTGGCTGTTCTCCGCCGGGCGGAGCTATGAGATTACCTGGCTGTATTTAAAACCTGGATTGTCAGTGTCTCATTGTCTACTGTTGCTGATACTTTGCGGTTAAGTTCTCAGACCTTAGTCAGTCCCAAGTGTGTTTGATCCGGCAGGACCCCGGGGATTCACATATAGCTTAGGATCTTGATTATTTACGTAATAGTAATTATCATTATTATTGTATATCTTTGTGTATGAACCTTGCCTGAACTTAGACTATCATACCTCCCAACATTTAACTTTTAGAAAACGGGACACTTAGGCCACACCCATGGCCACACCCCCAACCCCCTAGACATGCCCACCAAAAAGTTTTTCAAATATTTTTAATTAATAATTATATTAATTACTCCCAAAAGGGGAGGCGCGTGAGGGTGCCAGTGGGTGGGGAGGAGGGTGAGAGTGGGTGGGCAGAGAGGGGGGAAAAAACGATCAAGGCACCAGCCCGGGATGCGTATGCGGCATTGATGGCCGCCGCCATTAAACTTCTCCCTCCCTCCCTCCTAATATGCCCCCCAGTGTCCCCTTCCCCTCCGCAGAGTAAACAAATGTGCAGCGGAGCGGGCTGTAACTCTTACCATTGCCTCTCCGCACCGTCCGGGATCTCATCTTGTCTTCTTGGCTTCCGGCTTCCTGTGACGTCACAAGAACCAGGAAGCCGAGAAGACAACATGAGATCCCGGTGCAGAGAGGCACTGGTAAGAGTTACAGCCCGCTCCGCTGCACATTTGTTTACTCTGCGGGGGGGAAAGGGACTCTGGGGGGCATATTAGGAGGAAGGGAGGGAGAAGTTTAACCTCCCCGGCGTTCTATTGAGATCGCCAGGGAGGCTGCGGGAGGGGTTTTTTTTTATAAAAAAAAAAACTATTTCATGCAGCCAACTGAAAGCCCACTAGAGGGCGCTCCGGAGGCATTCTTCCGATCGCCTCCGGCGCCCAGAATAAACAAGGAAGGCCGCAATGAGCGGCCTTCCTTGTTTTGCTTAGATCGTCGCCATAGCGACGAGCGGAGTGACGTCATGGACGTCAGCCGACGTCCTGACGTCAGCCGCCTCCGATCCAGCCCTTAGCGCTGGCCGGAACTTTTTGTTCCGGCTACGCTGGGCTCAGGCGGCTGGGGGGACCCTCTTTCGCCGCTGCTCGCGGCGGATCGCCGCAGAGCGGCGGCGATCAGGCAGCACACGCGGCTGGCAAAGTGCCGGCTGCGTGTGCTGCACTTTATTTGAAGAAAATCGGCCCAGCAGGGCCTGAGCGCCAGCCTCCGGCGGTGATGGACGAGCTGAGCTCGTCCATACCGCTCAGGAGGTTAATGGCGGCGGCCATCGATGCCGCATACGCATCCCGGGCTGGTGCCTTGATAGTTTGTTCCCCCTCTCTCCCCAGCGGCCGGGACTAAGGGGGGGGGGCAGTGCGGGACAGCGGGACGGCCCCCCAAAATCGGGACCGTCCCGATGAAAATGGAGCGGTTGGGGGCCCTGGACTATTCTTCTGCCTTCCAATTCTGTACTCTGCCTATCTGTTTTCTGCTGACCTCGGCCCGACCTCGACTCTGATATTGTCTCCTGATACTGTACCTTCGCTCATCTGATCTGTTACCGACCTCGGCCTGTTTACTCACTACATATTTGCCTGACGATTTTGTACCTTTGCCTGACCGACCTGTTACTGTACGAGCACTCTTCCAGTGATAGTCCCTACTGCCAAAGGGCTATCACATAGGAGTACTCCTGTGTTACTGTGTACTAAACACGTGTGATAACACTCTGCATAAAGTACTGACTACTGTCCTGTTAGAGCTATTACTGATCATTACACTCAGCTTTTATGAGGTAGTGAACGCTAATCTGGATATTGGGAATGCTGTAGGTGTGATATACTTGGACTTTGCAAAGGCCTTTGACACTGTTCCCCACAAAAGTCTGTGAGTTTGTGAATTTTTTGTGGAAAAAAAAAAATTCCTTTTAAAAAAACATGTTTGTTGCAGATGTTGTCAAGGTGAATATACATTTTACATCAAAAAAATGTATTTTCTTTTTGTAAATATATATGTTGCAGCTGCGGTGACACTGACAGACAAGAGATGCGGTGACTTGGTTCTGCGCATGATGGATGGTAAAGGTTTACATACAAAAATTAAAATGTGCGGCTTGTGAACGTGTAGATCAGGTTGTGCAAGGGCTAGACTTGTATAAAACTGACAGACTGAACTCCCCATTTAACGCACAGCAAACAACTGCAAAAAGCATTGTCAGTAGTTGACACCCTCAGGACATAAATGTTAGTACTCTTGGCAGCAATCTTTGTGTAGTGTTCTCCAAGCTTGTGTGCACATTCACAAGAGTGCAGGCGATGGTGGTTTTCCAGCCCTCAGGACATAAATGTTAGTACTCTTGGCAGCAATCTTTGTGTAGTGTTCTCCAAGCTTGTGTGCACATTCACAAGAGTGCAGGCGATGGTGGTTTTCCAGCCCCTATGGTTGAGCTGAGGTAGTTCAATGACAATAAAGTGACCTCCAAAAAAATCACTGATTCTGCAGTGTGTGCTCAGTGTTGGCCTAGTAGGCTGTATTGCTGATCACCTAAAGTGACCAACCCCCCCCCCCCCCCCCCCAAAAAAAAATGGTTTTGCCAAAACGTATCAAGCCGATCGAATTTAGTTTGTCCACAATGAAGCAACGACCTTATATTGGGTGTGCCAGCACTTTCATATAGGTCATTGCTTTATTGAGATACGCAAGCTTATTCACCACCACAAGGTAACAATCAGAAAGGGGAATTAACATGTACATGCCTCTTGTTTGTTGTTGCAGCCACTGTGTAGCACCAGAGGCCAGAAAAATTTGGCATGTATACATGCCTGAAAAGCTAGGTTTTGTAGCAGCCGCTGATATAGAAGCGGCCTTACAAAATTCAGGATTTACCTGTAGAAAATGTTAAAAAACATTGTATCTCGGACCCTAATTGGTAGTGGCGGAGAAGGACAGCTGTGTGGGTAGTCTAGGTATCCATCTGACATGCAAAGAGGAAAGACTGCTGTGTGGGAACTGAGTCACAAGTCTTCTGGCAGACAGTAACCCTCCAGATCCATGCCTCATTCATCAACACTTTGGTAACCTAGGCGACTTCTTGTCAGTGACAATCCCTCCTGCACTGAAGGTCCTCTCTGACAGTACGCTTGAGGCAGGCCACGCCAGAAGTTTGATGAAAATTTGTGACAGCTCTGGCCACAAGTCAAGCCTGCAGGCCCAGTAGTCTTGGGGGTTCATTGCTCCTCAGAGTGTCAATATCTGCACTTAATGACAGGTAGCCTGCTACTGTAAGTCGAGGAGTTCTCTGAGGGTGTATCCTGAAGGGCTGTGGCTAGGACCGGATTTAGGCCAAGGCCCCCTAGGCCATGGCCTAGGGCACCACAGAACCAAGGGCACCAAAGCAGCAGGCTGAACTTATGCAGCATTTGCACACTTGCAAATGCTGCAATGCAGGAAGATCAGGCGAACGCCTGACCGAGGTGCTCTGCTGCAAGCAGCTTGTGCAGCGGCCACTTTGCTCTCTGTGCACGTTTGCATTGTGGCGGATGGCTATGGACTTAGGCAGCATTGGAGACATAGGGGAAGAGGAAGCTTCTGCACTGGTGACGAGCGAAAAAATTAGTGACACTGATGGCTGCTGCTGTGTGAAGGCAAGCTGGCTACCTATACTCAAGGGGGGGGGGGGGAGGAAGGAGGGATTAAGGGAGTCATCTGGCTACCTATACTAGAACGAAAGGGGGAGGAGTCATCTGGCTACCTATACTGGAGGGGGGTTCATCAGGCTACCTATACTAGAAGGAAGGGTCATCTGGCTACCTATACTGGGGGGGGGGGTCATCATGTTACCTATACTAGAGGGAAGGGGAGAGGGGTCACCTTGCTACCTATACTGAAGGGGGACAGCTGGTAACAGTGGCCGTGGGCGGTAAAGAGTACAAATCCGGCCCTGGCTGTGGCGATGAGTTGGACTATAAAAACTCTGATCCTGATCTGATCTTGCCAGCGTGGCCATGGGAGGAGGAGGACTACTGGCACCTCTTTCCCTGTTAGATTCCCATCCTGCTGTGACATCACCCTTAAATGCAGTGTACAGCATATTTTGCAGGCTGTTATGCAACTGCTGCTTCCTTTCTGACTTCTGGGAATTTGGTAACATTTCCGCCACTTTGTGCTTATAGCGAGGGTCTAGTAGCTTTGCCACCCAGTACAGGTCCTTTTCCTTTAGCCTTTTTTTTGTAAATTCTTTATTTAACAGTTTTAAACATTTCACAGATAAAAGGAAACGGTACATCATAGCAGGTCATCACATATTACAACCAGGAAAAGATCTGTAGACTCAGGTCATGTATGGAAGTAGGTTAGAGATAAATAATTTACAGCAAACCAGCACTGTAGCTGATAGGAAATACAATGAGCCTGATAGGTTTCATATCTACAGGGTGAAGAAATAAGCATCTTGAAAAAGGAAGCAACCTATCAGATGTAGAGCCATCTATTCTTCAGGGGCTAGAAGGTGTCTGGGAGCCCATAGGGATCATACATCCCAGGACACCTGTTTATATTATGGAATGGTAAGACTCACATCTACCATGCCCAAATTCTAGCAGAGATATGGGGATACGCAGTTCCAGAGTAAAGGTGCTTCAAAAGGTCTGAACCTAGTTGGTCAGGGACGTACATGAAGGAAAAGAAGATATGAAATACAAAATGAAAATGAAACACTAAAAGGCTAAAACTGAGGAAAGAAAAGAAAGAAAAGAAAAGAGAAGAATCCTGTCGCATGGCGAAACACTCCTCCCCCATGTATCACCATTAAATGCTAGTGCAGTTGAGGCTCATACGAAACAATGTAAGGGGCAGGGGAGAGGTGTGTATGAGTTAAGGTGGTCACGGATGGGAGGCCGACAGCAAATCCTTATATTTATCAGACTCTAGAAACTCATGCCAAGGCATCCAGGTATGGGAGCACTGTTCGGTGGTATTATGAATGGAAGCCGTAAGAGATTCCATCTCACATATAAATTTGAGCTCTGCTATCCATTCTAAAATTGAGGGGGGATTAGTATCTTTCCAATGTTTTGCTATGGAGATTCTTGCTGCTTGTAGTAGGTGTTTTGTTAGGGACTTCTTTACTTTTTTGATTGGCTTATGTGTGTGGTATAAAAGATAGAAGGCAGGATCCACCACCGGGTCAGCATCCGTGAGCTCCTTAATATAGAATTGCACTTTGGTCCAGAAAGTTTTTATCAAATGACAGTCCCAAAAGATATGGAGCAGCGTCCCTGTTTGTTGCTTACATCTCCAGCACTTAGGATCAGCAGTGGGGTAGATCTTATGCAGTCTGCTGGGCGTAAGATACCAGCGAGTTAGGATTTTATAATTAGATTCCTGGACCCTAGAGTAGATAGAAGTTTTGTGGTTCAGGAGGATAATCTTATCCCACTGCTGATCCGAGAATGAGATCTGCAAGTCTGTTTCCCACTTTTCTTTAAGAGAGCGTGACCAGGATTCATCAGAGCAAAGCCATTGGTAAATATTGGTCAAGGATTTTCGTATAGGGCCTTGGCCATTACACAGCATCTCAAAGGGTGTTAAAGGTCTAGATAATTGCTCTTTTGAGCCAACTGATCGAGCAAAGTGAATAAATTGCAGTAAGCTCCAAGGGTCCAGAAAGGGACAATTCCGTAGATCTTGCAATTGTTTAATTGTGCGCCAGTTTTTGCCTATCAGGAGGTCCCTAGCTCTCAGAACAGGGCCCATACGCCAGGGAACATATGCGTTGCTATGACAACCCGGAGGAAACAATGCGTTATCCAAAATCGAGAATAAAGGTGATGGCCATGGAGAAAGGTCAGATGTATTGCGATATTTCCTAAGGTTATCTAGGGTGGATTTAACTGATACAGACCCTGTAGGTGAAGTTCTGCTGGACCATGGTAAAAGAGCAAGGTCCTGTTCTACTAAGGCTGATTCTACCTGGACCCATCTCTTTTGAGCATTATGTCTGTGCCAATCCACCACTCTGACCAAACTAGCTGCAGCATGGTATTTCCTGGCATCAGGGACTGCCATACCGCCCTGTGCCTTGGGGAGAACCATAGCAGCATATCTAATTCTCGCCGGCTTACCCTTCCAAATGAAATTGAGAAGCAATCTTTTAACTAAATTAAAGTGTTCAGGAGGGGGGGTGATAGGGAGAGCTTGGTATAGATAGAGAAGGCGAGGCATAATATTCATTTTGAGAATATTTATACGGCCGAACCAGGAGAAATGTGGACGATTCCAGTCCTGGAGGTCCTGGGCGAGTTTGCGCATGAGGGGGGGGGGGGGGGGGGAGTTCAATTTATAGATATCTTCTAATTTAGCTGGTATTTGTACTCCTAAATATGTGGTTGCGTTAGAATCCCATTTAAATGCAAAGTTGGATTGTAACTGGTTTTTTAAGGATGGTGGGAGAAGAATGCTTAAAGCATGACATTTATCTATATTAATTTTATAATTGGAAAGGAATTTGTATCTTTCTAATTCCAGTAAGAGATTGGGTAGGGAGGTAATAGGAATCTACCCGGATCCCTCTGATGTTTATATTTTGGCGAACCGTGTGTAGGAAGGGCTCAATAGTGAGAGCGAAAATCAGAGGGGATAGGGGGCAACCCTGCCGTGTGCCATTAGAAATTGTAAAGGGGTCTGAGACAACACCATTCGCTTTCACATGTGCTGACGGGCCGGAATATAGTGCCATGATTCTGGAAAGCATATTATGTCCAAGACCAATATATTCAAGTGTACCTTTAAGGAACCCCCAGCCCACTCTGTCGAAAGCTTTTTCTGCATCAGTGGAAAGCAGGAGGGCTGGGGATCCCTTGCTATGCAGCCAGTTGATTAGGTCCAGGGTGCGGATGGTGTTGCCCAGTGCCTCCCGTCCAGGAATAAATCCCGCCTAATCCGGGTGGACCAGGTCAGGCATAAATGGGGCTAATCGGTTAGCTAGAACTTTGGACAAAATCTTTAAGTCTACATTTAAAAGTGAGATTGGGCGATAGTTAGAGCACAAGGAGGCGTCCTTACCTGGTTTTGGGATGACCGTGATATGTGCTTTTAGCATATCTCGAGGTAAGGGATGAGCAGGACCCTCTTCCGGAGTCAGGTCGTTAAAAACCTTAATTAAATAGGGGCAGAGGATATCCTTAAAGGACTTATAATAATCTAAAGGAAGCCCGTCTGGACCGGGGGCTTTACCGGTGGGAGAGTCCTTGATAACCTGTCTAACTTACAATTCGGAAATTGGGTCCTCTAATTCCAGTATCACTTCTTCCGGTAATGTAGGTAGACCAGAGTTATGTAGATATTGCAGAATATCCTGTCTGGGGGGAAAGTGGGTTGCAGAGTTAAGAGGGTCATTAAGGTTGTATAGTGCCTGATAGTAAGTGCGAAATGTCTCAGCAATCTCCTCATTTTTAATATGTTTGTGACCTCTGGAGTCTTGTATGCTAGATATATTGCACTTTCAGGGCTCTAGCGAGTATCTTACTGCACTTATTGCCATATTCGTAAAATGTCCTCTTACATTTAGTAGCTATTTGTTTTTCTCTAAAAAGCAATAAGCTTCTGAGTTTTTCCCTCTCATTTTCTAACAGTAAAAGCTCAGCAGCCAAAAGCGAGTTTTTATGTCTAGATTCCAGTTCCCCAATAGTCTTTAAGCTGTTCGCTATTGTTTCCTCTCTATCCTTTTTTAAACGACTGGCTTCTTGGATAAACACTCCACGGATGACACACTTATGAGCTTCCCACAAGGTGGGAGAGGTTACCTCATCATTATCATTAATCGAGAAGTAGTTCTCCAATGCCCTCGAGATACATTGTTTGATTTCAGGGTGTTGCAATAGAGAGGTATTAAGACGCCAAGATCTAGGTAAAAAGGATTTTGGCCTGATTCCCAATGTTAAGGAAGCTGGCGAGTGGTCAGAGAGGATGGATTGACCTATGTCAGATGTTATTTGCTCAGAGAGAAGGTTTTGGGAGGTATGAAGTCAATTCTAGTGTATAGATTATGTAATTTGGAGAAGAAGGTGTAATCCTTGGTGTTAGGATGCTGGACTCTCCAAATATCGATTAGTTGCCTGCTTGTCAATAGGCTCCTACACTGTCTGAGAGCCTTGTTGGTGCATGAGCTGCGGCCCGAGGAGTTATCTATAGTCGGGTCTAAAACCATATTAAAATCTCCTCCCAGGACTATACTTCCCTCTGCAAAAGAATCTAGAGCCTCCAGGGCTCTCACCAAGAAAGCTGTCTGACCACTATTAGGGGCGTATATAGTACCAAAGGTGAATTTACGTTGAAGTAAGGTACCTTTAATAAAAAGGTATCTGCCAGAGGAATCTCGACATTCCTGCAGGAGAGAGAGTTCAACATTCTTTGCCAATAGAATTGCAACTCCTTTAGTTTTGGAATCAGAAGATGAGCTAAAGTAAGCCTGTCTAAAATGTTTATCTATTAATTTAGGAGGCGTGGAGCCCTTAAAATGCGTCTCCTGGAGAAATGCCACTTGCACTCCTTGTTTATGTAGAAGGCGTAATAAGACCTTTCGTTTTTCTGGCGTGTTCAGGCCCCTCACATTTATTGTCTGCACTTTAAGGAACATTCAGGTCATATAGAAAGCTGCAGGTTAGGAGAGGAGATTCCGCCACAGGACAAAGATAAGAGACAGGATAGTACAGCATAGGTAAAGTAAGAGGAGTAAAGAGAGAAGGGTTGTTAGCAGTATTTGCTAACCACTGTAAGCAGGTGGACCATAGTGATAAAAATATTAAATGAACGGTGAAGGTGTTTATCGCCCTAAGGGCGTCCATTTGGGAGAACGAAGGGAACACAGCGACCTCACCAGACACTCCGAGCACCCATTAGTCAGTTACATGGGGGTCCAAGGAGTATCCAGCCCAGCGGCCCAGCCCCAGGGGAAGCGAGACTATACTTTAGGGGGAAGGTAGTAGAAGGCCCATATATGAAATGGATCATAATATTTTAACACCACTAAAGTAATATGAAGGAGCTTCTTAACAGTTGAGCTAAGTGGGGATCTATATAGCACAAGGGGGCCAATATGTGTAAATGACTATATCATTATAGTATTAGAGCAGTTTAAGGGAGAACCGACATATGTTAGTACGCATATCAAATCAAAGCAGATAACCCATAAAGCAAATAACAGCATCATATGAAGCAAACCTACAGCCTGCCATGAACCAGCAGGCCATAAGATACAGAGCTTAATAATTTCTAAACATGTAATATAACGATTGTTCTGAACCTAATAGATGCATAGAGTGCAGACCAAAACAGCCTAACATTTGTAAAGAAAGCGCTTCAAGGTTTAAGGCAGCTATATAACAGAGGGCAAGTACGGCATACATGATAAGATCCGCAGAATAATCTTCTACTCAAGGAGCTATGTATTTGACCGATAAAGATTGGCCAGGTACCTAGTCGAGAGTTCTATGTCCGTGAAGTAAATAGTAATTTTCGCGTTTGAAAACAAAAGGTGATTCATGGCATACATAGTAAGCTCCATGTGTTAAGATACAGGGCCTGGTGTAGTGACAAACAGTCCTCTCCCAGGGCAACATATATAGCATGGCCAAGTGATTATAAACGGGAAATCTGCAAAAAGCATATAAACATTAATGCCTTTGCCATTGTCACTTAGGGTTAAAGCCGATGGCTGTAGATCTGTCCACATGTAGATTGCGACAGAGGCAGAATAATGATTGATGGCAACCGCCTCGTGACCAAAGCATAGGTCGGCATCGCTATAAGGGATTTTCTGAGCGAAAACTCAAAACTGACAGTGTATACTCACGACCCTGAGGGTTGCCCTCTAGATTTTTTCCCTCCTTGGCGTTGAGGTCCATTTAGGAGCAATAGATCGGGGTCCCACTGTGGAAGAGAAACCTCTGGAATCGCCAGTGATTTGCAAAATTCAGATAGCTCTGAAGGCATACGCAATATAGCAGAGCGTAGGTCTTTTCTTGCGAAGAGGTGAAAGGGAAATCCCCAGCTATATGTGAAGCCGTTATCTTGTAGCGTGGTCAAAAGAGGCCGCAGGGCCCTTCTTTGGGCCAGGGTGAAGGGTGCGAGATCTTGGAAGATTGTAATGGTGGCTCCATCGAAATCTATGGGGCCTGCTCGACGAGCGGCGGCCATGATGGCGTCTTTTTCTTCAAAGTGATGAACCCTGCATATAACGTCTCTTGGAGGGGCTTCTCCTTGAGGTAAAGCTCGCAGCGCACGGTGGATCCGGTCTATTCTGATCGGCGGCGAGTTCTGGCGATCTAGGATACGATCGAATATTGCTCTGGCCGTGTGTATTAGGTCATCCGAGCGCGTGGCTTCTGGTAGGCCCCTCAGGCGCACATTATTTCGCCGACTTTTTTGTAGGTCTTCAATCTGGGATCTATATATAGATTGTAGTGCCGATTGCTTGTTCTGCGCAGTTTTCAAGTTGTTCACCTCAGTCTGTAAATTAGATACTTCTCTCTCAACTTCCGTCACCCTGTCCGTAATGGCGGTTATGTCTGCTCGTAGATTAGCGATCTCCGTTTTAGTGGTGTTCTGCAGGAGTTCAGTCTGATGTTCCATGTCGCGTTTGGTAGGAAGGCCTCTTAGGAAATCCCATATATCCTCTAGGTTTTTAGGTCCGGAGGTCTCGGTGATTTTTACTGCGGGCTTTGCGGAGGAAGAAGCCTCCGCCATCTTGTCAGTCCGTTGCCTCGTGGTAGGGCCTGTAAAGTATTTGGCCACTGAGGATGCTGGATTGGCAGTAATTGCCGCTGCCGGGGATGTTTTTGTTTCTCTGCGGTTCCCCTTGGAACTGGAGGTCTCTGTAGTGGCTGAAGACTCCCCGGAATCCCCCATTATAGGCAATAAAGAAGCTGCTGGCCCGGAGCTCTGTGAGAAGACGTCTTAAGTTGGTAATAAGTTGGTGGTGCCACCCAGTTGGTGGTGCCATCCCAGCAATCTACAAGTTTGCGGTGGAAAACGTGGCCCGTTCGTTTAACTACGGCATGGGCGAGCGGGTCCACATCACCATGGACTCGTGGAGTAGCCAATTTGAGACAGGCCGGTACCTGTCCTTTACGGCGCACTGGGTGCCATTGGTGGAAGGGGGTGACGACAAGAGCGCAGCAGCCCAGTTGGTGGTGCCACCACGTGGGATCAGGGGGATGCAGCAGGCTCCTCTGATGCCATTCCCTCCACATCCCGCAAACGAACCCACCTCTGCAGCAGCAGCGCCAAGCCTCAGCACTGCCTGGGGATGGAAAAACGTATGGCCGCCAACATCCTGGCCGCACTCAGGCTGCAGAGGTGGCTGACCCCCAGAGGCCTGGAAGTGGGGTATGTGGTTGCCGATAATTGGGACAACTTGGTGGCAGCAGTGCAGCAGGAAAACCTCTAGCACATCCCCTGCTTGGCCCATGTGCTTAATTTAGTTGTGCAGCACTTCCTGCGCACCTACCAGGATGGGCAATGTGCTGGATGCTGCCGGAACGTTGTGCGCCATTTCCGGCGCTCCGCCGATGCCTCTGCAAAATTGGCCTACCTGCAGCAGACCCTGGACCTGCCATCACACCGGCTAATTATCGATATCCCAACTCGCTGGAACTCAACTCTGGTGATGTTGGAGCAGTTGTTGCAGCATGGGATGGCTCTTACCAAGTACATATGCAGTGAACTCCAGCAACTCCAAGTGATTATCTCCGCAGCTCAGTGGACACAGATGCAGCAAGTGTGCCTGGTCCTGACTCCCTTCCTCTGTGGACAAACTCACCTTCCTGAAAATTAACCAGGCTTGGGTGGAAGGTGAGTTTCTGGCCCCTGCTGTCGTCCACAGGGGTACAGGAAGTGGCTGCTGCAATTTTTTAACAATGCCTGCCTCTCCAAAGCAAGTTAGAACCTGCCTGGTACTTGTATTTGGCCTCGTTCAGTTCATTTTTTGCTGTGGTGACACCAGTGAGGTGCCATGGTCATTCTCTGTTGCCATGCTGACTGTTTAGTCGTCCTCCTGCTGCCGCTGATGTTCCTTGATTAAACTACTAAAGTCTGTGTTCCCACTGCCAGGGTCCATGAATGCATACAATTTTTGGGCACAATTCTCGGGCTGTAGTGTCACCACTGAGGGGCCATGCCTTTGTGTGCTGCTGGCTGCTGCTGAGTCCTTAATCCTTCTCCTCCTGAGTCCTTCTGCTGATGTTGGAACTTGGATTTTAATACTTAAGTCTGTGTTCCCACTGCCAGGGTCCACGGATACTTACAATTTTGGGGCACAATTATCATGCTGTAGTGCCACCAGTGAGGGGCCATGCCTTTCTCTGCTGCTGCTGCTGCTGTTGCTGCTGAGTCCTTAGTCCTCCCCCTGCTGATATTGGAATTTAATACTTCTGTGTTCCCACTGCCAGTGTCCACGGATACTTAACATTTTTAGGCACAATTCTCGTGCTGTGGTGCCACCAATGAGGGGCCATGCCTTTCTGTGCTGCTGCTGCTGAGTCCTTAGTCCTTCTCCTTCTGCTGCTGATGTTGAAATTTAATAAGAGTTGTCTCGAGCCGCCAAACTCTTGGAAAAGGTTCGCGAACATGCGAACTTTCGAACCGCCATATACTTCAATGGTCAGGCTACCTTTCAAAACTACAAACACTAATTGTGGCCACTAAAGTGATGAAAAAGATGTTTCAAGGGGTCTAACTCCTGTAGGGGGTAGGGTTGCTGACAGCATTTCTGCGATTCTGGCCGGAATTTGGTGATTCCGTTCAGTCGTAATGGAATGGAATTGCTATAGCGCTATTGCGGAATTTCCGCAGTGCGATGCGAAATTCCGCCGGAATGCAAATTTTTTGTACGCCACTCAGAAGGAAGAAACTTCTAAGTGCTAACAAACGGAATTTCTGCACCAATTAGAGTCTTAATAATAACAACCAGCTCCCTAGCTACCTATCTCATCTCATACACAAAATGGGTGGGATAGCTGCTGAGCTATCCCACCCATTTTGTGTATGAGACACGTGTGCAGTCAGGAAGCTTGTGGGTCTCAGTCTGGTGTGGAGAGAGACAGAGGGAGGAGAGACAGACGCAGACCCATACATACTAGTTGTTTTAACATAAAACAAAAGTCTTTTTCAAGAATGTATACAGGGCTGCCATCAGAAATTTTGGGGCCCACCCAATGGTTGCTGTACCCGCCCACTAACAACTCCCCCCCCCAACCCCCCCCCCCCTGTGTCCGTGCGTGAAGTGTGCTGCGGCGAAAAATGTCCATGGCTCCAACACTGAAGAAAGCGGCATGCACAGCTTGATGCGGCAAAAAGTGGGCGTGACCATGGCATGTTGTGGGTGGAGCCAAATACTAGCAAAATACAGGTAGTCTCCAGTTAACAAGCCAGGTATAGGTGGTGCCGCAGTGTAGGTAGCTAGGTATAGGTGGTTCCAGCCCCAGTATAGGTAGCCAGGTATACAGTAGGTGGTGGCCCAGTATAGGTAGCCTGTATCCAGGTATAGGTGGTGCCTCACTAAAGGTAGCTAGGTATAGGTGGTTCCAGCCCCAGTATAGGTAGTCAGGTATAGGTGGTGGCCCAGTATAGGTAGCCAGATATAGGTGGTAGAAAGTCTGCTGTAGCGGGCTCACTCATCTGCTCCCCACTTTCAAGCGCTGATGTCACTCTTCTCTCAGTGCTGGAACGCTGTGAGCTGGCCCGCAGCCAGCACATGCAGCCTTTCCATTGCTTTTGGGGGGCCCCCCGATGGCTGCCCTAAGTGTATATAAACCAAAAGTCTTTTTAAAGACTCTGTCACTGTGAGAGAGAGTTAGAGTGTGAGCTATATTATAGTAGTAAGCTAGGTGTATTTCTGCGAGATTGTAGTGTAGTGTGCTAGTAGTTGCTTGCTGCAGAGCCAGCCAGTGTTTGACAGAGTGAGAGTGAGTTAGCTGTTTGATTAGTGATTTGTTTGATTAGTGATTGATTAGTTGAGTGAGTGTAGTGCATTTTTTTTTTTTTTTTATACAATTTTTTTTGTTTTCTTTATTTTGTGTTTTGGATTTATTTTCTTTATTTCACCCCCTTATTTTGTGATCTGTTCTGTTGCACATACCCCTTTCCCAATAAAGTTTGTGGCCCCCAAAAAATAGAGTGAGGGCAGCAGAAAATTCCTGCCACTCCTACAAGGAAATGGAGTCATGCACGTGGTATATCACATCAAGTATGTAATCAGGGTGAGAGTGGCAGAAGCAGCAGGAAGCGTTCCCCCCTGGTCAGAAATGTCTTCCCTGTATTCGCAGCAGGTTCAGCACGGAGGAAAATTCTGTCAGAGCAGGAGGCGAAGACAGTTGTGGATTATTTAGATCAGGATTCAGAACTCTCTACCCAGTTTGAGGAACTTGAAGCTAGTTGCAGCAGCGCCAGTAGTGGCCGCCAGGTTCCTCATGACCAGAACCCGACCGCAGCTGCTTCTGTTGACAAGCTTGTTTCCTCCCAGAACTCCGCTCCAGAAGTACAGCACACCATCGCTGAGACTGAGAGAGATGTGCAGAATGTTTGGGATGAGGCATTGGAGGAGACCATGGGACCAAGCTCCCAAGAAGTGGTGGGTTCTGTGGTGACAGAAATGGCCACTGTGTTTTCTTCATCCAGTGTCACCAGTCAACATCATCATCACCAACACCACTCAACTACAGAGATGTTTGGTGGCCAGGTGGAGGGTCCAGAAGAGTCACTTATTGAACTGGATGATATATTAGATGATGATGATGAGGTGGGTGATCAAACATATTTGCCACCTGTTTGTTTAGGCACTAGCAGGCGTGAGCAGCCTGTACAAACAGAGCAGACAGTTGGCCAGTGGCCTGCAAGTGCTTTCCCGTCTGTCAGTACCCACCACCAGTCCAATGCCGAGCATCAAGGTGCTAGAACAGGTCGCACCACTGCTGGACGTGCACGCACGTCCCCTGCATGGAATTATTTTATTGATGTGGAAGAGGATGAATCCAGGGCAGTCTGTTGTGTGTGCCATAAATCGGTGAGCAGAGGCAAAACGGGCACCGGGTTCGGCACTTCAGGGCTGCTAAGCCAACTGCGCAACCACCACAAACGGGAGTTTGAATATGTAAAAAATTACAATAAAATGGGTGGAGTAAAAGCAGCAGCAACAGGCCCCTCCTCTTTTTTTTCTAGTCGTCCGAGTCCTGTCCCTATCCAACCTGCTCCTCAGTCCCATTCTACTTCAAAGTTCTGTGCATGCCAAGCTGGTAGAGGACTCCAGACCTCGGTAAGCACTTCATCATCACCCTTGTTGCACCATATAAAATAAATGGGATACAGTTGGGGACATCAAACTTGGAGAAGGACTTAGGAGTACTCATTGACAACAAGTTAAATAATCGTACTCAATGCCAAGCAGCTGCAGCTAAAGCTAACAAAATTTTGGGATGCATTAAAAGGGAAATAAAAACTCGAGATGCTAGCATAATATTGCCCCTGTTTAACTCTCTAGTAAGGCCACATCTGGAATATGGAATTCAGTTCTGGGCACCACATTACAAAAAAGATATTGCAGTTTTAGAGCAGGTGCAGAGACGAGCAACAAAATTGATTGGGATGGAAGGTCTCACTTATCGAGAAAGGTTAGATAAACTGGGTTTATTTAGTCTAGAGAAAAGACGCCTTAGAGGGGATCTAATTAACATGTATAAATACATCAGAGGGCAATATAATACCTTGATGAGCTTTTTGTCCCTAGGCCTTCTCAAAGGACTAGAGGACATGATCTGCGCATGGAGGAAAAATGTTTTAGCCATTTATTTAGGAAAGGGTTCTTTACAGTAAGAGTGATTAAGATGTGGAATGCATTGCCACAGGAAGTCGTTATGGCAAACTCTATACCTGCATTTAAAGGGGGCTTAGATGCTTTCCTTGCGTTGAAAGACATCCATGGCTACAATTACTAGGTAATGCCTAATGATGTTGATCCAGGGATTTTATCTGATTGCCATCTGGAGTCGGGAAGGAATTTTTCCCTTTAGGGGCTAATTGGACCATGCCTTGTAAGGGTTTTTTCGCCTTCCTCTGGATCAACAGGGATATGTGAGGGAGCAGGCTGGTGTTGTACTTTATACTGGTTGAACTCGATGGACGTATGTCTTTTTTCAACCAAAATAACTATGTAACTATGTAACTATGTAAATCACCAGTGTTCCAGCGTCAGGCCTCTGTGCCAGAAATGTTGCAGAGGAAGCGGATGCTCCCTGCAACTGATCCGTTTGTGGTGAAAAATAATGCGCTCCTGGCAAGGCTGTTGGGCCAACAGCTGCTGCCCTACCAGTTTGTGGACTGTGCCCCCTTCCGCAGACTGATGAACAGTGTTGCTCCACAATGGCGGATCCCCAGCCACCATTTTTTTGCCAGGAATGCTATCCCTGCCCTTCACCAGCACATTGTGGAGTGTGTCGGCCAGTCTATGGATCACGCTGTTGGTGGCAAGGTGCACTTAACTATGGAGCAGCAGGCATGGACCGGGAAAGTATCTAACTTTTTACCGCCCATTGGGTCACTCTCCATGGTGCTGCTGAGGAGGGTGCAAGATCTGGGGCATCTCAGCTGGTGGTGCCGCCACGTGGGTTGAAGGGGAGGCCTGTTCCACTTCCCTCTGCTACCTGTTCTGTCCAAGGCCAATCAGCCATTGCTGAGCCTCCCAGCAAGTGGTCCCTGCAGCACCATCGATGCCAAGCAGTGCTGAAAATGGAATCCATGGAGGAGAACAGGCAAACTGGATCTGTAATCCTTGCAGCCTTACAGGGTCAGATTCGGCAGTGGCTGACCCCACGAAAACTGGATTCAGGTGTAGTGGTGTCTGATAACGGTGCCAACATGCTGGCCGCCATTTTGCAAGGTGGCTATACCCACTTACCTTGCTTGGCCCATGTCTTCAACCTTGTAGTCCAGAAATTTCTACAAACTTTCGATGGGTTGAAGGACGCTGTGGCCTCAGCACGAAAAGTGTCAGCCTACATCCGTCGCCCCGCAACTGCCGCCGCTGCCATGAAACTGCTGCAGTGCCGCCATAGCCTGCCACAGCACAGGCTTTTTTCTGATTGTCCGACGCGGTGGAACTCCACCCTCCACATGCTGGAGATGTTGTGGGAGCAGTGCATGGCGGTCAGGCTATACCTGTCTGAGGCATCTTCCACCAGAACAGGGCCACTGGACTACATTACTGGGGACCAGTGGCAGCTGATTGGACAGGTGTACAAAGTGTTGGAGCCGTTTGAGCAGGCAACAGAAATGGTCAGTGAAGAGCACTGCAGTATGTCAGAGTTGCTCCCTCTTGTCTTGATGATGGAAAAGGCTCTTGACAAACTGCTCGAACAGGGGGAGGAAGCCCTACTGAACAGTGGCCAGTCAAGTGAAGGAGTGAGTGGACATACTCCAGTCCTGGATGAGGAGGCAGAGCTTGCGGAAGAGCCCATTGTCCGGGGGGGGAGAAGAAGATTTTGACGTGGAGCTGGAGCATAACAACAACAGTTCTGACAGCCAGGAAGAGGTGATTCATGGCAGACCTCTCTTCCCCATGGCTGCACATATGATCCAGTGCCTCCATAAAGATCCCCGAATTAAAACTTTAAAATCAAGGCTCGACATGTGGGTTGCCACCATCTTAGATCCCCGGTGCAAGGGGAAAATGCGCCAGTTCATACCCCCCTCCCAAGCAGACGCCAGGATGAGCCAGATCCAGGATGCCCTTCATCGTTGGGTAGAAGATGCATTTCCTGCTACTGTATCCCGGCCCAGAGCTACCAAGCCTAGTAGTCATCATCTCACTCAGCAAAGGTCTGGTGGTCCCACTCCCAGCAGCAGCACCAGTAGCCAATCTGTGAACCTGCTGAGTATGCTGAAGGAATTTTACCAGCCAGTGCCAGATACTCCTTCTAGCAGCAGCACCACCAGTGGACAAAGTGGTCACTGCCAGCGGCTGGCCCGTATGGTGGACAATTACTTGGGGTCAGCCAGTGCTCCAGACAATATGGAGAGTAATGATGACCCCATGCAATATTGGACCTAACAATTGGATACCTGGCCTGAACTCGCTCAGTATGCACTGGAGGTTCTTGCATGCCCCGCCACAGTGTTCTTTCTGAGCGAGTATTTAGCGCTGCAGGTGGAGTGGTCACCGACCAACGGACCTGTCTGTCCACAGACAATGTGGACATATTAACATTCATTAAAATGAACGAATCATGGATCAGTGACAATTACAAGGCCCCTTTCAAGAGAATGAGTCCAATATATATCCAATAAAAAATTTTTAGGACTGCCGTGGAACCACCTCTAGGTCCCATGGCCTACGACAAGTCCTGCTGCTCCCAAAATTTTTTTAGGACTGCCGTGGAACCACCTCTAGGTCCCATAGCCTACGACAAGTCCTGCTGCTCCCAAAAATGTTTAGGACTGCCGTGGAACCACCTCTAGGTCCCATGGCCTACGACAAGTCCTCCTGCTCCGAAAAATGTTTAGGACTGCCGTAGAACCACCTCTAGGTCTCATGGCCTACGACAAGCCCTGCTGCTCCAAACAATTTTTAGGACTGCCGTGGAACCACCTCTAGGTCCCATGGCCTACGACAAGTCCTGCTGCTCCAAACAATTTTTAGGACTGCCGTGGAACCACCTCTAGGTCCTATGGCCTACGACAAGTCCTGCTGCTCCGAAAAATGTTTAGGACTGCCGTAGAACCACCTCTAGGTTCCATGTCCTATGACAAGTACTGCTGCTCCAAACAATTTTTATGACTACCGTGGAACCAGTAGCTCACATGGCCTACGACAACTCCTGCTGCTCCAAACAATTTTTAGGACTGCCTAAAAAGAGGAACCACCTCTAGGTCCCATGGCCTACGACAAGTCCTGCTGCTCCGAAAAATGTTTAGGACTGCCGTAGAACCACCTCTAGGTTCCATGGCCTATGACAAGTACTGCTGCTCCAAACAATTTTTAGGACGGCCGTGGAACCACTTCTAGGTCCCATGGCCTACG
This sequence comes from Hyperolius riggenbachi, assembly GCF_040937935.1. Classification (NCBI taxonomy): domain Eukaryota; kingdom Metazoa; phylum Chordata; class Amphibia; order Anura; family Hyperoliidae; genus Hyperolius; species Hyperolius riggenbachi. The sequence continues at coordinate 392,292,174 of NC_090647.1, read as the reverse complement.
ACAAGTCATGCTGCTCCAAACAATTTTTAGGACTGCTGTGGAACCGCCTCTAGGTCCCATGGCCTATGACAAGTCCTGCTGCTCCAAACAATTTTTAGGACTGCCATAGAACCACCTTTAGGTCCCATGGCCTACGACAAGTCCTGCTGCTCCAAAAAAATGTATAATGATGATGCTCCAAAAAATTATAATGACTGCTGTGAAACCACCTCTAGGTCCCATGGCCTACAACTTCTCCTGCTGCTCCAAAAAAATTATAATGACTGCTGTGAAACCACCTCTAGGTCCCATGGCCTACAACTTCTCCTGCTGCCTGCTCCAAAAAAAATTATAATGATTGCTGTGAAACCACCTCTAGGTCCCATGGCCGCTACAACTTCTCCTGCTGCTCCAAAAATATTATAATGACTGCCGTGAAACCACCTCTAGGTCCCATGGCCTACAACAACTCCTGCTGCTCCAAACAATTTTTATGACTACCGTGGAACCAGTAGCTCACATGGCCTACGACAACTCCTGCTGCTCCAAACTACACTTGTAATGACTGCCGTGGAACCCAATGGCTTACGCGACAACTCCTGTGGCTCCAAACCACACTTGTAACGACCGCCGTGGAAGCACCGCTAGGTCCTATGGCTTACGCGAAAACTCCTGCTGCTCCAAACCACACTTATAATGACCGCCGTGGAACACCATGGCTTATGCAACAACTCCTGCTGCAAAAAAAAAAAAAAAAAAAAAAAAAAAAAAAAAACCCCAAAACAAAAAAAACTACCGGTGGAACAGCCACTAGGTCCCATGGGCTACCATTTAGCACAAACAATGTTTCAATTGCGATTCCGCGGAAATGCACAAAATTCCGCAGAAATATAATGGCGACGGAATTTAGTGCTGCCGGAATTCCGGAATTCTGGCGGAATGGAATTTAGACCTTCCGATCATCCCTAGTACCCCCTACTAGGGATGATCGGAAGGTCTGAATTCCATTCCGCCAGAATTCCGGAATGGCATGGCGGAGTGGGATACACACCAAAAGTCCTGGGGAAAAATCAGGATTTTACGCACAGCAGGGTTTGAGGGCAGAAATCACATATTATTGGAGGCCTAAAGTGCTTTAAAACATCTTGAATGTGTATACATTAATCAGGTAGTGTAATTAGTGTACTGCTTCACACTGACAGACCAAACTCACCGTGTAACGCACAGCAAACAGCTGTTTGTGTAGTGACGGCCGTGCTGGACTGGTGCGCACCATGGCGAGAGGGCAGGCGATGGCGGTTTTCAAGCCCACATGGTCGGGCTGAGGTAGCTGAATGACAGAACAACAGTGACTGAGTGTCTAGCTGATCGAATTTGGTTTGGCCACAATGAAGAAATGACCTTATTATCTTCTTGGGTCAGGTGTGCCCCCCAACCCCAACGCACTCATATAGCCGGCGGTCATTGCTTCATTGTGATACGCAAGCCCCTTCACTGCGGCAAGGTAACGATCACGAAGGGGAATTGACACATGTACATGCCTTTTGTTTTGTTGTTGCAGCTGCAGTGCAGCCATAAAAATTAGGCAGGCATGTACACGCACCAAAAAACATTACTATAGCGGCCGCTGCTAGCAGTTGCCTTAAAAATTCAGGAATCCACCTGGACTCCTGGACCCTGTGGTGGTGGCGGAGAAGGCAGAGATGCTGTGTGTGGGGACTGACTTAGTCTTTGGGCAGGCAGTAACCCTCCGGGATCCATGCCTCATTAATTTTGATAAAGGTGAGGTACTGAACACTTTTGTAACCTAGGCGACTTCTCACTGACAATGCCTCCAACTGAGCTGAAGGTCCTTTCTGAAAGGACGCTTGGGGCAGGGCAAGACAGAAGTTGGATGGCAAATTGTGACAGCTCTGACCACAGGTCAAGCCTGCGCACCCAGTAGTCCAGGGGTGCATCACTGCTCAGAGTGTCTACAAAGTGGATTAAAGGGAACCTTAACTGAGAGGGATATGGATGTTTCCTTTTAAACAATACCAGTTGCTTGGCACTCCTGATGATCTCTTTAGCTGCAGTAGTGGCTGAATTACACACCTGAAACAAGCATGTAGCTAATCCAGTCTGACTTCAGTCAGAGCACCTGATCTGCATGCTTGTTTAGGGGCTGTGGCTAAAAGTATTAGAGACACAGGATCAGCAGGAGAGTCCAGCAACTGGAATTATTTTAAAAGGAAAAATCCATATCTTTCTCAGCTTAGGTTCCCTTTAAGGCCAGGTAGTCGGCTACCTGTCGGTCGAGGCATTGGTGGAGGGTGGATCCGGAAGGGCTAAGGCAAGGCGTTGAACTAAAGAATTACCACATGTCCGACATCACCATGAGATTGCTAGAGCATCCTGTCCTTGCCTGCGTGGACATGGGAGGAGGAGAAAGATTACTGGCAGTGGCACATTTATTCCATTGTGCTGTGACATCACCCTTAAACGCATTGTAAAGCATTGTTGCCAGCTTGTTCTGCAAGTGCTGCATCCTTTCTGCCTTCTGGTGATTTGGAAACATCTCCACCACTTTGTGCTTATACCGAGGATCTAGTAGTGTTGCCACCCAGTAATGGTCATTCCCCTTGAGTTTTTTTATACGGGGTCCCTCAACAGGCTGGACAGCATGAAAGACGCCATCTGCACAAATTTAGATGCCGACGTACTATCCATCTCCTCTTGCTTTTCCTCAATTATGTCAGGTAAGTTCTCCTTCTCCCCCCAGCCATGAAAAATACCACAGGAAAAGTGAGCAGCACAAGCCCCCTGCGACGCCTGATACGGTTGTTCTTCTGCCTCCTCCTCAAAAAAACCACTATTCCTCATCTGACTCCTCTTCCCCAGACAACTCCTCCTCCTCCCCCCTCCTCTGTGATGCCGCAGGTGTTGATGATGCCGCAGGTGATGTTTCCAAACACTCTTCCTCCTCCTCCTGTTCCTGGTCACGTTCCTCTACAGCTTGATCCTTCACTCTACGCACGGCACGCTCCAGGAAGAAAGCATATGAGATCAAGTTGCTGATGGCGCTTTCACTGCGACTCACCAGGTGTGTCACCTCCTCAAACGGACACATGAGCCTGCAGGCATTACGCATGAGTGCCCAGTACTTCGGCCATAACATCCCCAGCTCCCCAGAGCATGTCCTTTCACTGTAGTTGTACAGATACTCTTTGACGGCTTTCTCCTGTTGTAACAGGCGGTCAAACATCAGGAGCATTGAATTCCAGCCAGTCGGGCTATCACAAATCAAGCACCTCACCGGCAAGTTGTTTTTCCGCTGAATATCGGCCAAGCGCGCCATGACTGTGCAGGACCACCTGAAATGCCCAAACACCTTCCTGGACTGCTTCAGGACCTCCTGTAAGCCTGGGTACTTGCACACAAATCTTTGTATTATGAGATTGAGCACATGTGCCATTAACCTCCTTAGCGGTATGGACGCATTGTTACGTCCATTACCGCCGGAGGTCGCCGCTCAGGCCCCGCTGGGCCGATTTGAATATTTTTTTTAAAAAAACACGCAGCAAGCACTTTGCTTGCTGCGTGTCTCACCCGATCGCCGCCGCCGATCTGCCACTACCCGCCGCGATGCAGGGCCCCCCCAGGCGAGACCCCATGTGCTGCCTGGCCAATCAGTGCCAGGCAGCGCTGTGGGGTGGATCGGATTCCCCTTTGACGTCACGACGTCGATGACGTCGATGACGTCATCCCGCCCCGTCGCCATGGCCATGGGAAGCCCTCCAAGAGATCCCGTTCTTCGAACGGGATCTCTTGATATCCGATCGCCGAAGGCGACCGGAGGGGCTGGGGGGATGCCGCTGAGCAGCGGTTATCATGTAGCGAGACATTGTCTCGCTACATGAAAAAAAAAAAATTTAAAAACGTGTTTGCTGCCCCCTGTCGGATTTTAATAAACCGCCAGGGAGGTTAAGGGTACATGTGTCAACTTTCCCAAACTCAAAGCCGAAATGAGATTGCTGCCGTTGTCACACACCGTGTTGCCGATCTCCAGTTGGTGGGGAGTCAGCCACTGATCCACCCGTTTGTTCAGAGCAGCCAGGAGAGCTGCTCCAGTGTGACTTTGGGCTTTGAGGCAAGACATGTCCAAGATGGCGTGACACCGTCGTACCTGGCATGCAGCAAAGGACCTGCGGAGTTGGGGGTGTGTAGTTGGAGAGGATGTAGCAGGAGGAGTAGGAGGAGAAGGAGAGGAGGTGGCAGCAGGCCTGCCTGCAAGCTGTGGAGGTGTCACAACTAGGTCCGCTACACAGCCACATACTTCCTGCTTGCCAGCGGTCACCAGGTTGACCCAATGTGCTGTGTAAGTAATGTACCTGCCCTGACCGTGCTTGGCAGATCTGGCATCTATGGTCAGATGGACCTTTGACCCAACGCTGTGTGCCAGAGATGACACCACTTGCCTTTCTACATCATGGTACAGTTTGGGTATCGGCTTTTGAGAAAAGTAATTGCGGCCTGGTATCTTCCACTGCGGTGTCCCAATCACCACAAATTTTTGGAAGGCCTCAGAATCCACCAGCTGGTATGGTAACAGCTGGCGAGATAACAGTTCTGCCAAGCCAGCTGTCAGACGCCGGGCAAGGGGGTGACTGGCAGACATTGGCTTCTTCTGCCCAAAGATTTCCTTCATGGACACCTGGCTGCTGCTGTGGGCAGAGGAGCAGGAACCGCTCAAGGTGAGAGGCGGAGTGGAGTAGGGTGGCTGTGACGGTGCAAGGGATAAAGCGGCTGAAGAAGATGCTGCACCTGAAGGAGGAACAGGAGGCGGATGGTAGCTTTGCCTTTGTTTGCTGCTTTTCCTCAGGTGACCTTCCCATTGCTGTTTTTGCTTTTTCTCCATGTGCCTTCATAAGGCAGTTGTCCCTACGCGGGTCTTGGTCTTTCCACGACTCAATCTTTGTTTGCTGATAGTACAGAAGGCATTGCTCTCATCTGGGGCAGACACAAACAAAAAACTCCACACCACTGAGCCCTGGAATGATGGCACTTTGGTGGTGGCGTCAGCAGCTGACCTTGAAGAGCATGTTGGCTGGCCGTCCATAGGTGGCGATACATGCTGCCGGACACTGCCACCAGCTGTTGCTGATGATGACAAGCTCCCCTGCTTCTTTCAGCAACTCATCTCCTCCTACTCCTCTCTGACTCCCCCTCTGAACTGCCCCCCTGTTCATCTTGTCTATTAGAATCCCACGTGACATCCATGGCAGTATCATCATCATCATCATCATCATCATCATTATCCTCCACAGCTTTGCTTGTATCAGACACCTCCAAAACTGCACCAACAACAGGTACTTCATCATCCTTACACCTTAGGTCCATACTGTCGCCTAACTCAGACATATGAGGTGGTGATGTAACATGTTTAGCGCCGTCATCTTGTTACAAGAATGGCTGTGGATCTGTTAATTCCCCACCAAATAACTCCTGCAAAGTGTCAAATGGGGCAGATGTGGTGCTAGTAGTAGCAGTGGTGGCTGCGGAGGAAGATATGTCACAGTTCCGTGCGGAAGCTGAGGAAGATGAGGTATTCTGTGTTAAATAGTCAACTACGTCCTGGAAATCTTGGGAGTTGATGGCACGTGCATTCTGAAAATTAGGCAGGCATGTACACGCACCAGAGCTAAGAGGACTAAGGTGAGGCGTTGGACTAAAGAATGTCTGCATGTATGACATCACCATGAGATCGCTGGAGCGTCCTGTCCTTGCCTGCATGGACATGAGAGAAGAATTACTGGCAGTGGTACCTTTATTGTGTTGTGCTGTGACATCACCCTTAAAGGGATACTGTAGGGGGGTCAGGGGAAAATGAGTTGAACTTACCCGGGGCTTCTAACGGTCCCCCGCAGACATCCTGTGTTGGCGCAGCCACTCACCGATGTTCCGGCCCCGCCTCCAGTTCACTTCTGGAATTTCTGACTTTAAAGTCAGAAAACCACTGCGCCTGCACGCCCGTGTCCTCGCTCCCGCTGATGTCACCAGGAGTGTACTGCGCAGACACAGACCATACTGGGCCTGCGCTGTGTGCTTTTGATGACATCAGCGGGATCGAGGACACGGCAACGCAGACGCAGTGGTTTTCAGACTTTAAAGTCTGAAATTCCAGAAGTGAACCGGAGGCGGGGCCGGAGCATCGGTGAGTGGCTGCGCCAACACAGGATGTCTGCGGGGGACCGTTAGAAGCCCCGGGTAAGTTCAACTCATTTTCCCCCGACCCCCCCTACAGTATCCCTTTAAACGCATTGTAAAGCATAGCTGCCAACTTGTTCTGCAAGTGCTGCATCCTTTCTGCCTTCTGTTGATTTGGAAACATCTCCCCCACTTTGTGCCTATACCGAGGGTCTAGTAGCGTGACCACCCAGTACAGCTCATTCCCCTTGAGTTTTTTTATATGGGGGTCCCTCAACAGGCTGGACAGCATGAAAGACGCTATCTGCACAAAGTTGGATGCAGATGTACTATCCATCTCCTCTTGCTCTTCCTCAGTGACGTCAGGTAAGTCCTCCCCCCAGCCACAAACAATACCAGGGGAATGTTAAGCAACACAAACCCCTTGCGATGCCTGCTGCGGTTGTCCTTCTGCCGTCGCCGCCTCCTCCTATTTCTCCAAAGAAACACCTTCCTCATCATCCGAGTCTGACTCCTCTTCCCCACATGACTCTTCCTCCTCCTCCTCCTCCTCCCCCCCTGTGCTGCCGCAGGTGTTGAGGAAACATCTGGTTCTGATGAAAAATTGATCCCACAATGCTTCCTCCTGAATCTGTTCCTGTTCACGCTCTCCCACAGCTTGATCTTGACTCTACGCACGGCACGCTCCAGGAAGAAAGCGTACGGGATCAAGTCGCTGATGGTGCCTTCACTGCGACTCACCAGGTTGGTCACCTCCTCAAACGGCCGCATGAGCCTGCATGCATTTTGCATGAGTGTCCAGTTGTTGGGCCAGAACATCCCCATTTCCCCAGAGTGTTACCTTCTACTGTAGTTGTAGAGGCACTGGGTTGACGGCTTTCTCCTGTTCTAGCAGGTGAGAGAAAATAAGGAGGGTTGAATTCCAGCGAGTCGGGCTAACACCAATCAGGCGTCTCACCGGCAACTTGTTTCTCCGCTGAATATCGACAAAGTGTGCCATGGCCGGGTAAAACCGCCTGAAATGCCCACACACCTTCCTGGCCTGCTTCAGGACGTCCTCTAAGCCTGGGCACTTTGACACAAATCTTTGAATAACTAGATTCAGCACATGTGCCATGCAGGGTACATGTGTCAGCTTTCCCAAATTGAAAGCGGAAATGAGATTGCTGCCATTGTCACACACCACGTTGCCGATCTCCAGTTGGTGCGGGGACAGCCACTGATCCACCTGTTTGTTAAGAGCAGCAAGAAGAGCTCTCTACTTTGAGGCAAGACATGTCCAAGATGGCAATACACCATCGTACCTGGCATGCAGCATAGGCCCTGGGGATCTGGGGCTGTGTAGCTGGAGAGGAGATTGCAGCACCAGTAGAGTTGAACTGCCACTCAGCCAAGGAGGAAGAGGATGACGACAGCGAAGAGGATGTAGCAGGAGGAGAGGAGGTGGCAGGAGGCCTGCCTGCAAACCATGGAGGTGTCACAAGTTGGTCCGCTGCACAGCCACGTACTCCCTGCTTGTCAGCGGTCACCAGGTTGACCCAACGGGCTGTGCAAGTAATGTACCTGCCCTGACCATGCTTGGCACACCAGGCATCCGTGGTCTGATGGACCCTTGACCCAACGCTGTGTGCCAGAGATGATGCCTCTCAACTTAATTACAAAAAGAGATGGTTGCATCCGCACTCCGAGTATTAGATGTATAATTACATGGTGTGATAGCTACAGGACCAAAATAGGAGTTTCTGAAAAGGGAGAGCAAAAGCGATCCTGTACAAATTGCTGCACCACCAATTATAAATGTAACAAAGCTTTATTGGACATTCTACAAAAACATCATAAAAACATTAAAACAGTTACTGTAACCAGCAAATCACCACAATGCGGTATAATGTGGGAAAACAGATTCACAAATGCCTCACCTCCTATATCTCAAATGGACCCTAATGGCTGCCAACAAGGTACTCAAAGTGGGTTCATGGGATTGAGCCCACCATTGGGTATGTGAGACCCGGGTCTGAACTGATAGTCTGGAAATGGATAATTAGGGTGAAAATTCACCAGGGAAAAATCTCCTATAAACCGCCGTGAGAATTAGATCAGAGAAGTGCTAAGTGCATGACAATATGCTCATGAGCCATGAGAATTGGTGACCATAAACATGTATGGACAGTGCATATAGGGATCATGGATCCCAAAGTATTAAGGGATATACATACGTAGCCCAGAGTGATGAATGCAGGCAGCCATGGAGTAAGGGTGGAGGGAGGCACACAGGACGCTCCACGCGTGGCGTGGTTCAGAAGGACCACTTCCTCAGGAGCGGTGCATTGTGGGCAAAGATCTGCTTAAAAGCTAAAATCTCGGGGAAACCAGCCCGCTGATTGGGCGGCTGGTTTGAATGGGCGGGAGATGGCGTGGCGTGCATCAAGGCTAGGTGGCGTGCGCACAATGAATCAATGGGCGGTGCATGGGAACAGGATTGCGTACGTATAATGTACGTCAATGAAGGGTAATGTGACGGACGCGGATGTGAAGCCACTTACGCATGCGCATCCAATGGAAATGGAGCGCACGTCAATAGCGGAAGTTCAACAAGCGTGTAATCATCAGGGACATGGATGGGAGGCTTGGAAGTCCAAGTCCTCCCACCGCTGAAACGCAATCCGGAACTATACGTTCCCAAGTGCGCACACACGTCTAATTCAAAAAGTCCTCGCTATGCGGGATGGATTTTAGTCAATGCCTAATATGCCTAATATGCCTAATATGCCTAAAACGCCCAAACAACAATTAAAAAAACATTTAAGCAAAACATGCAAAAAGCTTAATGTAATACATTATAGTATTAAATCTTAAACAAAGATTATGTATATATATAGAAAAGAAACATTGCATATTACTATTGTATATAAAATGTTATAAATTTACACAGAGTATGTCGCTGATGGCACAACATGGCGAGAGAAGGAAAATATCAGTAATGTTACACTAGTAAAAAGAAGAATGCATAACAATCATATGCAGCGGGCACAAAAATTCCAGCGTCCATTCACTGCATATATAAAAGGCACCATATATAGTGTCCATATATCCTGTAATAGCATACCCATGGAGTTGGAATAGAAGAAGGAAAATATCACAGATTCCTTTGGGGTGGAGAGGATGAAGAGGGAAAAGGTGTCGCAAATCAGGCAATCTTTCGCAAGTGTGTTCTTCTATGATTGAACCAATGAAGGCAATAGTGAATTATACGTTGAGAGGGCCGTGAGCAGGCTTCCCAGGTCCCAGAGGATCTAGATGAGAGATTGTATCAAAAATGGTATATTTACTTTCATGATTTATTTAGCTCCAAGAAGGAGCAAAACATTTCTCGTACACACATATATACACAAAGTGACATATGTCAGTGAAAAAGGTGGCCACGGTCCACTCCCACCACGCCCCCACAAAGTGAAGGATAAATCAAAGTGGTCTGTGCCTACCTCCGCAGAAATTTATACATTGTGTGGTGAGCACAAGTACACATACATGTACCATGGTAATCTGCGCTCACCTCCGCAGAACCATGCCCCATGTTGTGCACTTAGGATAACATGTCAATAAAAAAGGTGAAAAAAGTGAACAAAAGTGAGAACACATCCCCATGTATGTGTACCCACTATTACCAAAAATAATGATAGTTATTTGGTGTGCATACTTACCCAAGGAATGATTTAAAGGAAAATTCCTCATTTAGACCTCTAGGGGCTCTGCTCCCCATTTGGTAAATCCATCTCAATTCTCTTTGTAATAACAGCCTGGTCACGTCACCACCTCTAGAGCCGATCTTTATACATTCCAAAGCGACAACATGTAAGCCTGTCGCTCTCCCCTGATGGTGGAATAGGAAGTGTGAGGCAACACTTGTAATTTTTTTCTGATTTTGATAGTCCCTACTTGCTAATGAGATATTTGATAGATGCTGTTGCACCCTCTTTCTGAGGTGATTACTGGTCTGTCCTATATAGAGCTTATTACAGGGGCAACTCAAAAGATAGATTACATTACTTGATCTACAGTTGTTGTATTGCTGGAGCTGGAAAGTTTCTGTTCCAAGGGCATTAGTTACTGAGTGGGTAGGGGACATGTATTGGCAAACAGAACAATTGCCACATGGATGGCTACCTCTAAGTCTAAAACCACTTCCCAGAGATCGAGTGGATCTCTGGTAAAAGCTGTTACACACTATGTCCTTAATGTTTTTGGCTCTCCTACAGCTCATTGAAGGGAATGGTTTGAGGGCCGTGGTTAAATGACTATCGGACAATAGAATGGACCAATGCCTCTGTAGTTTTTGTCTAATATCAGACCACTGGTTGTTATAATTAGTGATAAAGCGAATAGTCTTGTTCTCTGTTTTATTTTTGGGACATAACAAGTCAGTTCTATTGGCCTCACTGGCTCTCCTATATCCACGAGCTATTACCTTCCTAGGGTATCCTCTGTCTCGTAGGTGTTGTGTTAAATCATGAGCTTGTTGCTGAAAGTCTTCTTGCTCTGAGCAGTTCCTTCTCAATCTGAGAAATTGGCCTGTTGGGAGGTTCATCTTTTGGTCTGGTTTATGGCAGCTTTGGAAATGTAATAAGCTGTTAGTTGCGCATCCATCTGAAAATGGTGCCTGCGAATAATGGCGCACGGTGTTGCCGCTAATCCGTTTGCCGCTTATCGCTATTTAACGTTAAAGCCTTATTGTTATTTAACGTTAAAGCCTTATTGTTATTTACCGTTAACACACAGAACCCTCTCTGTACCTATCCCTAACCCCTAAACTCCCCTGGTGGTGCCTAACCCTAAGACCCCCCCCCTGGTGGTGCCTAACCCTAAGACCCCCCTGGTTGGTGCCTAGCCCTAAGACCCTCCTGGTGGTGCCTAACCCTAAGACCCCCCTGGTGGTGCCTAATCCTGACCACTCCCCTGGTGGTGCCTAACCCTAAGACCCCCCTGGTGGTGCCTAACCCTAAGACCCCCCTGGTGGTGCCTAACCCTAAGACCCCCCTGGTGGTGCCTAACCCTAAGACCCCCCTGGTGGTGCCTAATCCTAACCACTCCCCTGGTGGTGCCTAACACTAACCACCCCCCTGGTGGTGCCTAATCCTAACAACCCCCCTGGTGGTGCCTAACCCTAAGACCCCCCTGATGGTGCCTAACCCTAAGACCCCCCCAGTGGTGCCTAACCCTAACCTTGACAGTGTTACATTAAATCCATTCCCCGTTTTGCAGTTAAATAACGTCAGCAGTTTGGCTTATGTAGGGTGCTATTGATAAATAACGTTAGTGTGTGCCACTATTGATAAATAACGTTACTGTGTGCCACTATTGATAAATAACGTTAGTGTGTGCCACTATTGATAAATAACGTTACTGTGTGCCACTATTGATAAATAACGTTAGTGTGTGCCGTTTTTCTTCTTTTTTCCCTGTGCGCCATTATTATGCAGTACTAACGATAAATAGCGATAAGCGTATCTTTTTAATGCAGCGCCATTTTTATGCATAGGTGCTGTGCGCCATTATTCACTGATCCCGTTAGTTGCTGTTGGTTTGCGAAATAGATTAAAATGAATGTGATTGTCCTCCCCCATTGTTAGTCGGAGATCCAGGAAGTCTACCTGTCGATCTGAAATGTGAGACGTTAAATGAATATTCAAATTGTTATCATTAAGTAGATCAATAAATGCCTGGCAGGATTCAAAAGAGCCATCCCAGAAAAATATGATGTCATCAATGAAGCGATGCCAGCCCAAAATATGGGACTGGCATCGCTCCAAGGCGGGGCCGAAAACCACCTCTCTCTCCCACCACCCCAAAAATAGGCCAGCATATGATGGGGCACACCGCGCCCCCATCGCTGTACCCACAACCTGTAGATAAAATTGACGGTCAAAAGAAAAATAATTAAATTTTAGAATAAATTCCAAAAGTTGTAGTATAAAGATATTTTTCATTTCTACTTCATGACTCTCAGTATCCAAAAAGTATTTAACAGCTCGCAAGCCGAGTTCATGGGGGATATTGCTATACAGGGATTCTACATCGCATGTTATCATTATAGTGCCTGGGGGAAAGGAAACGCCTTCAAGTTGATTAATTAAGTGTGTGGAGTCCCTTATATAAGAACTTAGACTCACCAAATGTGGTTGCAGGTGGACATCCACATATGTACAACATTTTTCAGTTAGGCCTCCAATTCCCGACACAATGGGTCTTCCAGGTGGACAAGAAATATTTTTGTGTATCTTTGGTATAGCGTAGGTATCACAGGCTTGTCCACTGTCAAAAACATGAGTTCTTTTGGAGAGATTATACTATTTCTAACCCCATTTAGCAAAATCCTATCCAACTTTTTCTTATATACTTCAGTTCAGTTGGGTCAGAGGGCAACCGACAATAGTATGACCTATTATTGAGTTGTCTAAGAGCCTCTGAGCAATACATCTCCTCTGGCCAGATAACAATATTGCCCCCTTTATCTGCTTCTTTAATTATAAGGGTTTTATTTTTGGACAAATTTGTTAAAGCATGACGTTCTTTTTTGGTAATGTTCCCCTCTTTTAAGGGGGTGATCCTCAAAGTTCTGATTTCCTCACACATTAGATCAAAAAATATCTTTAGTGCCGGGCAATTATCAAAGGGGGGGATGAAGCTGGATGGCCTCTTAAACTGGGGCGTATTGTGAGGCATTTGTGAATCTGTTTTCCCACATTATACCGCATTGTGGTGATTTGCTGGTTACAGTAACTGTTTTAATGTTTTTATGATGTTTTTGTAGAATGTCCAATAAAGCTTTGTTACATTTATAATTGGTGGTGCAGCAATTTGTACAGGATTGCTTTTGCTCTCCCTTTTCAGAAGTTCAGCCTCTCAACTTCATGGTACAGTTTGGGTATCGCCATTTTAGAGAAATAATTGCGGCCTGGTATCTTCCACTGCGGTGTCCCAATGGCCACTGCTAAGGCAGTTGTCCCTACGTGGGTGTTGGCCTTTCCATGGCTCAATTTTTGGCAGAGAGAACAGATGGAATTGCTCTGATCTGAGGCAGACACACAAAAAAAATGTCCAAACCGCTGAGCCCCCATGGGGTAATGGCACTATGGTGGCATCAGCAACTGACGTTGAAGGGCATGTTGGCTGGCTGTCCATAGGTGGATATACATGGTGCCGGACACTGCCACCAGCTGCTTCTTTCAGGAAATCATCTCCTCCTACTCCTCTCTGACTCCCCCTCTGAATTGTCCTCATGTTCATCTTCTCTACTGGGAACCCACGTGGCATCCGTATCATCATAATCATCATAATCATCCTGCCCAGCTTCGCTTGCCTCAGACACCTCACAAACTGCACCAACAGCAGGTATTTCATCATCCTCCTCCTCACACCTTACATCCATAGTGTCGCCTAACTCAGACATATGAGATGGTGTAACTTGCTTAGCGCCTTCATCTTGTTGTAACAATAATGGCTGTGCATCAGTGATTTTCCCACCAAATAACTCCTGTGAAGTGTCAAATGCAGCGAATGTGGTGCTTGTAGTAGTGCTGGTGGCTGCGGAAGATGAGGTGTTCTGTGTTAAATAGTCAACCACGTCCTGACAATCTTGGGAGTTGTTGGGACATGCCTTCTTCTGAGCACTGTACTTTGATCCAGGGCAGGACGAAATCACGTCAGCACGACCTCACATAGACCTGCCGGGTGGCCTTCCTCTGGGTCTGCTTCTACCTCTGCCTCTACCTGTTTTGTCCATTTTGTCCATATCGGGGGATGAAGTAAAAAGTATGCACTGACTTGACCAATACAATGTGCAGTCACACAGGTGCAGTTAACAGGTGCATGGAGTGGTATATCACACTGCGTGCACTCAAGTAGGTAGGTGGGTGCACTGAACACTGCATTTGTAATACCCATGCAGTGATGGGTATTACAAATGTGCAACTGTCACACACACGTACCGTGAACAGGTACAGTGACTGGTGGTATTAAATATCACACTGCGTACGCTCACATAGGTAGGTGGGTGCACTGAACACAACAGGTATATGTAGTGATGAATATTACAAATGTAATATGTAAATGTAAATGTAATTGTTATAATTTAAATAGGCCTCAGTTATTTGGACTGACACACGTACCGTGAACAGATACAGTGACTGTTGGTATTAAATATCACACTGCATGCGCTCACGTAGGTAGGTGGGTGCACTGAACACAACAGGTAGGTATATGCAGTGATGGGTATTACAAATGTGCACCTGTCACACACACACACAGATACCACCGTGAACAGTTGCAATGACTGGTGGTATTAAAAATGCGTGCACTAACGTAGGTAGGTGCACTGAACAGTGAACAGGTGCAGTGATTGGGATGGGATTACAAATCTGCAGCTGCCTGTCACACACACACAGGTAGTCACTGAATGTGCTGGGCCTGGCAGTGTCACAGTAGGAATTACACCAAAGGCCAGCTGCGACTGACTGACAGGGCTGTATATAATGCAAGTGGGCCACAAAAAAAAAAATAGATCACAAGAACAAGATTAGCTCTCAAAAGAGCTGTTAAGTGCTGTTTTTTAGCAATAAGAATCAGCAAGGAGCAAGCTAACAGGCCTACAAGAGCCTAATTAAGCTTTCCCTATGAGAGTCTGCAGCAGCTCTCCCTTCTCTAATTACTGCAGGCACATGAGTGAGTCCAATGCCTGATGCTGCCTGCCTTTTATAAGGGGGGAGTGGCTCCAGGAGGGAGTGTAGCCTTATTGGCTACAATGTGTCTGCTGACTGTGATGTAGAGGGTCAAAGTTGACCCTAATGATGCACTATGGGGGCAAATCGAACTTCTGGAAAAGTTTGTGGTCCTCTGCGAATGCGAACCACAGAAGTTCACCAGGAATCGTTTGGGACAACTCTATCTGCCTCTGCCTGTTGTTTTGTCCTTTGGGGGGATGAAGTGAAAGGTATGCACTGACTTGACTAATACAATATGCGGTTACACAGGTTCAGTGAAAAGGTTGCAGTGACTGCTAGTACAACAATGTGCGGTTACACAAGTGCAGTGAAAAGGTGACTGCTGGTAATGTGCGGTTACACAGGTGCATTGAAAAGGTTGCAGTGACTGCTGGTACAACAATGTGTGGTTACACAGGTGCAGTGAAAAGGTTGCAGTGACTGCTGGTACAAAAATGTGCGGTTACACAGGTGCAGTGAACAGGTATGCAGTGACTGCTGAATCAGAATCATTTATTTCGCCAAGCATGAGGGAATATGCCCGGAATTGTTTTTGGCACAATACAATAGCTCAGGAAGAGTGCATAGAAAGAGAAAGAAAGAAAGAAAGAAAGAAAGAGAAAGAGAGAGTGCATAGAAAGAGGCACAACAGATATCAGATTAACATTACATTGTAAAAAACACATCACAATCCCAGTGTGTCACTAAGATGTATATAGTTAGTCTTGTGGGCTGGTCAGCTGTTCGGCCGTAGCGCCGCCGGCCTCGCCGCTCATTGAAGCTTGCTTTGATGGTAGAATGTGGAGGGAGTTTAGGAGGTTGACTGCCGAGGGGAAGAACGAGTTCCTGTGTCTCGTGGTTTTAGTGGAGATGGTTCGTAGCCTCCATCCCAAGGGCAGAATGCTGAAGTAGCGGTGCCCTGGGTGTGAGGAGTCATTTGCAATCCTCAATGTCCTGGTTTTTTGTCTTTTGCTGTGTAGTAGGGCAAGTGAGAGGAGGGGGCACCCAATGATCCTCTCTGCTGACCTGATGACCCTCTGTAGTTTGTCCCTATCATTGACAGTGGCGTCAGCATACCACACCAAGATGGAAGAGCAGAGGATCAACTCAATGGTGGCGGAGTAAAAGTTGGTTAGAATTTCTTGAGTCATGCCGAACTTTCTCAGCTGGCAGAGGAAGAAGAGTCTCTGTTGGGCTTTACGTTGGGTGGCAGTGATGTTGGGCTTCCAGCTGAGGCCACTGGAGATGGTAGTACCTGGAACCTGGGCGCAGGGCACTCTGGTTACCTCATTGCCGCCAATGTAGATTGGGGGTGGGGTGGGAGCATCCTTACTGAAGTCGATGATTAACTCCACGGTCTTTGCGGTGTTAAGCACCAGCCTGTTCTCCTTGCTCCAATTGCAAATTCTCTCCACCTGCTGATGGTACTCCTGGACATCATCCTTGGTGACAAGGCCAACGATGGTGGTGTCATCAGCAAACTTGATGACCTTGACAGAGTCTGCCTCAGACCTGCAGTTGTTCGTGTAGAGGGAGAACAGCAGTGGTGACAGTATGCAGCCTTGAGGAGCTCCTGTGTTCGTGGTCGCAGCTTGAGAGTGGATATGCTGGTAGAACAATGTGCAGTTACACAGGTTCAGTAAAAGGTATGCAGTGACTGTTGGTCACAGGTGTAGTTACAGGTATGCATGGACTGGTATTACACAATGCAATGTGCAGTTGTCACACACACAGGTCCAGTGAAAATGAATGCACTGACTGCTGGTATATAATACAATGGGCCTGATTCACAAAGCGGTGATAACTCAGTTATCACGCCTAAAAGACTTTAGGCGTGATAACCTTTGCACCGCTGAGTTAGCACCGCTTTGTGCTCTTTATCGCGCGGAAAGTCCCACGCGCAAAACTATGCGCGCAGTGCCCATAGGGTTTAATGTGCGCATCACGTGCACCGCACCATGCGCCGCGCGATTGCGCGCGCAAAACTTTGCGCGCAGAAAATTCGCCTGAGTTTCTTCTTATCATGCCTAAACTGAGTTTAGGCGTGATAAAGGGCTTTTCACTGGCGTGCAAACACTTTGCACCGCTTTGTGAATCAGGCCCCATGTGCAGTCAGTCACAGGTGCAGTTACAGGAATGCACGGACTGGTATTACACAATGCAATGTGCAGCTGTCAAACACACTCAGAGGCAGTGAACAGTTATGCAGTGACTGCTGATATATAACACTGCGTACGCAGGTGCAGTGAACATGAACAGGTATGCACAGTCAGACTGGTATCACAAATGTGCATCTGTCACACACACAGGTGCAGTGAAAAGGTAGGCACTGAATGGGCTGGGCCTTGCACAGTAAAGCAATTAGCAAGGGCCAGCTGCGACACACATGGCAGTGTGGTACAAGAACATTAGCTCTGAAAAGAGCTCTTTTTGTGGTGCTTTTCAACAACAAATATCAGCTAGGAGCAAGCTACAAGAGCCTAACTAAGCTTTCCCTCTCTCTGCAGCAGGTTCTTCTCCCTTCTCTCACTACTGCAGCTACACCGAGTGAGATAATGGCCGATGCAGCTGCCTTATATAAGGGGGGGGGGGGGGCTCCAGGAGGGAGTGCAGCCTGATTGGCTGTCATGTGTCTGCTGACTGTGATGTAGAGGGTCAAAGTTTAGCCCAATGATATAGTGTAGGGGCAGGTCGAACTCGCCATAAAGTTCGTGTTTCGACGCAAACGCGAAACACCAATGTTCGTGCAAATACGTTCGCGGTCCAAACATTCTAAATTTAATACTTAAGTCTGTGTTCCCAACACCAGGGTCCACCGATGCATACAATTTTTGGGCACAATTCTCGTGCTGTAGTGCTACCAATGAGGGGCCATGCCTTTCTGTGCTGCTGCTGCTGCTGAGTTCGTAGTCCTAGTCCTCCTGAGTCCTGCTGCTGATGTTGGAATTTAATACTTAAGTCTGTGTTCCCACTGCAAGGGTCCAAGGATTGTGTCTGTGTTCCCATTCCCAGCACCAGGGTCCACGGATGCATACAATTTTTGGGCACCATTCTCATGCTGTGGTGCTACCAATGTGGGGCCATGCGTTTCTGTGCTGCTGCTGTGTCCTTAATCCTCCACCTCCTGCTGCTGATGTTGGAAATTAATACTTACTGTAAGTCTGCCGTCACTACACAAATAGCTGTTTGCGGGGGGTGTTACACAGTGAGTTTGGTGTGTCAGTGTGAAGCAGTACTCTAATTACACTCCCTGATAGATGTATACACATGCAAGAGGTTTTAAGCAATTTAGCATTCAATGTGATTTCTGCCCTTAAAACACTGCTTTGCGTCAACCTTTTCTCTCTCTGCCTGTACCTCTCTCCATGGTGGTGAAGTATATGGATTTTTAAATTTGATGGAATAAAGGCTATGTTTTACCTGATGTGCGCAACCGCTTGTTCTTGGAATGAAATTGCTGTGATGACTATTGGGAAGTAGCACTCAGGTTGTATCCTGCGGTCCTGTGCATAGATCTTCCTCTTTTTTGTGTACTGCTTTGCGTCAAATCCAGATTTTCCCCCGGGACTTTTGGCGTCTATTCCACTCATCCATGCAAAAACTCAGATGTTAGACCCCTTGAAACATCTTTTTCATCACTTTTGTGGCCAGCATAAGTGTTTCTAGTTTTCAAAGTTCGCCTCCCCAAGTCTATTGCGGTTCGCGAAAGTTCGCGTGAACCGAACATTTTTACGGAAGTTCTCGAACCCAGTTCGCAAACCTAAAATTAGTTATCAGGTTCTGTTGGTGGATTACTATCTATCAGTCTGTATGCTACATCTACCTGCAGGATGTATTGTAGTATTGTGTTAGACATGGATAAACAGTGAGCTTTCAGCTTATAAAAAGCCTTCGTCGGACTGGTTCCTGACCAGAACTTCTGGTCAGGAACCAGTCCAACGAAGGCTTTTTATAAGCTGAAAGCTCACTGTTTATCCATCTCTAAGTTAGCTAATAAATGGTATCATCCTGATTCAAAACTCCTTGCTTTTACTCATGGCTAACACGGTACAACACTCTACTGCTTCTAGTATTGTGTTAGGTAGGAGTTTCCGCTAGTGTTACAGGCAGGGCTATAGGTCAGATATATGGGCATACAGCCTGACCTATAGTCATTGACCAGACAAGCCTGACAGTATCACGGGCCAGAAATCCCCTTTTTCAAGATGGACACTAACGGGGGCGTTCACAAATGGAGGTACTTTGCAAAATGGTATCTCAACTTCACATTTTTGTGGAGGAAGTGCAAAGGAATTATTCACAAATTGAGCAACAGCTTACTCTTGCTACTTCCCAAGCTGTTCCAGTACATGCTGCTACTCCTCCTCCTGCAGAATCTGTTTCAGTTCTGTTGAATCAGCCTGAACCAAGACTGCCACTACCTAAAAGATTCAATGGAGATAGATTTAAGTTCAGACTTTTCAAAAGTGCTTGTTATATACATTTTCAAATGATTCCCAGAACATATGCCAGTGAAACCACCTGAGTTGGAGCCATAATTTCATTGTTACAGGGTGAACACCAGGCATGGGCGCTACAACTGGTTGATCAACAACATAGTGCAATTGCCAGTACCACTGCCTTATTTGAGGCCTTATCTGAACTGTATGGTGATCCTGGAATGGAAGATGCAGCTGAAACAGCTCTCAGGGCCTTACGGCAAGGAAAACGTCCAGTAGAGGAATATTTTTTATTATTATTTAGTATTTATATAGCGCCGACATATTACGCAGCGCTGTACAGTGTATATATATATATATATATATATCTTGTCACTAACTGTCCCTCAAAGGAGCTCACAATCTAATACCTACCATTGCCATATGTCTATATTATGTAGTGTAAGTACTGTAGTCTAGGGCCAATTTTAAGGGGGCAGCCAATTAACTTATCCGTATGTTTTTGGAATGTGGGAGGAAACCGGAGTGCCCGGAGGAAACCCACGCAGACACGGAGAGAACATACAAACTCTTTGCAGATAGTGCCCTGGCTGGGACTCGAACCAGGGACCCAGCGCTGCAAGGCGAGAGCACTAACCACTACGCCACCGTGCTGCCCAAATACGTGACTGAGTTCAGAAGTTGGGCTGCAGATACTCAGTGGAATGACGCTGCTTTAAAGAACCAGTTTAAAACAGGACTTTCGGAACAACTCAAGGATGAAATTGCTCGGGTAGGGGTTCCAAGTACCTTGAAGGAACTAATTAGGCTTCCCATTTAGATTGACAGACGTATCAGAGAAAGACGAATGGAGAGACTGGCTTTTCAAAAGTCGGACTGGATTCCTCCAAAACCACTACTTCCTCCAATTCCTCCATCCATCGCTCATGTCAGATCTGAGCCTGAACCCATGCAGTTAGGCTTCTCTGGGCACTCTTATACAGAAAAAAATCATAGGAGAGTAGAAAGGTTATGTTTCTATTGTGGGGAACTTGGTCACGTTGTTCAATCATGCCCGAATAAGGGGTGCATATTATTTTGGCGCTGCTCAGTTCGGCACAGTGAGAGCCGAATGACGGCTCTCACCACTGCTGCGTTAAATACTATTCCCCCTCCGAGTCGCAATGGTCCCTTACACACTCCAATGAGTTCTGGGTCACCATGAGCTTGCTGGTTAGTCTGTACCTCTCGGTGTTACAAGCACTACTGCATAGAGCCAAATTAATCCATGCCATGCACTGATGAGGATCAAACAATCCTGTATGCATGTTGGATTATTATGGCTCTGTACAAATTAACAAACTGACACATCATTGCATTCCAGCGGTTCTGGAGGTGTGTTTAGCTTCTAAGGGTACAATGGTTAATTTGCATATATTCAGCAGTGATGCCCTGGCAGACATCTCAAGCTCACTCCAACCTGAATTATCGCAAATTATTTCTGTTTTAAGAAGGCAAACTTTTGTTTTTCTTAACATCTTAATAATGATAAATTAATAATGATTAATAATGATAAATTTTTTCAGCTGCGTGATGACAAATATAAAATATTTTACATTTATTGGAGGAACCCCTTCCTTCCTTTCATAATGCCAGGATTTTTCTGGCAAACTTCTGGAGGAGATAAAAAACAAAAACAAAACACAGGCTCCTACTGATGATGTCACAGGGGAGGTGATCTCAGCTTGTGTGAGATTTCACTTAGACGATGCCCCTGTGAGGGAGAGTAGCTGATGAGAAACACACCCATGATCTAAAACCTCTTACTAAGCTCAGAAGTAATGGCTGCCACCTGTATAACCCTAGTTATGAAAAGAGAAGGGTGAAAAGCATGCACTGAAATGCTCATAGGCTTAAAGGAGTGTTTATTTATCTTTGTATGTGTCAGAGTGGTGCAACTAAATATTTTAAATTAAAAAAATGTTTGGTTTGGGTCCTCTTTAAAGGAGAAAATGTATACAGTTGTGGAGCTGTGGGCAATTGTATGGATATTTCTTTAGCTGAGATGTTATCCATTCAGACAACTGCAGTGTCTGAATTGATACATATTACTGCTGTCGATGACTCTGTGTTACAGCAAGGTCAAGAGTTAAGGCTAACTTCTAAAGTTGCTCTACAAGTAGGGGCTCTACATTTTGAAACCATTAAATTCTATTGTTTAAAATTGATGTGCAATCTTGCGCTAATCAAACAAGGCCATGCAAATACGGTTATAAGTACCTTTAAGGTCCAGCTTTGAAAAGACCTTAGCACCCACAACATAGTTACTATGTAACTATGTTGTGGCTGCTAAGGTCTTTTCAAAGCTGGACCTTAGAGGTACTTATAACCGTATTTGCATCAGAGAGAATGATGAATGGAAAACCACATTTAATACTAAAGATGGTCACTATAAGTATTTGGTCATGCCCTTCGGCCTGTGTAACGCCCCTGTGGTGTTCCAACACTTTGTTAATGATATATTTTGTGAGTTTGTTGGGAAATGTATGGTTATTTATCTTGATGATATGTTGATCTTTTCTTCTTCTTTGTCTGCAAATCGTTATCATGTGAGAAAAGTATTTACCAAGTTAAGAAAAAATCGATTATATGCTAACTTGTGTATGTTAGTGGTGCTCATCAGAGCTAGGATATCCGAGTTACTCGGATATCCTAGCTCTTTTTTCACTACTCGAGCTTGAATACCGAACTCGAATAGTATTAGCTACCCGGGCTGTGCTATCCGAGCGCACCCGGATAGCAATCAGATTTTCGGAGATATCCCAGCTATCCGAGCTCGGATAGCGTCACGAGCTCGGATAGCGTCACGCCAGACGTCACCTCGAGTCCTCACAAGCGAATCAGAGGGCTCCCAACCCTCTGACTGCAGCCAATCACAGAGGGGGAGCCTGGCCAAGCCCTCCTCTATAAATAGCGGGCGACATCTTGCCTCACTCGTCCTGCTTGCGACTTACTGACTGATAGTACTGAGAGAACTGCTCCAGTGCTTTTTGTCTGTGTGCAAGTGCATTTCCATTGCTCTAAACCTAGCGTTTTTACACTCCAACACTTGATATTCAACTGTATTGCTTTGTATTGTAGATAGATTGTATTTTAGGCAGTTTAGTTAGTGTGATTAGGGACTAGGGAGGGAGACTGTCACTGGTGCTGCTGCAGGCCTGCAGCCAGCAGCTAGGCCCTGTGCCTAGGCAAGCCAGCCTGCCCTGCTCTGTGCTGTAGTCTCTAGTTACCTTACCCGTGCTATCACCTGTCCTACTCTACTCCTGTACTACTACCACTACTTCTGTGTTATGGTGGCCATACATGGTACAATTTTTTCATACAATCTTACCATTTCTATATAATATAAGGGAGCTGCCTACCTTATCCTTTCAGTATATTCACTTAATTTGCCCTTATACTACATACAAATGGTAAGATTGGATGAAAAACATTGTACCATGTATGGCCACCATTAGATAGATTATTGTACTATTTTGTAGTTAGCAAGGCCCAGCTTTACTGCTATACCTGTCCTGCTGTATCTGCTCTCAGTAATCTAGTCACACCTGTTCTACTATTTAGCTCGATTCTTCTATTGTTTAGTTAGTAGTACTTACTGTGTGTACTCACTCACTGTACTCTAGTCTGTGTTTAGGGACCGTCAGTCAGCGTCAGCTAGGGTCTTTGTGTGCGCAGTGCACATCTGCGCTGTCAGCACCCTCCAGTTAGTGCTACACCCGTCCTCCTATTGTTTATATATACTACTTCTATTGTGTACTATTAGCTGAATTGTACTGTAGTCTGACACCGTCACTCAGCGTCAGCTAGGGTCTTTGTGTGCGCAGTGCGCACTCTCTCGTTAGCGCTACACCGATCTCTGCTGTAGAGTACAGTACACCTGTCCGTCACCTCACACACCCACCACCACCAGTCCCACCCCATTAAAGTACCCCACTTGTCCCACCCGCCTCTACATACATACTTTTTTTTTTCATTTGTATAATATTAAAAATATACAATGTCTGGAACTGGCAGCCGCGGTTTGGGCAGGGGCAGCAAGGGCAGCAAGGGCATCGCCAAGAGAGGAGGTTGTGGGCGTGGCAGCCCGGCCACCACAATGCGCAGTTCTGCATCTGCACCAGTGGCTATTCCGCCATTAGCCACTGGCCGTGGACGCCTTGGCCGCCTAACAGCTGGGAGTCATGCTGCAGAGACACAGCAGCAGCAGCGTGTGGCCCAGATGCTCCTCCCACCGCCAGGTCATAGCCGTCCTATTGAGGAGAAGGACGCAGACGCTGTGGTGGAGCTGATGGTGGATGAGCAGGCCACCATTAGCTCTGGAACCGAGTCCTCCACCCCCGCCACCACTCCTGTTCGCAAGAGCAGCAGCAGCCGACCAGCACTGCCTGGTGAGCAGGAGGAGGAGTGCAGTTCTCCAGCCCCAGCGGGCGACACCAGCACCCTGTCACTCAGCACCTTCTTATGGACCCTAAGCACAGAGAAGGTATGGAGTGCTGTTGCGGAAGAATTGGCAGAGGAAGGAATGCTCATGGGCACTTTTGGGGATGATGCTTTGGACAGTCAGACAGTGGTGACTGTCCATCCGCCCATGCATGCAGAAGGGGAGTTTGGGGGATCCCAGCAGGACATGTTTGCGGAGGGGGAGGATGATGATGACAGGGAGCAGGACAAAGACTGGGTGCCAGGTCCTGGGAGTGGGGATGTCATCAGCTCTGAGGAGGAGGAGGATGTGTCTGTGGGCCTTGCTAGAAGGATCAGCATCGCAGGCATGGGCAGGATCACAAGTGGGCGTGGTATGCAGGCCACACAGCGTGCTGATCAGGAGATGAGTTCTGCCAGTGCCACCACCAGCCGCACCAAGAACCCCCCCCCCCCAACCACCACAGGGAGACCAGTGGCAGCAGCACCTTCCAGCCGAAGGGGCAACTTCACCTCCCCAATATGGAATTTTTTCACCCTTCCATATTTGGAGTGCAAGTATGCCACCTGCAACCACTGCCGCAAGCAGCTCAGCAGAGGGAAGGATCCCTCTGCGTTTGGCAACCTCCTCTCTGGTCAACCACCTTGCAGGGAAACACTTTCACGAGCATGAGGAGTTCGTGAAGTTGAAGGAAGCTGGCAGTGGCAGCTCGCCACCACTGCGAAGCCATCGGCAGCAGGAGTGCGTCAGCAACGCACTGCTCCTCCTCCTTCTGCAACTCCTGCCGCCGCCACTGAGGCCTGTTCTGGCAGCCAGTCCTCAGTGGCCTCCTCTGCTCCCTCCACTGCTTCCCGTGCCAGCAAAAGGCCTCACCAGACCCTGCTCAGCGACACCTTCCAGGGGGTGGTCAGGGTTCTGCCTCCCAGCAGCCGCCGCGTGCATCAGCTGAATGGCTTGCTGGCACGGGCCATGTGCTCCCAACTCCTGCCTTATTCCCTTGTGCAGGAGGGGAGCGACATGCGTGCGCTCCTGATGTGTGCAGCCCCCGATTGGCCAATCCCTAGCCGACAATATTTTGCACGCACGGCCATCCCTGCACTTCACCGCTCTATGATGGCCAATGTCGGGAGAGGGCTGGAGCACGCGGTGGGTCAACGGGTCCATGTCACCATGGACTCGTGGAGCGGCCAGTTTGGGACAGGCCGCTATCTGTCCTTCACCACGCATTGGATCAGCTTGGTGGAAGGGGGTGAGAAGGGGGGAGCAGCATCGGACGGCACTGTCAGAGCAGCAGCAGCACCAACAACGCAGTGGGTGGTGCCACCATGCAAGGTCAGTGGAACAGCAGCAGGTTCCTCTGATCCGCTTCCATCCTCCGGCACACCAGCCCAAACCCCCCGCCTCAGCAGCAGCGTGAAGCCCCGCCACTGCCAAGCACTGCTGGAATTGGTCAGCCTGGGGAAGACCAAACTGACGGCGAACCACGTCCTGGCCAAACTCCGAGAGCAGGAGAGGAATTGGCTGACCCCCAGAGGCCTCAGAGTCAGAGAGGTGGTGTCCGACAATGGGGCAAACCTGGTTGCTGCAATCAGCAGGGGAGACCTGACCCACATCCCCTGCCTGGCGCACGTCCATCCCCTGGTAGTCCAAAAGTTCCTGCGGACCTACGAGGGGATGGACTGACTCCTTGAGGTGGCAAGGAAGGTTGTGCGTCACTTCCGGCACTACAGCCGTGGCGAGCCTGGAAGAGGTGCAGAAGGAGCTGCATCTGCCACAGCACCGGCTCATGCTCAATGTTCCAACTCGCTGGAACTCCACCCTGGTGATGTTGGAGGGTCTGGTTGAACAGTTGCCTCCCTCACTGCAACTGGGCGTGCTGCCACCAACCTCCCGTCCATCATCTCCACGGAGGACTGGGGGCACATGCAGCAGGTGTACTCAGTCCTGGCACCCTTCCTGCAGGCCACCAACATGGTGAGCAGGGACCATGCAATTATTACAGAAGAAATACCGCGCTAGAATACACCACCAGATATTAAATCTAGATTCAAAAGAAAAAATGTCTCTTTAAATCGTGGAGCGCAATAATAAAAAAGTCACTTAACTTTCAATTACTATGTATACAAAAATATTGCGCTACAGTTCACAGTTCCAATGTAATGATGAAATAAAGTTCACTGGGAAGACATTCCATCCAAAGGCCACCGGAAGCAAACACTTTAAAAGGAGACAAAACAAAAAGGCTTCATAGGGCAACACTGTTATTTCCAATAGGTTACCATCACCATGTACACCTGTGCGATCACAAAGCCTTTTCCCATAGGCGGTGCAAGGAAGTGCTGGGTTCAATGGTGATGTGGATTGGCGTTCTCCGTGTTTGCAGAGGCTGATGCAGTGGGAGCGGTGTCCCGGGAACACCATATGCTAAAACGCTTGTATCTTCTGAAACACTGTGAGTGCAATCTGTGTTTTAAAGTTTCTTTTAATAAATTGTATTACGCTATGGTTGCCTCCTCTTGAGTTTCAGTATACAACTGAGGTGGAGTTGTGAGAGGGACCCTGTGGAAGTGCATCTGGAGAGGCTGGGAAAGCTGTGCAATCGATAAATAACCCCCCAAAGCGATTTATATACCTCTTGCTTGAGAGGTCGCCTGGGTGAGTGCGGGCTAAGTGGGGGGGTGCCTGTCACTCATAAGGTGTTGTGTCCTATGGGAAAAGGCTTTGTGATCGCACAGGTGTACATGGTGATGGTAACCTATTGGAAATAACAGTGTTGCCCTATGAAGCCTTTTTGTTTTGTCTCCTTTTAAAGTGTTTGCTTCCGGTGGCCTTTGGATGGAATGTCTTCCCAGTGAACTTTATTTCATCATTACATTGGAACTGTGAACTGTAGCGCAATATTTTTGTATACATAGGGACCATGCAATGATGTGCGAGTGGGTGCCCATGGTGTGTGTGCTGGACAGGGCCCTGTATGCACTGCTGGAAGAGAGAGCGGCAGCCTTGGACCAGCAGGAGCTGCAGGCAGCTTCACAGGCCACCTCTGAGGAGGAGGGCTCGGAGTTGGTGGAGGTCCCTGACCTTGCTGCTGATGAGGGGGAGCGGCAGAGCACAGCTGGACTGGTGCGGGGGTGGAGAGAGGATGAGGTGGAGGGGGCAGAGGAAGAGGAGGACAGCACTCTCAGCTCTGGGGATGCCGATGATGTGCCAACAGACGTGGCCAGACTCTTCTCAATGGCAGCGCACATGCTGAGGTGCCTGCGCAAGGACCCAAGGGTGATCCAGATGAAGCAGAGGGAGGACATCTGGATCTGCATGATGCTGGACCCACGTCTGAAGGGGAAGCTCAGCCAGTTCCTGCCTGCAGGAGGAGACCGTGCGCAACAAATGAGGGATTTGAAGCTGTCCCTTGTTGAGAGCTTGCAGGAAGCCTTCCCTGAGCCATCCACCCCCACTGTCCAGCCAGCACAGAGGCAGCAGCAGGTGCCTGCATCCACCAGCAGCAAGCGCACGCGCACCACAGACCTGCTGTCTCTGACCCAAGAGCTCTACATGAGTGTAGAGCTGCCAAGGACTAGAGAGGAGGTGCCTGCAGCAGCATCCTTCTCCAGTCACAGGCAGCGCTTGACCCGCATGGTGGCTGACTACATGGGGTCCTTCAGCGGGTTTGACAGCGTGGCCCCTGTTGATCCCATGGAGTATTGGGTCAAGCACCTGCCGATCTGGAGCGAGCTTGCACAGTACACCCTGGAAGTGCTCTCCTGCCCCCCTTCCAGCGTACTGTCAGAGCGTTGCTTCAGCGCAGCCGGTGGAGTCGTCACTGAGAAGCGGTCTCGTCTGTCTCACAAGTCTGTGGACAGACTGACGTTTCTCAAAATGAACCAAGCTTGGGTGGAAGGCGAATTCCTGGCCCCTGTTGTCGGCGAGAGGGGGACATGAAGTGACGACTGGCACACACACATACACCTGCTGCTGCTGCTGTTGTATTTCATCCTGCTGTCTGTGTCTCCACTGCCAGGGAACACATTACAAGGTGCTGCTGCCCATGCACCACTAGCTATTACACTCAAAAATAGCTGCATTCAATTTGAAAAAAAAAATGTAATTAATTTAGAGGTGTCCGGGTTGAAAACTGTGATGTCCCAATTGTGTATTGGACACAATGTGGGCTTCACGACCACTGTCTGGAACCTCATGCTGTTCATTTACGGCCCTGAAACCACCGCTAGGACCCAGGGCCTACTATGTCTCGCTGCCTGCCCTCCTGCATGCTGCCAAATGCCAGTCTGCCACACACTTATCCTCCTCACGCTGCCTGCTTTTATATTTCCTCCTGTTGTCTGTGTCTCCTCTCCACTGCCAGGGAACACATTACAAGGTGCTGCTGCCCATGCGCCACCAGCTATTACGCTCAACAATAGCTGCATTATTTAGAAAGAAAAATTGTAATTAATTTAGAGGTGTCCGGGTTGAAAACTGTGATGTCCCAATTGTGTATTGGACACAATTTGGGTTTCACGACCGCTGTCTGGAACCTCATGCTGCTTATTTACAGCCCTGGTACCACCGCTAGGAACCAGGGCCTATTATGTCAGTCACATCACACTGCCTGACACACACTACTCCTCCTCCTGTAGGTGCATTGAGCTTCTGCTGTCTGTGTGCTGCTAACACTGCCAGGGAGAACAGAAGAAGAACTATTTTCTGCTGCCACCTGCCCACCCACTCTCCTACCGAGTACCGACTAATTACCACTTACTACAAATAGCTGCAAGCCTGCAACTACTTCCTCCTCCTGCTGATGTCTGTGTTTTACCACCGCCAGGGTACACAGAAAAAGGCGCAGTGGCTTGCAATGTGCCACTACCTACCTATTATGCCATCAACACAAATATAACTATGGTGTTATTAAAATAAAATATTTCCACAAATGAAGTAAAACAAAATATTACAAAAGAAAGGAAAACCAAGACACATAATATAATGATAGAGAAGAAGAAGAAGATGAAGAAGAAGAAGATATAGAAGAAGATGAAGAAGATATAGAAGAAGAAGAAGATATAGAAGAAAAGAGAAGAAGAAGAAGAAGAAGAAGAAGAAGAAGAAGAAGAAGAAGAAGAAGAAGAAGAAGAAGAAGAAGAAAATATAGAAGAAGATGAAGAAGATATAGAAGAAGAAGATAAAGAAGAAGAAGAAGAAGAAGAAGAAGAAGAAGAAGAAGAAGAAGAAGAAGAAGAAGAAGAAGAAGATATACAAGAAGAAGAAGATATACAAGAAGAAGAAGAGGAAGATATAGAAGAAGATATAGAAGAAGAAAAAGAAGATATAGAAGAAGAAGAAGAAGAAGATATAGAAGAAGAAGAAGATATAGAAGAAGAAAAAAAATATAGAAGAAGAAGAAGAAGAAGAAGAAGAAGATATAGAAGAAGATGAAGTAGATATAGAAGAAGAAGATGAAGAAGAAGAAGAAGAAGAAGAAGAAGAAGAAGAAGAAGAAGAAGAAGAAGAAGAAGAAGAAGAAGAAGAAGAAGAAGAAGAAGAAGAAGAAGAAGAAGAAGAAGAAGATATACAAGAAGAAGAAGAAGATGAAGAAGAAGAAGATATAGAAGAAGGTGAAGAAGATATAGAAGAAGAAGAAGAAGAAGATATAGAAGAAGAAGAAGAAGAAGAAGAAGAAGAAGAAGAAGAAGAAGAAGAAGAAGATATACAAGAAGAAGAAGAGGAAGATATAGAAGAAGAAGAAGAAGAAGAAGAAGAAGAAGAAGAAGAAGAAGAAGAAGAAGAAGAAGAAGAAGAAGAAGAAGAAGAAGAAGAAGAAGAAGAAGAAGAAGAAGAAGAAGAAGAAGAAGAAGAAGATATAGAAGAAGAAGATAAAGAAGAAGAAGAAGAAGATATACAAGAAGAAGAAGAAGAAGAAGAAGAAGAAGATATAGAAGAAGGTGAAGAAGATATAGAAGAAGAAGAAGAAGAAGAAGAAGATATATGTAATGATCTGTGTCATCCTGCTGGTGGCAGCACTAGGAACTTGAGGTGGACTTCAGCTGTCTACCAGCAGGTGGCGCTCATATTGCTGGGAGCAGTGCAATTCCTCGGCTCACCAGCAGATGGAACTGTGAAAGACTCTGGTCAGTCACCTGAGCAATGTGCTGCATATTTAAGGCCGGACTTCCTAGCAGCACATTGCTAGGTCATTGTGTCTTGTTCCTGCAGTGTTGTGACTCTGGCCATCTGTCCTGTATCCTGAGCTCCTGGTATTTTGACTCCTGCTTGTTCGACTAATCTCTTGTCTTCTGATTCTGTACTTCTGATCCATTCTGATTTCCTGGTATTTGATCCTTGCTAGTCTGACGATTCTTCTGTGTGCTGATTGTGTTGAGACGTGTCTGTATATATTGTATTATTGTATATATTCTCATATTGTGTGGGTTGCTGTATATATTTGTATAGATAGATAGATAGTCAGGGTTCTGGTATTTGTGGTGCACCACGCGTTGTTTGATTGTATATTGTATGTGTATGGTGATCTGCATTTGTACACTTGCATTATTGTAATAAAACACATTTATATTCTACTCTGTTGTGCAGACATCAGTATTTCTATTGTGATCTTCCAGTTTGTTAAACCAAAACGATTGCCATGCAGAGATCGTGGATCTGCCAGTCTAGTTCCAGCCACGACCACGATCTGCATGACCAATCGTTACAGAATGACCTAGCCCAACCATATATTGATCACAGAAATACTGCAGATTCATCTATCTGTACAAAGAGTTGGAATTTTGATGATGTGTACTACTATGTCTTGCTTGCTGAGGATAGCAAAAGTTATTCCTTCATGTATTTTGCAGCTTACTCCAGAAAGCAGCTTCAGCAGTTATTGGAGTTAGTGCAAAACTATGTTAATCAGAAAATCTTGTCTGCAGAAGAGGTGCAGGACCTGCTGCAAGTCCTTCAATGGTTGCTGAAAAGTAAATTATCCAAGGATAATTTTCTTGATCCTCCATTTAGCCCATCTGATATTACTGTTTTGATTTCAATTTTGAAAAATGACAGGGAATCTTTCTTTAAGTTCTACTCCAACAAAGACAACAATATTATGCAAGCTTGTGTTCAATCCCTTCAATCATTGATTGATTTAAGAGTATGCAAATTTGAAAGAACCTCATTATTAATGTCTGCCTGGAAAGATATGTTAATTTCCCAATGCAAACCTTGTTCTGTGACAGCAAAGAATAAAATACAAACTGGTTCTTTGTCTGTTACAATCCAGTCCAGTCTTGATTCTGTTTATGATGTAGTTCAGTCAAGTTCTATTAATAGACAAATACATTCTCTGCCGGTTAGGAACCAATCTCGTTTAGAGCCTGTCTTTTGTGCAGCAGATATTAACTATCTAGCTGATCATTTAAAGAAGGATAGGAAAAGTTTTTTAAACCACTATTCTAAAATGGAAAGTTCTTGTCTGCTGAAATATGTACATGCTGTGGAAAGGATAAGTGGTTACAAATTGTGTCCGCAAGAAGCCGCCTCTGCTCTGATCCAAGTTTGGAAGGAAATCTTGTCATTTGATTCAAATGCAGATGCAGGCATGCATGTGATTGAGGAGTCAAATGAGTGGAGAGATTGCAGCAATCGAGTCAGTTTTGATTTTACTGCAGAAGAGATCAATGCTTATTATGGCTATTTGAAGAATGATAGGGAAGAGTTTATGTCATTCTATTTGCAACAAGATGAGGAGTTTATTAGGAATTGTATCTGTGGAGTAAGATCTCTGATGGTTAATGCCTTGTGTGAGAATGAGTCTGCCTCTGCTTTGATTGCCATCTGGCAAGAAATTCTTTCCTCTAAATTTCAATCTCATCCTCTCTCTGATAACCCTTATGTCCAGAGTTCACAACCTGCATGTCAGTTATCTGTACAAACTCCATTGCAAACTGCAGTCAGAACCACACCTTGGTCCTGGCAAAAATCATTAGAAAACAAGTCATCGTCCAAAAGGAAAAAGAAATTCTTTCCTACCAACTCCATTCAGCATGTGCAGCCTCCAGCCACTTCCAGTTGTGTGCAGCCTCCAGCCGCTTCCAGTTGTGTGCAGCCTCCAGCCGATTCCAGTCGTATGCAGCCTTCAGCCGATTCCAGTCATGTGCAGACTCCTTGCAGCTCCATACAAACTCCATCCAGCTCCATACAGACTTCATCCAGCTCCATACAGACTTCATCCAGATCCGTGCAGACTTCACCCCGATCCGTGCAGACTTCGCCCCGATCCGTGCAGACTTCACCCCGATCCGTGCAGACTTCAACCATGTCCATGCAGACTCCAGGTGATTTGTGTCCTCAGCATTCTCCAGTCTGTCCTGAGCAGTCCTTCGCCTTTCTTTGTGGACTCTTTCATGGACTAGGTTTGCTGACAGTGGGTCAGCCTGCCAGGCCTGCAGAGCTCCAGAATGTTTATCCTGCAGTATCCAGTCCTGCAATCCAGCCCGCAGAGTGTTGCATCCAGCCCGCAGAGTGTTGCTCCCTGCCTGCGGAACTTTGCTCCCAGTCCGCACAGGCTCAATTCACACAGTTTCAGTGCCAGTCCGCACAGACTGTATTGGGATCTCAGCCAACGGTCCAGCCAAGCGCTCAGCCAACGGTCCAGCCAAGCGCTCAGCCAACGGTCCAGCCAAGCGCTCAGCCAACGGTCCAGCCAAGCGCTCAGCCAACGGTCCAGCCAAGCGCTCAGCCAACGGCCCAGCCAAGTGCTCAACCAAAGGTCCAGATCCATGAGGTTACACAGTCTGCTGTCCTGTCTGAAACTACTGAGCCTGCTGTCCTGTCTGAAGCCTCCCAACCTGTTAACTTGCCTAAAGTTATCCCGTCTTCTGTTTTGCCTGAGGTTATGCAAGCTGCTGCCCAGCCTTCACAGACTTTTGTTGCTGCTGTTCCTGTAGGTGCCAAGTCTGTTGATGTTCCTGCTCCTAATGGTGCTCAGACTGATGTTCCTGATGGTGCCTGGCCTGCTACGGTTCTTGCTTCACCTGGTGGTGCCTGGTCGGCTGGACTATTTGAGGGCACCCAGTTTACCATCCAGCCTGTTGCTGCCCTGTCCGAGACAATCCAGCCTGTTGCTGCCCTGCCCGAGACTATTCAGTCTGTTGCTAATCTGCCTGCAGCACTACCTGAAGCTTTCCAGTTAACTGCTCAAATGTCACAGGACTCTGCTGTTGCTTCCAAGTCTGGCGACTCTGCTGTTGCTTCCAAGTCTGGCGACTCTGCTGTTGCTTCCAAGTCTGGCGACTCTGCTGTTGCTTCCAAGTCTGGCGACTCTGCTGTTGCTTCCAAGTCTGGCGACTCTGCTGTTGCTTCCAAGTCTGGCGACTCTGCTGTTGCTTCCAAGTCTGGCGACTCTGCTGTTGCTTCCAAGTCTGGCGACTCTGCTGTTGTTTCCAAGTCTGGCGACTCTGCTGCTGCTTCCAAGGTTGGTGAGTCTGCTGCCGCTTCTGAAGATATCCACTCTGCGGCCGCTTCTGAGGATATCCAGTCTGCTGCCGCTTCTGAGGGTATCCAGTCTGCTGCCGCTTCTGAGGGTATCCAGTCTGCTGCCGCTTCTGAGGGTATCCAGTCTGCTGCCGCTTCTGAGGGTATCCAGTCTGCTGCCGCTTCTGAGGGTATCCAGTCTGCTGCCGCTTCTGAGGGTATCCAGTCTGCTGCCGCTTCTGAGGGTATCCAGTCTGCTGCCGCTTCTGAGGGTATCCAGTCTGCTGCTGCTTCTGAGGGTATCCAATCTGCTGCCGCTTCTGAGGGTATCCAGTCTGTGGTTCCAGTTGTTGCTTCCAAGTCTTCTGTTCCAGTTGTTGCTTCCAAGTCTTCGGTTCCAAGTGTTGCTTCCAAGTCCGCAGTTCCAGGTGTTGCTTCCAAGTCCGCAGTTCCAGGTGTTGCTTCCAAGTACGCAGTTCCAGGTGTTGCTTCCAAGTACGGTGTTCCTGCGGATCTCAAGTCTGCTCCGGCTCTTCTTGATCCTGATGGGTTCCAGTCTGTTCCTGCTCCTTCGGATCCTGATGATCTCCACGCTGCTGATGTCTCTGTTTCCCAATTTGTGTTTCTGCGTGACTCTTGCCAGTCACATCATGTCCAGGCTGTCCAGCCTCTAAAGACTTCGGTGGTCCATCCATACTTTATGTTTTTTGATTTCTCTCCCTCCCTGCCCACCCAGCCTCGGTTTTTCTATTGGGACCCAGGTGGGGCTAACTCTGGAGATCGTGTGGAGCGTTCGGAGTCCGCTCCTAAAAGAGGGGGGTACTGTAATGATCTGTGTCATCCTGCTGGTGGCAGCACTAGGAACTTGAGGTGGACTTCAGCTGTCTACCAGCAGGTGGCGCTCATATTGCTGGGAGCAGTGCAATTCCTCGGCTCACCAGCAGATGGAACTGTGAAAGACTCTGGTCAGTCACCTGAGCAATGTGCTGCATATTTAAGGCCGGACTTCCTAGCAGCACATTGCTAGGTCATTGTGTCTTGTTCCTGCAGTGTTGTGACTCTGGCCATCTGTCCTGTATCCTGAGCTCCTGGTATTTTGACTCCTGCTTGTTCGACTAATCTCTTGTCTTCTGATTCTGTACTTCTGATCCATTCTGATTTCCTGGTATTTGATCCTTGCTAGTCTGACGATTCTTCTGTGTGCTGATTGTGTTGAGACGTGTCTGTATATATTGTATTATTGTATATATTCTCATATTGTGTGGGTTGCTGTATATATTTGTATAGATAGATAGATAGTCAGGGTTCTGGTATTTGTGGTGCACCACGCGTTGTTTGATTGTATATTGTATGTGTATGGTGATCTGCATTTGTACACTTGCATTATTGTAATAAAACACATTTATATTCTACTCTGTTGTGCAGACATCAGTATTTCTATTGTGATCTTCCAGTTTGTTAAACCAAAACGATTGCCATGCAGAGATCGTGGATCTGCCAGTCTAGTTCCAGCCACGACCACGATCTGCATGACCAATCGTTACAATATACAAGAAGAAGAAGATATACAAGAAGAAGAAGAGGAAGATATAGAAGAAGAAGAAGATATAGAAGAAGAAGAAGATATAGAAGAAGAAGAAGAAGAAGAAGAAGAAGATATAGAAGAAGAAAAAGAAGATATAGAAGAAGAAGATATAGAAGAAGAAGAAGAAGAAGAAGATATAGAAGAAGAAGAAAAAGAAGAAGATATAGAAGAAGAAGAAAAAGAAGAAGATATAGAAGAACAAGATGAAGACGACGTAAATGAAGACTGTTACAACAACCATTTTGGACACACCTTCTCATGCAAACATTTTTCATGAAGTTAATTTACTATTTTTGATACCTTTTTTATAACTACTACATCACCACATAATCACTTGATGTTTTTCTTCATAAAAAAGGTGGTTTCATGCATCATTGACCTCCAATACAAGTTTTACAAGCTATTTAAGGCCAGCTCGAATATTTTACTCGAATACAGACTCGGATATTGACGGCGGATATCCGAGGTCGAATCGGATATTCGGTTAACTCGGATATTGAACTTCAAGTTAATTCGAATAGTTTACTATCCGAATTCGACCAAACTCGAATAGGATAATGAGGTATCCGAGCAACACTAGTGTATGTATCTTCGAGGTAAAACAAGTCAAGTTTCTGGGTTATGTGATATCTGATACCGGTCTGACCATGGATCAGGTAAAGGTCAAGGTCACATTAGAATGGCCTCAGCCTAACAGTCTTAACCTCCTTGGCGGTAACCCCGTGTGTGACACGGGGTAAGCCGCCGGAGGGTGCCGCTCAGGCCCTGCTGGGCCGATTTTCATAATTTTTGTTTTGCTGGACGCAGCTAGCACTTTGCTAGCTGCGCCAGCACTCTGATCGCCGCCGGCCCCTGCCCGATCGCCGCTATCTGCTGCGGCGCGGGCCCCCCCCCCCTCCAGACCCCAGCGCTGCCTGGCCAATCAGTGCCAGGCAGCGCCGAGGGGTGGCCCGGGACTCCCAATGACGTCCCGACGTCAGTGACGTCGGTGACGTCATCCCGCCCCGTCGCCATGGCGACGGGGGAAGCCCTCCAGGAAATCCCGTTCTATGAACGGGATTTCCTGATCGGAGATCGCCGAAGGCGATCGAAGCGGGCGGGGGGATGCCGCTCAGCAGCGGCTATCATGTAGCGAGCCCTCGGCTCGCTACATGATTAAAAAAATTTTTTTTTAAAAAAAAACTGCTGCGCTCCCTCCTGGCGGTATTTTTCATACCGCCAAGGAGGTTAAAGCTTTGCAACGTCTTTGGGGCTTTGCAATTTTTTACAGGAAATGCATTAGTAATTTCTCTGATAAAGTTGCTCCTCTGACAGATCTCACTAAAAAAGGTTCAGATCCTTCCAATTGGAGCTCTAAGGCTGTTACGGCTTTTGAGGGGTTAAAACAGGCCTTTTGATCTGCCCCAGTTTTGGTTCATCTGGACATCCAAAAGCCTTTCATTGTCAAGGTACATCTGAGGTGAGAGTTGGGGCAGTCCTGTCCCAGCTTTCTGGCACCCCCAAGCATTTTTCTCTCCGAAATGTTCTCCCGCATTAAATTGGCTCTAGAAGAATGGAGACATTGGTTGGAAGGAGTAGAGAATCCTGTGACAATATTAATCATAAGAACATTGAATACATTGAAAATGCCAAGCGATTAAATTCCCGATAAGCCCGTTGGGCATTGTTCTTCTCCAGGTTCAATTTTTATATCACTTATAAACCTGGTTCAAAAAAAATCAAGGCTGATGCCCTGTCGAGATGTTTTGAGAAAGAAAACTTTAATATGGATCCTGTGTTGATAATTCCTAAGAAATGCATTACCTCCACTTGTAAATTGTCTCCTGACCTTCCCAACCAGTTGCTCATAGATGGCTCGAACCTTCGATTTTAGGTGAACTTTCGAACCCGCCATAGACTTCAATGGGGAGGTGAACTTTGAAAACTACAAACATTTATGCTGGCCACAAAAGTGATGGAAAAGATGTTTCAAGGGGTCTAACACCTGGAGGGGGGTATGGCGGAGTGGGATACACGACAAAAGTCCCGGGGAAAAAAACCTGGATTTGACGCACAGCAGCATTTTAAGAGCAGAAATCACATTGCATGCTAAATTGGAGGCCTAAAGTGCTTTAAAACATCTTACATGTGTACTGCTTCACACTGACACACCAAACTCACTGTGTTACACACCACAAACAGCTGTTTGTGTAGTGACGGCCATGCTGGACTGGTGCGCACCATGGCGAGACTGCAGGCCATGGCAGTTTTCAAGCCCATATGGTCGCCCGGCTGAGGTAGCTTAATGGTAGAACAACAGTGACTGTCCAGCTGATTGAAGTTGGTCTGTCTACAATAAAGCAATGACCTTATTATCTTGCGTGTGTCCCCCCCCCCCCCCCGACACACTCATATAGCCGGCGGTCATTGCATCATTGTGATACGCAAGCCGCTTCACTGCGGCAAGGTAACGATCACGAATTGACACATGTACATGCCTTTTGTTTTGTTGTTGCAGCCGCAGTGCAGCCAGAAAAATTAGGCAGGCATGTACACACACCATGCTGCTAGCTAATTGCTAATTCAGGAATCTGCCTGGAGTCCTAGACCCTGTTGGTGGTGGTGGCGGAGAAGGCAGTCAAGTGGCCTGCAGGCAGAGATGCTGTGTGGGGGCTGGGGACTGACTTAGTATTGGAGCAGGCAGTCACACGGCATGCAGGCAGAGATGCTGTGTGCGGGGACTGACTTAGTCTTCAGGTGGGCAGTAGCCATCCGGGATCCATGCCTCATTCATTTTGATAAAGGTGAGGTACTGAACACTTTTTTGACCTAGGCGACTTCTCTTCTCAGTGACAATGCCTCCAGCTCGGCTGAAGGTCCTTTCTGACAGGACGCTTGAGGCAGGGCAAGACAGAAGTTGGATGGCAAATTGGGACAGCTCTGGCCACAGGTCAAGCCTGCGCACCCAGTAGTCCAGGGGTTCATCGCTGCTCATAGTGTCTACATCCGCAGTTAAGGTCAGGTAGTCGGCTACCTGCCAGTCGAGGCGTTGGTGGAGGATGGATCCGGAAGGGCTAAGGTGAGGCGTTGGACTAAAGAATGTCCGCATGTCCGACATCACCATGAAGTGGCACCTTTATTCCGTTGTGCTGTGATATCACCCTTAAACTGTAAAGCATACTTGCCAGCTTGTTGTGCAAGTGCTGCATTCTTTCTGCCTTCTGGTGATGTGGTAACATCTACGCCACTTTGTGCTTATACGGAGGGTCTAGTAGCGTTGCCACCCAGTACAGGTTATTCCCCTTGAGTTTTTTTTATATGGGGGTCCCTCAACAGGCTGGACAGCATGAAAGACCACATCTACATAAAGTCGGATGCTGTTGTACTATGCATCTCCTCTTGCTCTTCCTCAGTGATGTCAGGTAAGCTCTCCCCCTCCCCCCAGCCACCCCAGCAATGAACAATACCACAGGAAAGGTGAGCAGCACAAGCCCCCTGCGACGCCTGCTGCGGTTGTTCTTTCGCCTCCTCCTCAAAAAAAACACCTTCCTCATCTGACTCCTCTTCCCCAGATGACTCCTCCTCCTCCCCCTCCTCTGTGCTGCTGCAGGTGTTTATGAAACAGCTGGTTCAGGTCATAATGGCTCCCTCTTCCTCCTCTTCCTGTTCACGCTCCTCCACAGCTTGAACCATCACTCTACGCACAGCATGCTCCAGAAAGAAAGCATATGGGATCAAGTCGCTGATGGTGCCTTCACTGCAATTCACCAGGTTTGTCACCCTCTCAAACGGATGCATGAGCCTGCAGGCATTACGCATGAGCGTCCAGTACTTCGGCCAGAAAATGCCTAGCTCCCCAGAACCTGACCTTTGACAGTAGCTGTACAGATACTCGTTGACAACTTTCTCCTGTTGTAGCAGGCAGTCAAACATCAGGAGTGTTGAATTCCAGCAAGTCAGGCTATCGCAAATCAAGCACCTCACCCATAAGTTGTTTCTCTGCTGAATATTGGCCAAGCGCGCCATGGCCGCGTCGGAACACCTGAAATGCCCACACACTTTCCTGGACTGCTTCAGGACCTCCTGTAAGCCTGTGTACTTACACACAAATGTTTGGATTATAAGATTCAGCACATGTGCCTTGCAGGGTACATGTGTCAAGCTGCCCGTTGTCACACACCACGTTGCCGATCTCCAGTTGGTGCGGGGTCAGCCACTGATCCACCTGTTTGTTCAGAGCAGCCAGGAGAGCTGCTCCAGTGTGACTCTCGGCTTTGAGGCAAGGCATGTCCAAGATGGGGTGACACCGTCGTACCTGGCATGCAGCATAAGCCCTGGGGAGCTGGGGGTGTGTAGTTGGAGAGGAGATCGCAGCATCAGTAGAGTAGCACTGCCACTCAGCCGAGGAGGAGGAGGATGACAGCGAAGATGATGTAACAGGAGGAGTAGGAGGAGAAGGAGAGAAGATGGCAGCAGGCCTGCCTGCAAGCCGCGGAGGTGTCACAACTAGATCTGCTGCACAGCCACGTACTTCCTGCTTGCCAGCAGTCACCAGGTTGACCCAATGTGCTGTATAAATAATGTGCCTGCCCTGACCGTGCTTTGCAGACCAGGCATCCATGGTCAGATGTACCCTTGACCCAATGCTGTGTGCCAGAGATGACACCACTTGCCTTTCAACTTCACGGTACAGTTTGGGAATTGCCTTTTTAGAAAAATAATTGCAGCCTTGTGTCTTCCACTGCGGTGTCCCAATCGTCACAAATTTTTGGAAGGCCTCAGAGTCCACCTTACTGGTGAGCTAACAGTTCTGCCAAGCCAGCTGTCAGACGCCGGGCAAGGGGGTAACTGGCAGACATTGGCTTCTTCCGCTCAAAGATTTCCTTAATGGACACCTGTCTGCTGTGGGCAGAGGAGCAGGAACCGCTCAAGGTGAGAGGCGGAGTGGAGGAGGGTGGATGTGAAGGTGCAAGGGATAAAGTGGCTGAAGAAGATGCTGCACCTGAAGGAGGAAGAGGAGGCGGAGGGTGGCTTTGTGTGCTGCTTTTCCTCAGATGATCATCCCATTGTTGTTTGTGCTTTTTCATCATGTGTCTTCGTAAGGCAGTTGTCCCTACGTGGGTCTTGGTCTTTCCACGACTCAATTTTTGGTGGCAGAGAGTACAGATGGCATCACTGTCATCTGAGGCAGAAACGCAAAAACATTTCCACACCGCTGAGCCCTGGGATGATGGCATTGTGGTGGTGGCGGCAGCAGCTGACCTTGAAGGGCATGTTGGCTGGCTGTCCATAGGTGGCGATACACGACAACGAGCTCCCCCTGCTTCTTTCAGCAACTCGTCTCCTCCTACTCCTCTCTGACTTCCCCTCTGAACTGTCCCCCTGTGTTAATCTTGTCTATTGGGAACCCACGTGACAGCCATGGCAGGATCATCATCATCATCATCATCATCCTCCACAGCTTTGCTTGTATCAGACACCTCCAAAACTGCACCAACAACAGGTACTTCCTTATCCTCACACCTTATGTCCATACAGATGCCATATGAGGTGGTGTAACATGCTAAGCACCTTCATCTTGTAACAATAATTACTGTGAATCAGTTAATTCCCCTCCAAATAACTCTTGTGAACTCTCAAATGGAGCGGATGTGGTGCTAGTAGTAGCAGTGGTGGCTGCCAGCTGAGTGTTAAGTGGGGTGCCAGAATCAGAGGAGCAGGAGGAAGATATGTCACGGTTTCGTGCGGAAGCTGAGGAAGATGAGGTGTTCCGTGTTAAATGGTCAACTACGTCCTGACAATCTTGGGGGTTGATGGTATGTGCCTTCTGAACACTGTACTTTGGTTGAGAGCCATACGAAATAATGCCAGCACGACCTCGAACTGACCTGCCGGGTGGCATGCCTCTCCCTGTTGTTTTGTCCATATTGGGGGGGATGAAGTGAAAGGTATGCTCTGACTGGACTAATACAGTGTGCAGTCACAGAGATGCAGTGAAAGGTATGCACTGACTGGTATAGTACAATGTGAAGTCACAGAGATGCAGTGAAAGGTATGCACTGACTGGTATAATACAATGTGCAGTCACAGAGATGCAGTGAAAGGTATGCACTGACTGGTATAATACAATGTGCAGTCACAGAGATGCAGTGAAATGTATGCATTGACTGGACTAATACAATGTGCAGTCACACAGATGCAGTGAAAGGTATGCACTGCAGTCACACAGATGCAGCGAAAAGTATGCACTGACTGGGCCTGGCACAATAAAGCAAGGGCCAGCTGTGACAGACAGGGCTTTATATGCAGTGTCAGTGGCATACACACAAAAAAAAACACATCACAAGAACATTAGCTCTCAAAAGAGCTTTTTGTGGTGCTTTTCAGCAACAAATATCAACAAGGAGCAAGCTAACAAGAGCTAACTAACGCTGTCCCTATCTATCCCACAACGTCTCCCTTCTCTCACTAAGCAGGCTGCAGACAGAGTGAGAAAATGGCTAATGAGCAGCGTTTTTGTAGGGGGGTGGGGTTCCAGGAGGGAGTGCAGCCTGATTGGCTGCCATCATGCCATGTGTCTACTGACTGTGATGTAGAGGGTCAAAGTTTATCCCAATGATGTGGTATAAGGGGTGGGTCGAACTCGCTATGTGTCCGCGGTTCGCCGCGAACGCGAATCCCCTGAGGTTTGCGCGAACAAGTTTGCCGGCGAACTGTTTGGGCCATCTCTAATTGTAACTGTGGCTGGAAGGTGTAATGATTAAGGGCTCTGCCTCTGACACAGGTGATGAGGGTTCGGCTCAGCTCTGCCTGTTCAGTAAGCCAGCACCTATTTAGTAGGAGACCTCGGGAAAGTCTCCCTAACACTGCTACTGCCTATAAAGCGCGTCCTAGTGGCTGCAGCTCTGGTGCTTTGAGTCCGCCAGGAGAAAACCACAGTATAAATGTTATTTGTCTTTGTCTTGTAACTGCAAACATGTATTATAATTTAGTATTAACACAGGACCAACATCTTCTGCAGCACTGTACAGAGTATATATTTTCTTGTCTCTAAACTGTCCCTCAGAGGGGTACCTACCATTGTTATATGTCTGTAACATATCTGTATGCTTTTTTGTGATGTGGGCGGAAACCGGAGCACCAAAAAAACCCCAAAGCAGACACGGGAGAACGTACAAACTCCATGCAGATAGTGCCCTTTACTGATTTGAACTGGGGACCAAACACTGCAAAGCTAGGGTACTAACCACTCCCCTATAGTGCTGACAATTTCCATGATATAGGTGATATAAACATGACACAGCCTATATAAAATAACTGGTGCCCTTTTAAGACCTTATAGCCACTAATTATGCTAAATAACATTGAAGTCTATGGCAGTGCCTTTTAACACAGACCGCTCTGGCACCCTGTTCAGCTGATACTGGACAGACAGGAAATTTGCATTGTTTAAAAGGAAATAAATATGCCTGCCACCATATCCCTCTTACTGCGGGTTCCCTTAAAGTGAACCAGAAATGAAAATAAACTAATGAGATAAACAACTGGATCTGTCCTTTTACTCCTAAAAATGACTCTTTTAGATATCTCAAGGTTTTATTTTATATATACACATATACAAAGCAGAATTCATGTTTTATAGTCTCTGCTCAATTGCAGTGTCTCAAGAGTCCCAGAGAGAAAATGCATGAACTATTGACCTTTTTATATTTTCCTCTCACAGTAAAAAGCCCAGGTATCTGCTTAGGAAAGTGTTTTATAGCTGTAATTTGTTATCAGTGAGCTGACTAAGTCCTGACTGGAGAAAAACTGTCAGTTCCATAGCTAATTATAAAATCTTTAAAGAGAATCTGTATTGTTAAAATCGCACAAAAGTAAACATACCAGTGCGTTAGGGGACATCTCCTATTACCCTCTGACACAATTTCGCCGCTCCTCACCGCATTAAAAGTGGTTAAAAACAGTTTTAAAAAGTTTGTTTATAAACAAACAAAATGGCCACCAAAACAGGAAGTAGGTTGATGTACAGTATGTCCACACATAGAAAATACATCCATACACAAGCAGGCTGTATACAGCCTTCCTCTTGAATCTCAAGAGATCATTTGTGTGTTTCTTTCCCCCTGCATCTCTCATGCACTGAAGTTTCAGGCTGCTCGTTTCTTTCTGCAAACAGCTTTGCCCTTGTCTGTAATTCTTCAGTATGTGAAAGCCCAGCCAGCTCAGAGGACGATTTATCCAGCTTGTAAAAGATAAGAGAGAAGAGGGAAGCTGCTCTAATCCTAAATAACCCACAGGCAGTGTGCATAGAGGGGCCTGGAAGGGGGAGTTCATAGCAGAACCACAACACTGAAGAACTTGGCAGCCTTCCAGACACAGGCCGACAAGTCTGACAGGGGAAAGATACATTGATTTATTACAGAGACTGTGATAGCAGAAAGTGCTGCAGTAAGCAAGAACACATTAGAATAGCTTTTGGAACTTGTAGGATGATAAAAAACAGGATGCAATTTTTGTTACGGAGTCTCTTTAAGGAAGGGAACAAAGAAAAGGAGCACAGCGTAAGTGTCTGTATGCTTGCCACTGTATATGCACATGTCTATCTCACCATGTTTCATGTCATCTCTGTTTCACTCTCACTTCTCAAGTTTTTATTTTTTTATTTTTACAGTATCTCACAAAAGTTAGTACACCTCTCACATCTTTGTAAATATGTTGTTTCTTTTCATGGGACAACACTGAATATATGACAATTTTATATAATGTAATAAGGTCAGTGTACCTGTGTAAGGTCAGTGTACCAGTGTAAATCTGCCGTCACATCAGATTAAACCACCACACAGCCATTAATGTCCAAACCGCTGCCAACAAAATTGAGCCCATCACTAAGTGAGTAGTGGCTGGATGGTGTACTGGTTAAGGGCTCTGCCTCTGACACAGGAGACCTAGGTTCGAATCTCAGCTCTGCCTGTTCAGTAAGCCAGTAATTCAGTAAGGAGCTCTTTGGGCAAGACTCCCTAACACTGCTACTGCCTACTGAGTGCGCTCTAGTGGCTACCTCGCTAGCGCTTTGAGTCCGACAGGAGAAAAGCGCTATACAAAAAAAAGGTATTATTAAAGGTATTATTAAGTGAAGAATGTCAAAATTCGGCCAAATTAGACATTTTCCCTCCCCTTCAACCCATGCTAAGGGCTCTACCCAACATTGTTAAACCATATAGGACTTTATTCAATTTGCTTTTTCTCCTAGGATATAATTTACTCCTAGTATCAGCTTGCCTGATGTGGGAGGATAACACATAAGGTCTCAGGTGTGTTAAATTTTT
Source organism: Hyperolius riggenbachi (assembly GCF_040937935.1). Classification (NCBI taxonomy): domain Eukaryota; kingdom Metazoa; phylum Chordata; class Amphibia; order Anura; family Hyperoliidae; genus Hyperolius; species Hyperolius riggenbachi. The sequence goes on along the minus strand of NC_090647.1, from coordinate 392,248,000 downwards.
GTGTTGTCGCTCTCACACTTCCTCATCCTGGTTACTGGAAGTTCAACATGGCACCTCATGGCAGAGAACTGTCTGAGGATCTTAAAGTAAACCTGTAATTTTAAACGGAAAGAAATTTAGATACTTACCCCGGTAGAGGAATGCTTTAGAGGCTTCCTACGTCCTTCTCCCGACCCTCTATAAGTACCCCCACTCCAATCCGGCTTGGCCAAACTGTGCAAGCAAAGGGTGTCACTTTGATAGAGATGTCGCGAACCTCCGATTTTCGGTTTGCGAACCGGGTTCGCGAACTTCCGCAGAAGGTTCGGTTCGCGGAAAAATTCGCGAACCACAATAGACTTCAATGGGGAGGCGAACTTTGAAAAATAGAAAAAATTATGCTGGCCACAAAAGTGATGGAAAAGATGTTTCAAGGGGTCTAACACCTGGAGGGGGGCATGGCGGAGTGGGATACATGCCAAAAGTCCCGGTGAAAAATCTGGATGTGACGCAAAGCAGCGTTTTAAGGGCAGAAATCACATTGAATGCTATATTGCAGGCCTAACGTGCTTTCAAACATCTTGCATGTGTATACATCAAACAGGGAGTGTAATTAGAGTACTGCTTCACACTGACACACCAAACTCACTGTGTAACGCACCGCAAACAGCTGTTTGTGTAGTGACGGCCATGCTGGACTACTGCGCAACATGGCGTGATTGCTCTTCCTCACTCAGTGATGTCAGGTAATGTGTGACTTCCTTCTCAACTTTCCATGGCATTGTTAAAAAGCTTACGTTTTGTTTTTAATTTACATTTTCTACTTGCTGTGTACTTGTTCAGTACCGCTACAATGAGAATCCTGTGGAGGCGGGCAAGTCTGCCATTCTGACCCCGGGTAATGGCCGGGGAATGAGAGGTTTGAATCCGGTGTGGAGCCTGAGCAACGGCTACCACTACACATCCAAGGAGGGCAGCGGGCAGGCATGCACGCCCGCCCGCCCCGAGGTAGTGACCAAAAATAACAATACAGGAGGAGGACTTTCGAGGCCCTGCTGTGTATTTGAAATGAATGTACTTTAAATCCTTTAACGAGAACCAGTTATGGCGGGCAAAGATGACACCACATTCCTTTCACGAGAATCATATGGAGGCGGGCAAGTCTGTCATTTGTGACCCCGGGTAATGGCCGGGGAATGAGGGATGGAATCCGGTGTGGAGCCTGAGAAACGGCTACCACTACACATCCAAGGAGGGCAGCAGGTAGACATGCACGCCTGCCCCGAGGTAGTGACCAAAAATAACATTACAGGAGGCGGACTTTCGAGGCCCTGCTGTGTATTTGAAATGAATTAACTTTAAATCCTTTAACGGGAATCCGTTATGGAGGGCAAGTCTGCCATTGTCACCGCGGGGAATGAAGGTTGGATTGCGGCCCGAAGTGGGAGCCTGCTGAGACCCATGCTGTAGCTGCCCTGACCGTGCTTTGCCGACCAGGCATCTGTGGTCAGATGGACCATTGAGCCAGCGGAAGACAAACCCAAGTCGAAAGCATTTGCCAAGAATGTTTTACGGAGGGCAAGTTTTTTTGCCCTTTTTTTAAATTTTTTGAAAATGATAGATGGTTGTATTTTTAAATTGTTTGAAAGTTTAGATGGTTGTATTTTTAAATTGTTTGAAAGTTTAGATGGTTGTATTTTTAAATTGTTTGAAAGTTTAGATGGTTGTATTTTTAAATTGTTTAAAAGTGTATCCATTCTTCCTCCCCCCTACCACGAACAATACCATGGGAACGTGGAGCAGCAGAAGCCCCCTGTGACGGCTGCCACGGTTGTTCTCCGCTGCTTGTCTTTTGAGGGGTGCTTATTTTCCTCAGGTGTTCTTGCCATAGCTGTTTGTGCCTTCTCTCCAGGTGCCTTCGTAAAGCACTTGTCCCTACGTGACAGTTGGCCTTTCCACGGCTCAATTTTTGCTGGCAGAGACAACAGATGGCTTTGCTCCGATCTGAGACACACACGTGAAAAAATTTCCAAACCGCTGAGCCCCCCTGGGCTGATGGCGCTACGGTGGCATCAGCAGCTGACGTTGAAGGGCATGTTGGCTGTCTGGCCATAGCTGGCGATAAATGGCGCCGGACACTGCCCCCAGCTGATTCTGAGGACGAGCTCCCTCTTGTATTGCGTTCCGGAGTTGGAGCCTTTCAACGTCTACCACCACACATCCAGGCAAGGAGGGAAGCAGGCAGGCATGCACGCCCGCCCCGAGGTAGTGACCAAAAATAACAATACAGGACTCAGGAGGACCTTTTGCGGCCCTAATTGAAATGAACTAACTTTAAATCCTTTAACGGGAATCCGTTATGGAGGGCAAGTCTGCCATTGTCACCACGGGGAATGAAGGTTGGATTCCGGCCCGAAGTGGGAGCCTGCTGAGACCCATGCTGTAGCTGCCCTGACCGTGCTTTGCCGACCAGGCATCTGTGGTCAGATGGACCCTTGAGCCAGCGGAAGACAAACCAAGTCGAAAGCATTTGCCAAGAATGTTTTACGGAGGGCAAGTTTTTTTGCCCTTTTTTAAATTTTTTGAAAATGATAGATGGTTGTATTTTTAAATTGTTTGAAAGTTTAGATGGATGTATTTTTAAATTGTTTGAAAGTTTAGATGGTTGTATTTTTAAATTTTTTGAAAGTGTATCCATTCAAGTGCAAGTTATGCACTGACTGCCAGGTATAATGTGCAGTCACAGATGCAGTGAAAGGTATGCAATGACTGCAAACAGCCGTTTGTGTAGTGACGGCCGTGCTGGACTGGTGCGCACCGTGACGAGAGTGCAGGTGATGGTGGCTTTTCAGCCCATATGCTTGCCCGGCTGATGTAGCTGAATGACAGAACAGTGACTTTCCAGCTGATCAAATTTGGTCTGACCACAATGAAGCAACGACCTTAATATCTTTTGTGTGCCACCCCCACCCGAGACACTCAAATAGCCGGCAGTCATTGCTTCATTGTGATGCGCAAGCCCCTTCACCGCGGCAAGGTAATGATCACGAAGGGGGATGGGCACATGTACACGCACCAGAAAAATTAGTGTAGCGGCTGCTGCTAGCAGCGGCCTTAAAAATTCAGGAATCCGCCTAGAGTCCTGGACCCTGTTGGTAGTGGCAGAGAAGGCAGTCAAGCGGCCTGCAGGCAGAGATGCTGTGTGTGGGGAGTGGACTGACTTAGTCTTCGGTCGTGCAGTAGCCCTCCGTGATCCATTCCTCATTCATTTTGATAAAGGTCAGGTACTGAACACTGTCGTGACTTAGGCGACTTCTCTTCTCAGTAACTATGCCTCCAGCTGCACTGAAGGTCCTTTCTGACAGGACGCTTGCGGCAGGGCAAGAGAGAAGTTGTATGGCAAATTGGGACAGCTCTGGCCACAGGTCAAGCCTGCGCAACCAGTAGTCCAAGGGTTCATCGTCGCTTTTCGCAGAGTCTACATCCACACTCAAGGCCAGGTAGTCGGCTACCTGCCGGTCCAGGCGTTGGTGGAGGGTGGATCCGGAAGGACTATGGCGAGGAGTTGGACTAAAGAACGTCCGCATGTCCGACATCACCCTGAGATCGCTGGAGCGTCCTGTTCTTGCCTGCGTGGACTTGGGGGGAGGAGGGTTACTGCCAGTGGTACCTTGATTGCTTTGTGCAGCCACATCACCCTTAAACGCATTGTAAAGCATCATCGACAGCTTGTTCTGCAAGTGCTGCATCCTTTCCGCCTTTTGTTGAGTTGGTAAGAGGTCCGCCACTTTGTGCCTGTACCGAGGGTCTAGTAGCGTGGCCACCCAGTACAGGTCATTCGTCTTGAGTTTTTTGATACGGGGGTCCCTCAACAGGCTGGACAACATGAAAGAGGACATCTGCACAAAGCTGGATGCAGAGGTACTCTCCATCTCCTCTTGCTCTTCCTCAGTGACGGGACGCAACTCCTCTTCCTCCCCCCAGCCACGAACAATACCATGGGAACGTGGAGCAGCAGAAGCCCCCTGTGATGGCTGCCGCGGTTGTTCTCCTTCCGCCGCCTCTTCCTCCTCCACAGAAACACCTTCCTCATCATCACCATCATCAGAGTCTGACTCCTCTCCTTCCCCACACGACTCCTCTTCTTCCTCCTCCTCCCCCCTCTGTGCTGCCGCCGGTGTTGTGGAAACATTGGGTTCGTGTGTAAATGGCTCCAATGAATCCTGCTGCCCTAACTCTTCTTGTTCACGCTCCTCCACAGCTGTATCCACCACTCTACGCACAGCACACTCCAGGAAGTAGGCGTAGGGGATCAAGTCGCTGATGGTGCCCTCATCGCGACTCACCAGTTTGGTCACCTCCTCAAAGGGCTCCATGACCCTGCATGCATTTCGCATCAGTGTCCAGTTGTTGGGCCACAACATCCCCATCCTCCCAGATTGTGTCCTTGTACTGTAATGATACAAGTACTGGGTGACGACTTTCTCCTGGTCTAGCAGGCGAGAGAACATCAGCAGGGTGGAATTCCAGCGAGTCGGGCTATCGCAAATCAGGCATCTCACCGGCAAGTTGTTTCTACGCTGAATCTCTGCAAAGCGTGCCATGGCCTTGTAAGAGCGCCTGAAATGCCCACACAACTTCCTGGCCTGCTTCAGGACGTCCTCTAAGCCTGGGTACTTGGACACAAATCTTTGAACGACCAGATTAAGCACATGTGCCATGCAGGGTATGTGTGTCAGCTTTCCCAAATTCAACGCAGCAATGAGATTGCTGCCGTTGTCACACACCACGTTGCCGATCTCAAGCTTGTGCGGGATCAGCCATTGCTCCACCTGTTTGTTAAGAGCAGCCAGGAGAGCTGCTCCAGTGTGACTCTCCGCTTTCAGGCAAGACATGTCTAACACTGCATGACACCGTCGCACCTGGCATGCAGCATAGGCCCTGGGGTGCTGGGGCTGTGTAGCTGGGGAGGAGATGGCGGCACCAGCCAAGGAGGAGGAGGAGGAGGATGACGACAGCGAAGCGGTGATAGCAGGTGGAGAGGAGGTGGCTGGAGGTCTGCCTGCAAGCCGTGGAGGTGTGACAAGTCGGTCCTCTGCGCAGCCACGTACTCCCTGCTTGCTGCCATTGGTCACCAGGTTGACCCAATGAGCTGTGTATGTAATGTTGTGGCCCTGCCCGTGCTTGGCAGACCAGGCATCCATGGTCAGGTGGACCCTTGACCCAACGCTGTGTGCCAGAGATGACACCACTTGCCTCTCAACTGCACGGTACAGTTTGGGTATGGCCTTTTGAGAAAAATAATTGCGGCCTGGTATCTTCCACTGCGGTGTACCAATGGCCAATAACTTACGGAAAGCCTCCGACTCCACCAGCTTGTATGGTAATAGCTGGCGAGCTAATAGTTCCGCCACGCCAGCTGTCAGACGCCGGGCAAGAGGGTGACTGGCAGACATTTGCTTCTTCCGCTCAAATACTTCCTTCACGGACAGCTGGGTACTGCTGTGGGCAGAGGAGAAGGAACCGCTCAAGGGAAGAGGCGGTGTGGAGGAGGGTGGCTGTGAAGGTGCAAGGGAGAAAGTGAATGAAGACGATGCACCTGAAGGAGGAAGAGGAGAAGGAGTTTGGCTTGTCTTTTGAGGAGTGCTGCTTTTACTCAGGTGTTCTTGCCATAGCTGTTTGTGCCTTCTCTCTAGGTGCCTTCGTAAGGCACTTGTCCCTACGTGAGAGTTGGCCTTTCCACGGCTCAATTTTTGCTGGCAGAGACAACAGATGGCTTTGCTCCGATCTGAGACACACACGTGAAAAAATTTTCAAACCGCTGAGCCCCCCTGGGGTGATGGCGCTACGGTGGCATCAGCAGCAGCTGACGTTGAAGGGCATGTGTGCTCCCTGGCCATAGCTGGCGATACATGGCACCGGACACTGCCCCCAGCTGTTTCTGAGGACGAGCTCCCTCTGCTTCTATCATGGAGTCGTCTCCTCCTACTCCTCTCTGACTCCTCCTCTGAACTGTCCCCCTGGTCATCTCCTCTACCGGGAACATATGTGGTATCCATATAATCGTCATAATAATCCTCCTGGCCAGCTGCGCTTTCCTCAGACACCTCCTCAAGTGCACCAACTTCAGGTGGTCCACCATCATCCCCATCCACACACGTTACGTCCATACTATCGCCACCTAACTCAGACGTATGAGGTGGTGTACCTGCGCCTTCTTGTTGTTGTTGCAGTAGTGGCTGGGAATCAGTGATTTTACCACCACCACCAAATAACTCCTGCGAAGTGTCAAATGCAGCGGATGTGGTGCTTGTTGTAGCGCTGGTGGCTGCGGGAGATGAGGTGTTCTGTGTTAAATACTCAATCACCTCCTCACGATTTTGGGAAGTGATGGCACGTGCCTTCTTCTGAGCACTGTATTTTGGGGCAGGTCCGCATGAAATCACAGCAACACCACCTCGCACAGCCACAGACCTGCCGGTGCCTGGTGGCCTTCCTCTGGGTCTGCCTCTACCTCTTCCTCTACCTGGTTTGTCCATTTTGTCTATCTCGGGGGTATGCTAGCTATATGCAGTGAGGTGGGTTCTCACTCAACACAACAGGTAGTTAGATGCAGTGAGGTGGCCAGGTGGGTTCACACTCAACACAACAGGTAGTTAGATGCAGTGAGCTGGGTTCACTCAACAGTAAAGGTACTTAAGATGCAGTGAGGTGGGTTCTCACTCAACACAACAGGTAGTTAGATGCAGTGAGGTGGCCAGGTGGGTTCACACTCAACACAACAGGTAGTTAGATGCAGTGAGCTGGGTTCACTCAACAGTAAAGGTACTTAAGATGCAGTGAGGTGGGTTCTCACTCAACACAACAGGTAGTTAGATGCAGTGAGGTGGCCAGGTGGGTTCACACTCAACACAACAGGTAATTAGATGCAGTGAGCTGGGTTCACTCAACACAAGGCTAGGTATATGCAGTGATGAGGTGGGTTAAGTAAACACAACATGTACTGGGTAGTTAGATGCAGTGAGCTGGGTTCACTCAACAGTAAAGGTACTTAAGATGCAGTGAGGTGGGTTCTCACTCAACACAACAGGTAGTTAGATGCAGTGAGGTGGCCAGGTGGGTTCACACTCAACACAACAGGTAGTTAGATGCAGTGAGCTGGGTTCACTCAACAGTAAAGGTACTTAAGATGCAGTGAGGTGGGTTCTCACTCAACACAACAGGTAGTTAGATACAGTGAGGTGGCCAGGTGGGTTCACACTCAACACAACAGGTAGTTAGATGCAGTGAGCTGGGTTCACTCAACACAACGCTAGATATATGCAGTGATGATGTGGGTTAAGTAAACACAACAGGTACTGGGTAGTTAGATGCAGTGAGCTGGGTTCACTGAACAGTATACAGTAAAGGTACTTAAGATGCAGTGAGGTGGGTTCTCACCCAACACAACAGGTAGTTAGACTTAGATGCAGTGAGCTGGGTTCACTCAACACAAAGCTAGGTATATGCAGTGATGAGGTGGGTTAAGTAAACACAACAGGTACTGGGGTATATGCAGTACTGGGTAGTACAATGTGCAGCTCCCTGTCACACACACAGACAGTCAGTCACTGAATGTGCTGGGCTGCTGGCAGTGGCACACACACTATCAATTAGCAAGGCTGTGCATGCAACAAACGTGTCAGAAAAAAAATGTACAGGTTGAGCTCTGAAAAGAGCTGTTGCTGGGTGCTTTAAAAGCAATATTAATCAGTCAGGAACAAGCAAAGCAGTCTAGAACCTAACTAATCTGTCCCTAAGAGAAAAAGTCTGCAGCAGCTGTCCCTTTCCTCTCTCTAGCAGGCACACGAGTGACTGTAATGGCCGCCAGAGGCTGCCTTATATAAGGGGGGGGGGGGGACTCTAGGGCTTACTGTAGCCTGAATGGCTACAATGTGCCTGCTGACTGTGATGCAGAGGGTCAAAGTTGACCCTCATAGTGCATTATGGGGCGAATCGAACTTCCGGAAAAGTTCGCCTGGCGCAGGCGAACGCGAACCCCCAATGTTCGCCTGGAACCGTTCGCCGGCGAACCGTTCGGTACACCTCTACACTTTGAGCCCTATTTGTATTCAAGACCACATTTACATGACCAGGGGATTTTGATTGCACATCAGCAGTAGTCACTGTGGTTTCCACATGGGCACTTATGTCCTTCCGCAGGTAGCTTTCTCTCACTCCCACTTTAAACTCTCCAGCTTGGATGTGGAGTATAATTCACTACAGAGCACTTACATCACCTGGCATCTAAGGTGTTTAAAATCAGGTAAGCTTCTGGGAAACAGGGGTGTGTGTTTTTTGAGTGCAGCCCGTAGATTGAGCACTTGTTTGGGTCATGATCACCTGTTTTTGTGCAAGTGTAGTATGGTGGCCAAGACCAAACATACAGTATAGAACCCCACTGTATGTTCTTTGCCACCATTTTACATTTAGGCCTTGCCATGTTTGACCACCTAACTTGAGTGCAAATGCTCAGCATCATATCCAGAGATTGTTTTTTGCAAAGAGACTTATGACTGCTAGCAACATTACTGCAAAGTTTGAAGGGATAGGGTGTCAGCCTTTAAGTGCTCGGACCTTACGCAACACACCGAATAAAATTGGTCTGCATGGCTGATATCCTAGAAGGAAGCCTCTTCTAAAGATGATGCACAAGAATGCCCACAAACAGTTTGCTGAAGGCAAGCAGGCTAGGGACATGGATTACTGGAACCATATCAGAGATAAACTTATTTGGTTCAGCATGTGTGGTAACAAAAAGGTGAGCAGTACAAAGGCAACAGTGTCTTGCATACAGTCAAGTATGATTTCTGGCTGCATATATTCTTCCAGCACTGGGTACCTACAGTTTACCGAGTGAACCATGATTGCCAAAATGTAGTGTGTCATACTGAAGCAGTGCATGATCCCCTCATTTCTAAAACTTGGTGAGAAGGTAGTATTCTTACATGATAATAACACGAAACACACCTCCAAGACAACCACTGTCTGCCTCAGAAACGGAGGGTAAAGTTGCTGGACTATCCAAGCATGTCTTCAGACCTAAACCACTTTGAGTATCTATGAAGCATCTTAAACATCCCAAGGCAAAAATGAGAAACTCAATGCTGCAACACAAAATTATGCAAGACCAGGGAGTCAACCAGCCAACACCCGAACCCTCTAAAGGTATAGCTTCAACACAACACAAGAAAGGCTGGGTCTCGACCTGGATTCAGGCTAGTTGGCAAATGTATTGCAAGGGCCACAGTGTAGAGCATGACATTTCAACCTGTGCGGTCTTTATCGAGTGCCTACAGAACAGAATGATTGCCACATTTAAGTGCAACATAATTAGCATAAAAACACCAATTGGATCAATGGGTGGACACAATACTTAAAGAGACAGGCTACATGGTTAGTCAAAGGGAGATGCTCATAGAAAACATTTCAAATTAAAAATTCTCAATCTCCTTCAGTCCATAAGAAATGAGATTTCCAAGGTTTCAACTCTGCAGTGAGGGTGTAGACCCCCACACCTACTTGTTGCGCAGAGAAAGCAGATGGATCAGTGATCTTGGAATGCTCACCAAATGAAAATTTTAATTTGAAATGCTTTCTATGAGCATCTCTTTTTGACTAACAATGTAACCTGTCTCTTAAGTATTGTGCCCACCCAATGGGTGTGTTTTATGCTATGTTGCACTTAAATGTGATTGTTGCACAGTCATTCTGTAAGCACTTGATAAAGGCTGCACAGGTCAAAATGTGCTCTGCACTGTGGCATTTTCAATAGATCGGCCAGTTGGCCTAAATCCAGGTTGAGACCGAGCCTTTCTTTTCTTGCATCCTAAACATCCACCAGCTTCATTATGGTGGAGTGGAGGAGGATTCCAGTTGCAACCTGTATAGCTCTAGTGAAGTCCACACTGAAGAGAGTTAAGGCAGTGCTGGAAAGTATTGATGTTCAGACAAAATAGTGTCACCGTTGCCAGCATTTTAGAGATTAATGGCTGTGTGTTGAGTTATTTTGGTGTGTCAGCAAATTCAAACTGTTATGCAAGCTGTACACTGACTATTTTATATTGCATCAAAGTGTCATATCTTCAGTATTATCTCACAAAAAGATATAATAAAATATGTACAAAAATGTGAGAGGTGTACTCACTTTTGTGAGATACTGTCAATAATATCATGTATACCAGTAAAAAGTTTATTTTACTGTTGAGGTTTTTACATGCTCTTTAAAGCTTTGTGTGTCTGCAATTGGTCCTTTGAATTACTATGTGCTTACTTGATTCATTCACTTTGTCATGACTTCAGGCATAAGTATGCCAAAGTTATGTTGCATTAGGACTAATAAATATTGATTTCAGGAAACAAACAAACCAAAAAAAAAACATATTTGATATAACCTGCACACAAATATATACTGTAAGATTTATTCTCACATAGGATTAAAACAATTTAAAAAAGATTCTGACGTAGTGAGTGTTTTTTTGCGTTAAGCTAAAATAACTTCTATAACTTCTCTATACAGGTAATCACAGCTTTGGAGCAGGATGAACAGGGACAACGACAGCGCTTAGCCTATAAAGTGGAGCAGCTTATAGCAGCCATGAGTTTTGGCAGCTGAATATGCAATCAAAGGAGACAAACAACTGACAAAGACTTTTAGAGTGCAGAGCTGCAAGAATGCCCTTGACATTCCTTCCAACTGTGAACATTTTCTAAGTACCAGTAAGACCAACTGAATGTGTCACAGAAGGAATGGGGAAAGCACCAATCACTCCCACCATTCCTAAGAACCTAAAGATATGGACATCTTCACAAGCTCAATAGCTTCCTGGATTGCATGGTCTATGTATATTATGAGACTACTTAGCAAGAAGACGGCACTACTTTGTATGTTGATTTTGTTGGTTGTTTAGCTTGCTTTCTCCTTAAATAACGTTTTGTAATATTATAATACACTTATTTATTTCTTCCTCGAATGCGTGTGAGGTGTGTGAAAACATTTTTTACCTCTAAATTAGAAGAAAGAACATTTTCATAGAAGACCACTTTTCCTTGTTATTCACTGGTTATATAATATACAACTTTAAAAATGTGAATACTGTGTAACTTGTCACCACTGCCAGCGAGACTACTTAAAGGACAACCGAGGTGGCATGATGAGATAGACATGTGTATGTATAGTGCCATGCACACAAATAACTTTTACTTTTTTACTTTCTCTGCCTGAAAGGGTTAAACATCAGTTATGCAAGTCATAGTTTCTGTCCGGGTCGGAACCAGGTCAGACTATAGCTTAACCCTCACTGATAAGTAATTACAGCCATAAAATACTTTCCTGCCAGTAAATGGCTTCTGAGAGCAGGAAAGAGATAAAAAAGAGACAATGAAACAGTAAAAACTTAAAAACTAGATTTATACAAGAAATAAAAATGGGGATTGTCTAAAAAAAAGTCATTTTTAGGAGAAGAAGGATAGATACAGTGCTGCCCATAATTATTCATACCCCTAGCAATTTTTGACTTATAGTTACTTTTATTCAACTAGCAAGTATTTTTTTTTTTTTTTTTTTTTTTTTTTTACGGGAAATTACATAGGTGTCTCCCAAAAGATAATAAGACGATGTACAGGAGGCATTATTGTGGAAAATACATTTTTCAGATTTTATGTACATTTGAGCAAAAAGTGTCCAGTCCAAAATTATTCATACCCTTCTCAATAATCAATAGAAAAGCCTTTATTGGCTATTGCAGCAATCAAACACTTCCTATAATTGCAGACTAGCTTTTTCTATGTCTCCACAGGTATTTTTGCCCATTCATCTTTACCAATGAGCTCCAAACCTTTCAGGTTGGAGGGTCTTCTTACCTTCACCCTTATCTTTAGCTCCCTCCACAGTTTCTCAATTGGATTCAAGTCAGGACTCTGGCTGGGCCACTTCAAAACATTAATGTTGTTGTCTGCTAACCATTTCTTCACCACTTTTGCTGTGTGTTTTGGGTCATTGTCATGCTGCAATGTCCACTGGTGCCCAAGGCAAAGTTTCTATGCAGACTGCCTGATGTTGTCGTTGAGAATCTTCATGTTTTGTTCTTTTTTCATGGTGCCGTTTACTGTGATTAGGTTCCCTGGTCCATTGGCTGAAAAACAGCCCCAAAGCATTAGGTTCCAACTACCATGTTTGACAGTGGGGATGGTGTTCTTTGAGTTAAAGGCTTTTTCTTTTTTCTTTTTTACGCCAAATGAACAAAACATCATTGTGACCAAGCAAATCAACTTTTGTTTCATCTGACCATAACATAGAAGACCAGAAGTCTTCTTATTTGTCCAGATGAGCATTTGAAAAGCCCAAGCGAGCTTTTGTTTGCCTTATCTGGAGAAGTGGCATCCTCATTGGTCTGTGAAACATAGAAGTGTGCATGTTCGTTGAATTGTCTGCCTTGAGACATTGCCACCAGCAGAGCCCAGCTTCATCAGGATGGCCTTGGTGGTGATCCTTGGATTATTTTTCACCTCTCTCAGCACAGGTGTCACTTTTGGCTTCTGACCACATCCTCTAAGATTTTCCACAGTGCAGAACATCTTGTATTTTTAATAATACTTTGTACTGTAGCCACTGGAACTTGAAAACATTTATAAATAGCCTTGTAGCCCTTTCCTGACTTGTGAGCAGCCACAATGCGCAGCCGCAGGTCCTCACTGAGCTCCTTTTGTCTTAGCCATGACTATCCACAAACCAACTGCAGAGAGCTGCTGTTTTCACCTGTTCAGTTGATTACAACAGCTAATCTCAATCAGAGTAATTAAGATGCTTTAGAACAGCTTGAACTATTTGGAATGGTACAGAAATTTTGGATTTTCCCACAGACTGTGACAGTTTGTGAAGGGTATGAATAATTTTGGTCTGGACACTTTTTGCTCAAATGTAAATAAAAGCTGAGAAATTAAAAATAGCATACAATTGTGTGCATAGCACACCCTTTACGGATCATACAAGAAAAAACCTGAACCCGTTATTGCAAAAATATGAAACAATTTATTGATCCAATTATAAAAATAGTGCAGTGCACGTCTCATACGTGCTAACCCCCCATAACATAGCTCAACCCGGGAACCTCCACCACTAATACCATAATACCCCACAAGCATGGGAGAAAAACCACCTCAGGCAAGTCTCCCTGCTAATATCTCCAAGTGCACTGTAATTGCAGGCCTGCAGTATAAAGTTGTCTATGCCTATTGCCTAATGCAATCCACCAGCCTTCTACAAAACTCTCAAGGGGATCTAGAACGTCTCCTCCACGGAGCTTTCCTTCATAGCAACATATATAAAGGCTAATGCTAATGCACCTTAAAGAGAACACGAGGTGTGTTTAAAGAATATTATCTGCATACAGAGGCTGGATCTGCCTATACAGCCCAGCCTCTGTTGCTATCCCAAACCCCCCTAAGGTCCCCCTGCACTCTGCAATCCCCCATAAATCACAGCCGTGCTGTGAGGCTGTGTTTACATCTGTAGTGTCAGTCTCGCCTGCTCCCCCGCCTCCTGCATAGCTCTGGCCCCTGCCCCCATCCCTTCCCTCCAATCAGCAGGGAGGGAAGGGATGCAGGCAGGGACCGGAGTTCTGCAGGAGGCGAGGAGAGCAGCAGACTATAGAGATAAACACTATAGAGATAAACACAGCCAGCTCTGACAAGCTGTTTGTCAGCAGCGTGGCTGTGATTTATGAGGGATTGCAGAGTGCAGGGGGACCTTAGGGGGGTTTGGGATAGCAGCAGAGGCTGGGCTGTATAGGCAGATCCAGCCTCTGTATGCAAATAACATTCTTCAAGCCCACCTCGGGTTCTCTTTAAGCAGGCAGTTCATATCAGCGCAATCATGTTTACAGTCCAATCCTTTGCCGGCACTTGGCTATCAAGATAAATCCGTGGGTATAAAGCGTACTTACCCAGCACCTTCCTAGGTGTTTCCTGAAGTGGTGTGCTTCCGCGTCTGAGCAAATTAGCCGGGTCACCATTCATATGCTTTACCCCGCTCCGGTTGCGGGGGAATTAGTCAACAGGTTGGCATCAGTTGCTTGACCTCTGCCAGGGACTTCTCCCTATGCAGGGAAAGTCTTAGTATACAGTCTGGGAGACTCGCAATCGCCTCTCTCCACTTGGTACTGCCTGATAAACTTGAACGCTGCGGCTAGCGTGGGGAATCCCCTCCAGCATCCGGCTGATGTCACCTTTCCCTTAGGATTTCATCTGCGAGCCAGCCTTCATAAGAATCAAAAGCACTTTGCATCACCATCTTGTGAACATTTATAGTGCATTGCAGGATTTTACTTCCCCTCACAAAGGTTGTTTGACTCTTTTCCTGCCATATGCTTTCCTCAATCCATGGATGCAAATAACATGCATATATGTACCATTTTGTCTTCCTCATAATTACATCATACTGGGGGAGGGAGAGTGGAGGGGAGAAAAGAAAACCAGACCCCATGTCCCTAACAACATACACACTACCCCTAACATCCTGATACTAAAATTTATTTTACCAAGAGAAACATGGGCCACAATCACAAAAACACTTTTGAGTTCAAGTCCAAGTTCAAACCCCTCGGTACCAAACTGTTACATCTGAAAATACACATACACTCTTTCTGATACAAAATTGTGTGAAAGTCACCCCGCCTCCCACTTATTTGCAACATATAGATACCTCTGTATCTCAAACCTTCTGGATTTCCCTGATGGAGTTCTTCAAAATGTACTGCAAGGGGGCTGGATTTCTCCTTCTTCTTTATATCTTTTACGTGTTCCATTTAGAATGCTGAGTAGTGTCTAAACTGCAAATATTAGATAATGATGCAAGGTTATAAAAAACACTATATAACTGAAAATAAAAATATTAGAATATTTTCTTTGCTACTAAAATTCTAGTAATACTTTACATCCCAAGCATTTAAACATTCCCTTTAAGGTGCTTATTTGTGGAGTCACTATTTCACTTCTTACCAATATGTCACTGAGATTTCTACATCTAACCATTATTTGTGGTACATTTTCCACTATTTAGCGATCCAACAACAATACTCCCCAGTTTTTATTTAAAATTTTACGCAACTGCTGCCAGTGGCTTCCATACCTCTTCATTTGCTTCCAAGATGGCGCTGAGCCAGCAGCCACGGCCACAGGGCTCCGGCACCTAACTTCTCTTTTCTCCCCTTAATTGCCGGTATGCCTTGCCAATACCATCTGTGAGGTCCGCAATCAGCCCCGCTCTCCAGCGGGCAAATGACCGGAGGTCGGGCTCTCCCCCGCACCCCGCATTCGATTGGTGCTCGGCAGCTCTCGGGAGCTCTACACAAGTCCGCTCAGCTGATCCTAGCCACGTGACACGGGTATCCGGCTCCAGCAGCAGCTTTGTCTCAGCACGATCAGCCACAACACCGGCAGTCTGGCGTAAAGAGAACCCCATCCTCAGTGCTCATGCAGTGGCTCTGGCACAAAGAGGGATCCAACACACACCACCTCTGTTCCTGCCTCGCCAGCCTGGACAAACTGTGTCCCTTCACCGCTGCCTCCCGACCCTCTTTCCACTGCCACACCGGGATGCCACAGCATGGCCAATGCAGCCCCGGCCCACACATGGAGGTCCCAGCTGAGCACAGGGCAATCCAGGACTGCACTAACAAGAGCCTCCATCACAGCATCAGGTCAGACTCCGCCATATAGGCTCAGGCCTGTACCACAGCCCAGCAGCCACCGCATGGCATCCAAGCACTTCTTTCAACCACTTGCGGAAGATGGTCACAACTAGGCCAGCCTAAATGCTGCAGCTCTCCCACCTCCTTTGATACCAATTCCTTCTGATGGCAACCCTGTGCACCGCTAGTATCCACAGTAGCCATGGAGCAAAATCGACCAGACCAGCCAAACGGGACTCCTAAATGGCCAGGTCATGCCGCAATCCTTAGGGGACTCTTGTATGTGTACTGTATCTACTGTATGTAGCTAATGTATATCTGCTCTCTATCTCTCTCCTTTCGCTCCTTCTTTTTTCTCGGTCTTTCTCACTACCTGCATTTTTCCAAGACATGCGGTGGGGTGTCTGTTATTGCTGCAGATCAGTTGAGCGCCGCACAGAGCGTAGTAGGCAGCTCCGCTCGACATAGCACTCAGACTAACCCATCTAGCTGAATGTTTTGTGTATTATGCAACATTTAATATACAGTACTAAGACGACTGCTTGTATATCTCTCTTGTATATCTCTGAAACTACTTTGTGTATTTCTATGATTTTGCTGTTACCATCACCGACCCTGTATGTGCCAAAAATAATTCCGGGTACAACCCCCGTTGTACTTGGCGAAATAAATTATTCTGATTCTGATTTTGGAGACAACTATGTCATTTGCCGTCAAAAAATTGCTTGCTGGTTGAATAAAAGTAACTTTAAGTCAAAATTTGCCAGGGGTATGAATAATTATGGGCAGCACTGTACAATTGTTTTGTTTCACCTCGGATGTCCTTTAAGGAGGTATCCTTTATCGTTTCATTGAGAACATTAAAACTGTACTAAAGGGTTACATAAATTGTACAAGATAATTCAGTTTTAAATTCCTGTTACCAAGAGTCATTCTAAAGAAATGATCAGTGTTTATAAACAAACATTTTACTAAGTGTCCATATGCTGATACAGTACTTCCAATACATTTTTTTTGTGGAGGTATAAAAATACAAAGAATAAATGGGACATAACCTAATTATGAACTCTGGTCTTTGCAATCATTCATACAACAACAAATTTAGATTGATTTGAAGTTGTTTCTTGCAGTCAAACCATCCCCACACCTTAACATTCTATACTTTATTAATTACAATACTTTATTAATTAATACTTGGTTGATAGTTGCATAGATACTGAGGCTGAAAAAGACATGTCCTTCAAGCAGGGCCAGGACAAGGTTTGCACTAAAATTGGAGATTCCAAAATAGATTCCAAAATGTGCCCTTTCTGAATTGGGCATGCCCCAGTATAGGTAGCAAATGAGCCAGAAATACCCCCTTCCCAGTTCAGATATCCAGATGTGCCCCCAGTATTAGGTAGGTTCCCTATCCCCAGCTTAGGTTGTCAGATGTGCCCCAGTATTAAGGGGCATTAAGGAGTAGGGATGTCGCGACTTCGCCACAAATGTTAGTGAACTGCCATAGACTTCAATGGGCAGGTGAATTTTAAAACCTATAGGGACTGTTTCTGGCCACAAAAGTGATGGAAAAGTTGTCTCAGGGGACCCCTTGAAACAACTTTTCCATCACTTTTGTGGCCAGAAACAGTCCTTATAGGTTTTAAAATTGGACTTTTGGATCTCCCTTCGGCATGCTATGGTCCAAGTTTTAGACCTAACACCTGGACCATAGCATGCCGGAGGGAGATCCAAAAGTCCCACCAAAAATTACGTAGACAACACATTGTAAATCCGCTGTCTCTTGCACATATAAATATTTTATTTGTTGCCTTGGCTGTTACTTGCTATGACATTGACATTTAAAAACAGACACAATTTAAAAATACTACCTGGCCAGGAGTGCTAATGATACTTCTAAAGGGGCCTAACCAACTCAATTGTGCGGTGCGATCGCCCAGCCGAAGCCTATGCTGAAAGCAGCGCACTGAGTCTGGTTATATTGGGCTCTCTGCCACTACCAATACACCAAACACTGTGAGATGTTGTTCCTATGGAATATGCTCAACCCGTGGGATCTAACAAGGCTCTTTTTTTGTCTCCAAATTGCTTCACTGTGAGCTGATATACACGTATACTGGGAGTTGAAGAAATTGTGGGCTTGCAATGATGTAAGAGATCCTAGGTACACAGCGCTATTGTCAAATGCTGAAGCTTGTATCTGTCCTACGAAGCAGCTGCCTCTACGGCTTCTGTACTTGCGTGGTAGGTGGTGATACTTTGTCTTTCTTAGACTTAGTGGTCAAAAAGCAAAACGGTAGTCTAGCGACATGTACCTACCGTAAACCGA
Source organism: Hyperolius riggenbachi (assembly GCF_040937935.1). Classification (NCBI taxonomy): domain Eukaryota; kingdom Metazoa; phylum Chordata; class Amphibia; order Anura; family Hyperoliidae; genus Hyperolius; species Hyperolius riggenbachi. The sequence goes on along the minus strand of NC_090647.1, from coordinate 392,229,964 downwards.
CAGCAGGGAATACTCTGCTACATTATTCTAGCTTCCATCTCCCATCGCAAAAAAGAGCCACCCCTAAGGGGCAGTTTACAAGAATCAAGCGCAACTGTTCCCACAATGAGGATTATCTCAGAAAAGCATGTGATTTAAAAACTCGATTTAAAGAGCGAGGTTATCCCAAACGTCTGATAGACGAGGCGGAAGAATCAGTAGCAGGAAAAGATAGGAATTCTCTGATTGTTAGTAAGAAGAAAAGGAAAAAAGAGTACCCTGAAAGTAAGGAAGTAATAAGATTTGTATCTGATTTTGGACCATATTGGTACGACATCCAGAAATCGTTCCAGAAACACTGGCATGTGCTCATGCTGGACACTGAAATAAAAAAACGAGTCGGAGACAGACCCTTTATGACGGCTCGTAGAGCTAAGAATTTGAAAGATCATCTGGTGAGGTCGGAATTCCATTCCTCTCAAACTGCCACCTGGTTGGACAGATAGCCAAGGAGAGAGGGGATGTTCCCCTGTGGCTCATGCGTCAATTGCAGATATGCTGAGAGAAGTAGAAGCTTTACAAACCACGATGGCACAGTGTCGTTTGAAATAAGAGACAATATTAATTGCAACTCAACACGAGTAATATATGCTATTAGATGTCCTTGCAATCTTTTATACATAGGAAAGACAAAAAATTGCTTAAGCAGACGCATAGGTGACCATGTGGGTAACATCCGTAATGGAGACATGGACAGTCCTTTGGGTAAGCATTTTAAAGATCATCATAATGGAAAACCAGATGGTCTTACATTTAAGGGCATTATAAAACAACATATCCCCTTTCGGGGTGGCGACATTGAAAAGGGACTATATAAAATTGAGCAAACATGGATCTACCGTTTAGGAACATTATCGCCCAAGGGATTAAACACAGATTTTAATCTGGCCTATTTTCTGTGAATGAACGGCATGTTCCTTTAAATATGAAGCAGATGATATGATAATAGCAATCTAGCGAAAGCTACACAGCATGTCTACATAATATAGTTGATACAACTTATATGAGGCAGAATTCCTTATAGTTACATAGTTACATAGTTACTTTGGTTGAAAAAAGACATACGTCCATCGAGTTCAACCAGTACAAAGTACAACTCCAGCCTGCTCCCTCACATATCCCTGTTGATCCAGAGGAAGGCGAAAAAACCCTTACAAGGTAAAAATTCCTTCCCGACTCCAGATGGCAATCAGATAAAATCCCTGGATCAACATCATTGGCATTACCTAGTAATTGTAGCCATGGATGTCATTCAACGCAAGGAAAGCATCTAAGCCCCCTTTAAATGCAGGTATAGAGTTTGCCATAACGACTTCCTGTGGCAATGCATTCCACATCTTAATCACTCTTACTGTAAAGAACCCTTTCCTAAATAAATGGCTAAAACGTTTTTCCTCCATGCGCAGATCATGTCCTCTAGTCCTTTGAGAAGGCCTAGGGACAAAAAGCTCATCCGCTAAGCTATTATATTGCCCTCTGATGTATTTATACATGTTAATTAGATCTCCTCTAAGGCGTCTTTTCTCTAGACTAAATAAACCCAGTTTATCTAACCTTTCTTGGTAAGTGAGACCTTCCATCCCACGTATCAATTTTGTTGCTCGTCTCTGCACCTGCTCTAAAACTGCAATATCTTTTTTGTAATGTGGTGCCCAGAACTGAATTCCATATTCCAGATGTGGCCTTACTAGAGAGTTAAACAGGGGCAATATTATGCTAGCATCTCGAGTTTTTATTTCCCTTTTAATGCATCCCAAAATTTTGTTAGCTTTAGCTGCAGCGGCTTGGCATTGAGTACGATTATTTAACTTGTTGTCGATGAGTACTCCTAAGTCCTTCTCCAAGTTTGATGTTCCCAACTGTATCCCATTTATTTTGTATGGTGTTAGACCATTGGTACGACCAAAATGCATGACTTTACATTTGTCAACATTGAATTTCATCTGCCATGTATGTGCCCATATAGCCATCCTATCCAGATCCTGTTGCAATATAACACTATCTTCCTTAGAGTTGATGATTCTGCACAATTTTGTATCATCTGCAAAAATAGCAACATTGCTCACTACTGTATCCACTAGGTCATTAATAAATAAATTGAAGAGCACTGGACCCAGTACAGACCCCTGTGGGACCCCACTGCTAACAGTCTCCCATTTTGAGTATGATCCATTGACCACAACTCTTTGTTTTCTGTCCATTAGCCAGTTCCCTATCCAAGCACACAGACTCTTCCCCAGTCCTTGCATCCTCATCTTTTGCACCAGACTTTTGTGGGGAACAGTGTCGAAGGCCTTAGCAAAGTCTAAGTATATCACATCTACAGCATTCCCAATATCCATATTAGCATTCACTACCTCATAAAAGCTGAGCATGTTAGTCAAACAGGACCTGTCTTTAGTAAACCCATGTTGATGCTGAGAAATAAGATTATTTTCTACTATGAAGTCATGTATAGTATCTCTTAGTAACCCCTCAAATAGTTTGCATACAACTGATGTTAAGCTTACAGGTCTATAATTTCCTGGATCTGATTTTTTGCCCTTCTTAAATAATGGGAAAACGTGGGCTGTACGCCAATCCACTGGGACTCTGCCAGTTGCAAGAGAGTCACAAAAGATAAGATAAAGGGGTTTATCTATAACTGAACTTAATTCCCTTAGGACCCGAGGATGCATGCCATCCGGGCCAGGTGCCTTGTCTATTTTTAATTTATTTAGTCTTGCCTTTACTTCTTCCTGCGTTAAGTATTTAATATTACAGTTAGAAGATTGAGACTCTTCCGCCTCTGTAATTTGCAACAGTGCTGTTTCCTTTGTAAAGACAGAAGCAAAGAAAGCATTTAATAACTCTGCCTTACCTTGGTCATCCACCATTGAGTTTCCACCTTCATCCTTTAGGAGTCCTATACAGTCAACCTTTCTTTTTTTAGAGTTGATGTACTTGTAAAACTTTTTTGGGTTAGATTTGATATCCCTAGCGATTTGATTTTCAGCTTCGATCTTTGCCAGCCTAATTTCTTTTTTACAATTTTTATTGCACTCCTTGTAATTGCTGAGTGCAGCCTCGGACCCCTCCTGTTTTAGGACCTTATAGGCATTCTTTTTCCTCTTCATTTTATCTCTAACCTTTCTATTCATCCATAGAGGCCTTTTTTTATTCCTAGACATTTTGTTTCCATATGGGATATACATACTACAATATTGATTGAGAATACGTTTAAAAGCTTGCCATTTCCCTTCAGTGTCGTCCCCTTGTAGTACATTATCCCAGTTCACCAAACTTAGTGCCTGCCTAATTTGATTGAACTTTGCTTTTCTAAAATTCATAGTTTTAGTGGTCCCGCTGCCCCGTGGCCTATCAGTCACCAGATCAAACGTTATCATGTTGTGATCACTATTTCCCAAATGTTCTTGAACCTGCACATTTGTTACATTATCTGGTCTATTCGAAATGATCAGATCCAGTAACGCATTCCCCCTTGTTGGTTCCGTTACCATTTGAGTCAAGTAATTGTCCTGTAGTGCTGCCAGAAATCTGCTGCTTTTACCAGAATGGGTAGCCTCAATACCCCAGTCAATGTCTGGAAAGTTGAAGTCGCCCATAACTATGACCTCATTTTTACTTGCCGCTTTTTCAATTTGCTGTAGTAATTGCAGTTCTGCAGCTTCATTAATATGAGGTGGTCTGTAGCATACCCCAATAAGCAATTGGCAACTTTTATTTCCACCATGAATATTTACCCAAACGGACTCCACATCTTCGCAATCTTCCTCCATCTCATCGTTGAGGACAGCTGTAAAAGAATTCTTAACAAAGAGACAAACCCCTCCACCTTTTTTCCCTGTTCTATCCCTCCTGAACACATTGTATCCTTTTAAATTGGCTATCCAGTCATGACTTTCATCCATCCATGTCTCGGTTATTCCCACAATGTCATAGCCTTTGTCATTCAGAATGAACTCTAGTTCATCTATTTTATTTGCAAGGCTCCGAGCATTGGTTATCATGCACTTTATATTTTTACCACCACATTTACCAATTTTGTTTACCTGAAATGGGCTACTTGAAGTTTTACCAACCTCCTTAATCTTTACACTGTCCCCACCCCCCTCTCCACCCCCCATAATGTTAGGCTCCCACTGTCTTTTTACCTTATCTTGTCTATATGTTGAGACTTTATCCTCCCGCCTCCCCCCAGATCCTAGTTTAAAATCTCCTCCAACCGTTTAGCCATCTTCTCCCCCAATGCAGCTGCACCCTCCCCATTAAGGTGCAGCCCGTCCCTGCTGTAGAACCTGTAGCCGACTGCAAAGTCTGCCCAGTTCTCCAGGAACCCAAACCCTTATAGTAAGTAAAAAGAGGTAAGCTCCTCTGCAGCTTTAATCTCTGTCGCTTTAAAGCACAAGAATGTATATCCGTGATTCACCATGGAAACATTGAGCTAAAGGCGGAGTAATGACGTGGCAGCATAAGAGGTGGTACAGTCAGACCATCCACACTCGCTACCTTGAGAAAGCCCCGTGGGCGGGGCGAAATGCGTTGGTGGGCATAGCTACCGCTGGAGTGCTCGCGCTGGCTCACCACCACGAGGATACGCCGGCCTGCTGAGCTGTACTCCAACCAATCCAACCACCTCACTGAGATCCCACAACGGCTTCCACCACCCACGGAGCTCTTGGAGGGGAAATGTGTCTGCTTGGCTGAATGGATGCCTGACCCAGTGCACTGCCGGTCGAAGCATTATGTGAGCAGGAGCTCACCACCTACCACGCAAGTACAGAAGCCGTAGAGGCAGCTGCTTCGTAGGATAGATACAAGCTTCAGCATTTGACAATAGCGCTGTGTACCTAGGATCTCTTACATCATTGCAAGCCCACAATTTCTTCAACTCCCAGTATACGTGTATATCAGCTCACAGTGAAGCAATTTGGAGACATAAAAAAAGAGCCTTGTTAGATCCCACGGGTGGAGCATATTCCATAGGAACAACTTCTCACAGTGTTTGGTGTATTGGTGGTGGCAGAGGACCCAATATAACCAGACTCAGTGCGCTGCTTTCAGCATAGGCTTCGGCTGGGCGATCGCACCGCACAATTGAGTTGGTTAGGCCCCTTTAGAAGTATCATTAGCACTCCTGGCCAGGTAGTATTTTTAAATTGTGTCTGTTTTTAAGTGTCAATTTTTAAATGGTATCATCCTGATTCAAAACTTCTTGCTTTTAAATGTCAATGTCATAGCAAGTAACAGCCAGGGCAACAAATAAAATATTTATATGTGCAAGAGACAGCGGATTTAAAATGTGTTGTGTATGAGGTCCAAATTCAATCCAGCTGGCTCCTTATTTCAAGTTGCACTAAAAAACTAAGAGGTGGCTCTCCATTTCCAGTTGTTTGTCAAAAATTACGTAGTTGACACAGTCGTGTTTTAATCTCTAAAGCGCAGAAATCACAGTACATTCCTAAATTTGTGGAATTAAGTGTTTTAAAACATCCGGCATGCATATACGGCAATAAGGTAGTGTAGGGATTATGCCCGGTTCACACTGACAGTTGAAACGCAGCGTTTAACGCACCGCAAACAACAAGAGCTTTAATGATAACGTCAGGTGAGCAAATCATTGTTAGTCCTCTCAGCGGCAATTTTTGTGTAGTGGCTGCCGTGCTTGTGTGCACATTCACGGGAGTGCAGGCAATCACGGTTTTCCAGCCCCTATGGTTGAGCTGAGGTAGTTCAATGACAGTTACGTGACCAAAAAACACTGATTCTGTGCTGAGGCCTTATACAGGGAATAGTGGATATTAGATGCCAGTAGTGGTGGAGTAGTGAAGGATTATTGGGTTATGGTCAGTGCACTACTGGGACCAGCAGACCTGTCTCCAACAGCTAACGTGTGCACTGGACACACAAAACTGTAATAAAACAATAGCAAGAAAAAGAAAAACAGCCCTTAAAAGGGTGAACTACATTAGCACTGAGCAGTGGTGCTCGGATACCCCTTTTTATTATTCGAGTTTGGTCGAATTCGAATAGTAAATTATTCGAGTTCGGTCGAATATTCGAGTCGAATATTTTTTACTATTCGATTCGACCTCGGACTTCGAGCTCACTATTCGAGTCGGTATTCGAGCTCATTATTCGAGCTGACTATTCGAATTGGCCTTAAATAGCTTCCAACACTTGTTTTGAGGGTGAATGATGCAAGAAACATCTTTTTTTCCAAGTAACAACAGCAAGTGATTATGTTGTTTTATGTGATTATGTCCTTTAAAAAAAAAAAGGTGGAAAGAGAAGTTGTGTCCAAAATTCTGTTCAGTAGTGTATATACTTCTTTTTCTTCTTTTGTATCTTTTATATCTTCTTCTTCTTCTTCTTCTTCTTCTTCTTCTTCTATATCTTCTTCTTCTTCTTCTATATCTTCTTCTTCTATATCTTCTTCTTCTTCTTCTATATCGTCTTCTTCTACTTCTTCTTTTTCTTCATCTTCATCTTCTTCATCTTCTTCTTCTTCATCATCTTCTTCTTCATCTTCTTCTTCTTCTTCATCTTCTTCTTCTTCATCTTCTTCTTCTTCATCTTCTTCTTCTTCATCTTCTTCATCTTCATCTTCTTCATCTTCTTCTTCTTCATCTTCTTTCTATATCTTCTTCTTATTATTATTTTTCTATTTCGTCTTCTTCTTTTTTTCGTCTTCTTCTCCTTCATCTTCTTCTTCTTCTCCTTCTTCTTCTTCTTTTTCTAAATCTTCTTCTTCTTCTATATCGTCTTCTTCTTCTTCACTTATTTCTCTTTTATTTTTATTTTTTTTAAAGAAATGCAGCTATTTTTGAGCGTAATAAATAGCTGGTGGCGCACGCATGTTGGAAGCGCCATTGTATGTGCTCCCTGGCAGTGGAAACACACAGACAGCAGGAGGTAAATTCAGCAGCAGCAGCAGGAGGAGGAGGATGATTGTGTGGCAGCAGGCAGTCAATGAGGCAGGCAGCGAGACATATTAGGCTGTGGTACCTAGCGGTGGTACCAGGCCGTAAATACACAGCATGAGGTTCCAGACAGCGGTCGTGAAGCCCACATCATGTCCAATACACAACTGGGACAACACAGTTTTCAACCCGGACACCTCTAAAAATAATATCACAAAGTATTAATAAAAAGTATATATATTTTTATCTTTCTTTTAAAGAAATGCAGCTATTTTTGAGCGTAACAAATAGCTGGTGGCGCATGTTGGAAGCGCCATTGTATGTGCTCCCTGGCAGTGGAAACACACAGACAGCAGTAGGTAAATTCAGCAGCAGGAGGAGGAGGATGAGTGTGTGGCAGCAGGCAGTCAATGAGGCAGGCAGCGTGACATAATAGCCCTGGTACCTAGCGGTGATACCAGGGCGTAAATGAACACAACAGGAGGTCCCAGACAGCAGTCGTGCAGCCCACATCGTGTCCAATACACAACTGGGACAACACAGTTTTCAACCCGGGCACCTCAGAAAAATTAAACCTTTTTTTTTTTAATGGTTTTTTTTTGTTTTGTTTTTATAGCAAATTACACAGATATAGCTATTGTTTGACGTAATAGCTGGTGACAGAGTGGCAGCAGAAGGTAAAATCTGTGTACCCTGGCAGTGGGAAACACAGACAGACAGCAGCAGCAGCAGGAGGAATGGAGGAGTAGTGTGAGTGTGGCAGCAGGTAGGTAGGCAGCGTGACATAATAGCCCTGGTACCTAGCGTTGATACCAGGGCTTTAAATAAATACAACAGGAGGTCCCAGACAGTGGTCGTGCAGCCCACATCGTGTCCAATACACAACTGGGACAACACAGTTTTCAACCCGGGCACCTCAGAAAAATTAAACCTTTTTTTTTTAATGGTTTTTTTGTTTTGTTTTTATAGCAAATTACACAGATATAGCTATTGTTTGACGTAATAGCTGGTGACAGAGTGGCAGCAGAAGGTAAAATCTGTGAACCCTGGCAGTGGGAAACACAGACAGACAGCAGCAGCAGCAGGAGGAATGGAGGAGTAGTGTGAGTGTGGCAGCAGGTAGGTAGGCAGCGTGACATAATAGCCCTGGTACCTAGCGTTGATACCAGGGCTTTAAATAAATACAACAGGAGGTCCCAGACAGCGGTCGTGCAGCCCACATCGTGTCCAATGCACAACTGGGACAACACAGTTTTCAACCCGGGCAAAAAAATTAAAAATTGTTTTTTTTTAATGGTTTACTTTTTTTTTTTTTTACAGCAAATTACACAGATATAGCTAGCTATTGTTGGACGTAATAGCTGGTGGCAGAGCGGCAGCAGAAGGTAAATCTGTGTACCCTGGCAGTGGGAAACACAGACAGACAGACAGCAGAAGGGCAGTACACAGCAGCCCACTGTAGATGTAAAATGTGTGGCTGCAGGCGATGTAATAGTCAAAGTGAACCAGGCTGGCTTAGTGAGCAGGAGCCAGGAGGTGGTAAAGGGTGGTAAGGCACATTAACGATGGTTCTTCCGGCAGCCAGTTCATGTCCCCCTCTCGCCGACAACAGGGGCCAGGAACTCGCCTTCCACCCACGCCTGGTTCATCTTGAGAAACGTCAGTCTGTCCACAGACTTGTGAGACAGACGTGAGCGTTTCTCGGTGACCACACCACCAGCTGCACTGAAGCAGTGCTCGGACAGCACGCTGGAAGGGGGGCAGGACAGCACTTCCAGGGCGTACTGCGCCAGCTCGCTCCAGATCTCCAGGCGCTTGACCCAATACTCCATGGGATCAACAGGGGCATCGCTGTCAAGCCCGCTGTAGGACCCCATGCAGTCAGCCAACATGCGGGTCAGGCGCTGGCTGTGACCGGAGGAGGATGCTGCTGCATGCACCTCCTCTCTAGTCACTGCTGCCGGAGCCTCTACAGTCCTGTAGAGCTCGTTGCTGAGAGACAGCAGGTCTGTGGGGCGCTTGTTGCTGGATGCAGGCACCTGCTGCTGCTTCTGTGCTGGCTGGACAGTGGGGGTGGAAGGCTGGGGGAAGGCTTCCTCCAAGCGCTCAACAAGGGCCTGCTGCAAGCTCCTTATTTGTTGCGCTTGCTCTCCTCCTGCAGGCGGCAGGAACTGGCTCAACTTCCCCTTGAGGCGCGGGTCCAACATCATGCTGATCCAGATGTCCTCCCTCTGCTTCATCTGGATCACCCTGGGGTCCTTGCGCAGGCACGTCAGCATGTGCGCTGCCATTGGAAAGAGGCGGGCCACGTGTGCTGGCACATCGACGGCAGTGCTGTCCTCATCCTCCTCCTCTGCCTCCTCAGCCTCATCCTCTCTCCACCCCCGCACCAACTCAGCTGCGCTGTGCTGATCCCCCTCATCATCAGCAAGGTCAGGGACCTCCACCAAGTCTTCTTCCTCCTCCCTCTCAGAGGTGGACTGTGCAGCTGCATGCCGCTCCTGCTGGGCCAAGGCTGCCGCTCCCTGTTCCAGCAAAGCATCGAGGGCCCTGTTCAGCAGACAAACCAGGGGCACCCACTCGCAGACCATAGCATGGTCCCTGCTCACCATGTTAGTGGCCTGCAGAAAGGGAGCCAGCACTAAGCACACCTGCTGCTTGTGCCTCCAGTCGTCATCGGGGATGATGGACGGGATGTTGCTGGTCTTGTCCCTTTTCTGAGCGGCAGAAACAGTGGCCAGGGAAAGGTACTGGTTGACAGCGTGCTTCTGTTCAACCAGATGCTCCAACATCGCCAGGGTGGAGTTCCAGCGAGTTGGAACGTCAAGGATCAGCCGATGGCGTGGCAGCTCCAGCTCCTTTTGCACGTCTTCCAGGCTCGCGCAGGCTGCAGCCGAGCGCCGGAAGTGACGCACAACATTCCTTGCCGTTTCCAGCAGTTCGCCCATCCCCTGCACCACCAGGTTCAGCACGTGGGCAAGACAGGGGATGTCGGTCAGGTTTCCCCTGTCAATTGCGGCAACCAGATTGGCCCCATTGTCGGCCACCACCTCTCCGACTCTGAGGCCTCTGGGGGTCAGCCAAATCCTCTCCTGCTCCTGGAGTTTGGCCAACACATGGGTTGCCGTCAGTTTGGTCTTCCCAAGGCTGGCCAACTGCAGCAGCGCTTGGCAGTGGCGGGCCTTCACGCTGCTGCTGAGGCGGGGGGTTTGGCCAGGTGTGCCGGAGGATGGCAGAGGATCGGAGGAACCTGCTGCAGTTCCCCTGACCCTGCGGGGTGGCACCACCCACTGTGTTGCTGCTGCTGCTGTGCCCGCTGCTGCTCTCCCATCCTCACCCCCTTCCACCAAGCTGACCCAGTGGACAGTGAAGGACAGGTAGTGGCCTGTCCCGAAGCGGCTGCTCCAGGAGTCCATGGTGACGTGGAACCTTTCACCAACCGCGTGCTCCAGCCCTCGCTCCACATTGGCCATCACAGAGCGGTGCAGTGCAGGAATGGCCTTGCGGGCAAAGTAGTGTCTGCTGGGGAGCTGCCAGTCTGGGGCTGCACAAGCAAGCAGCGCATGCATGTCGCTCCCCTCCTGCACAAGCGTGTACGGCAGGAGTTGGGAGCACATGGCCCGTGCCAGCAAGCCGTTCAGCTGACGCACGTGACGGCTGCAGGGAGGCAGAGCCCTAACCACCCCCTGGAAGGACTCGCTCAAAAGGCTCTGGCGTGGCCTTTTGCTAGCACGGGAATCAGCGGACACAGCAGAGGAGGCCACTGAGGACTGGCTGCCAGAACAGGCCTCAGTGTCGGCGGCAGGAGTTGCAGAGGGGGGAGGAGCAGTGCGTTTCCGCACTCCTGCTGGTGCTGCTGGAGGAGCAGGAGGGCGGGTGGCTGCTGTTGCTGCTGCTGCTGCTGAAGGCTGTGCAGTGATGGGTGTGGTGCCACTGCCAGCACCAGATGCCTTCAGCCTCTGGAACTCCTCATGCTGGTGGAAATGTTTAGCAGCAAGGTGGTTGATGAGCGAGCTGGTGCTGAACTTTAAGGGGTCTGCATCTCTGCTCAACTTCCGCTGACAGTGGTTGCAAGTGGCGTACTTGCTGAAAACTGTGGGCATTGTGAAAAATCTCCAGATTGGTGACAAGAACAACCCCCCACGGCCTGGAGCCGCTGCTGCCTGTCTCCCTGTGGTGGTTGGGGGGGAGGGGGGGGCTTGGGTGCGGCTGGTGGTGGTACTGGCAGATGCTGCTGCTGCTGCTGCTGCTGAGACTGAGACACCAGCAGGCTGTGGGACCTGCCTACTGCTGCCAATGCTTGCAATGATGCGCCTCCTTGCAAGGCCCACAAGCGCATCCTCCTCCTCCTCCTCAGAGCTGCTGATGATGACATCCCCAGGTGCTGGTGGTGGCGGCACCCAGTCTTTGTCTGTCACCACGTCATCATCATCATCATCATCCTCCCCCTCCTGAAACATGTCCTGCTGGGATGATGACCCCCCAAACTCCTCTCCTGATGCATGGATGGGCTGCTTGACTGTCGCCACAGTCTTGCTGTCCAATCCCTCATCCCCCAAAGTGCCCATCAGCATCTCCTCCTCCAAATCGCCAACAACAGCAGACAATACCCTGAGTGACAGGTCGCCAACTTGTGATGGTGAACTGGCCTCCTCCCCAGGCCCTGCTGGGTGGCTGCTGCGAACAGGGGTGGTGGTGGTGGTGAGGGTGGAGGCCTCGGATGCAGAGCTGATGGCCGCCTGCTCATCCTCCGTCATCAGTTGCACCACAGTGGCTGCATCCTTTTCCTCAATGGGACGTTTCCGACCCGGCTGGAGGAAAATAGGAGCAGGTACTACACGCTGCTGCTGCTGTGTCTCTGCAGCGTGAGTTGCTCCTGCTGGGCGGCGCCCAAGGCGTCCACGGCCAGTGGCTATAGGAGGAATGTTAGCCACTGACACAGCTGCTGCTGCTGCGGAACTGTGCATGGTAGCGCGGCCGCGGCTTGCCACAATGCTGCTCCCTCTCCTCTTGATTCCCTTGCTGCCCTTCCCCTTGCCCAAACCGCGCTGGCTGCCACTTCCAGACATCTTAGATGTTTTGGGCGTAAACAAAAACGTTTTTTAAAAGGGCGGGTGAAAAAGTGGGGTACTTTAATGGAGTGGGTTGGTGGGTGAGGTGACACTAATCACTAAGTGATTAGATCGCTAAGTGATTACTAGTACAGTACTAATACAAAATACAATAATTCAGTAATCAGTAAGTGTGAACAGTGAACAGTGAGTGTATCCCCTAGTACACTAACTAGAAAATACAATAATCAGTAGTAATCAGATTAACTTCCCATGGGAAGGCGACAGGCGGCACCATTTTATTTGAGGTCTTCTATTGACCATTTTATGCGCGCTACTTTTTCGGGGTTCCCAGTGCACGGGCCCCGTATGTGAGTTTTCCTTTATCCTTGTTTTTAATTGTTTTACTTGTTATGTAATAAAGACGGTTTACACTTAGATGTGCCGTATATCTTTTTCATGTCACTATCCTACTGGACTCCCCTTTGGTGAGTCTCTGCGATCTCAGGATATCTACTATATTCCGGAGGAATCTGTAGTGTGCAACATCGCTGGTGAAACGACACCATTTGAAAGTTCTGCGGACCACCTATCAAACTCGTTTACAACCTTATAATGTGGGTTGTTGGAATCTGGTAAGCCTTGCTTCTTTACCCTTTTGTTCGAAGATCCTGTATACCAAAAAATGATGAAAGCTGTATTACTATAGACCTGCGCTGACTTTATATATTCAGTTAAGTAAGTACAACTAGAAATTACAATAATCAGTAGTAATCAGAAGGAAATAGAGTGTGTGTACTGCACGCACACACGCAGGAGCTATGAACAAACAGTGACAGTGAGTGTCCTAGTACAGTTACTACAAAATACAATCACTCAGTAGTAAAGGACAGCAGAAACACTGGTATAATAAACTAACAGAGGACAGGAGGACAGCTGCCCACACAGGCAAGGCCCTGAGGCCTAAAGCTGTGAGCTTGCCTGCAGCAGCTGCCTGTCTCTATGTAACACACAAGCTACTAACTAAAATACAATGTCTATCTAACTAACAACAATATAGGTGTGTATAGGAGGTGTATGTGAGCAAAAACGCTAGGTAATTGACCACAATAGAGCACTTGCTAAGCCAAAGCACAAAGGAGCAGATCTCTCTCTGTACAAAGTCAGGCAAAGACGGAAAAACCTAACATGGCGGCCGCTATTTATAGGGTAGGGGCTGGCCAGGGTCCCCCTCTGTGATTGGCTGCCGTCAGAGGGTCTGGGAGCCCTCTGATTGGCTCTAAGGACATCAATCTGGGCTATGACGGTATTCGAGCTCGAACAGCGCTGTTTTGCTCGAATAGTGAATGGGCTAGTTCGAATAGCTGAAAAAGAGCTCGAATATTCGAGCTACTCGAATATTCGAGCTCTGCTGAGCACCCCTGGCACTGAGCACTGACTGCACCTGTCTGCAACAGCTAAAGTGCACTGTGTGGACACACTGAACAGTATACTATTTTTTTTACTTATTATTTAGTATTTATATAGCGCCGACATCATATGCAGCAGTGTACAAAGTATATTGTCTTGTCACTAACTGTCCCTCGGAGGAGCTTATAATCTTGTTAATATCACAAGATCAAAACACAGCCTTTAAAAGGCTACATTGGGGACAATTTATAAAGCATTTCTGCATGCGGTAATGCTCAAAACAGCTGACTTTAGCGAACACTTAGCAAAATGTAAATTCGTAAAAGTTGTTCCCGCATGAAAAGCTACAATTCCTGAGCATGAGCAGTGAGGTAAATTACTGCCTTATGCGGTGGATACCTCAACACATGTCATTAAATGTCAATAAATGTCAATTCATAAAGAGAAGAATATGTATCAACTCAGGCAGCAGCAGTTTGGGAAATCCCCGAGCTTCTATCGCAAGTGTACCGCACAACCTTTTATGAATTGACCCCATTATGAAGATGGTGAATTGGTACTGTAGCAGCAAGAAACTCCACTGGGAACACAGAACACAGGTCTAACTAATGCTTTCCCTGATAGCAGTACAGCTCTGTCCCTAGTCTCCTTCACAGTACCCACAGTCAGAGTGTAAAATGGCTGCTGTGCTGGCTTTCTGATAGGTGGGGAGGCGGTCCAGGTGGGGGGGATAGCTGATTGGCTGCCATGTTTCTACTGACTCTGAGGTGATGGGTCAATTTTTGGCTCCATTATAATGTATAGGGGGCAAATTGAACACGACATATGTTCGTGAATAGATTTGAACACAAACACACATTGTTCGCCGTGAATTATTCGCCATTCAAAGTAAGAAAAGTATCCAAGCCACTTTTAAATGCAAATATAGAATTAGACATTGCTATGACAAGATATGCCACATAACCTTATTGTGAAGAGCCCTTTTGTAAAACATTTTTCTCTATATGAAGGCCATGTCCTTTTAACAGACTCAGTCTAAAAATGTTATTGGCCATGTTTTTTTCCCTTAGATGTTAACCCTCCTGGCGGTTCATTTTTTTTGCCATATAGGCAAAAATACTTTTTAAAAAAAAAAAAAATTTTGGTTTCATGTAAAGCTACCAGAGTGGTAGCTACATGAAACACCACTAGAGGGCGCATGTGTCCCTCTAGTGCAATCGTCGCCGGCATCAATAGCAAACAGGGGAACGCGTATATAACGCGCTCCCCTGTTTAGCTTCTCCGGTCGCCATGGCGACGATCGGAATGACGTCATGGACGTCAGCCGACGTCCTGACGTCAGACGCCTCCGATCCAGCCCATAGCGCTGCCTGGAACTCATTAGTCCGGGCAGCACAGGGCTCTGGGTGGGGGGCCCTCTTGCGCCGGTGCGTGCAGGCGATCGCCGCAGAGAGGCGGCGATCAAGCTGTACGCGCGGCTAGCAAAGTGCTAGCTGCGCGTACAGCATTTTAAATGGAGCAAATCGCCCCACCAGGGGCTGAGATATCTTCCTGCGCGGCATAGCCCGAGCTCAGCTTGGGCTTACCGCCAGGAAGGTTAATCAAGGTCACCTAACTCATGTCTTTTCTAACCTATAAAAAAAAGCCCAATTTTTGACTAACCTTTCCTAGTCAATAAGACCTTTTTTCACCTAGATTCATTTACTTGCCTGCCTTTGTACCTGATGTACATTCACCTAAAGGATTATTAGGAACACCCGTTCAATTTCTCATTAATGAACATTTAGGGGTGTGGTCCTGGTCAAGACAATCTCCTGAACTCCAAACTGAATGTCAGAATGGGAAAGAAAGGTGATTTAAAGAGACACTGAAGCGAGAATAATTCTCGCTTCAGAGCTCATAGTTAGCAGGGGCACGTGTGCCCCTGCTAAAACGCCGCTATCCTGCGGCTAAACGGGGGTCCCTTCACCCCCAACCCCCCCCCCCCCACAAAATCAACGACCAAATTGGTCGTAGATTTTGCTGCTCCTAGAGGCAGGGCTAACGGCTGCAGCCCTGCCTCCAGTCGCGTCTATCAGCGGCGCATCGCCGCCTCTCCCCCGCCCCTCTCAGTGAAGGAAGACTGAGAGGGGCGGGGGAGAGGCAGAGATACGTGCTGAAAGATGCGCGTAGGGCAGGGCTGCGGCGGTTAGCCCTGCCTCAATCAGGAAGAGATCCCCGGCTGCACGGAGGGGATTTCGGGGGGTAAGGGACCCCCATTTAGCCGCGGGATAGCTGCGTTTTAGCAGGGGCACTATGAGCTCTGAAGCGAGATTTATTCTCGCTTCAGAGTCTCTTTAAGCAATTCTGAGCGTGGCATGGTTGTTGGTGCCAGATGGGCCGGTCTGAGTATTTCACAATCTGCTCAGTTACTGAGATTTTCACGCACAACCATTTCTAGGGTTTACAAAGAATGGTGTGAAAAGGGAAAAACATCCAGTATGCGGCAGTCCTGTGGGTGAAAATACCTTGTTGATGCTAGAGGTCAGAGGAGAATGGGCCAACTAATTCAAGCTGATAGAAGTGATTTGAAAAATCTCTTGCTAATGCAATGTCATGAGGGATTTTATTAAAATCACATCGCTCAAGTGGTATCACACCCATATCATTACAACGCTCAAGAGCTTTCTAAAACACAAAGCACTCTGAAAAGTGCTCCGCCTCCTAGTGGGCTCTAGGCCTTCTTCTGGTAAGCCCAGTTGATATGGCCCTTTGGCACTGGCTTATCCCAAGATGCATGACCTTATTTTTCATTCATATGGTGCCAACATCTTTTGTAGAGTGATGCAGTGTACAAAACAGACAATACAATAGTGGGGGGACTAATCATCATATGCAACTAGCTTAATTAAAGACAAATCAGATGGAACAATTTGCATGTTAGCTAACAATGAGGAACTGAGCTGCAGCTCAAAAAGTATGAACAAAACTCAATGAGTTAATGTAGCTCGATTCACAAAAGGGTGCTAACTCAGTTAGCACACCTAAAAGCTTTGGGCGTGCTAACTAGGATGCTAAGCAGTTTTATGCTAAGCAGCTTTTATTGATCGCACACAAAGTTTAGTGCTGCGTGGTGCGCACGAAACGTTGCACTGGGTGCGATCAAAATGTTGCACCGGGTGCGCCCAAAACGTTGCACTATGCAATGTTTTGGGTGCACCCGGTGTGACGTTTCACACGCATTGCGCAGAGCTAAACTTTGCATGCGTGAACTTAGCGCGCAAAACTTTGCGCGTCCTAAAGGGCTTTAGGCGTCCTAAGGGGCTTTTAGGCGTGCTAACTAAGTTAGCACCCTTTTGTGATTCAAGCTCATTGTGTTCATCCAAATATCCTGAATGATTAGGGAGGACTAGAAGCAAATGAATGCGATTTCAATGCGTATTAGATTAACCTATTTTGGTTCCTGGACGTAGAAGGAACCATGCGCGTGCACACGCACTCCCGGCCGTGGATTCGGTAGCCAAGGAATCAATGTATCGGGCTATGGTGCCCGATCACTGATTCCTCTCCCCCGCTGAAAAAGCGACAGCTTCTCTCGAAAGCTGCGCCTTTTCTGGCTGTTCCCTCCCCGATGAGTCACTCTAAGCGTGTGTTACGCTTAGAGTGACGTCATGTAAACAAACTCATGGCCGCCATCTTGTGGCCAAAAAGTAAAACTACAACTTTAAGGAAAAAAAAAAAAAATGAACACACATTTACATTATAAATCTGTTGTTTACCTCCCACCCTCCCAAAACTACCCAAATAAATTGTTTACTATAAAAAAAACAACATTACAATAAAAAACATGTAAATATTTACCTAAGGGTCTAAACTTTTTAAATATCAATGTAAAGATGAAATATTTCTATATTTTTTTTATTTTAAACTTGTAAATAGTGATAGATGCAAAATGGAAAAAATGCACCTTTATTTCCAAATAAAATATTGTCGCCATACATTGTGATAGGGACACAATTTTAACGGTGTAATAACCGGGACATATGGGCAAATACAATATGTGAGTTTTAATTATGGAGGCATGTATTATTTTAAAACTATAAGGGCTGTTAAAATGCATTTACAGTAAAGTGGCTCTTAGCAAAATGTACCCCCCAAAGAAAGCCTAATTGGTGGCGGAAAAAACAAGATATAGATCAGTTCATTGTGATAAGTAGTGATAAAGTTATAGGCTAATGAATGGGAGGTGAACATTTCTCACGTGAAAACGACAAAACGCGAATGGGTTAAAAAATACAGTTTGCATGCTAACTGACAATGAAAGACTAAACTGCTGCACAAAAAAAGTATGGACAGAACTTGAGTTAATGCAAACAATTTAAAGTTCATCTAAATGTCCCAAATCAGTAGTGAGGACTTGAAGTAATAATGAGAACCACCTAACTAACAACCATACAACATTTATTTAGCGAAAAACTCTGTGATAAAGCAGAAAAGCAGACCTAAATATGCAGTGCAGCAATGGTGGCAACTCAAGTCCTCACTACTCATTTGGAAAATGTAGATGAACGTAATATTGTCTGCATTGCCTCATAGAGTTTTGTTCATACTTCTGTGCTGCAGCTCAGTTCCTCATTGTTAATTCAAGACAAATTGTATATTCAATCTAATTTGTCTTGAATTATATAATTTGCATTTGTATCCTGGATGGATAGCAGGGTCGGACTGGGACACTAAGCAGGGATGCTCGGATAGTACTTTTTTAAAATTTTAATTGATCCGGATATTCAGATATCTGGATCCGGTTTGGATATCCGAATCCAACCTTTTAGATATCCGCATGAACGCGGATATCCGGACACATTATCCGCAGATATCTGACCTAATCGGATATCCAGATAGACAAACCGGAAGTGCCCTTTAAAATGCTTTAAAAACATTTTGAAATATTAAAAACACCTCCTCCCGCTCTCTCTCTGATTTTGACTTCCAGTGATTTGTAGGCTGTCAAAAGCAAGCTCACATACATTGGCCAGGAATCGAACCCATGTCAACTGCTTGGAAAGCAGCTCACATACACATGTACTATAGAAATTTTACATGATTTTATGGTAGGTAGGTCCAATAGGGATATGTCCACATGCGTCGCAGCAAAAATAAATGGGTGTCATCACGCACTGAGACATGGGCATGGTCATGATGGGTCATGGGCAGACTTAAAAAAAACCCCACAAAATAAGTAGTGGTGCTATTCACAGAGATTAGATTCGACTAGATACATTTTAGATAAAATAATCAAGTAGTTACATGCCTCATGATAATTCATCAAGTAGTAAAATGGCAGCAGATTTTCCGACAAAATGCAATCAGATTGGCAGCAGATATCCCCACAAAATGCAATCAGATTCACAGCAGATATCCCCAAAAAATGCAATCAGATTGACAGCAGATATCCCCACAAAATGCAATCAGATTCACAGCAGATATCCCCACAAAATGCAATCAGATTGGCAGCAGATTTCCCCACAAAATGCAATCAGATTGGTGGCAGATTTCCCCACAAATGCAATCAATTTGGCAGCAGATTTCCCACAAAATGCAATCAGGTTGGCGGCAGATATCCCCACAAAATGCAATCAGATTGTCGGCAGAAATCCCCACAAAATGCAATCAGATTGGCGGCAGATATCCCCACAAAATGCAATCAGATTGGCGGCAGATATCCCCACAAAATGCTATAAGATTGACGGCAGATATCCCCACAAAATGCAATCAGATTGGCAGCAGATATCCCCACAAAATGCAATCAGATTGGTGGCAGCCAGCAGATTTCCCAGTTTAGGTAGGCAGATTACAGGTATATAGGTGTCCCCAGTATAGATATACCCAGGTCTAGGTGTCCCCAGTTTAGGTAGGCAGGTCACCAGTTAGTGGGGGCCCCCATGCTGGAAGGCGGGGCAGTGGGCACAGAGCAGCGGGGAGGGGGCAAGTCAACCTCCCACTTAGGGCCCCCCCTTTCACGCTCCCCCCTCCAAAATTACAGCCAGCAGCGGCAGTGAGCAGGAATCACTTACTGGGAGAATCAGAGAGCTCTGCGTGCCGCTGCTGGTCTGGTCTCCTGCACTGCACTGTCCAATCACGCTCTCACAGGAAGTACTGTGAGAGCATGATTGGACAGTGTCAGTGCAGAAGACCAGACCAGCGGCACACAGAGCTTTCGCTCTAAGTAAGTCATTCCACTGGCTGGCTGGCTGCAATTCTGGAGAGGGGAGCGCAGAAGGGGGGCCCTAGGTAAGGGGGAGAGGCTTCCCCCCCTCCCCGCCACTCTGTGCCCACTTTCATGCCCGTTTCTAGGGCTGTGCGGGGCGTGCCGCCACCCGGGGCGCTGTTGGGAGGGGGGAGCTGTAATGGAGGGGGGAGCCGGAGCCGCGGGGAGGGCAGCCCGACCTCTCCCTCACTCTCCTGGGCCGCCCTCCGTGCTCCCCCCTCAGACGCATACTCAGGCAGGAAGCGCCGCTGTTTACAACTCACCTCATTGGCTCCAAGCGCTGCTCTCTCGCCGCAGGTCTCCTCTCTGTTTACACGCTGATACACACCCTGCCGGAAGCAGCGTGTGTATCAGCGTGTAGGCAGAGAAGAAAAGACCAGCGGCAAGAGAGCAGCGCTTGGAGCCAATGAGGTGAGTTGTAAACAGCGGCGCTTCCTGCCTGAGTATGCGTCTGAGGGGGGAGCACGGAGGGCGGCCCAGGAGAGGGAGGGAGAGGTCGGGCTGCCCTCCCTGCGGCTCCGGCTCCCTCCTCCATTATGGGGGACAGCTACCTATCTAACCTACGCTGGGGGGAACCTACCTAATCTAACCTATACTGGGGGGCACCTACCTAATCTAACCTATACTGGGGAGCAGCTACCTATCTAATCTATACTGGGGGGCACCTACCTAATTAACCTACACTGGGGGGCAGCTACCTATCTAACCTACACTGGGGGGCAGCTACCTATCTAACCTACACTGGGGGGCAGCTACCTATCTAACCTACGCTGGGGGGCAGCTACCTAATCTAACCTACGCTGGGGGGCAGCTACCTATCTAACCTATACTGGGGGGCACCTACCTAATCTAACCTACACTGGGGGGCAGCTACCTATCTAACCTACACTGGGGGGCAGCTACCTATCTAACCTACACTGGGGGGCAGCTACCTATCTAACCTATACTGGGGGGCAGCTACCTATCTAACCTATACTGGGGGCACTTATCTAACCTGTATTGTGGGCACCTACCTACCTAGCTAGCCTATACAGGTGGCAACTATACTGGCTACCTATATTGGAGGCACCTACCTATCTAACCTATGCTGGAGGCAACTATTCTGGCTACCTATATTAGAGGCACCCACCTAGCTAACCTGTACTGGGGCACCTACCTATCTAACTTATACCGGGGGCGCCTGCCTATCTAACCTATACTGGGGGCAACTATACTGGCTACCTATACTGGAGTCACCTACCTGGCTAACCTATAGCGGGGGCAACTATACTGGCTCACCTATGCCTGGCTACCTATACTGGGGGGACCTATAGCTGGCTACCTATACTGGGATACCTATTCTTGGCTACCTATACTGGGAGGACCTATACTAAGTGCAACTAGACCTGGCAAACCTATACTGCGGGCACCCATACCTTGCTCCGGGGGGGGGGCACAATTTTTACACCCTCGGCCTGGGTGCATTTTAGTCTAGAAACTGCACTGCCCACTTTCCCCCTTCCTGCGCTGTGCCCCCCTTCTTTTCAGCACTGGGGCCCCCAGTAGGCGGGGTGGCCGGGGCCCCCCGATGGAAAAATCGGTACTTCGGCAGCTCAGTATGAGCCTGCTGGATAGTGTAGTGTGGTTAAGGGCTCTACCTCTGACATAGGAGACCTGAGTTCAAATCTTGGCTCTCTTGCCAGCACCTATTCAGTAAGGAGTTCTTGGACAAGTCTTCCTAACACTGCTACTGCCTGCACTGTATTGGCTGCCTTGCAAGCACTTTAAGACAGGAGAAAAGTGCTATACAAATATAGTAATTATTATTTATTGTTGCAATAGTTTGTACAAAAGAAACCTAGTATAGTAAGCAACAATTAAATGCATCAGACACAGCTGTCTTCACTCATATATGTTGAGACTGCACCCAATCCTTTTTGATGTGTATTATGCCAGGTGTGTAGACATAATCTTTTTTATTTCTAATGCAGTAAGAAGGTTATGGAGAGCTTTGCATAACTAGGTTAGGAATTGTGGCTGGAAGTGTATTGGTTAAGGGCTCTGCCTCTGACATGGGAGACCAGGGTTTGAATCTTGGCTCTGCCTGTTCAGTAAGCCAGCACCTATTCAGCAGGAGACCTTAGGCAAGTCTCCCTAACACTGCTACTGCCTATAGAGAGCGTCCTAGTGGCTGCAGCTCTGGTGCTTTGAGTCCACCAGGAGAAAAGCGCTATATAAGTGTTTGTCTTTTGTCTTTTTCTTTGAATTAGAGCTGGTTCTTTGGAAAGGGCATTGCTAGAATCCTGAATGATCTGAGTTACCAAGGATAAAGGGAGAGTGTGGCAAGCGGAGCACACCGCAGCAAAAAATGGGTGTGGCCATGCTAGAATGTGTGCAGCATCACACGCCCCCACCGTCCAGCCCTCTTCTAGCCTCCCAATCTACTCGGACACACAAACAATCCAATCTCATGGATACAATCGATCTGCCAGATATCTGGAACTGGGCATGCAGACAGGCCAATAGGGAATGCAGGAACACAATTGCTAAGCAAATTAAACAGTAACTGTCACCACCAATTATAATGTAAACAAAAGCAAGGGGGAAATCATTCCTTCTGACTATTCTAAACTTGGGGAAAGAAAGCGTTAACACAACCTAGTCTTTCTATACTATATGGTTCTCTAGGTAATGTTCTCTTCAGGAAGCAGGTTTGTTCGGTGGTACTCAAAAACAGGTAATAGCCAAACAATGACTTTTTGTCATTTATTGAAAAGTGCAATTAAATTATAATTACACAAAAAAAAATATTATCAGTAACAAATATGAAATGTTTAGCAAACAGTATTAAAATAAAAAGAGAGAAATGCAAAAGAATATCAGTCCTTTTTTGTTTAAGTACAAAGTCCTTAGTGAATACAAGTCCCAGTATATAACGTTTTTCACTGTGCTCCTGTAATGTTTCTTGTAGTTAGATTTTTGGAAGATTCTCATGGCAGCTAACCATGTTTCCTTTTGAGAAATCTGTTTGGGAGGCAGGATGTTAAGTCTGGCATTTTGGAGGTAAAAATGTGCATAGAATCTCTTAAGTGTCTTGAAAACTACATGCAATTCCGATTTGTGATTTTGACGCAATTTCACATGCAATTCTGATTTTTAATCGGTACTGCATGTTGCGTTTTTCTGCATTTTTCTTATTATTTTGATAGCATCCAGGGAAAATCGGAATTGCAAATCAGAAACACAAATCGGAATCGCAAATCACATTTGCAGTGTTCAGAGGGCTCTTTACCTACATGCTCTACATACAGTAAGTGGGCTCCCAGTGGGCAAAATGCTCCCAGTGGGCAAAATAGTCCTGAACTATGGCCTAGGATACCATTGTTACACACAACTGTATTTCTCTTTCAAACCTGGCATACAGGCTTGAAGGACAGTCTAGTGGAATTAAAACCAGCTGGCAGTGTTGCTCGGATACCTCATTATCCTATTCGAGTTTGGTCGAATTCGGATAGTAAACTATCCGAATTTACTCGAAGTTCAATATTCGAGTTAATCGAATATCCGATTCGACCTCGGATATCCGACGTCACTATCCGAGTCTGTATTCGAGTAAAATATTCGAGCTGGCCTTAAATAGCTTTTAAAACTTGTATTGGAGGTCAATGATGCATGAAACCACCTTTTTTATGAAGAAAAACATCAAGTGATTATGTGGTGATGTAGTAGTTATAAAAAAGGTATCAAAAATAGTAAATTAATTTCATGAAAAGTGTTTTCATGAGAAGGTGTGTCCAAAATGGTTGTAAGTTGGAAGTCTTAATTTACGTCGTCTTCATCTTCTTCTTCTATATCTTCTTCTTCTTCTTCTATATCTTCTTCTTCTATATCTTCTTCTACTTGAATATTCTTCATCTTCTACTTCTTGTATCTTCTTCAATTATCTTTTTCTTCTTCTATATCTTCTTCTTCTTCCTCTTCTTCTTCTTCTATATCTTCTTCTTCTATATCTTCTTCTTCTTCTTCTTCTATATCTTCTTCTTCTTCTATATCTTCTTCTTCTTCGTCTTCTATATCTTCTTCTTCTTCTTCTTCTATATCTTCTTCATCTTCTTCTTCTATATCTTCTTCTTCTATATCTTCTTCTTCCTCTTCTTCTCTATCATTATATTATGTGTCTTGGTTTTCCTTTCTTTTGTAATATTTTTTTTTTACTTCATTTGTGGAAATATTTTATTTTAATAACAACACCATAGTTATATTTGTGTTGATGGCATAATAGATAGTGGCACATTGCAAGCCACAGCGCCTTTTTCTGTGTACCCTGGTGGTGGTAAAACACAGACATCAGCAGGAGGAGGAATTAGTTGCAAGTTGTAGTGTGGTAAATTTAATAGCTGGTAGGAGAGTGGGTGGCAGCAGAAAAAATAGTTCTTCTTCTGTTCTCCCTGGTAGTGGTAGCAGCACACAGACAGCAGAAGCTCAATGCAGCTACAGGAGGAGGAGGAGTGTGTGTCAGGCAGTGTGATTTGACTGACATAATAGGCCCTGGTTCCTAGCGGTGGTACCAGGGCCATAAATACACAGCATGAGGTTCCAGACAGCGGTCGTGAAGCCCACATTTTGTCCAATACACAATTGGGACAGCACAGTTTTCAACCCGGACACCTCTAAAATAATTTCAATTTTTTTTTCCAAAATAAATAATGCAGGGCAGGCAGCTATTTTTGAGCGTAATAGCTGGTGGCGCATGGGCAGCAGCACCTTGTAATGTGTTCCCTGGCAGTGGAGAAGAGACACAGAGAGCAGGAGGAAATACAACAGCAGGCAGCGTGAGGAGGATGAGTGTGTGTGGCAGACTGGCATTTGGCAGCAGGCAGCAGGAGGGCAGGCAGCGAGACATAATAGGCGCTGGTTCCTAGCGGTGGTTCCAGGGCCGTAAATACACAGCATGAGGTTCCAGACAGCGGTCGTGAAGCCCACATTGTGTCCAATACACAATTGGGACAGCACAGTTTTCAACCCGGACACCTCTAAAATAATTTCAATTTTTTTTTCCAAAATAAATAATGCAGGGCAGGCAGCTATTTTTGAGCATAATAGCTGGTGGCGCATGGGCAGCAGCACCTTGTAATGTGTTCCCTGGCAGTGGAGACACAGACAGCAGGAAGAAATACAGCAGCAGCAGGTGTAATGTGTGTGCGCCACTTCATGTCCCCCTCTCGCCGACAACAGGGGCCAGGAATTCACCTTCCACCCAAGCCTGGTTCATTTTGAGAAACGTCAGTCTGTCCACAGACTTGTGAGACAGACGAGATCGCTTCTCAGTGACGACTCCACCGGCTGCACTGAAGCATCGCTCTGACAGTACGCTGGAAGGGGGGCAGGAGAGCACTTCCAGGGTGTACTGCGCAAGCTCGCTCCAGATCGGCAGGTGCTTGACCTAATACTCCATGGGATCAACAGGGGCCACGCTGTCAAGCCTGCTGAAGGACCCTATGTAGTCAGCCACCATGCGGGTCAAGCGCTGCCTGTGACTGGAGAAGGATGCTGCTGCAGGCACCTCCTCTCTAGTCCTTGGCAGCTCTACACTCATGTAGAGCTCTTGGGTCAGAGACAGCAGGTCTGTGGTGCGCGTGCGCTTGCTGCTGGTGGATGCAGGCACCTGCTGCTGCCTCTGTGCTGGCTGGACAGTGGGGGTGGATGTCTGAGGGAAGGCTTCCTCCAAGCGCTCAACAAGGGACAGCTGCAAATCCTTCATTTGTTGCGCACGGTCTCCTCCTGCAGGCAGGAACTGGCTGAGCTTCCCCTTCAGACGTGGGTCCAGCATCATGCAGATCCAGATGTCCTCCCTCTGCTTCATCTGGATCACCCTTGGGTCCTTGCGCAGGCACCTCAGCATGTGCGCTGCCATTGAGAAGAGTCTGGCCACGTCTGTTGGCACATCATCGACAGCCCCAGAGCCGACAATGCTGTCCTCCTCTTCCTCTGCCTCCTCCACCTCATCCTCTCTCCACCCCCGCACCAGTCCAGCTGCGCTCTGCTGCTCCCCCTCATCAGCAGCAAGGTCAGGGACATCCACCAAACCCAAGCCCTCCTCCTCAGAGGTGGTCTGTGAAGCTGCCTGCAGCTCCTGCTGGTCCAAGGCTGCCATTCCCTCTTCCAGCAGTGCATACAGGGCCCTGTCCAGCACACACACCAAGGGGACCCACTCGCACACCATTGCATGGTCCCTGCTTACCATGTTGGTGGCCTGCAGGAAGGGTGCCAGGACTGAGCACACCTGCTGCATGTGCCCCCAGTCCTTGGTGGAGATGATGGACGGGAGGTTGGCGACGGCACGCCCAGTTGCAGTGATGGAGGCAACTGTTGCTCGTGCAAGGTACTGGCTGACAGCCTGCCTCTGTTCAACCAGATGCTCCAACATCGCCAGGGTGGAGTTCCAGCGAGTTGGAACATCGATCATGAGCCGGTGCTGTGGCAGGTGCAGCTCCTTCTGCACCTCTTCCAGTCTCGCTACGGCTGCAGGCGAGTGCCGGAAATGTCGCACAACCTTCCTTGCTGCCTCAAGGAGTCGGTCCATCCCCTGGTAGGTCCGCAGGAACTTTTGGACTACCAGGTTCAGGACGTGTGCCAGGCAGGGGATGTGGGTCAGGTCTTCCCTGCTGATTGCAGCAACCATGTTTGCCCCATTGTCGGACACCACCTCTCCGACTCTGAGGCCTCTGGGGGTCAGCCAATTCCTCTCCTGCTCTCGGAGTTTGGCCAGGACATGGTTTGCCATGAGTTTGGTCTTCCCCAGGCTGACCAATTCCAGCAGCGCTTGGCAGTGGTGGGGGGTTTGGGCTGGTGTGCCAGAGGATGGAAGCGGATCAGAGGAACCTGCTGCAATTCTGCTGACCCTGCATGAGGGCACCACCCACTGCGTTGCTGCTGCTCTGACAGTGCCCGATGCTGCTCCCCCCTCCTCACCCCCTTCCACCAAGCTGACCCAATGCGCGGTGAAGGACAGATAACGGCCTATCCCAAACCGGCTGCTCCACGAGTCCATGGTGACTTGGACCCGTTGACCCACCGCGTGCTCCAGTCCTCTCCCGAAATTGGCCATCACAGAGCGGTGAAGTACAGGGATGGCCGTGCGTGCAAAATAATGTCAGCTGGGGATTGGCCAATCGGGGGCTGCACACATCAGGAGCGCACGCATGGCGCTCCCCTCCTGCACAAGGGAATAAGGAAGGAGTTGGGAGCACATGGCCCGTGCCAGCAAGCCGTTCAGCTGACGCACACGACGGCTGCTGGGAGGCAGAATCATGACCACCCCCTGGAAGGTGTCACTGAGCAGGGTCTGGTGACGCCTTTTGCTGGCATGGGAATCAGTGGAGGGAGTAGAGGAGGCCACTGAGGACTGGCTGCCAGAACAGGCCTCAGTGTCGGTGGCAGGAGTTGCAGAGGGAGGAGGAGCAGTGCGTTTCTGATGCACTCCTGCTAGTGCTGCTGGAGGAGGTGGAGGAGGGCGGGTGGCTGCTGCCGACGGCTTCGCAGTGGTGGCGGGTCTGCCACTGCCACTGCCAGCTTCCTTCAACTTCATGAACTCCTCATGCTCATGAAAGTGTTTCCCTGCAAGATGGTTGACCAGAGAGGTGGTGCCAAATGTAGAGGGCTCCTTCCCTCTGCTGAGCTGCTGACAGCACTGGTTGCAGGTGGCATACTTGCACTCCACATATGGCAGGGTGAAAAAATTCCATATTGGGGAGGTGAAGTTGCCCCTTCGGATGGAAGGTGCTGCTGCCGCTGGTCTCCCTGTGGTGGTTGGGGGGGGGGGGGGGTTCTTGGTGCGGCTGGTGGTGGCACTGGCAGAACTCGTCTCTGGATCAGCACGCTGTGTGGCCTGCATACCACGCCCACTTGTGATCCTGCCCATGCCTGCGATGCTGATCCTTCTAGCAAGGCCCACAGACGCATCCTCCTCCTCCTCCTCAGAGCTGATGACATCCCCACTCCCAGGACCTGGCACCCAGTCTCTGTCCTTCACCCTGTCATTATCATCCTCCCCCTCCGCAAACATGCTGACAAACATACAGGGGAAGGGGGAGTGCACCGAATTATTTAATGTCCTAACTAGAGGCGATGTGCCTGGATATATGTATGTTTATTCTTATCATTGACCCCTGTGGCTAGGGTCTAATTCGGTGCACTCCCCCTTCCCCTGTATGTTTGTCAGCATGCAGACAGCTTATGCTGGTGTATGCGCATGGTGCACATGGACACATAAAGTTAGCTCCCTTGTGCGATTGGTAAGATGCACTGTCTTTCCCAGGAGAGGAAGTTAGGATGTGTGCTCCTAATCCATTGATAGGTTTGATGCAATGAATGTGTTTGCATGTCTGCACTATGCATGTTACAGGGCCAGAGTTAGGACACCTATGTTTACCTGGGTACTTCTGCGCAGTATAGGTGACTAAGCATAAGAATGCATTCTTCTGTGAACTAAAACCCTGGCTTTTAATTTAGCTGTAGGGATAACAGTTGTGCCTGGATGAGTAAATCTGTAAATGCATTTGTTTGAACATTTGCATGTGAGTGTGCGAAGGGTTAATTGATTTTTGCTGTTTCTAGCCACACCCCCTTCAGCACCTCCCTTTCCCTAAAAATTTATTTAATGTCCTAACTAGAGGCGATGTGCCTGGATATATGTATGTTTATTCTTATCATTGACCCCTGTGGCTAGGGTCTAATTCGGTGCACTCCCCCTTCCCCTGTATGTTTGTCAGCATGCAGACAGCTTATGCTGGTGTATGCACATGGTGCACATGGACACATAAAGTTAGCTCCCTTGTGCGATTGGTAAGAGGCACTGTCTTTCCCAGGAGAGGAAGTTAGGATGTGTGCTCCTAATCCATTGATAGGTTTGATGCAATGAATGTGTTTGCATGTCTGCACTATGCATGTTACAGGGCCAGAGTTAGGACACCTATGTTTACCTGGGTACTTCTGCGCAGTATAGGTGACTAAGCATAAGAATGCATTCTTCTGTGAACTAAAACCCTGGCTTTTAATTTAGCTGTAGGGATAACAGTTGTGCCTGGATGAGTAAATCTGTAAATGCATTTGTTTGAACATTTGCATGTGAGTGTGCGAAGGGTTAATTGATTTTTGCTGTTTCTAGCCACACCCCCTTCAGCACCTCCCTTTCCCTAAAAATTTATTTAATGTCCTAACTAGAGGCGATGTGCCTGGATATATGTATGTTTATTCTTATCATTGACCCCTGTGGCTAGGGTCTAATTCGGTGCACTCCCCCTTCCCCTGTATGTTTGTCAGCATGCAGACAGCTTATGCTGGTGTATGCGCATGGTGCACATGGACACATAAAGTTAGCTCCCTTGTGCGATTGGTAAGATGCACTGTCTTTCCCAGGAGAGGAAGTTAGGATGTGTGCTCCTAATCCATTGATAGGTTTGATGCAATGAATGTGTTTGCATGTCTACACTATGCATGTTACAGGGCCAGAGTTAGGACACCTATGTTTACCTGGGTACTTCTGCGCAGTATAGGTGACTAAGCATAAGAATGCATTCTTCTGTGAACTAAAACCCTGGCTTTTAATTTAGCTGTAGGGATAACAGTTGTGCCTGGATGAGTAAATCTGTAAATGCATTTGTTTGAACATTTGCATGTGAGTGTGCGAAGGGTTAATTGATTTTTGCTTCTCCTTAATAGGACGGCTACGACCTGGCGGTGGGAGGAACATCTGCGCCACATGCTGCTGCTGCTGTGTCTCTGCAGCATGACTCCCAGCTGTTGGGCAGCCAAGGCGTCCACGGCCAGTGGCTAATGGCGGAATAGCCACTGGTGCAGACGCAGAACTGCGCATGGTGGTGGTGGCGTGGCTGCCACGCCCACGACCTCCTCTCTTGGCGATGCCCTTGCTGCCCTTGCTGCCCCTGCCCAAACCGCGGCTGCCAGTGCCAGACATCATATATTTTTATAATATTATACAAATGTAAAAAAAAAACGTATGTATGTAAAGGCGGGTGGGACAAGTGGGGTACTTTAATGGGGTGGGACTGGTGGTGGTGGGTGTGTGAGGTGACTGTTGGACAGGTGTACTCTACAGCAGAGATCGGTGTAGCGTAGTGTTGGGAGAACAGTGTTCGCCACTGTTCGGGTTCTGCAGAACATCACCCTGTTCGGGTGATGTTCGAGTTCGGCCGAACACCTGATGGTGTTCGGCCAAACCGTTCGGCCACATGGCCGAACTAAGAGCGCATGGCCGAACGTTCCCCGAACATTCGGCTAGCGCTGTGATTGACCGAACGGGTCACGTGATTCGGACCCGAACGCGCTCTGATTGGCCGAACTGTCACGTGGTTCGGGTAAATAAATACCCGAACCACGTCATATCTCCGCCCTTTGTCTGTGGGTTTAGCTTTGGGTAGGCAGGCAGGGTAGTTCGCGCTCCAGCCACGCTAGCCAGGGTCCCCCCAGTCATTGTGTCGCTGCTGGGAATAGTAGTACACCGCTCGCTCAGCCACACTATATAGCATTCTGTTTACTGCCACTCTGTGTACCTCGCTCAGCCACACTATATAGCATTCTGTTTACTGCCACTCTGTGTCTGCTGGGAATAGTAGTACACCGCTCGCTCAGCCACACTATATAGCATTCTGTTTACTGCCACTCTGTGTACCTCGCTCAGCCACACTATATAGCATTCTGTTTACTGCCACTCTGTGTCTGCTGGGAATAGTAGTACACCGCTCACCCGCCACTGTATAGCATTGTGCTCTGTGTCGCTGCTGGGAATAGTGGTACACCGCTCACCCGCCACTGTATAGCATTGTGCTCTGTGTCGCTGCTGGGAATAGTGGTACACCGCTCAGCCACACTATATAGCATTCTGTTTACTGTTCTGTGTCTGCTGGGAATAGTAGTACACCGCTCGCTCAGCCACACTATATAGCATTCTGTTTACTGCCACTCTGTGTACCTCGCTCAGCCACACTATATAGCATTCTGTTTACTGCCACTCGGTGTCTGCTGGGAATAGTAGTACACCGCTCACCCGCCACTGTATAGCATTGTGCTCTGTGTCGCTGCTGGGAATAGTGGTACACCGCTCACCCGCCACTGTATAGCATTGTGCTCTGTGTCGCTGCTGGGAATAGTGGTACACCGCTCAGCCACACTATATAGCATTCTGTTTACTGTTCTGTGTCTGCTGGGAATAGTAGTACACCGCTCGCTCAGCCACACTATATAGCATTCTGTTTACTGCCACTCTGTGTACCTCGCTCAGCCACACTATATATCATTCTGTTTACTGCCACTCTGTGTCTGCTGGGAATAGTAGTACACCGCTCACCTGCCACTGTATAGCATTCTGCTCTGTGTCGCTGCTGGGAATAGTGGTACACCGCTCACCCGCCACTGTATAGCATTGTGCTCTGTGTCGCTGCTGGGAATAGTGGTACCGCTCAGCCACACTATATAGCATTCTGTTTACTGTTCTGTGTCTGCTGGGAATAGTAGTACACCGCTCGCTCAGCCACACTATATAGCATTCTGTTTACTGCCACTCTGTGTACCTCGCTCAGCCACACTATTTAGCATTCTGTTTACTGCCACTCTGTGTCTGCTGGGAATAGTAGTAAACCGCTCGCTCAGCCACACTAGCATTGTGTTTACTGCCACTCTGTGTACCTTGCTCAGCCACACTATATAGCATTGTGTTTATATAGCATTGTGTTTACTGCCACTCTGTGTCTGCTGGGAATAGTGGTACACCGCTCACCCGCCACTGTATAGCATTGTGCTCTGTGTCGCTGCTGGGAATAGTGGTACACCGCTCACCCACCACTGTATAGCATTTCTGTACTGCCACTGCACTGCTGCCGGTCAGCGTGTACTTTAAGGATAAGTGAAATGAGGAAGAAATCCGGTGAAAGAGGGAGGGGCAAGGGAAGAGGTGTTTCCCCTGACGGTTCACGTACAGGCCACAGGGGAGCACCCAAGAAAACCCACTCAATACCGCCCTTGTTGTCCAGGACAACAACCCTCACAAATCCAAAAGAACAGGACCAGATAATTACTTGGATGACCTCTCAAGCGTCCAGCAGTGGGTTAAGCAGCACCAGCACATCACGCACGAGGTCTGAGTCCTCAGCCAGTTACAAGGAGCCAGTGGGCACAAAGCTGACACAACCGGCAGCGACACCACGCACACAACTGCCAGATAACCAGTCCGATGAATTACCTCAGGACACAATGGGGTATTCGCAGGAGCTATTCCCAGCCCAACAAACTTCCACCTTTCAAAGGTCAATGCAGGAACAGCAGTGACAACTCTTCAGTCAGCATTACCATACCACTGCTGTGTTTACTGAAGAGGTCAATGTTGAAAATCAAGGAAACAGCTGTCATGATGCAACTGGGGGAATCTGAAGGAGAAAACGATCAGCGTGATGGTACCAACATCAGGCCATCCGCATCAGGAAACGCTGGCCCCAGCAGCTATGACGAAGAAGAGGAGGAGGAACAGCTGGAGTTGGAGCAGGAATTTCCTGCCACCACTGACGAGGGCCAGAGCGGTGCACGTTGGACTTCCACAATTCAGCGCGAATGGTCAGCAGAAGCAGACCAGGAAGAAGGTGACGACTATGATGCATCACAACAACTATCACAACGCTCACAAGAGGATGATGAGGATTCTGGCAGGACTCTGGCACACATGGCTCAATTCATGCTAGACTGCATTGAATGCGACCCACGCATTGTGCGCATTCTGGACAACACCAATTACTGGGTTTATACCCTTCTGGATCCACGGTACAAACACAATGTTCCAAAACTGCTTGAAGAAAGAGTCAGACAGGTCAAAATGGAAGAATACCAGCAGGCCCTTGTGGAGACTTTAGAGAGGAGATTGACATCCTCCCCCTCCTCTAGCCAGTTGTACGCCGACAGACTGACTTCCGCAAACCCAGGACGACCAGGAGGGCAGCAAACAACACAAGCCGCAGCTAGTGCCCAAAAGGGAATGGTATCAGCAGTGTCCTTGGAGTGGGAACATTTTATGACACCCATGCAGCAGCAGCCCACAGAACAGCAAGCGTGCAGATCCACCTCCAACACCGATCGCCTGGAGAAGATGGTCAAGGACTACATGTCAGATGGCGTAGCTGTGTTGAACAATCCATCTGCACCCTTCAACTATTGGGTATCGAAGCTAGACACCTGGCACGAACTGGCAATGTACGCAATAGAGGTGCTGGCTTGCCCGGCAGCCAGTGTTATGTCGGAACGCTGTTTCAGTGCTGCCGGAGGCATCGTCACATATCGGCGTATCCGCCTCTCCACAGAAAATGCAGACCGTCTGACTCAAATTAAAATAAATCAATCCTGGATTGGAAACGACTACGCAACACTCCTGGACCCCAACCAAGTAACATGAACAATGACCATCTGTGATGGGTTAGCGTTTCCGGTCCCTGTTTATTGAACCTCTCATCTTTATTACATTTTTGACTGCATGGCGGCAAAAAGCATTGCTATATCCGCACGCTATTTGTCTTCATGCAAGGCCTGGGATGCTGTGTCTCAAAAAGCGTGGCCTTCTCCTCCTGCGCCTCCTCCTGTTCCATCACGTGTGCTGCTGCTGCTGCTGCTGCTGCTGGGTTAGCGTTTCCGGTCCCTGTTTATTGAATCTCTCATCTTTATTACATTTATGACTGCATGGCGGCAAAAAGCATTGCTATATCCGCACGCTATTTGTCCTCATGCAAGGCCTGGGATGCTGTGTCTCAAAAAGCGTGGCCTTCTCCTCCTGCGCCTCCTCCTGTTCCATCACGTGTGCTGCTGCTGCTGCTGCTGGGTTAGCGTTTTCGGTCCCTGTTTATTGAACCTCTCATCTTTATTACATTTATGACTGCATGGCGGCAAAAAGCATTGCTATATCCGCACGCTATTTGTCCTCATGCAAGGCCTGGGATGCTGTGTCTCAAAAAGCGTGGCCTTCTCCTCCTGCGCCTCCTCCTGTTCCATCACGTGTGCTGCTGCTGCTGCTGCTGCTGGGTTAGCGTTTCCGGTCCCTGTTTATTGAACCTCTCATCTTTATTACATTTATGACTGCATGGCGGCAAAAAGCATTGCTATATCCGCACGCTATTTGTCCTCATGCAAGGCCTGGGATGTTGTGTCTCAAAAAGCGTGGCCTTCTCCTCCTGCGGCTCCTCCTGTTCCCTCACGTGTGCTGCTGCTGCTGCTGCTGGGTTAGAGTTTCCGGTACCTGTTTATTGAACCTCTCATCTTTATTACATTTATGACTGCATGGCGGCAAAAAGCATTGCTATATCCGCACGCTATTTGTCCTCATGCAAGGCCTGGGATGCTGTGTCTCAAAAAGCGTGGCCTTCTCCTCCTGCGCCTTCTCCTGTTCCATCACGTGTGCTGCTGCTGCTGCTGCTGCTGCTGGGTTAGCGTTTCCGGTCCCTGTTTATTGAACCTCTCATCTTTATTACATTTATGACTGCATGGCGGCAAAAAGCATTGCTATATCCGCACGCTATTTGTCCTCATGCAAGGCCTGGGATGCTGTGTCTCAAAAAGCGTGGCATTCTCCTCCTGCGCCTCCTCCTGTTCCATCACGTGTGCTGCTGCTGCTGCTGCTGCTGGGTTAGCGTTTCCGGTCCCTGTTTATTGAACCTCTCATCTTTATTACATTTATGACTGCATGGCGGCAAAAAGCATTGCTATATCCGCACGCTATTTGTCTTCATGCAAGGCCTGGGATGCTGTGTCTCAAAAAGCGTGGCCTTCTCCTCCTGCGCCTCCTCCTGTTCCATCACGTGTGCTGCTGCTGCTGCTGCTGGGTTAGCGTTTCCAGGCCCTGTTTATTGAACCTCTCATCTTTATTACATTTATAACTGCATGGCGGCAAAAAGCATTGCTATCCGCACACTTCTTGTCCTCATGCAAGGCCTGGGTTGTGTCTCAAAGCGTGGCCTTCTCCTCCTGCGCTGCCCTCCTCCTGTTCCATCACGTGTGCTGCTGCTGGGTTAGCGTTACCGATCCCTTTTCCTGGAACCTCTTCTCTGTATTACATTTATGACTGCATGGCGACAAAAAGCATGTTACCTGTGCAAAGAAAAATGACATTTTCCGCATTTAAAAGACAGTTTTTCCTCTGAAACTTTACAATCAATTTTCTCAAAAACTATAAGCTCTTTTTCAAATATTTTTTTTCCTCTTGTACCCACTCCCAAGGTGCACATACCCTGCAAATTTGGGGTATGTAGCATGTACAAAGCACGAAAGTTCGGGTCCCCATTGACTTCCATTATGTTCGGAGTTCGGCGCGAACACCCGAACATCGCGGCGATGTTCGGCGAACGTTCGCGAACCCGAACATCTAGGTGTTCGCCCAACACTAGTGTAGCGCTAACGAGAGAGTGCGCACACAAAGACCCTAGCTGACGCTGACTAACGGTGTCCCTATACACAGACTACAGTACAAGTCAGCAAATACACAATACAAGTAATATAAACAATAGGACGGGTGTAGCACTAACGAGAGGGTGCGGACAGCGCAGACGTGCACTGCGTACACAAAGACCCTAGCTGATGGTGACTGACGGTGTCCCTATACACAGACTACAGTACAAGTCAGCGGATACACAATAGAAGTAATAGAAAAAAATAGGACGGGTGTAGCACTAACGAGAGGGTCCGGACAGCGCAGACGTGCACTGCGCACACAAAGCCCCTAGCTGACGCTGACTGACGGTGTCCCTATACACAGACTACAGTACAATTCAGCGAATACACAATACAAGTAATATAAACAATAGGACGGGTGTAGCACTAACGAGAGGGTGCGGACAGCGCAGACGTGCACTGCGCACACAAAGACCCTAGCTGACGCTGACTGACGGTGTCCCTATACACAGACTACAGTACAAGTCAGCAAATACACAATAGAAGTAATAGAAAAAAAATAGGACAGGTGTAGCACTAACGAGAGGGTGCGGACAGCGCAGACGTGCACTGCGCACACAAAGACCCTAGCTGACGCTGACTGACGGTGTCCCTATACACAGACTACAGTACAATTCAGTGAATACACAATACAAGTAATATAAACAATAGGACAGGTGTAGCACTAGCGAGAGGGTGCGGACAGCGCAGACGTGCACTGTGCACACAAAGACCCTAGCTGATGCTGAATGACGGTGTCCCTATACACAGACTACAGTACAAGTCAGCAAATACACAATAGAAGTAATAGAAAAAAAATAGGACAGGTGTAGCACTAACGAGAGGGTGCGGACAGCGCAGACGTGCACTGCGCACACAAAGACCCTAGCTGACGCTGACTGACGGTGTCCCTATACACAGACTACAGTACAATTCAGTGAATACACAATACAAGTAATATAAACAATAGGACGGGTGTAGCACTAACGAGAGGGTGCGGACAGCGCAGACGTGCACTGCGCACACAAAGACCCTAGCTGACGCTGACTGACGGTGTCCCTATACACAGACTACTGTACAGTATAGTCAGCGAATACACAATACAAGTAATATTAACAATACAACGGGTGTAGCACTAACGAGAGGGTGCGGACAGCGCAAACGTGCACTGCGCACACAAAGACCCTAGCTGACGCTGACTGACGGTGTCCCTATACACAGACTACAGTACAATTCAGCGAATACACAATACAAGTAATATAAACAATAGGACGGGTGTATAGCACTAACGAGAGGGTGCGGACAGCGCAGACGTGCACTGCGCACACAAAGACCCTAGGTAACGCGGTGACGGACGGTCCCTATACACAGACTACAGTACAGTACTACTAACTAAACAATAGAAGAATCTAACTAAATAATAGAACAGGAGTGACTAGATTACAGAGAGCAGATACAGGACAGTTATAGCAGTAAAGCTGGACCTTGCTAACTACAAAATAGTACAATAATCTATCTAACACATAAGTAGTACAGGAGTAGAGTAGGACAGGTGAGAGCACAGGTAACTAGAGACTAGAGCACAGAGCAGGGCAGGATGCCTTGCCTAGGCACAGGGCCTAGCTGCTGGCTGCAGCTGCAGCAGCAGCACCACTGACAGTCTCCCTCCCTAGTCCCTAATCACACAAACTAAACTGCCTAAAATACAATCTATCTACAATACAAAGCAATACAGTTGAATATCAAGTGTTGGAGTGTAAAAACGCTTGGTTTAGAACAATATAAATGCACTTTCACACAGACAAAAAGCACTGGAGCAGTCTCTCAGTACAGTTAGTCAGTAAGTCGCAAGCAGGACGAGTGAGGCAAGATGGCGTCCGCTATTTATAGAGGGGGGCTTGGCCAGGCTCCCCCTCTGTGATTGGCTGCAGTCAGAGGGCTGGGAGCCCTCTGATTCGCTTGTGAGGACTCGAGGTGACGTCAGACGTGACGCTATCCGAGCTGGTGACGCTATCCAAGCTCGGATAGCTAGGATATCTCCGGATATCTGCTTGCTATCCGAGTGCCCTCGGATAGCACAGCCCGGATAGCTAATACTATTCGAGCTCGAATAGTGAAAAAAGAGCTAGGATATCCGAGTACCTCGGATATCCTAGCTCAGATGAGCACCACTGCCAGCTGGTTGAGGCTGAACTCTGAGAAAACAGAGGTGTTGGTGGTCGGTGGTCCACACATAAAGTCAAAAACTCTCCCCACTTGGGGTGATCCTAGACGGAAAGTTAACACTCAGACAGCAGGTATCGGCGGTCGTCAAGACTTCATTCTTCCATCTGAGAAATATAGCTGAAATACAGTGGAAGACCTGCGCTAGTTCATGCATTTGTATCCTCCTGTCTGGACAACTACGATGCTCTGTTCATCGGATCCCTGGATAAGGTTCTGCACCCCTTACAACTAATACAAAATGCAGAAGTCAGACTCCTAGCTAATGCACCCTGCAGCTCACACATCTCCCCAGTACTGCAAACTCTGAGGGCTTGTTCACACCTAGGGTGTTTTTGCCCTTTTTTAAGCGCCGGCGATTTCCAAAATCGCCCTAAATGCGCTTGTGCAATGATTCCCTATAAGAGTGTTTACATCTGAGTGGTTTGTTTCCGGTCTGCTCAGCAAAGCCCTGCCTGTGCCATTTTATGAGCATCTTTGCTCAATGGAAGGTATGGGGAAATTGCAAAGTACTTGAAAAAGCGCTTGATATAGTGATTTTTCCAGCACTTTTAAGCAGTAGTGCTCGAATGTACCCAAATTTGATTCAAGTACATTCGAATTTGGGTCTGGGTCAAATTCGGATTCGGTCGTGATCACGCCCATCGAATTCGATTCGAATTAGAATTCGAGTCGTGATCAGTAATTGAATTTGGGTAATAGTCGTGATCACGAATTCGGATGGCCTTCAAGCCAAATTTTTTTTAAAGGGAAATCACAATTAAAAAGGTGTAATGTAAAAAAAAATAAAAAAATTGATGGAAAACTTTTTTCTGCATTTCTTATTTATTCTTCTTCACCGTCTTCACCTTCCTCTTTTTCTTCTCTCCATCTTTTTCTTTACTGTCTTCTTTTTTACCATCTTCTTTCTCGTCATCATTCATCACCATCATCTTCATCATCTTCTTCTTCACTGGAACCTGGTTCTTCTTCTTCTTCACCTGGTTCTTCTTCTTCTTCTGGTTCATCTTCACTTACATAGTTACATAGTTATTTTGGTTGAAAAAAGACATACGTCCATCGAGTTCAACCAGTACAAAGTACAACACCAGCCTGCTCCCTCACATATCCCTGTTGATGCAGAGGAAGGCGAAAAAACCCTTACAAGGCATGGTCCAATTAGCCCCAAAAGGGAAAAATTCCTCCCCGACTCCAGATGGCAATCAGATAAAATCCCTGGATCAACATCATTAGGCATTACCTAGTAATTGTACCCATGGATGTCTTTCAATGCAAGGAAAGCATCTAAGCCCCCTTTAAATGCAGGTATAGAGTTTGCCATAATGACTTCCTGTGGCAATGCATTCCACATCTTAATCACTCTTACTGTAAAGAACCCTTTCCTAAATAAATGGCTAAAATGTTTTTCCTCCATGCGCAGATCATGTCCTCTAGTCCTTTGAGAAGGCCTAGGGACAAAAAGCTCATCTGCCAAGCTATTATATTGCCCTCTGATATATTTATACATGTTAATTAGATCTCCTCTAAGGCGTCTTTTCTCTAGACTAAATAAACCCAGTTTATCTAACCTTTCTTGGTAAGCGAGACCTTCCATCCCACATATCAATTTTGTTGCTCGTCTCTGCACCTGCTCTAAAACTGCAATATCTTTTTTGTAATGTGGTGCCCAGAACTGAATTCCATATTCCAGATGTGGCCTTACTAGAGAGTTAAACAGGGGCAATATTATGCTAGCATCTCGAGTTTTTATTTCCCTTTTAATGCATCCCAAAATTTTGTTAGCTTTAGCTGCAGCGGCTTGGCATTGAGTACGATTATTTAACTTGTTGTCAATGAGTACTCCTAAGTCCTTCTCCAAGTTTGATGTCCCCGAATG
The DNA here is from genome assembly GCF_040937935.1 of Hyperolius riggenbachi. Classification (NCBI taxonomy): domain Eukaryota; kingdom Metazoa; phylum Chordata; class Amphibia; order Anura; family Hyperoliidae; genus Hyperolius; species Hyperolius riggenbachi. The sequence goes on along the minus strand of NC_090647.1, from coordinate 392,190,742 downwards.
TATCCCATTTATTTTGTATGGTGCTAGACCATTGGTACGACCACTTGGTTTTTCATCATCTTCTTCACCTGGTTCTTCTTCATCTTTTTCTTCTTCATTATCATCATCTGGTTCTTCTTCTTCATCATCATCTGGTTCTTCTTCTTCTTCATCATCATCTGGTTCTTCTTCTCCTGGTTCTTCTTCTTATTTTTCTTCACCTGGTTCTTCTTCTTCTTCACCTGGTTCTTCTTCCACTTTTTTTTCACCTGGTTCTTCTTCTTTTTCTTCACCTGATTTTTCTTCTTATTTTCCTTCACCTGGTTATTCTTCTTCTTCTTCACCTGGTTATTCTTCTTCTTCTTCACCTGGTTATTTTTCTTCTTCTTCACCTGGTTCTTCTTTTTCTACTTTTTCTTCTTCTTCTCCTTTACCACCACCACCATCTTTGTTTTTCTTTTGTGTTCATGTTCTTCCTCTTGTACCCAGCAATGTTTTTTCCCTTACAGAACTCAACTGTTGTAACAGTATAGCTAAATTTGTGGCGTAAATAGCTATTGGCGCATGGCAGCAACGCATAATTCTGTGGACCCTGGTGGTGGGAACACAGACAGCAGGAGGTTAAATACAGCAGCAGCAGGAGGAGGAGGAGTGACGTTTGGCAGCAGGCAATGGTACCTAGCATTGGTACGACGGCTGTAAATAAATACCAACAGCAGGAGGTTCCGGACAGCAGTCATGCAGCCCACATTGTGCCCAATGCACAACTGGGACAGCACAGTTTTCAACCCAGACAACTCAGAATTATTATTTTTTTACAACCAAATGTAGCTATTGTAATGGCGTAATAGCTAGTGGTGCATGGCAGCAGCGCATAATTCTGTGGACCCTGGCGGTGGAAACACAGACAGCAGGAGGTTAAATACAGTGGCAGCAGGAGGAGAAGGAGGAGTGACGGTTGTCAGCAGGCAATGTAACGGGGCCATGGTACCTAGCGTTGGTACCATGGCTGTAAATAAACACCAACAGCAGGAGGTTCCGGACAGCAGTCGTGCAGCCCACATTGTGCCCAATGCACAACTGGGACAGAACAGTTTTCAACCCAGACACCTCAGAATTTTTTTTTACAACAAAATGTAGCTATTGTAGTGGCATAATAGCTAGTGGCGCATGGCAGCAGCGCATAATTCTGTGGACCCTGGCGGTGGGAACACAGACAGCAGGAGGTTAAATACAGCGGCAGCAGGAGGAGGATGAGGAGGAGTGACGTTTGGCAGCAGGCAATGTAACGGGGCCATGTTACCTAGCGTTGGTACCACGGCTGTAAATAAACACCAACAGCAGAAGGTTCCGGACAGCAGTCATGCAGCCCACATTGTGCCCAATGCACAACTGGGACAGCACAGTTTTCAACCCAGACACCTCAGAATTAATTTTTTTTACAACAAAATGTAGCTATTGTAGTGGCGTAATAGCTAGTGGGGCATGGCAGCAGTGCATAATTCTGTGGACCCTGGCGATGGGAACACAGACAGCAGGAGGTTAAATACAGTGGCAGCAGGAGGAGGAGGATGAGGAGGAGTGACGTTTGGCAGCAGGCAATGTGACGGGCCATGGTACCTAGCGTTGGTACCATGGCTGTAAATAAACACCAACAGCAGGAGGTTCCGGACAGCAGTCGTGCAGCCCACATTGTGCCCAATACACAACTGGGACAGCACTGTTTTCAACCCAGACACCTAAGAATTTTTTTTTACAACAAAATGTAGCTATTGTAATGGCGTAATAGCTAATGGCGCATGGCAGTGGCACATAATTCTGTGGACCCTGGCAGTGGGAACACAGACAGCAGGAAGTTAAATACAGCGGCAGCAGGAGGAAGAGGAGGAGGAGTGACGTTTGGCAACAGGCAATGTAACGGGCCATGGTACCTAGCAGTGGTACCTCAGCACCTAAAGGAAAACCAGGCCAAAGTAGCAGGGGACTGAAGGTTGATGTTGTCAGTTGTCACAATAATTCCCAGGCATCTCATGTCCTCCTGTCGCCAACAACAGGGGCCTGGAACGTGCCTTCAATCCAGACCTAGTTGACCTTCAGGAATGTCAGTCTTTCCACGGACTCTGTGGACAGATGAGAGCGCTTCTCGGTGACCATGCCACTGGCCGCACTGAAGCACCTCTCGGATAGCACGCTGGAAGGGGGGCAAGACAGGATTTCCAGGGCGTACTGCGTCAGCTCACTCCAGATCTGCAACCGCTCGACTCAGTACTCCAAGGGGTCCACAGGCTCCTCGCTGCCGTTGACAAGCCCACTGAAGGACCCCATGTAGTCGGCCACCATCCAGGCCAGGTGCTGGCTGTGACTTTGAGAGGAGGATGCTGCTGCACGCACCTCCTCTCTCGGCTGCTCTATGTAGAGCGCCTTAGTCAATGACAGCAGGTCTCCTGGGCGCCTGACGCTGCTGCTGGCTGCAGGCACAGTCGCCGAACAAGGATCTGATGCAACTCCCTTGTTCGCTGCTCACGGTCTCACGGCTGAAGGGGAAGGTGGGAACTGACCCACCTTTCCCTTCAGCCGTGGGTCCAGGATCATGCTGATGCAAGCGTCCTCCTGAGCACACATCTGCTTGACCCTGGGGTCTTAGCGCAGGCAACACAGCATGGGGTACAGGGTGGTCCGTCCAGCAGAGACATCAGGGTCAGCAGCCGCAAAGCTGTCCTCCTCTGGCCCCTGAGCCTCTTCCTCCTCTTTCCACCCTCGCACCACTGCAGCTGCGCTACGCTGTTCCCCCTCAGCAGCAACATCCATGACCTCCAATTCCTCCTCCTCCTCCAACATCTCAAAATCCTGCGCAGAGGTGAACTGTGCAGGCGGCTGCTGTTACAGCTGGATCAGGGCCTCTTCTCCCACATCCATCAGATCACAAAGTGCCCTGTCCAGCAGACAAACAAAAGGGCACCCATTGGCAGAGGGATGCCCATTCCTGGCTCACCAGGTTGGTTCCCTGCAGGAAGGGAGCCGACACCAAGCAGACCTGTTGCATCTGCCCCCACTGCGTTGGAGAGGAGCTGGAGTTTGGTGGTGCCGGCGAGAGTGCCATCAACGATCTGGCGGTTGACAGCCCTCCTCTGCTCAACCAGCCACTCCAACATCGCCAGGGTGGAGTTCCAGCAAGTTGGCACATCGATGATTAGCCGGTGTCATGGCAGGCCCTCGCGCTGCTGCATGTCAGCCAGGTTTGCTGCGGCCGCTGCTGAGCGGTGGAAAGTGCGCACAATTTTCCTTGCTGCTTCCAAAAGATTGTCCATCCCCTGGTAGATGCGCAGGAACTTCTGCACCACCAGGTTCAAGATGTGGGCCAAGCAGGGGACGTGGGTCAAGTGTCCTCTGTTGATAGCAGACAGCAGGTTGGCCGCATTGTCGGACACCACCAATCCGACTCTGAGGCCTCTGGGGTCAGCCACATCTTCTTCTGCTCCCTCAGCACATTGGCTGCCATCAGTTGGGTCTTCCCAAGGCTGACCCTCTCCAGCAGCACTTGGCAGTGGCGGGCATTCACGCTGCTGCTGAGGCAGGTTCGCTTAGTGGCGGGAGCTGCTGCTTCTCCCCTGACCCCACGGGGTGGCACCACATAGTGGGCGACTGGTGCTGCTGCTGCTGATGCGCCCGAGGATGGACCTGCTGCTTCCTCACTGGCGCATTCCACTAGGCTGATTCAGTGGGCCATGAAGGACAGGTAGCAGTCTGTCCCGAAATGGCTGCTCCATGAATCCAACTCGTTTGAATGCTTGGGGGGGCAACTTTCAGCTGCGAAAAACATTAACATATTGCTGATCTACCGCCCACCAGAAAAGGACTCGGACTTCCTTAAGGAACTTGTAGATCTCCTATGCAACCTAACACTGAAACACCCCAAATGGATTGTTCTTGGAGATTTCAATACATGGGTGGATGACTCCTCTTCACAATTTGGAATAGAGCTACCTCGTGCCTTATATGAACTGGGCTTCTTCCAATCAATCAGCTTTGTTACTCACAGGAAAGATCACACTCTGGACCTTATATTCCATACTGGGTTGTCAATAGCCAATGTGGAAATTAATCCTGTTGCCTGGTCAGACCATCACACTATCCACTTCCCCCTCTCAATACCAGCTGTCAAACACCAGTTCAAGAATCAAATAAAATATCGCTGCTTAAAAGGGCTAACACCTCAACATATCCGAGAAAACCTTAGCTTTGATGAATTGACTGACTCCAGCTTGGACCCTGATACTCTGGTGTTTAAATACAACAAATGTGTGTCCTCCACCTTTGAGACCATTGCTCCTCTGGGCATCAAATATCTTACGCCACACCATCATGCACAGTGGTTTGATAACTCTATAAAAGAGCTGAAAAGAAAAGGCCGAAAACTTGAGAGAATGTGGTGCAAATCTCAGTCCCCAGAAGACAAACATGCCTTAATCCTTCACTTGAAGAACTACCAAAAGGTAATCACGGAAAAAAAATCATCCTTTCTATCTGTGAGGAAACGCGGAAAAGCCGCCGCTAAGACTCAGAGTGAGGCGGCTGACTCCGCGTTCTACAGGGCAGCTGGCGCGCTGGCGGAGCGCGGGGAAACCGCCGCATGCTCTAACAGCAGGGCGGCGTATTCCGCATCCAGGGCAGCAAGTTGCACGCGTGGTCCTGATCCTTTCAGCAATGCGGAATGCGGAGAAAACGCCGCACGCACAGACAGCGGTGCGGCAGTTTCCGCAGCCAACACAGCAGAAACATTACAACACATGACTGGTGTGGCTGGGACTGATAGTCCACATTGGTTTAGAAGGACGCGCACGCGCGCAGAGAGGCAGGGCCTTTATGGCAGTCAGAAGGGGGTCAGCTGACCAAGCTGGTCAGCTGACAAATTCAGCAATCTTCATTGGTCCAGCACGTAGGGGAGGCGCTGGAGAGCGCTAGAGTATATATACTGGGTGCTGGTCAGTTCTCTGGTGTCTGGCGTTGCGATCACTACGTGGTAGCACTCAGAACTTGTCAGTATCTGTGTTATTAGACAGTTTCGTATGTGTTGATGATCACGGAGCTCACACCTTAGCCTAGGAATTCTTTTATTATCTGTATTCTAATCTAGACCAGTTTCCAAGGTGTTGATGGCCAAGGAACTCACACCTTAGTCTAGGAATTCTGTACCATCTGTATTATTGTATTATCTAGCTCAGTCCCTGGAGTGTGAGAATCTTGGAGCTCACACTCAAGTCTAGGCATTGTTGATTATCTGTTATGACCTTCTGCTTTCCTGACCATTCTTCTCTGATCTCTGATTCTGTACCTTTGTCTTTCTGATACCTTGTTGCCAAACTCTGCTAGTCCCAGGATTCTGCATCTGTCTCCTGTCTCTGTGCTGTATCTGTCTGTGTGTTTACAACCTGGCCTGTCCGACCTCGAGAACTATCTCTCCAGTTAAGAGAAAGTTCACAGACCATTAGTGACACTCCTCCTAGGTGTCACTCACGTTCTGTCCTTTCCACTCTCTCAGTCTGGCTCCGCCCCTTGGGGAGCATCAGACCTGTGGAAGGAATCTGACCCAGAGCAGTATCTCTCACTGCCTAGCACCTATCTCTCAGGTGCTTTCCTCAAAGTATTACTGTTGCACCAAACACTCTCATCCCTCAGGTGTCCAGAGGTTAGAAGATATATCTGATTATCGGTGATACTGCAGATCATCAATAATCGGGTATATATCTGCATTCTCGGTGATACTGCAGATCACCGGTAATCAGATCCTCTCTGTGTTACACCGATCGTTACACTGTCACAAGAGATTGCAAATGAAGCCCAACTGTTCTGCACAGTGGAAAAACTCTGCAACTCGGCATGTCAAAAACTTAATATCAAGTCTTCAAAGGATCTCTGTGACCAATTTGCCCATTTCTTCACAGACAAAGTCTCCGCTATAAGGTCCGCCATCCAACTTACAGCATCTGAGCCTAATATAGCGCCAAAGACCATTAGCAGAGACAACGTAACACCTTGGTCAAACTTCAAAGAAATTGATGAAGAAGTCACATTCAAGCATCCTCCTTCACCTCCGCCTAACTACCTGTGACCTGGATCCTGGCCCAACACAGTTCATGTTGAACTGCCCCGACCTGTCTGTACCGGTATTCCTCAAAATTGTTAACTGTTCCTTACAATCAGAGATATTTCCTGCTTTACTGAAGGAAGCAATCATCAGGCCTCTCCTCAAAAAACCCTCCCTGGACCCAGATGCAATGACCAGCTACAGACCTGTCTCTAACCTTCCCTTTCTGGGTAAGCTAATTGAAAAAGCTGTATACCTCCAGCTAGAAGCCAAAATCCTACAAAACAACAGTTATGACCCATTCCAGTCTGGCTTCAGGAAACACCACAGCACTGAAACTGCCCTCATCCAAATATGCAACCACCTGCTCATGGCAAGAGACAGAGGAGAGTGCTCCATCCTCATACTGCTAGACCTTTCTGCATCCTTTGATACAGTTGACCATGACATCTTGATAAACAGGCGACAGGAATACTGCGGCATTGATGGCATAGTTCTTCAGTGGTTCCAAACCTTCTTGAGTGGCAGAACCCAAAAAGTGTCTATGGGGCCCTTCCCGCCAACCCCTGTACCACTTAAGTATGGAGTGCCCCAGGGCTCAATCCTCTCTCTCCTGCTTTTCACAATTTACATGTTACCGCTTGGAAAACTAATCCAAAAACATGGTCTGACATACCACTGCTATGCGGACGACAACCAACTATATCTTTCCTTCAAGCCTGGTGTGACAGACCCAACTCTAACTATAAACGCCTGCTTACGTGAACTACAGCAATGGATGAATGACAACTGGCTGAAACTGAATGCAGACAAAACTGAAGTCCTTCTGATCGGAGGGCAGCGCATGACAACAAAACAACTTAACTTGCAGTCTTCACCACTGGGAATAGGAGGCACGGATGTACGCAGCTCTGATCATGTGCGTAGCCTGGGAGTTCTAATTGATGGGGATTTAAACGTCAGCACTCAAATCTCTGCTGTGGTGAAATCATCCTATTTTCACCTGAAGAACATTGCAAAAATCAAGCACCTCATCCCCCCAGAAGATCTGCCAACCTTAGTCCATGCCTTCATTACATCCCGACTGGACTACTGTAATGCTCTCTACACTGGCCTTCCAAAAAAGGTCTTGTACCGCCTACAGCTGATACAGAATACTGCTGCCAGACTGCTAACCAACCAAACCGTCACTGCCACATAACGCCAGTCCTGCACTCCCTTCACTGGCTACCTATAGAATGGAGGGTCCTATTCAAGATCGGCCTACTGACATTTAAATCCCTGAATAATCTGGGCCCTGGATACATGAAAGAAATGTTGCAGCTGCGTAGCAATCTCCGCATTCTCAGATCCACAGGTTCTAATAATCTAGTCATACCCAGAGCCCACTTGGAAACTTTTGGTCCCAGAGCCTTCTGTCATGCTGCCCCTACATTTTGGAACTTCTTACCTCAACAGATCAGGACAGCTCCATCCCTGGACGTGTTTAAATCCAGACTGAAAACCCACCTGTTCAGTTTGGCATTTGCAGAAATATAACTTTTGTTGTGTGCAGGGGTGAGCCTGGGGTGCCTGGCACCTGGGTGCAAGATTTGCTCTGGCGCCTATGGGAGTGGTTAAATTAACCGTGCCCAACCACATAACCACACCTAGTCCTGCCTAATCACACCCATGTCCCCCATTTAAGTAGTGAGAGACAGGTACCCCCGGTTAGGTAGTGAGAGACAGGGACCCCCGTTTAGGCAGTGAGAGACAGGGACCCCAGTTTATGTAGTGAGTGACAGGGCCCCCCGTTTAGCTGGCCCGATCAAGCCGCTCAACTCCCGCCCGCTCGATCCCCACCGGCGGACAATGGCAGGGAATCAAACGCTGAGTAGGAAGCGCCGGCGGGGACGAGCGGCAATCGATCCGCGCGGACGAGCAGGGGGACGAGGCTGCGGTCGATCCGGTGGCTAATCGCCCGTCGGATCGACCCATGTATTCCATTCCCAGCATAAGACCTTAAAATGTACCTGAGGTACAACCTGCAAGAAAAAAACCAAATACTTACCTAGGTCTCTGGATAGTTGAGAGTCTTCCTGTGTCTTCTTCATCCTCACCGTTGTTGTCGTGGCAGCACTCTCCACTGTGTACGACCAGGGCCATACTGTGCCTGCATAGGTACGGACACGCCTGCGAGATAAGCTGGAACTGCTTGTCCACGAGCAACTCCTTGCTACTGAAAAGGTGCGGCCATACTCGCGCAGGCAGTACAACCGTCCTCATGTAAGAAGAACGCTGCAGAGGGTCCTAGGCTGCAGGCGAGGGCAAGGAGGACACACAAAGCCTCTGGAGGATGCCTAGGTAAGTATCTGTTTTTTGCTGCAGCTTTCAACTCAGGTTCTCCTTAAAGAGACACTGTAAACTCAAAAAGTTCCCCTGGGGGATACTCACCTCGTGTGGGGGAAGTCTCAGGATCCTAAAGAGGCTTCCCACGCTGTCCTCTCTCCCACGGGGGTCTCACTGAAGCCCTCCGAACAGTCGCCCGACAGACCTGACTGTGCTGTGGCAGCTTTCGGCTCCGTAGTAGACGGAAATACCCGATCTCAGTCAGGTCCGCTCTACTGCACAGGCGCCGGAGATTTGCGCCTGCGCAGTAGAGCAGACCCGACGGGGATCGGGTATTTCCGCCTATTTCGGAACCGCCAGCCGCCAGAGTGCTTGCGCAGGAGCCGGGAAAGTAAATATTTACATCGCCGCTGTACGAAGGGCTGCAGCAAGACACCCGAGGGACTAAGGACGGCGTGGGAAGCCTCATTAGGATCCAGAGTGAGTACTCCCCAGGGGAATTTTTGATGTTACAGGTTTTTTTTAAGTAAGGACCGCTAGGTCTGAAACTTGTCAGCTCATGGTTTTGGCTCTTTATTCTATAATTGTATACATATGTCAATAAAGTGTGTGTGTGTGTGTGTGTGTGTGTGTGTGTGTGTGTGTGTGTGTGTGTGTGTGTGTGTGTGTGTGTGTGTGTGTGTGCGCGCAGTGTGTGTGTACAGTGTGTGTGTAGTGTGTGTGTAGTGTGTGTGTGTGTGTGTGTGTGTGTAGTGTGTGTAGTGTATGTGTAGTGTGTGTAGTGTATGTGTAGTGTGTGTATGTGTATAGAGTGTGTGTGTGTGTGTGTGTGTGTGTGTGTGTGTGTGTGTGTGTGTGTGTGTGTGTGTGTGTGTGTGTGTGTGTGTGTGTGTGCGTGTGCGTGCGTGTGTGTGTACGTGTGTGTGTGTTTGTGTGTATGTGTGTGTGTGTGTGTGCAGTGTGTTTGTGTGTGTAGAGTGTGTGTGTAGTGTGTGTGTGTATGTGTGTGTGTGTGTGTACGTTTGTGTGTGCGTGTGTGTGTGTGTGTACGTGTGTGTGTATGTGTGTGTGTGATCTGATTATAAAATCTTATCCTTCCTCAGCTATACAAGACAAGGGCCTGGTCAATACATCCTATATGCTAGCTCCTATTACATAGATATTGAACAGAATACTTATTTAAGTCATGATACTGTAAACTAGAACCACTAGGATTTTTTTAACACACTAAAAGGAGCCTAAAACCCCTTTACATAGATGTTGGTAAGATTGGACAACATTGTACAGACTAGCTTTCTAACAGCATGTCTGTACAGTAGTCATTCTGAAACTGCCTGCACTAGCTTCACTATCATGGTGTGGACCACAAGCGATATTGCCATCTGAGGGGGCTGCACCCAGAGGACTAATGCAGCCTTGCTAGCCAACTCACCTGTCTTTCCAATACGTTCCTACTTGTACCTTAGTGCATCTAACTTCCCCACAGCTGTGTTTCTGAACTGTGACCTTGCAGCGCTGGGTCAAATCCCACACTGGGCACTATGCATGGAGTTTGTTCTCCCCATGCCTGCGTCCTCCAGGAGTACAGTTTGCTCCCACATCCCAAAAACGGGTACATACAGATAATTTAACTGGTTTCCCCCTAAATTGGCCCTAGACTATGATGGCCATATGAGTGTGTAGGGATTAGATTATGAGCTCCTCTGAGCACTGTCAGTGACATGACTATGAACTCTGTAAAGCACTGCAGAAGATGTCAGTGCTATATAAATACATAATAATAATAATATGGTAGGACATTAGACTATGACTATGGTAGGATTAGATTGTGAGTTCCTCTGAGGATAGACAGTCAGATGACTATGTACTCTGTACAGTGCTGCAGAAGATGTCAGTGCTATATAAATACACAATAATAATATGGTAGGACACAGTGGCATAGCTAGGGTATTTGACACCCGGTGCGGATAATTTACCGACACATCCCCCCCTCCCCCCCAAAAAAGCGAAGCACGCTGCAGCAAAAAAATGGGTGTGGCCATGCCATCACATGGGGGGGCTAACTGTAATGCAACTGTATCAGTAAGGCAGTGGGTTAATACAGGTAGCCAGAATAGTTGCCCCCCTCACAGGTTAGAGAGGTAGGTGCCCCCAATATAGATTAGTTAGGTAGGTGCTTCCAATATAGGTAGCCAGTATTGTTGCCACCAGTATAGGCTAGCTAGGTAGGTAGGTAGGTGCCCCCAATACAGGTTAGTTAAGTAGGTGTCCCCAGTATAGGTTAGATAGGTAGGTGCCCCCCAGTATAGGTTAGTTGGGTAGGTGCCCCCCAGTATAGGTTAGATGGGTAGGTGCCCCCCAGTATAGGTTAGATAGGTAGGTGCCCCCCAGTATAGGTTGGATAGGTAGGTGCCCCCCAGTATGGGTTAGATTGGTAGCTGCCCCCAGTATAGGTTAGATTAGGTAGGTGCCCCCCCCCCCCCCCCATAATGGAGGGGGGAGTTAGCCGCGGGGAGGGCAGCCCGACCTCTCGCTCCCTCTCCCCGGGCCGCCCTCCGTGCTTCCCCCTCCGACTGCAGAGTTAGCTGCACTGTAAACTGTCGGCAACTCACCTCCCTGGTTCCAATCGCCGCTCACTAGCCACCGGTCTTCTCCTCTGCATAGACGCTGATACACACGCTGCTTCCTGTTTAACAGGAAGCAACGTTTGTATCAGCGTCTGCAGAGGAGAAGACCAGCGGCGACTGAGCGGCAATTGGAACCAGGGAGGGGAGTTGCCGACAGTTTACAGCGCTTCCCTGCGCTAACTCTGCAGTCGGAGGGGGGAGCACGGAGGGCGGCCCGGGGAGAGGGAGGAAGAGGTCGGGCTGCCCTCCCCACGGCTATCTCCCCCCTCCATTGCAGCGCCCCCCTCCCTAAGCACTCAGCCTCAGGCAGGGGCGTCTCTAGCCTTGTTGTCACTCCAGGCAAGAAAGTCTGCGGTCCCCCCCAGCATCTCCAGTCCCCCCCCTTCTGACACACCTTCCACTTATTAATATTGTAGGGCGATAAACTAAGTATGGTAGGGATTAGATTGTGAGCTTCTCAGAGGACAGTCAGTGGCATGACTATGTACACTGTACGGTGCTGCAGGAGATGTCAGTGCTATATAAATACATATTAATAATAATATGTTAGGACATTAGACTATGACTATGGAAGGGATTAGACTGTGAGCTCCTCTGAGGACAGTGACATGGCTATGTACTCTGTAAAGTGCTGCAGAAGATGTCAGTGCTGTATAAATACATAATAATAATATAGGACATTAGACTATGACTATGGTAGTATTAGATTGTGAGCTCCTCTGAGGACAGTCAGTGACATGACTATGTACTCTGTAATGTGCTGCAGAAGATGTCAGTGCTATATAAATACATAATAATAATATGGTAGGACATTAGACTATGACTATGGTAGGATTAGATTGTGAGCTTCTCTGAGGACAGTCAGCGACATGACTATGAATTCTGTAAAGCACTGCAGAAGATGTCAGTGTTATATAGAAACATAATAATAGTATGGTTGGACATTAGACTATGGGCTTGATTCACAAAGCGGTGCTAACATACTTAGCACGTCTAAAGTCTTTAGACGTGCTAACCAGGGTGCTAAGTAGGTTAGCACAGAATTTCTCAATCAGATCACGCGCTAACTTTGCGCGCGTAAAGTTTTACGCGCGCTAAGTCCCATAGGCTTTAATGGGCACTTCACGCGGTGCGCCCTGCGCTCTGTGCAGTACGCGCGTAAAGTTTTACGCGCATAAAGTTTTGCGCGCGTAAAGTTTTATGCGCGAAAAGCTTGTTTAGACGTGCTAAGGGTGTTTTCACAGGCGTGCTAACAGTTAGTACCGCTTTGTGAATCAAGCCCAATGACTATGGTAGGATTAATAATCTAAACATTTGTATAGCGCTTTTCTCCTGTCTGACTTAAAGCTCTCAAAAGCTGCAGCCACTGGGACGCGCTCAAGAGGCCACCCTGCATGGAGTCTTGCCTTGAACTCCTTACGGAACAGGAACTGACCCTAGCCAGGAATCAAACCCTGTTCTCCCATGTCAAAGGCAGTGCCCTTAATCAGTACACTATCCAGCCACTGTCAGTGACATGACTATGTACTCTGTAAAGCACTGCAGAAGATGTCAGTGCTATATAAATACATAATAATAATATGGTATGACATTAGACTAGGACTATGGTAGGATTAGAGTGTGAGCTCCTCTGAGGACAAACAGTGACATCCCTATGTACTCTGTAAACTGCTGCAGTAGATGTCAGTGCTATATAAATACATAATAATAATATGGTAGGACATTCGACTATGACTATGCTAGGGATTCGATTATGAGCTCCTCTGAGGACAGTCAGTGACATGACTGTGTACTCTGTAATGTGCTGCAGAAGATGTCAGTGCTATATAAATACATAATAATAATATGGTAGGACATTAGACTATGACTATGATAGGATTAGGCTGTGAGCTCCTCTGAGGACAGTCAGTGACATGACTATGTACTCTGTAATGTGCTGCAGAAGATGTCAGTGCTATATAAATATATAATAATAAAAATAATCAGGTTGCTCATGGTGATGGGGGAAACATAGAAGCGTGTGTCGGGAGGGGGGGGACAGATGAGGAGGTGGGGGTTAATTAAGATGCTGTTGGTTGGGGGCAGTTGGTGAAAGTTGGCCTTAGGCGGTAAAAAGTACAAATCCGGCCCTGGGTTAAGAATTCCTTGCTTATAACTTGCCAATGATCTGTACATCAGATTTCCAAGACGACTGCCTCCAGAAATGCAGTATGATCCAACTTATACAGAATCCCTGTGTGAAATCTTGTCACTGCTAAAAACTTTTTTTAAAGTGTGTGTGTGTGGGAGGGGGGGGGGGCTGCTGATAGTGGGCCTTGGGCGGTAAACGGTACAAATCCGGCCCTGACAGCATAGCAATGTGTCTGTGTGGCTTTAGTAAAGGTCCTCTCAACCTGGAAAGTGGGGGTATGTTTCAACCTCCCTACAGAAATTCCAGGGAGCGGATCTCATGGTGTTCGAAACATTCACCATACTGTGCAATCACATCTAAGCAAGATATATCCGCATGACTGATATCGTACTGAGAATCGGATTATGAGCTTAAAATTCCAATTCTAGATAACCTTAATTTAAGGATAGTCATTAAACTAAACTATTCTACAGAAAACTAAACAAACAGGTATTGTCATTTCCAAAGTGTGTACCAGGAGTTAAGGTAAAATGTCAGACATTAGTGTTAGACTATAATAGGCCCTAGATTTCAAAATGGCTGGTCTAAAGAGATCCAATAGTTAGTTTGTCCCTCAGTATGAAAGAGGCTCAAGTAGTTTTATATTTCCAGGACTTTTGATTTCCTATATACCGTCGGTAGAGTGGGGCCGAACCTCCGATTTTCGGAAGGTTCGGTTCGCATAAAAGTTCGCGAACCGCAATTGACTTCAATGGGGATGCGAACTTTGAAAAATTATGCTGGCCACAAAAGTGATGGAAAAGATGTTTCAAGGGGTCTAACACCTGGACCCCCAGGTGGAGGAGTGGGATACATGCCAAAAGTCCCCGGGAAAAATCTGGATTTGATGCAAAGCAGCGTTTTAAGGGCAGAAATCACATTGAATGCTAAATGACAGGCCTAAAGTGCTTTAAAACATCTTGCATGTGTATACATCAATCAGGTAGTGTCATTAAGGTACTGCTTCACACTGACACACCAAACTCACCGTGTAACGCACCGCAAACAGCTGTTTGTGTAGTGACGGCCGTGCTGGACTGGTGCACACCATGGCGAGAGTGCAGGTTTTGGTTGCTTTACAGTCCATATGGTTGCCTGGTTGATGTAGGTGAATGACAGAACAGTGACTGTCCAGCTGATCAAATTTGGTCTGACCACAATGAGGCAACGACCTTATTATCGTGGGTGTGCCCCCCGAGACACTCATCTAGGCGCCGGTCATTGCTTCATTGTGATACGCAAGCCCCTTCACCACGGCAAGGTAATTATCACGAAGGGGAATGGGCGCATGTACATGCCTTTTCTTTTGTTGTTGCAGCTGCCCGCAGTGCAGCCAGAAAAATTAGGCAGTCATGTACACGCACCAGAAAAAATATTACAGCGGCCGCTGCTAGCAGCGGCCTAAAAAATTCAGCAATCCGCCTGGAGTCCCGGACCCTGTTGGTGGTGGCGGAGAAGGTAGTCAAGCGGCCTGCAGGCAGACATGCTGTGTGGAGGGACTGGGAGCGACTTAATCTTCTTGGGGCAGGCCAGGCAGCCAGTCACACGGCGTGCAGGCAGAGATGCTGTGTGTGCGGGGACTGACTTAGTCTTGGGGCAGGCAGCAGCCCTCCGGGATCCATGCCTCATTCATTTTGAGGTACTTAACAGTTTTGTGACTTAGGCGACTTCTCTTCTCAGTGGCAATGCCTCCAGCTGCGCTGAAGGTCCTTTCTGACAGGACGCTTGCGGCAGGGCAGGAGAGAAGTTGGATGGCAAATTGGGACAGCTCTGGCCACAGGTCAAGCCTGCGCACCCAGTAGTTCAAGGGTTCCTCATCGCTGTTCACAGCAGTGTCTACATCCACACTTACGGCCAGGTAGTCGGCTACCTGCCATTCCAGGCGTTGGTGGAGGGTGGATCCGGAAGGGCTACGGTGAGGCGTTGGACTAAAGAACGTCTGCATGTCCGACATCACCATGAGATCGCTGGAGCATCCTGTCTTTGACTGCGTGGACACGGGAGGAGGATTAGTGGCAGTGGCACCTTGCTGGCGTTGTGCTGTCACATCACCCTTAACCACTTTCCCCCTGCCCGTACGAATTTCTCCGTCCCTTTTTCCATCCTTTAACCCCCAGGGACGGAGAAATCCGTACTTTGTGCACTCCCGCCGCTGTCCGCGCTCCCACTCGTAAACACGCCGCCCGCCGCTAGTAAACATGCTGCCGCCCGCTCGCCCGGAGATCAATGAACGGGAAAATCCATTCCCGTTCGTTGATCTAAGCCCCGCAATGATCCGCTGCTCTCCGATGGGCAGCGCGATCATTGTGATCTTACCCAGCCTCCAAGTACTTCCTCCAAGCTTCCAGAAGGACGCTTGGAGGTCGCATTAAAACAAAAAGTTACTGTGGCCATCTTGTGGCCAAATAGTAAAACTACACCCTACACATTTTTCACATACAAATAAATTACTTTTACACAAAAAAATTAACTCATTACCTCCCACACTCCCAATTTTTTTTTTTTTTGTAATTAAAAAAAAATAAAAAAATGTACAATAAAAAAAATACATAGATAGCTACCTTAGGGACTGAACTTTTTAAATATTTATGTCAGGAGGGTACAACACTGTTACTTTATAAACTATGGGCTTGTAATTAGGGATGGACGCAAAACTGAAAAAAATGCACCTTTATTTCTAAATAAAATATTGGCGCCAAACATTGTGATAGGGACAATTTTATAACAGTTTTATAACTGGGACAAAAGGGCAAATACATTTCATGGGTTTTAATTACAGTAGCATGCATTAATTAAAAACTATAATGGCCGAAAACTGAAAAAAAAAATAATTTTTTCCCAGATTATTCCTATTTTCCCATTAAAACACATTTAGAATAAAATAATTCTTGGCATAATGTCCCACCTAAAGAAAGCCTAATTAGGGGTGGAAAAAACAAGATATATATCGTTTAATTGTGATAAGTAATGATAAAGTTATAGACGAATGAATGGAAGGAGCGCTGAAAGGTGAAAATTGCTCTGGTGGTCAGGGGGTAAACCCCCTCAGTGGTGAAGTGGTTAAAGGCATTGTAAAGCATAGTTGACAGCTTGTTCTGCATGTGCTGCATCCTTTCCACCTTCAGGTGAGTTGGTAACAGGTCCGCCACTTTGGATCCAGATGTACCATGCATCTCCTCTTGCTCTTCCTCAGTGACGTCACGTAAGTCAACCTCCTCCCCCTAGCCGCGAACAATACCACGGGAAGGTTGAGCAGCACAAGCCCCCTGCGACGCCTGCTGCGGTTGTCCTCCTGCCGCCGTCCCCTCCTCCTCCTCCTCCTCCCCCAAAGAAACACCTTGCTCATCATCCTCTGAGTCTGACTCGTCTTCTGCACACGACTTCTCTTCTTCCTCCTCCTCCCCCCTCTGTGCTGCCGCAGGTGTTGAGGAAACAGCTGGGTCTGATGAAAATTGGTCCCATGCCTGTTCCTGCCGTAATTGTTCCTGGTCACGCTCATTCGCAGCTTCATCCGCCACTCTACGCACAGCACGCTCCAAGAAGTAAGCGTAGGGAATTAAGTCGCTGATGGTGCCTTCACTGCGGCTCACCAGGTTGGTCACCTCCTCAAACGGCCGTATGAGCCTGCATGCATTTCTCATCAGTGTCCAGTTGTCGGGCCAGAACATCCCCATCTTCCCTGACTGTTTCATTCTACTGTAGTTGTAGAGGTACTAGGTGACGGCTTTCTTCTGTTCTAGCAGGCGGGAGAACATGAGCAGGGTCGAATTCCAGCGAGTCGGGCTATCGCAAATCAGGCGTCTCACCGGCAAGTTGTTTTTCCGCTGAATTTCCGCAAAGCGTGCCATGGCTGTGTAAGACCACCTCAAATGCCCACAGAACTTCCTGGCCTGCTTCAGGACATCCGCTAAGCCAGGGTACTTTGACACAAATCTTTGAACAACTAGATTCATGACATGTGCCATGCAGGGTATGTGTGTCAGCTTTCCCATATGCAAAGCGGCAAGCAGATTGCTGCCGTTGTCGCACACCACATTGCCTATCTCCAGGTGGTGCGGGGTCAGCCACTCATCCACCTGTTTCTTAAGAGCAGCCAGTAGAGCTGCTCCAGTGTGACTCTCCGCTTTGAGGCAAGACATGTCTAAGATGGCATGACACCGTCGTACCTGGCATGCAGCATAGGCCCTGCGGAGCTGGGGCTGTGTAGCTGGAGAGGAGAACTGCCACTCAGCCAAGGAGGAGGAGGACAGTGAAGAGCATGTAGCAGGAGACGAGGAGGTGGCAGGAGGCCTGCCTGCAAGCCGTGAAGGTGTCACAATTTGGTCCGCTGCGCCCTGCTTGCCATCATTCACTAGGTTGACCCAATGGGCTGTGTACGTAATGTAGCGGCCCTGTCCGTGCTTGGCAGACCAGGCATCCGTGGTCAGGTGTACCCTTGACCCAACGCTCTTCGCAAGAGATGACACCACTTGCCTCTCAACTTCACGGTGTAGTTGGGGTATGGCCTTTCTAGAAAAATAAGTGCGGCCTGGCATCTTCCACTGCGGTGTCCCGATGGCCACAAATTTACGGAAGGCCTCAGAGTCCACCAGCCGGTATTGTAACAGCTGGCGAGCTAACAGTTCCGCCACGCCAGCTGTCAGACGCCGGGCAAGGGGGTGACTGGCCAAAATTGGCTTCTTCCGCTCAAACATTTCCTTCACGGACACCTGACTGCTGCTGTGGGCAGAGGAGCAGGAAGCGCTCAAGGGCAGAGGCGGAGTGGAGGAGGGTGCCTGTGAAGGTGCAAGGGAGAAAGCGGCAGAAGCAGATGATGCACCTGAAGGAGGATGAGGAGAAGGAGGGTGACTTTTCTTTTGTGTGCTGCTGCTGCTTTTGCTCAGGTGGCCATCCCATTGCTGTTTGTGCCTTTTCTCCAGGTGCCTTCGTAAGGCTCTTGTCCCTACGTGAGTGTTGGCCTTTCCGCGGCTCAATTTTTGTTGGCAGAGCGAACAGATGGCTTTGCTCCGATCTGAGGCACACACATTAACACATTCAAAAATGTCCACACCGCTGAGCCACCCTGGGATGTGGGCACTATGGGGGCCTCAGCAGCTGATGCTGAAGGGCAAGTTGGCTGGCTGTACATAGGTGGCGATACATGGTGCCGGACACTGCCACCAGCTGTTTCTGACGAAGAGCTGCCCCAGCTTCTTTCAGCAACTTCTCTCCTCCTACTACTCTCTGACTCCCCCTCTGAACTGTCCCCCTCTTCATCTCCTCCGTATCATCGTCATCATCGTAATCATCCTTCCCAGCTTCGCTTGCCTCAGAAAAATCCAAACATGCACCATCAGTAGGTCCTTCATCCTCCTTACACGTTACATCCATAGTAATGCAAAGAGGTGGCGCCACTAAGGATCAGCTGTACACCTCAATGTCCTTCTCCCAGTTAGAATAGGTAATGTGGGCTTAACATCAGTCTCTCAGTATACTGATAGCTAATAACATATCCTATATCAGTCCTTTCAGGCTATAAATGGAAATAAAACAGTTTCTTAAAGTGACTTGATCGCCTATCTTCAAAAATCCTTCAATTTTCTCCTCGATGGTAATAGGTATCCTCCACCACACCCTTTGTGCCAAACTCACCGTCCACCTAGACCCTCAGACAGGTCTAGTTACGCCTTGGGACTATTACCAGGTTGTCCCCCACCTCTCTGGCTCGGATAATGATGAATCACCCTTGTCCCTCTCTTCACCGATCAGCGTCTTCTTAATATATTACTGGACTCCCAAAACCTCAATAAAAAGGACCTCTCATAGCGTAATACTGTATAGCATTTATTACTTTAAAACATAGATTGCACTCACGTTTTCCAAGTTAAAATCAAAGCACAGAGTTTTTCTTGAGGCGGGCTCTCCCCCGCTATTGTTGGCCGCAGGCAGGCTGGTTGCTGTAGTCCCTCCGTGTGCTACACCGTTGGTGCGCGCTCCCCTCCGGCTACACTGCACGTGAGATGCCTGCCGCTCGGTAATCGCTTCCTGCTTGCGTGGTTAGGCTCGCCACGCAAGCAGGAAGCGATTACCGAGCGGCAGGCGTCTCACGTGGAGTGTAGCCGGAGGGGAGCGCGCACCAACGGTGTAGCACACGGAGGGACTACAGCAACCAGCCTGCCTGCGGCCAACAATAGCGGGGGAGAGCCCGCCTCAAGAAAAACTCTGTGCTTTGATTTTAACTTGGAAAACGTGAGTGCAATCTATGTTTTAACCACTTGAGGACCTAGGGCTTTCTACCCCTTAAGGACCGGCCACTTTTTTTCCATTCAGACCACTGCAGCTTTCACGGTTTATTGCTCGCTCATACAACCTACCACCTAAATGAATTTTGGCTCCTTTTCTTGTCACTAATAAAGCTTTCTTTTGATGCTATTTGATTGCTCCTGCGATTTTTACTTTTTATTATATTCATCAAAAAAGACATGAATTTTGGCAAAAAAATGATTTTTTTAACTTTCTGTGCTGACATTTTTCAAATAAAGTAAAATTTCTATATACATGCAGCGCGAAAAATGTGGACAAACATGTTTTTGATAAAAAAAAAACCCATTCAGTGTATATTTATTGGTTTGGGTAAAAGTTATAGCGTTTACAAACTATGGTGCCAAAAGTGAATTTTCCCATTTTCAAGCATCTCTGACTTTTCTGACCCCCTGTCATGTTTCATGAGGGGCTAGAATTCCAGGATAGTATAAATACCCCCCAAATGACCCCATTTTGGAAAGAAGACATCCCAAAGTATTCACTGAGAGGCATAGTGAGTTCATAGAAGATATTATTTTTTGTCACAAGTAAGCGGAAAATGACACTTTGTGAGAAAAAAAAAAAGTTTCCATTTCTTCTAACTTGCGACAAAAAAAAATGAAATCTGCCACGGACTCACCATGCCCCTCTCTGAATACCTTGAAGGGTCTACTTTCCAAAATGGGATCATTTGTGGGGTGTGTTTACTGTCCTGACATTTTGGGGGGTGCTAAATTGTAAGCACCCCTGTAAAGCCTAAAGGTGCTCATTGGACTTTGGACCCCTTAGCGCAGTTAGGCTGCAAAAAAGTGCCACACATGTGGTATTGCCGTACTCAGGAGAAGTAGTATAATGTGTTTTGAGGTGTATTTTTACACATACCCATGCTGGGTGGGAGAAATATCTCTGTAAATGACAATTTGTTAATTTTTTTTACACACAATTGTCCATTTACAGAGATATTTCTCCCACTCAGCATGGGTATGTGTAAAAATACACCACAAAACACATTATACTACTTCTCCTGAGTACGGCGATACCACATGTGTGGCACTTTTTTGCACCCTAACTGCGCTAAAGGGCCCAAAGTCCAATGAGTACCTTTAGGATTTCACAGGTCATTTTGAGAAATTTCGTTTCAAGACTACTCCTCACGGTTTAGGGCCCCTAAAATGCCAGGGCAGTATAGGAACCCCACAAATGACCCCATTTTAGAAAGAAGACACCCCAAGGTATTCCGTTAGTAGTATGGTGAGTTCATAGAAGATTTTATTTTTTGTCACAAGTTAGCGGAAAATGACACTTTGTGAAAAAACACAATTAAAATCAATTTCCGCTAACTTTTGACAAAAAATAAAATCTTCTATGAACTCACCATACTCCTAACGGAATACCTTGGGGTGTCTTCTTTCTAAAATGGGGTCATTTGTGGGGTTCCTATACTGCCCTGGCATTTTAGGGGCCCTAAACCGTGAGGAATAGTCTTGAAACGAAATTTCTCAAAATGACCTGTGAAATCCTAAAGGTACTCATTGGACTTTGGGCCCTTTAGCGCAGTTAGGGTGCAAAAAAGTGCCACACATGTGGTATCGCCATACTCGGGAGAAGTAGTACAATGTGTTTTGGGGTGTATTTTTACACATACCCATGCTGGGTGGGAGAAATACCTCTGTAAATGGACAATTGTGTGTAAAAAAATCAAAAGATTGTCATTTACAGAGGTATTTCTCCCACCCAGCATGGGTATGTGTAAAAATACACCCCAAAACACATTGTACTACTTCTCCCGAGTACGGCGATACCACATGTGTGGCACTTTTTTGCACCCTAACTGCACTAAGGGGCCCAAAGTCCAATGAGTACCTTTAGGATTTCACAGGTCATTTTTGTTTCAAGACTACTCCTCACGGTTTAGGGCCCCTAAAATGCCAGGGCAGTAAAGGAACCCCACTAATGACCCCATTTTAGAAAGAAGACACCCCAAGGTATTCCGTTAGGAGTATGGTGAGTTCATAGAAGTTTTTATTTTTTTGTCACAAGTTAGCGGAAATTGATTTTAATAGTTTTTTTTCACAAAGTGTCATTTTCCGCTAACTTGTGACAAAAAATAAAATCTTCTATGAACTCACCATACTCCGTACGGAATACCTTTGGGTGTCTTCTTTCTAGAATGGGGTCATTTGTGGGGTTCCTATACTGCCCTGGCATTTTAGGGGCCCTAAACCGTGAGGAGTAGTCTTGAAACCAAATGTCGCAAAATGACCTGTGAAATCCTAAAGGTACTCATTGGACTTTGGGCCCCTTAGCGTACTTAGGGTGTAAAAAAGTGCCACACATGTGGTACCGCTGTACTCAGGAGAAGTAGTATAATGCGTTTTGGGGTGTATTTTTACACATACCCATGCTAAGTGGGAGAAATATCTCTGTAAATGACAATTGTTTGATTTTTTTACACACAATTGTCCATTTACATAGAAATTTCTCCCACCCAGCATGGGTATGTGTAAAAATACACCCCAAAACACATTATACTACTTTTCCTGAGTACGGCGGTACCACATGTGTGACACTTTTTTGCAGCCTAGGTGCGCTAAGGGGCCCAACGTCCTATTCACAGGTCATTTTGAAGCATTTGTTTTCTAGACTACTCCTCGCGGTTTAGGGCCCCTAAAATGCCAGGGCAGTATAGGAACCCCACAAGTGACCCCATTTTAGAAAGAAGACACCCCAAGGACTCCGTTAGGTGTATGGCGAGTTCATAGAAGATTTTATTTTTTGTCACAAGTTAGTGAAAAATGACACTTTGTGAAAAAAAACCAATAAAAATTAATTTCCGCTAACTTTTGACAAAAAATTAAATCTTCTATGAACTCGTCATACACCTAACATAATACCTTGGGGTGTCTTTTTTTTCTAAAATGGGGTCACTTGTGGGGTTCCTATACCGCCCTGGCATTTTACAGGCCCAAAACCGTGAGTAGTCTGGAAACCAAATGTCTCAAAATGACTGTTCAGGGGTATAAGCATCTGCAAATTTTGATGACAGGTGGTCTATGAGGGGGCGAATTTTGTGGAACCGGTCATAAGCAGGGTGGCCTTTTAGATGACAGGTTGTATTGGGCCTGATCTGATGGATAGGAGTGCTAGGGGGGTGACAGGAGGTGATTGATGGGTGTCTCAGGGGGTGGTTAGAGGGGAAAATAGATGCAATCCATGCACTGGGGAGGTGATCGGAAGGGGGTCTGAGGGTTTGGCCGAGTGATCAGGAGCCCACACGGGGCAAATTGGGGCCTAATCTGATGGGTAGGTGTGCTAGGGGGTGACAGGAGGTGATTGATGGGTGTCTCAAGGTGTGATTAGAGGGGGGAATAGATGCAAGCAATGCACTGGCGAGGTGATCAGGGCTGGGGTCTGAGGGCATTCTGAGGGTGTGGGCGGGTGATTGAGTGCCCTAGGGGCAGATAGGGGTCTAATCTGATAGGTAGCAGTGACAGGGGGTGATTGATGGGTAATTAGTGGGTGTTTAGGGTAGAGAATAGATGGAAACACTGCGCTTGGGTGGTGATCTGATGTCGGATCTGCGGGCGATCTATTGGTGTGGGTGGGTGATCAGTTTGCCCGCAAGGGGCAGGTTAGGGGCTGATTGATGGGTGGCAGTGACAGCGGGTGATTGATGGGTGGCAGTGACAGGGGGTGATTGATGGGTGGCAGTGACAGGGGGTGATTGATGGGTGATTGATAGGTGATTGACAGGTAATCAGTGGGTTATTACAGGGGAGAACAGATGTAAATATTGCACTGGCGAATTGATAAGGGGGGGTCTGAGGGCAATCTGAGCGTGTAGGCGGGCGATTGGGTGCCCGCAAGGGGCAGATTAGGGTCTGATCTGATAGGTAACAGTGACAGGTGGTGATAGGGAGTGATTGATGGGTGATTGATGGGTAATTAGTGGGTGTTTAGAGGAGAGAATAGATGGAAACACTGCGCTTGGGTGGTGATCTGATGTCGGATCTGCGGGCGATCTATTGGTGTGGGTGGGTGATCAGATTGCCCGCAAGGGGCAGGTTAGGGGCTGATTGTTGGGTGGCAGTGACAGGGGGTGATTGATGGGTGATAGGTGATTGGCAGGTGATTGACAGGTGATCAGTGGGTTATTACAGGGAAGGACAGATGTAATTAATGCACTGGCGAATTGATAAGGGGGGGGGGGTCTGAGGGCAATCTGAGCGTGTGGGCGGGTGATTGGGTGCCCGCAAGGGGCAGATTAGGGTCTGATCTGATAGGTAACAGTGACAGGTGGTGATAGGGGGTGATTGATGGGTAATTAGTGGGTGTTTAGAGAAGATAACAGATGTAAACGATACATTTGGGAGGTAATCTGACGGCGGGTTTGCGGGCGATCTAATGGTGTGGGTGGGTGATCAGATTGCCCGCAAGGGGCAGGTTAGGGGCTGATTGATGGGTGGCAGTGACAGGGGGTGACAGGGGGTGATTGATGGGTGATAGGTGATTGGCAGGTGATTGACAGGTGATCAGTGGGTTATTACAGGGAAGAACAGATGTAATTAATGCACTGGTGAATTGATAAGGGGGGGTCAGAGGGCAATCTGAGCGTGTGGGCGGGTGATTGGGTGCCCGCAAGGTGCAGATTAGGGTCTGATCTGATAGGTAAAAGTGACAAGTGGTGATAGGGGGTGATTGATGGGTGATTGATGGGTAATTAGTGGGTGTTTAGAGGAGAGAATAGATGTAAACAATGGATTTGGGAGGTGATCTGATGTCGGATCTGTGGGCGATCTATTGGTGTGGGGGGGTGATCAGATTGCCCGCAAGGGGCAGGTTAGGGGCTGATTGATGGGTGGCAGTGACAGGGGGTGATTGACGGGTGATTGACGGGTGATTGACAGGTGATTGACAGGTGATTGACAGGTGATCAGGGGGATAGATGCATACAGTAAACAGGGGGTGGTGGTCTGGGGGGCGGGTCTGGGGAGAATCTGAGGGGTGGGGGGTGATCAGGAGGGGGCAGGGAGCAGGGGGGGGGGATAAAAAAAAATAGCGTTGACAGATAGTGACAGGGAGTGATTGATGGGTGATTAGGGGGGTGATTGGGTGCAAACAGGGGTCTGGGGGGTGGGCAGGGGGGGGTCTGATGGGTGCTGTGGGCGATCTGGGGCAGGGGGGGGAGAAATCAGTGTGCTTGGGTGCAGACTAGGGTGGCTGCAGCCTGCCCTGGTGGTCCCTCGGACACTGGGACCACCAGGGCAGGAGGCAGCCTGTATAATACACTTTGTAAACATTACAAAGTGTATTATACACTTTGTATGCGGCGATCGCGGGGTTAACATCCCGCCGGCGCTTCCGTATAGCCGGCGGGATGTTGCGGCGAGCGAGCGGTGACAGGCGCCGGCGGAGGATCGCGTCACGGATGACGCGATCGCTCCGCCCATGCCCTTAAATGGACCGCCGCCTCTGTGGGTGAGCCGGTCCTTAAGGGCTCCACTTCCCGGCCGCCTCTGTGCGTTAGGTGGTCGGGAAGTGGTTAAAGTAATAAATGCTATACAGTATTACGCTATGAGAGGTCCTTTTTATTGAGGTTTTGGGAGTCCAGTAATATATTAAGAAGACGCTGATCGGTGAAGAGAGGGACAAGGGTGATTCATCATTATCCGTGCCAGAGAGGTGGGGGACAACCTGGTAATAGTCCCAAGGCGTAACTAGACCTGTCTAAGGGTCTAGGTGGACGGTGAGTTTGGCACAAAGGGTGTGGTGGAGGATACCTATTACCATCGAGGAGAAAATTGAAGGATTTTTGAAGATAGGCGATCAAGTCACTTTAAGAAACTGTTTTATTTCCATTTATAGCCTGAAAGGACTGATATAGGATATGTTATTAGCTATCAGTATACTGAGAGACTGATGTTAAGCCCACATTACCTATTCTAACTGGGAGAAGGACATTGAGGTGTACAGCTGATCCTTAGTGGCGCCACCTCTTTGCATTACAATTTTTGATAAGGGAGGAGGCGAACAGGGGGAGGCTGTGCCAAATAAGGATATAGAGTGGTTAATATTGGTATTGTTCAATCTGCAAGGCACATCTGGTGCCAGCGCGCGTGTGTTTTGGTATATGTTACATCCATAGTGTTGCTGCGTAACTCAGACATATGAGCTGGTGAAAATTCATCTGGCTGTAACAACAATGGCTGTGCATCAGTGATTTCACCACTAAATAATTCTTGCGAAGTGTCAAATGCAGCGGAAGTGGTGCTAGTAGTAGCGCTGGTGGCTGAGCAAGATGAGGTGTTCTGTGTCGCTAAATACTCAACCACGTCCTGACAATCTTGGGAGGTGATGGGACGTGCCTTCTTCCGAGCACTGTACTGTGGGCCAGGTCCACACGAAATTACATTTACACGACCTCGCACAGACCTGCCGGGTGGCCTTCCTCTGGCTCTGGCACTACCTCTTCCTCTAGTTGTTTTGTCCATATCGGGTATGCACGGAGTGGTATATCACACTGCGTGCACTCACGTAGGTAGGTGGGTTCACTTAACTGCACAGGTATGCGCACTGATGCGGTGGGTTCACTGAACAGAACAGGTATGCAGTGGCGGGTTCACTGAACAGAACAGGTATGCAGTGGCGGGTTCACTGAACAGGTATGCAGTGGCGGGTTCACTGAACACAACAGGTATGCAGTGGCGGGTTCACAGAACAGGTATGCAGTGGCAGGTTCACTGAACAGGTATACAGTGGCGGGTTCACTGAACACAACAGGTATGCAGTGGCGGGTTCACAGAACAGGTATACAGTGGTGGGTTCACTGAACACAACAGGTATGCAGTGGCGGGTTAACTGAACAGGTATACAGTGGCGGGTTCACTGAACAGAACAGGTATACAGTGGCTGGTTCACTGAACAGAACAGGTATGTAGTGGCGGGTTCACTGAACAGAACAGGTATGTAGTGGTGGGTTCACAGAACAGGTATGCAGTGGCAGGTTCACAGAACAGGTATGCAGTGGCGGGTTCACTGAACAGAACAGGTATACAGTGGCAGGTTCACTGAACAGAACAGGTATACAGTGGCAGGTTCACTGAACAGAACAGGTATACAGTGGCGGGTTCACTGAACACAACAGGTATGCAGTGGCGGGTTAACTGAACAGGTATACAGTGGCGGGTTTACTGAACACAACAGGTATGCAGTGGTGGGTTCACTGAACAGAACAGGTATGCAGTGGCGGGTTCACTGAACAGAACAGGTATGCAGTGGTGGGTTCACTGAACAGAACAGGTATACAGTGGCAGGTTCACTGAACAGAACAGGTATACAGTGGCGGGTTCACTGAACACAACAGGTATGCAGTTGTGGGTTAACTGAACAGGTATACAGTGGCGGGTTTACTGAACAGAACAGGTATGCAGTGGTGGGTTCACAGAACAGGTATGCAGTGGCAGGTTCACAGAACAGGTATACAGTGGCAGGTTCACAGAACAGAACAGGTATGCAGTGGCAGGTTCACTGAACAGGTATGCAGTGGTGGGTTCACTGAACAGGTATGCAGTGGTGGGTTCACTGAACAGGTATGCAGTGGTGGGTTCACTGAACAGGTATACAGTGACGGGTTCACTGAACAGAACAGGTATGCAGTGGCAGGTTCACTGAACAGGTATGCAGTGGTGGGTTCACTGAACAGGTATGCAGTGGTGGGTTCACTGAACAGGTATGCAGTGGTGGGTTCACTGAACAGGTATACAGTGGCGGGTTCACTGAACAGAACAGGTATGCAGTGGCAGGTTCACTGAACAGGTATACAGTGGCGGGTTCACTGAACAGAACAGGTATACAGTGGCGGGTTCACTGAACAGAACAGGTATGCAGTGGCGCGTTCACTGAACAGTACAGGTATGCAGTGGCAGGTTCACTGAACAGTTATGCAGTGGTGGGTTCACTGAACAGGTATGCAGTGGTGGGTTCACTGAACAGGTATGCAGTGGTGGGTTCACAGTACAGGTATGCAGTGGTGGGTTCACAGAACAGATATGCAGTGGTGGGTTCACTGAACAGGTATGCAGTGGTGGGTTCACAGTACAGGTATGCAGTGGTGGGTTTACAGAACAGGTATGCAGCCAGGAACAAGCTAAGCCTAACTAATCTTTCCCTATGAGAGACAGTCTGCAGCAGCTCGCCCTACTCTCACTAACGCAGGCACACGAGTGAGCTTAATGGCCGCCGCTGCCTGCCTTTTATTGGGGGGGGAGTGGCTCCAGGGGCTAGTGTAGCCTAATTGGCTACACTGGGCCTGCTGACTGTGATGTAGAGGGTCAAAGTTGACCCTCATGGTGCATTATGGGGCGAACCGAACTTCCGCAAAACTTCGCCTGCGGGACGCGAATGCGAACCACTGAAGTTCGCATGGAACCGTTCGCAGGCGAACCGTTCGGCCCAACTCTAACCGTCTGCCAGAGTTTGTCCTTGTCCAGGAAAGGCCCCAGCGCACCACTCCTAATTGCCCAGGATTTTTCTGCCAAGAGATTGGATTCGACAATCTTAAGGATCTCTCCAAATACTGGAATTTCTGTTGACTTCCAGTGGGCGGCTATCTGATTCCTGGTTGTTATAAATATGTGGTTTGCTATGAGCCTTTCCTGAGCAGGCAAGTCTGCAGCACCCAGGTGAAACAAAGCCAAGCCCGGTGGTATTTTTTGAAGAGACATGGGTAGCTTTTTCAGAAATTGTTCAATAGCACCCCATAGTTTCCTAATTTTAGGGCATTCCCACCAAATGTGCTCCATGGTACCCACCAGGTTACATCCCCTCCAACACAGGGGAGATGTATTTCCATCAAATTTTGAAATCCTTAAGGGAGTCATATACCAACGCCAAATGAGTTTAAGTAATCCCTCATGGTGGTTTATGCAATGGGATGACTTTTTTAGTGTTTGATTCGCCCTTTCCCAATCTTCTATATGTACTCCATATCCTAGGAAGTCCTGCCATTGTCTCAATTGCCATTTTGGAGTTTCCTCCTTCATTTCTAATAATGTTCTATAAAAGGTTGAAATACCCTTTAATTTAATCCCTTCTGGTTGTATAATTTTTTTAATTTTTGGTGTTAAAAGTTCTGGGCTATATGAGTGTGTACTCATGAATTTATGTATTTTATTATATAGGGGTCTATCAGCAGGGGGGAGACCATAGTCACTAGCTAGTTGATCAAATGGTATGATAGTGCCATTTTCTGCTAACAATTCTTCTATATAATCTATATCATGGTAATTAGTCCAGTTCTCCACATTAATGTCTTTAATTACTATATTTAAGATGATCAGAGGAGTGGGCCTTGAGGTGGAGAGAGTATCTTTTTTACAGAGATTGATAATTTCCTTCCAAGTTTTCAAGGAGTTAGCTGTAATAGGGTTCTGAATGTTTTGGTTCATCTTCCATATCACTCTTGATTTTAAATACAGTTTAAGAAAACCATATGGAAGCTGTTCTTCTTCGATTGATAGCCATTGTTTGGAGTAGTCTTCCATCCAAATTGACCTAACTTGGTCTAAAACTGCTGCTTTGTAGTAGTATTCAAGTTTGGGCACTCCTAGTCCTAAGTTCGAAACGTGGGAGGTGGTAATTTTATTGGAAATTCTGGATTTTTTACCCATGAAAATATATTTATTCAGGTCTTGTTGAAGTTTATTGAAGAACGTTTGGGGCACCTTTATAGGGAGGGTCCTAAATAAGTAGAGAAGTTGTGGAAGTACCATCATCTTTAGTGCCGCTGCCCTACCCATCCAAGAAAATTCCAGTTTTGCCAATGAATCTAGTTTGGTTTTAAATTTGCTCAACCAAGGGCTGTAGTTTTCTTTGTAAAGTTGGGAAATCTTTGGGGTAATTTGTACACCTAGATATTTTAATGATTTCTCATTCCATAAGTAATGGCAGGACTTTCTGAGGCTGTCTTTCATTTTTTGTGGGACATTACATGGTAATACTACCGTTTTTTCTGGTTTAATTTATAATATGAAACCATTGCATAATCGTTGAGTTCTTTTTGTACATTTGGCAGTGATGTGATAGGTTTTTGCAGATATATGATAACGTCATCTACGTAAAGGCCTAATTTGTGGGTGGTTTTGCCTGATTTAATTCCATGAATTTGGGGATTGTTTCTAATTTTTTGGGCTAGTGGTTCTATTGATAAGTTAAAAATCAAAGGTGAGAGGGGACATTCCTGGCGGGTACCATTCTTAATGTCAAATGTACACGATAAGGAGCCTGAGGACATTACTCTGGCCGAGGGTTGGGTATAGAGAGCTCTATGTAGAAACTCTGGAAATCCAAATTTAGTTAGAACTTTAGAAAGATATAACCAGTTGACTCTGTCGAACGCCTTCTCCGCGTCCAAGGAGACTAGGAGGGTAGGCGTCCGACAGAGTCCTAATCCATGTATCAAGCCCAATAGCTTTCGAGTTCCGTCGCCTGTAGATCTACCAGTGGTGAAACCGACCTGATCCGGATGTATTAGTTGTGGCATCAATGGTGCCAGTCTGTTGGCTAGTATTTTGGCGTATAGTTTGACGTCCGTGTTTAGTAATGAGATTGGTCTATAACTACCCGGGTCAAGGGGGTCTTTGTCTTCTTTTGGTATTGTCGAGATTAAAGCTGTCAATGACTCCTTGGGGAAGGCACCTTGGACTACTATTTCATTGAACATATCAGTTAGAGGTTTGGTTAATATTTTTGTAAAATTTTTATAATAGTCGTTAATATAACCGTCTGGTCCAGGTGCCTTATCTTTTTTAAGAGAAGCAATGGCAGCTTCAACCTCTTGTTGGCGGAAAGGGACATTTAAAGATTTCTGTTCGAAGTCTGTTAATAAGGGTAAATCTACTTTCTCTAGGTATTTATCTATTTCTAACGAGGTCGGGAGTGAGTATGTGGGTCTTTTTCTAAGTTGTAGAGGTCCTCATAGTAAGTAGCTAATGCGTCAACAATGTCCTGGGGATGGTGGAGTTCAGTCTTTGTCTTGGGGTGTCTAATCTTTAAAATTCTTTGTTGGATTCTTTTCCCTTTAATTGTCCTAGCCATGGCCTTCCCTGCTCTGTTTCTGTCATAGTACCAGTGTTCTTTAAGAATCGTCTGCCATTTGTCGTATTGGGAATATAAACAGTCAGCTAATTCTTGTCTAGTCTGTTCTAGCATCCGGATCAGGTCAGGTCTCTTTCCAGAAAACACTTCCCCTTCTAAGGATCTGATTTTGTTCAAGAGGAGATTTGTCTTCTCTCTCTGTTTTTTCTTCTGAATAGCACCATATTTCATGAATACGCCACGCATAACTGCTTTGTGTGCATTCCAAATGTTTGTCTTGGATACATCCTTTGTATTGTTGAACTTAAAAAATTCTAGCAGTTCATTGTGTATAAGGGGGGAAGTGTGTTCTGAATTGAGAATATATTTATTAAGCTTTCATATAGGTTGTTGTAGGGATGAGTTGTGAAGCTGAATTTTAATTATTCATGGTGAGTGGTACGACCAAATTCTAGGGGCAATATCAATGTCTGTGACCAGTGGTAGGGAAAACCTGTCAGTTAAGCAGAGGTCGATGCTAGTGAATGATTGATGGATCGGCGAGTAATAGGTGTATTGTTTGTCATTAGGATGCATGCATCTCCAAGTATCAAAGAGTTCGGAGTTTATTAGGGAGCTTTGTAAGATTGAGTGATCTGTTCTAGTTCTGGTTGTACAATCCACTTGAGGGTCAACTACAGAGTTAAAATCTCAGACTATAAAGAGATTACCCTCCATTTTTTTGGCGATTGTTTTTAATTTTTTGTTTATAAATTGTATCTGGTGAGAGTTGGGAGAATACAGGTTAACAAATGTATAAAGTTGGGAATTAATCGTGCCTTTGACAATTACCAGCCGTCTATCATCACTAGAGTAGGTATCCTTTACCACCAGTGCCAGGGCATCTTTAACTGCTATACATACACCAGCTTTCCTTTTATTACCCTTCATATTAGAATGAAAAATTTGTGAAAACTGGTGTATTTTGTATCTACCGGTATCTGCTGATAATTTTTTCAGATGGGTCTCCTGCAAACAAATCCACATTTTGTTCTTTTATCCGATTTGGACCAGAAATCGCTTCCTGTAAGAGTTTAAGCCTCTTACATTAAGGGACACCAATTTAAAGTTCTGAGCCATACATGTTTGTGTGTTTGTTGCTATACTGTAGGTCTTGTGTCATACTTGGTTCACTCCGACCAGTTTTCAGGTCATATAATTCAACAATAATATCATTATAGTACCTATATAACTTTTTCCTGGCTGAAAATAAAAGGGTTAGTTGGTATAACCATGTGTTAAAATTGTCCATAGATGAACAGTAACAAAGGAAATGACAATATAACAAAATAAAGAGAATACTTAGAGTAAATGGCAGCTTCACAGGCATCCGGTTCTACCGTTAGCAACTGCCACTAAGGATAGTCCTTATTCAAACGAAGAAGCAAAATGGATAAGGACCTGTAAAGAGAGAAAAAACTTCCAACAGGAAAAAAAAAAAGAAAGAAAGAGTAACCTACAATAAGGTCCGAGGGACCTATCTAGGTCGGCGTCCACCGATGTGGACTCAGCAAGGATGTCCTCCTAAGGGGAAATTCCCAGGGAGAAGATCACTTGGGGGAAATAAGTTTGTGGTAGGACACTTATAAGTTCATGTGTCACCTGTTGCCCCATCATATTTTTCCTTCTCCTGTTGTGGTTGGTGTTGAGTAGTATCCATGGCAACTGGAGCAGCTGGAGGTTGTTTGAATGGATTAGGTCTGATTGAAGATGGCTTGGGTGAAATCGGAGGTCTAAATGTTTTGTCTCTTTGTTGGTCCCTTGGGACAACAACAGGAATGTTCCATTTGTATAGAAGATCCTTCCCCTCTTTTGGTGTCTTGACCACATGCTTAACTCCATTGTCATCAATTATGAGCTTAATAGGAAAACCCCAGAAGTATTTGATTTTCTTGTATCGTAGTGTAGTGGTTACCTGGGAGAAATCATGTCTTGCTTTGAGGGTGGCTTGGGAAAGGTCTTGGTATAATTGAAGATCTTTATATTCAGGGGGTAAGGTCTTCCCCTCTCTCGTGGTATTCAGAAGCATCTCTTTCACGTGGTAAAAATGAATACGTGTTATGACGTCTCTAGGTAGGTGTTTGGGAATATGGCTAGGTTTCGGAAGCCTGTGGGCTCTATCGACAGTGAGCTCGCTCTCGGTTAAGGTAGGGAAAGTGGTATGCAGTAATTTAACCACATAGTTGTTTAACTCATCATTCCCCACAGTTTCAGGAACTCCTCTGATTTTCAGATTATTTCTGCGGTTTCTGTCTTCTCCATCCGCAATTTTTTCCCTCATCAGTTGGTTTTCTTTTATGAGTTCTTTGTGGGAGTCCAACAGTTCGTTATGAGCCGTGGTCATTTCCACCACCCTATTTTCCAATCTTGCGATTCTCTGATCAGTCTCTTTGGCGTAGTTGCTTAAGAACCCTCCCATTGTGTGCATATCCTTTCTGAAGTCAGACATGGTGTTTTTAATTTCCATACTAAAGGACAGCATAAAGTTCTGCTGGGATGGATGCCAAAGAGTCATACATGTCGGGTTGATGGGATGAGTAGGATGATGGTGCAGGTAGAGCCTGTGGGTTTTGCTCTGCTTGGGAATTTATGTCATCCCTTCTGTCATCTTGTTGCTCTGTATAATGCGTACGTTTTTCCGCATTTGCGTACGCATTGTCAGTAGAACGCGTACGTTTTTCCGCGTACGCGTGCGCATGGTCAAAAGGATGCGGAAGCTCTGATGCGGGATCGCGGCTAGCGGGATGCGTATTTTTGTACGCGTACTCATGCGTATCTAGCGGTTTCAGAGGACTTCTTTCTCTTCCACTCCTAGAGTCATCATCCACCTCATCAGGGTCCTCAGAGATGCCCCTGGGGTGGGGGGTATATAGGGGTGCGAAACGATTCCTCTGATCCAACGGTGGAGTTGTTCTGTAGTTGTCTTCAAGGATGCTTCTGGGCCTGTAGTGGTGGCCATCTTGGTCTTCCTCACTGAAGAAATCTGTGAGTCTTCTGGGGATAACATGAGTTGTTTTCCTCCGATTTGTGCCTGGAATCCACTCCTGAGACATCTCTGCAGCTTTACCAACCTTTCTGGCTGAAATTGGGGCACTCAGGAACGCTGTGAGTAGCTGGATTCAGTGTCTTCCACAGAGAGCAGCCATTAGCCTCTGTGGCCAAACCACGCCCCTTCCTATGTTAAACCAATACACCATTAAAAAACTAGCTACGTTTGCAATTGAAAGAAAAATGACTATAGTTAAAGAGGTACTGGCCCCTACATCATGTTCTGGGATGCAGTCTACAGCTTCAGTGAAATCCGTTTGCAAATCGGAGTGATAGATTAGAATCTAAAGCCAACAGTAGGTTTTCCTATGTTAAACCAATACACCATTGAAAAACTGGTTACGTTTGCAATTGAAAGAAAAATGACTATAGTTGAAGAGGTAATGGCCCTTAAACTATGTTCTGGGATGCAATCTACAGCTTCAGTGAAATCCGTTTCCAAATCGGAGTGATAGATTAGAATCTAAAGCCAACAGTAGGTTTTCCTATGTTAAACCAATACACCATTGAAAAACTGGTTACGTTTGCAATTGAAAGAAAAATTACTATAGTTGAAGAGGTAATGGCCCCTAAACTATGTTCTGGGATGCAATATATAGCTTCAGTGAAATCCGTTTGCAAATCGGAGTGATAGATTAGAATCTAAAGCCAAGAGTAGGTTTTCCTATGTTAAACCAATACACCATTGAAAAACTGGTTACGTTTGCAATTGAAAGAAAAATGACTATAGTTGAAGAGATAATGGCTCCTAAACTATGTTCTGGGATGCAATCTACAGCTTCAGTGAAATCCGTTTGCAAATCGGAGTGATAGATTAGAATCTAAAGCCAACAGTAGGTTTTCCTATGTTAAACCAATACACCATTGAAAAACTGGTTACGTTTGCAATTGAAAGAAAAATTACTATAGTGGAAGAGGTTATGGCCCCTAAAATATGTTCTAGGATGCAATCTACAACTTCAGTGAAATCCGTTTGCAATTTGGAGTGATAGATTAGAATCTAAAGCCAACAGTAGGTTTTCCTATGTTAAACCAATACACCATTGAAAAACTGGTTACGTTTGCAATTGAAAGAAAAATGACTATAGTTGAAGAGGTAATGGCCCCTAAACTATGTTCTGGGATGCAATCTACAACTTCAGTGAAATACTTTTGCAAATCAGAGTGATAGATTAGAATCTAAAGCCAACAGTAGGTTTTCCTATGTTAAACCAATACACCATTGAAAAACTGGTTACGTTTGCAATTGAAAGAAAAATGACTATAGTTGAAGAGGTAATGGCCCCTAAACTATGTTCTGGGATGCAATCTACAGCTTCAGTGAAATCCGTTTGCAAATCGGAGTGATAGATTAGAATCTAAAGCCAACAGTAGGTTTTCCTATGTTAAACCAATACACCATTGAAAAACTGGTTACGTTTGCAATTGAAAGAAAAATGACTATAGTTGAAGAGGTAATGGCCCCTAAACTATGTTCTGGGATGCAATCTACAGCTTCAGTGAAATCCGTTTGCAAATCGGAGTGGTAGATTAGAATCTAAAGCCAACAGATGGTTTTCCTATGTTAAACCAAAGCACCATTGATAAACTGGTTACGTTTGCAATTGAAAGAAAAATGACTATAGTTGAAGAGGTAATGGCCCCTAAACTATGTTGTGGGATGCAATCTACAGCTTCAGTCAAATCCGTTTGCAAATCAGAGTGATAGCAAACTATAGATCCTTGCATACAAAGATGGTGGCAAAATCGCAACATAGCTGACGTATAACATTGTTGGAATCAAATAGGTCTTGATAATGTCAATCCTTTCCCTTAAAGACAAACGCCAATTCTTCCAGCGATTTACTTTGGTACCGACATCTTCTAGTTTGCACACCCAATTTTTGAGGCCATAATTGCCTGGACCAAATTCGATGCCTAAGATCTTAATAGTCGACTGGGGCCTAGGGAAGGTGTCAGGGAGAGAAAAGTTCTCACCATCTTTTCCCATCCAGAAAATTTCACATTTTTCTGGATTGATCTGTGACCCTGATGCCTCTGAGTACCTGGCAATCTCTTTGACTACCACCTCCGCCTCACGTGTCTCACAGGAATGTGTGCATATAAAAAACTCCTGCAACATCTCAAGTGGAGCGCCTGCGGTGCTAGTAGTAGTGGTGGTGGCTACCGGCTGAGTGGTAAGTAGTTGTGGGGTACCCGAATCAGAGCAGGAGGAGGAAGATATGTCATGGTTCCATGCGGAAGCTGAGCAAGATGAGGTGTTGCACTGTGTTAACTAGTCAACTACGTCCTCAGAATTTTTGGGGTTGAGGGTACGTGCCCTCTGACCACTGCATTGGTCGAGGGCCACACAAAATCAAACCAGCACGAGCTCGAAAAAACCTGGGTGGCCTGCCTCTGCCTGTAATTTTTTTTCCATATTAGGGCTATGCAGTACTACTAACAATATTCAATACTGGTAGACAGTGTGTGTAATCCCAAAGAGGCACGCAATCAGTATCAAATACACAGCAGCTGTGTGTGTATATCTACTGTATATCCTATAGTACCTTCAATCACAAATACAGTTGGAAGCTATGCACTGCTTATGATAGACAGTGTGCTGGCTTGTAATAAAGATAGTACAGGATACTGTAGAACTACAAGTCCCAGAAAATGATTGTGGGCTGTATGCAGTGTGTCACCCACACAGAGAGATATCCTATAGTTCCTAAAGTTCAATCACAAATACTACAGTTGGAAGCTATGCACTGCTAATGGTAGTGTGCTGACTGATAATAACGATAGAACAGGATACTGGAGAACTACAAGGCCCAGCAAATGACTGCGTGGAATGTGGGCTGTATGCCGTGTGTCACCCACACAGAGAGATATCCGATAGTAAGTTCAATCACAAATACAATTGAAGCTATGCACTGCTTATGACAGACAGTGTGCTGGCTTGTAATCAAGATAGAACAAGATACTGTAGAACTACAAGGCCCAGCAAATGACTGTGGCCTATATGCGGTTCCCACCGCCAGGGTCCACACAATACATTGACTGCTGCCACACGTCACTCCTCCTCCTGCTGCTGCTGTATTTATCCTCCTGCTGTCTGTGTTCCCACTGCCAGGGTCCACAGAATACATTGCCTGCTGCCACACGTCACTCCTCCTCCTCCTGCTGTATTTATCCTCCTGCTGTCTGTGTTCCCACCGCCAGGGTCCACAGAATACATTGACTGCTGCCATACGTCACTTCTCCTCCTGCTGCTGCTGTATTTATTGTCCTGCTGTCTGTGTTCCCACCGCCAGGGTCCACAGAATACATTGCCTGTTGCCACACGTCACTCCTCCTCCTCCTGCTGTATTTATTCTCCTGCTGTCTGTGTTCCCACCGCCAGGGTCAACACAATACATTGCCTGCTGCCACACATCACTCCTCCTCCTCCTGCTGTATTTATCCTCCTGCTGTCTGTGTTCCCACCGCCAGGGTCCACAGAATACATTGCCTGCTGCCACACGTCACTCCTCCTCCTGCTGCTGCTGTATTTATCCTCCTGCTGTCTGTGTTCCCACCACCAGGGTCCACAGAATACATTGCCTGCTGCCACACGTCACTCCTCCTCCTCCTGCTGTATTTATCCTCCTGCTGTCTGTGTTCCCACTGCCAGGGTCCACAGAATACATTGACTGCTGCCATACGTCACTCCTCCTCCTGCTGCTGTATTTATCCTCCTACTGTCTGTGTTCCCACCGCCAGGGTCCACAGAATACATTGCCTGTTGCCACACGTCACTCCTCCTCCTCCTGCTGTATTTATCCTCCTGCTGTCTGTGTTCCCACCGCCAGGGTCCACACAATACATTGACTGCTGCCACACGTCACTCCTCCTCCTGCTGCTGCTGTATTTATCCTCCTGCTGTCTGTGTTCCCACCACCAGGGTCCACAGAATACATTGCCTGCTGCCACACGTCACTCCTCCTCCTCCTGCTGTATTTATCCTCCTGCTCTCTGTGTTCCCACTGCCAGGGTCCACAGAATACATTGACTGCTGCCATACGTCACTCCTCCTCCTGCTGCTGTATTTATCCTCCTACTGTCTGTGTTCCCACCGCCAGGGTCCACAGAATACATTGCCTGTTGCCACACGTCACTCCTCCTCCTCCTGCAGTATTTATCCTCCTGCTGTCTGTGTTCCCACCGCCAGGGTCCACAGAATACATTGCCTGCTGCCACACATCACTACTCCTCCTCCTGCTGTATTTATCCTCCTGCTGTCTGTGTTCCCACCGCCAGGGCCCACATAATACATTGCCTGCTGCCACACGTCACTCCTCCTCCTCCTGCTGTATTTATCCTCCTGCTGTCTGTGTTCCCACCACCAGGGTCCACAGAATACATTGCCTGCTGCCACACGTCACTCCTCCTCCTGCTGCTGCTGTATTTATCCTCCTGCTGTCTGTGTTCCCACCACCAGGGTCCACAGAATACATTGCCTGCTGCCACACGTCACTCCTCCTCCTCCTGCTGTATTTATCCTCCTGCCGTCTGTGTTCCCACCGCCAGGGTCCACACAATACATTGCCTGCTGTCACACGTCACTCCTCCTCCTGCTGCTGCTGTATTTATTGTCCTGCCGTCTGTGTTCCCACCGCCAGGGTCCACAGAATACATTGCCTGTTGCCACACGTCACTCCTCCTCCTCCTGCTGTATTTATTCTCCTGATGTCTGTGTTCCCACCGCCAGGGTCAACACAATACATTGCCTGCTGCCACACGTCACTCCTCCTCCTGCTGCTGCTGTATTTATCCTCCTGCTGTCTGTGTTCCCACCACCAGGGTCCACAGAATACATTGCCTGCTGCCACACGTCACTCCTCCTCCTCCTGCTGTATTTATTCTCCTGCTGTCTGTGTTCCCACCGCCAGGGTCCACAGAATACATTGACTGCTGCCATACGTCACTCCTCCTCCTGCTGCTGTATTTATCCTCCTACTGTCTGTGTTCCCACCGCCAGGGTCCACAGAATACATTGCCTGTTGCCACACGTCACTCCTCCTCCTCCTGCTGTATTTATCCTCCTGCTGTCTGTGTTCCCACCGTCAGGGTCCACAGAATACATTGCCTGCTGCCACACGTCACTACTCCTCCTCCTGCTGTATTTATCCTCCTGCTGTCTGTGTTCCCACCGCCAGGGTCCACAGAATACATTGCCTGCTGCCACACGTCACTCCTCCTCCTGTTGTATTTATCCTCCTGCTGTCTGTGTTCCCACTGCCAGGGTCCACAGAATACATTGACTGCTGCCATACGTCACTCCTCCTCCTGCTGCTGTATTTATCCTCCTACTGTATGTGTTCCCACCGCCAGGGTCCACAGAATACATTGCCTGTTGCCACTCGTCACTCCTCCTCCTCCTGCAGTATTTATCCTCCTGCTGTCTGTGTTCCCACCGCCAGGGTCCACAGAATACATTGCCTGCTGCCACACATCACTACTCCTCCTCCTGCTGTATTTATCCTCCTGCTGTCTGTGTTCCCACCGCCAGGGCCCACATAATACATTGCCTGCTGCCACACGTCACTCCTCCTCCTCCTGCTGTATTTATCCTCCTGCTGTCTGTGTTCCCACCACCAAGGTCCACAGAATACATTGCCTGCTGCCACACGTCACTCCTCCTCCTGCTGCTGCTGTATTTATCCTCCTGCTGTCTGTGTTCCCACCACCAGGGTCCACAGAATACATTGCCTGCTGCCACACGTCACTCCTCCTCCTCCTGCTGTATTTATCCTCCTGCCGTCTGTGTTCCCACCGCCAGGGTCCACACAATACATTGCCTGCTGTCACACGTCACTCCTCCTCCTGCTGCTGCTGTATTTATTGTCCTGCCGTCTGTGTTCCCACCGCCAGGGTCCACAGAATACATTGCCTGTTGCCACACGTCACTCCTCCTCCTCCTGCTGTATTTATTCTCCTGATGTCTGTGTTCCCACCGCCAGGGTCAACACAATACATTGCCTGCTGCCACACATCACTCCTCCTCCTCCTGCTGTATTTATCATCCTGCTGTCTGTGTTCCCACCGCCAGGGTCCACATAATACATTGCCTGCTGCCACACGTCACTCCTCCTCCTGCTGCTGCTGTATTTATCCTCCTGCTGTCTGTGTTCCCACCACCAGGGTCCACAGAATACATTGCCTGCTGCCACACGTCACTCCTCCTCCTCCTGCTGTATTTATTCTCCTGCTGTCTGTGTTCCCACCGCCAGGGTCCACAGAATACATTGACTGCTGCCATACGTCACTCCTCCTCCTGCTGCTGCTGTATTTATTCTCCTGCTGTCTGTGTTCCCACCGCCAGGGTCAACACAATACATTGCCTGCTGCCACACGTCACTCCTCCTCCTCCTGCTGTATTTATCCTCCTGCCGTCTGTGTTCCCACCACCAGGGTCCACATAATACATTGCCTGCTGCCACACGTCACTCCTCCTGCTCCTGCTGTATTTATCCTCCTGCTGTCTGTGGTTCCACTGTCAGGGTCCACAGAATATGTTGCCTGCTGCCATACGCAACTCCTCCTGCTGCTGCTGTATGTATCCTCCTGCTGTCTGTGTTCCCACCGCCAGGGTCCACAGAATACATTGCCTGCTGCCACACGTCACTCCTCCTCCTGCTGTATTTATCCTCTTGCTATCTGTGTTCCCACCGCCAGGGTCCACAGAATACATTGCCTGCTGCCACACGTCACTCCTCCTCCTCCTGCTGTATTTATCCTCCTGCTGTCTGTGTTCCCACCGCCAGAGTCCACAGAATACATTGCCTGCTGCCACACGTCACTCCTCCTCCTGCTGCTGCTGTATTTATCCTCCTGCTGTCTGTGTTCCCACCGCCAGGGTCCACAGAATACATTGCCTGCTGCCACACGTCACTCCTCCTCCTGTTGTATTTATCCTCCTGCTGTCTGTGGTCCCACTGTCAGGGTCCACAGAATATGTTGCCTGCTGCCATACGTCACTCCTCCTGCTGCTGCTGTATGTATCCTCCTGCTGTCTGTGTTCCCACCGCCAGGGTCCACACAATACATTGCCTGCTGCCACACGTCACTCCTCCTCCTCCTGCTGTATTTATCCTCCTGCTAACTGTGTTCCCACCGCCAGGGTCCACAGAATACATTGCCTGCTGCCACACGTCACTCCTCCTCCTGCTGCTGCTGTATTTATCCTCCTGCTGTCTGTGTTCCCACCGCCAGGGTCCACAGAATACATTGCCTGCTACCACACGTCTCTCCTCCTCCTCCTGCTGTATTTATCCTCCTGCTGTCTGTGGTCCCACTGTCAGGGTCCACAGAATATGTTGCCTGCTGCCATACGTCACTCCTCCTGCTGCTGCTGTATGTATCCTCCTGCTGTCTGTGTTCCCACCGCCAGGGTCCACACAATACATTGCCTGCTGCCACAGGTCACTCCTCCTCCTCCTGCTGTATTTATCCTCCTGCTAACTGTGTTCCCACCGCCAGGGTCCACAGAATACATTGCCTGCTGCCACACATCACTCCTCTTCCTCCTGCTGTATTTATCCTCCTGCTGTCTGTGTTCCCACCGCCAGGGTCCACAGGATACATTGCCTGCTGCCACACGTCACTCCTCCTCCTCCTGCTGTATTTATCCTCCTGCTGTCTGTGTTCCCACCACCAGGGTCCACAGAATACATTACCTGCTGCCATACGTCACTCCTCCTCCTGCTGCTGCTGTATTTATCCTCCTGCTGTCTGTGTTCCCACCGCCAGGGTCCACACAATACATTTACAATTTGAACAAAACTATGCGCTGCCTCACAGTCCACTAATGAGTAGAGAGATCCTGAGCCACACAGTCAGCAGGTCAAATCCACTCTGATCTTCAAATTCAATAGTCCTCATGCATAGGGAACAAAAGAAAAAAGATTTTCATTGCATAAACTATCAATCCAATGAGATCAATCTTCCCCCAATTATGGCCCATGAGGAGAGTCCTATAAGCTGTCACCACTTATCCGTGCTCCACCACCCATAGGGACCGCTCTCACCTTAAGCGATGGCTGCCCAGACCCACAGACAGCTAATATAGCATTTAACTCCAATCGACCAACTCATTTTCCCTTCTTCCAATTTGATTCACAGGCGATTCTCCCAAAAAAATAAATTGTTAAAACATCATTGCGCAGGCTGCAGTACTAGCTTTGCGGAGGGTAACCTCTTGCCTGGATATACAAAACACTGTGCCTAATTATTGGGGGCCAACTCTCACGCACTGTGTTGCCCAACACCTCCAGGGGTCGTACTCACCTTATAATAAGGCTGCCCCAATCACAGACAGCTTCCCAACATATGTATGCACGATCTCCCTTTAGTCCTGAGGCTATCCTCTCCACAGTTTTAGGTACAGACAATGCAGCCCACTGCAACTAAGAACGCTGATATAGCATAAAACCTTTTATTGAAATCTTTAAAAAATGGTATCGCTACTCACAAACATCAATAGAAAATAGGCATATCAAGATTAAATGAAGAGGACGTCTCCTCCATGCACTGCCGCTTCCTGCCCGTCAAGCCACCACCGCCAGGGTCCACAGAATAATTTGCCTGCTGCCATACGTCACTCCTCCTCCTGCTGCTGCTGTATTTATCCTCCTGCTGTCTGTGTGCCCACCGCCAGCCTCCACAGAATACATTGCCTGCTGCCACACGTCACTCCTCCTCCTCCTGCTGTTTTTATCCTCCTGCTGTCTGTGGTCCCACCGCCAGGGTCCACAGAATACATTGCCTGCTGCCATACGTCACTCCTCCTCCTGCTGCTGCTGTATTTATCCTCCTGCTGTCTGTGTTCCCACCGCCAGGGTCCACAGAATACATTACCTGCTGCCACACGCCACTAGCTATTACGCCACTACAATAGCTGTATACTGTTGTAAAAAATAATAATAATAATAATAATGAGGTGTCTGGGTTGAAAACTGTGCTGTCCCAGTTGAGCATTGGACACAATTTGTGGGCTTCACGGCTGCTGTCCGGAATGTCCTACTGATCTTGCTGTTTATTTACAGCCGTGGTACCAACGCTAAGTACCATGGCCCCCATAACATTGCCTGCTGCCACACGTCACTCTTCCTCCTCCTGCTGCTGCTGTATTTATCCTCCTGCTGTCTGTTTTCCCACCGCCAGGTTCCACAGAATACATTGCCTGCTGCCATACGTCACTTTTTTTTTTTTTATTACACCTATTTAAATGTGATTTTCCTTTAAAAAAAAACACGCATCCGAATTCCCGAACACAAATTTTTACCGAATTTTATTAACGACACCCGAACCGAATTCGAATCCGAACCGAATTTTGCGATCGAATCCGAATGTCCTTCTGACCCGAATTCGAATGTACCCGAATCGAATTTTGGTACATTTGAGCATGCCTGGCCTGCAGTAATTAGAGAAGCGAGAGCTTCCCTATAGGGAAATCTTAGTTAGGCTCTTGTAGGCTTCTTAGCTTGCTCCTTGCTGATTCTTATTGCTAAAAAAGCACCCCCCCAACAGCTCTTTTGAGAGCTAATCTTGTTCTTGTGATCTATTTTTTTGTGTGTGTGTGTGTGGGGGGGCCCACTTGCATTATATACAGCCCTGTCAGTCAGTCGCAGCTGGCCTTTGGCCCCTTGGTGGTATAATTACTACTGTGCCAGTGCCAGGTGCACATTATAATACCCAGGGCCGGATTTACCATAAGGCACTCTAGGCACATGCCTACAAGCGCCATTTTTGGCTGAGGGCGGCTCCCTGAATGTCATCTACACGCTAAACAAGTGGGGAGCGTGATGTCATTAAAAGCCCTGCTCGGGCTCGGCCCGCCCACTCTTGCCGTGATCGCGTCTCTCAGCAGCCGCACACAAATAGCTGCAGCCAGCCTGTGTCTCACTCTTATCAGCGGTTCCCTGCCACACTCTCTCACAACTGTTGTGATTATTTTGAAAACGCTACAGCCAGCCGCTCCACTCTGCACTGCAGGCATCCGCCGCCTGGTCTGTGAACAAAGCGACTTCCGCGATTGCACGCTCTCTCCATACACCTGGCTCTGGCTGGGCAGTGGGCACTGCAAATCACCGCGCTCCATTCTAAGTGAAGAGTAGACACAGTGAAGTAGATAATTGGCAGGATAGTTGCCGTCTCTGTAAAGAACGGCACTCCTGTCAGGCTGAAAGACTAGAAGAATGAGTGTCGATCAGGTCACTCACTTCCTCCTGGCTCTGGCTGTACATGCATATCATCTGAAACACGGCAGCCAGCTGCTCTGCACTCCGAGATCAGGGATGTCTTGGCTGCAGGGAGACACACAGGCAGGAGCCCTGAATAGAGCTAGCCATTTGAGGAGGTCAGTCGCACAGATAACCTGGCACACAAGCTGTGACCTAAGGTCAGACTCAGTTTCCACCACAAATCAAGTTGTACTGCATCTTTTTTCTTCCTACCCTCTCATGTTCCCTCTCAGACCATGCTGTCAGCTATGTTTCAAATTTGTGTTGTGCTCCGAGTCGTTTCGAAACCGCGTTCGGATACAAAATGCTCATCCCTAGATCTCATGGATGTGTAGAACATGCTGAGGCTTGTGGTTCCACAGGTTTTGTAGTTATTAAAAGAGATTCTGTAATGAAAAAAAAATGCCCTTGGGGGGGTACTTACTTTGGGTGGGGGAAGCCTCTGGATCCTAATGAGGCTCCCCCCCTCCCCCG
The DNA here is from genome assembly GCF_040937935.1 of Hyperolius riggenbachi. NCBI lineage: Eukaryota > Metazoa > Chordata > Amphibia > Anura > Hyperoliidae > Hyperolius > Hyperolius riggenbachi. Next base: position 392,146,351 of record NC_090647.1, on the reverse strand, counting down.
TCCTCCTATGTCCCTCCATTAGAGTATCGGGACCCCCTTTAAGTGCAGTGAGGTAAATATTTACTTCTCAATGATCCTGCACAGGCGCAGTAGCGGCTCTTAGTTCAGGCTAAGGCGGAAATAGCCGATCCCGATCGTATCCACTCTACTGCACAGGTGCAAAGGACTCGCGCCTGCGCAGTAGAGTTGATATAATCAGGTTTGGCTATTTCCGCCTTAGCCTGAACTAAGAGCCGCTACTGCGCCTGTGCAGGATTGCGGTAGGTAAATATATCACTGCTTGTCAAGCCAGTTTCAGGGGGAGGGCACCGCTGGATTCCCCTGAGATTCAGAGGACAGTGAAGCCTCATTGGGACCCTTATGCTGGGAATACACGAGTAGATCCGGCGGCTCAATTAGCCGCAGGATCGACGTCCACCCGCGGCCGTCCAGATCGATTCCCGCTCGACCCCGCGGGGAATCGATTCAGCGGGTCATCAGACCTGTCGGAAATTATCAATCGAGCCATCTGCGGCTCGATTGATAAGGCCGCATCGACCCATGTATGCCCAGCATCAGGCTTCCCACTCCTGAGGTAAGTATCCCCCAGAGGGTTTTTCTTTCGTTACAGGGTCTTTTGTAGAATGCCAGACAAATCTAACACAAAATCGTTGCCTAATGATAATTTAATGCTAACCTAAATGCTAAATCCCCTTTCTGATCACCAACCTAGAAACTATCGCAATGATTGTGTTATAAGTAAATTTCCTTGAGATTTTAATTATTTGCTTGTTGATGGTAATATTTGGTTAATTCTGCATGATGTTGGTAATGTCTGCATATTGTTCGTATTCTCTACTTGTCCTGTAATATTTGCATTATTTTTTTCATAAATTTATTTCATAGGGGGTGTGATTTGTGGGTGTGGCCTGTGCTGAGGGGTGGGGCTTAGGGCACTAAAACTTTTGTGCCTATAGGCTCCTGAGCTGTAAATCCGGCCCTGATAATACCCATCACTGTATATGCCTACCTGTTGTTCACAGTGCACCCACCTACCTACGTGTGCGCATGCAGTGTCACTGTGCCTGTCCGGTACCTGTCTGTGTGTGACAGGTGCACATTGTAATACCCATCACTGCATATACCTACCTGTTGTTCACAGTGCACCCACCTACCTACATGAGCACACGCAGTGTGATATTTAATACCACCAGTCACTGTACCTGTTCACGGTACGTGTGTGTGACAGGTGCACATTTGTAATACCCATCACTGCATATACCTACCTGTTATGTTCAGTCCATCCACCTACCTACGTGAGTGCATGCAGTGTGATATACCACTCCGTGCATACCTGTTAACTGCACCTGTGTGACTGCACATTGTATTAGTCAAGTCAGTGCATACCTTTCACTTCATCCCCCTGATATGGACAAAATTAACAAAACAGGTAGAGGCAGAGGTAGAGGCAGACCCAGACCCAGAGGAAGGCCACCCAGCAGGTCTGTGTGAGGTCGTGCTGATGTGATTTCGTGCAGCCCTGGACCAAAGTACAGTGCTCAAAAGAAGGCACGTCCCATCAACTCCCAAGATTGTCAAGACGTGGTTGACTATTTAACACAGAACACCTCATCTTCCGCAGCCACCAGCGCTACTAAAAGCACCACATCCGCTGCATTTGACACTTTGCAGGAGTTATTTGGTGGGGAAATCACTGATTCACAGTTATTATTGTTACAACAAGATAAGGTGCTAAGCAAGTTACACCACCTCATATGTCTGAGTTAGGCGACACTATGGACATAACGTGTGAGGAGGAGGATGATGAAGTACCTGCTGTTGGTGCAGTTTTGGAGGTGTCTGAGGCAAATGAAGCTGGGCAGGATGATTATGATGATGACGATGATACGGATGCCACGTAGGTTCCTAAGAGACGAGATGACCAAGGGGACAGTTCAGAGGGGGAGTCGGAGAGGAGTAGGAGGAGACGAATTTCTGAAAGAAGCAGGGGGAGCTCGTCATCAGAAACAGCTGGTGGCAGTGTCCGACGCCATGTATCGCCACCTATGGACAGCCAGCCAACATGCCCTTCAATGTCAGCTGCTGATGCCACCATAGTGCCATCACCCCAGGGGGGCTCAGCGGTTTGGACATTTTTTAATGTGTCTGCCTCAGATCAGAGCAATGCCAACTGTACTCTCTGCCTCCAAAAATTGAGCCGTGGAAAGTCCAACACTCACGTAGGGACAACTGCCTTACGAAGGCACATGCAGAAAAGGCAAAAACTGCAATGGGAAGAGCACCAGAGGAAAAGCAGCACACAAAAGTAAAGCCACCCTTCTTATCCTCTTCCTCCTTCAAGTGCAGCATCTTCAGCCACTTTCTCCCTTGCACCTTCTGATGGCATCTTTCATGCTGTCCAGCCTGTTGAGGGACCCCCAAATAAAAAAACTCAAGGGGAATGAGCTACAGGGTGGCCACGCTACTAGACCCTTGGTATAGGCACAAAGTGGCGGACATGTTACCAACTCACCTGAAGGCAGAAAGGATGCAGCACATGCAGAAGAAGCTTGCAAGTATGCTTTGCAATGCGTATAAGGGTGATGTCACAGCACAACGCCATAAAGGTGCCACTGCCAGTAATTCTTCTCCCATGTCCATGCAGGCAAGGACAGGACGCTTCAGTGATCTCATGGTGATGTCAGACATGCGGACATTCTTTAGTCCAACGCCTCGCCTTCCGGATCCACCCTCCACCAAGGCCTGGACCGGCAGGTAACCGACTACCTGGACTTAAGTGTGGATGTAGACACTGTGAGCAGTGATTAACCCTTGGACTACTGGGTGTGCAGGCTTGACCTGTGGCCAGAGCTGTCACAATTTGCCATCCAACTTCTGTCTTGCCCTGTCTCAAGCGCCCTGTCAGAAAGGACCTTCAGCGCAGCTGGAGGCATTGTCACTGAGAAGAGAAGTCGCCTAAGTCAAAAAAGTGTTCAGTACCTCACCTTTATCAAAATAAATGAGGCATGGATCTCGGAGGGCTACTGCCCACCCAAAGACTAGGTCAGTCCCAACACACAGCACCTCTGCCTGCAGGCCGCTTGCCTTCTTCGCCACCACCAACAGGGTCCAGAACTCCAGGCGGAGTCCTGAATTTTTAAGGACACTGCTAGCAGCGGCCGCTATACTAATTTTTCTGGTGCGTGTACATGCCTGCCTAATTTTTCTGGCTGCACTGCGGCTGCAACAACAAAACAAAAGGCATGTACATGTGCCCATTCCCCTTCATGATCATTACCTTGCCACGGTGAAGGGGCTTGCGTATCACAATGAAGCAATGACCGCCAGCTATATGAGTGTCTCGGGGGGTGGCACACCAAAGATAATAAAGTCATTGCTTCATTGTGGACAGACCAAATTTGATCAGCTGGACAATCACTGTTGCTCTATCATTGAGCTACCACAGCCCGGCGACCATATGGGCTTTAACACCGCCCCGGCCTGCACTCTCGCCATGGTGCGCACCTTTCCAGCACGGCCGTCACTATGCAAACAGCTGTTTGCGGTGCATTACACAGTGAGTTTGGTGTGTCAGTGTGAAGCAGTACTCTACACTGCCTGATTGATGTGTATGCAAGATGTTTGAAAGCACTTTAGTCCTGAAATTTAGCATTCGATGTGATTTCTGCCCTTAAAACGCTGCTTCGCGTCAAATCCAGATTTTTCCGCGGGACTTTTGGCATCTATCCCACTTATCCATGCCCCCCTCCAGGTGTTAGACCCCTTGAAACATCTTTTCCATTACTTTTGTGGCCGGCATAATTTTTTCTAGTTTTCAAAGTTCGACTCCCCATTGAAGTCTATGGCGGTTCGCGAACGTTCGCAAGTTCGCAAATGTTTGCGGAGGTTCGCGAACCGGGTTCACGAACCTAAAATCGGAAGTTCGGGTCATCTCTATTCCTGATTGAGGATGCTTAATTTTAATTATTCTTTGTGCTATTCTTTTACCTTTACTCTTCCGGACCATAGATTTCCCTGATTTGTTTTTGTCAATATGCCAGTTTTCTTTAAAGATAGTGAGCCATCTGTCAGATTGAGAATACAAAAGTTCTTTACGCTCTTGTCTATTCTCCTCTAGTTCTGGGAGCAAGTCCATTTTTTTATTCATGTATATGTCTTGTTCCTGATTTTTTTATTTTAGGTAATAATTCTTTTTTCTTTTCCTTTTATGAATGTAGCCCTGTTTGATGAATATTCCTCTCATAAACGCCTTATGAGTGTTCCAAAGAGTGGTTCTGGATGTCTCTGGTTTATCATTAAACGAAAAATAATCTTTCAAGTTTTGTTGGATTAGATGAAAAGTTTGATCAGAATTCAATATTTCTCTATTCATTTTCCATGGGTATTTGGTTTGGGGAGAATTCTTAATTTGGAACATAATTATTAAGGGAGAATGATCTGACCAAGATCCAGTGGCGTACCTAGGGTATTTGGCACCCGGTGCTGATCATCCACAGTCACCCCCCCCCCCCCCCCCCCCGTAATTGGGGCTACGTTGCGCGCAAAATGTGTGTGGTCATAGACCAAAATGTGGGTGTGGTCACGGGTGGAGACAAGTTTACATGAACTTAGCAATGGTGGGACATTAGATTTGGACAGTGGTGGCGAAAAGTCACTTATCTATCGCAAAGTGCCAACAGCAATTTAAACTAAATACAAACATTTGAACTCATACATGAACATTATGGAAAATCCAAATTGAAAATAAACTGTGAAGATAAACAATTTCACCCATCCTACTCCTGAAAAATGTATTTTTTTTTTTTAGAACCCCCCAGTTTTATTTTCTGTTTTAAAAAAAAAGTAGGTTTAATGCTATTGTCTCATATGATGATGATTCAGCTTTTCCCATAGTCTCGCAGTTAGCAATCATGAGGCCCCTAACAAGACAAATTCAGCAATCTTGAGGCCCCCAACAAGTCAAATTCAGCAATCATGAGGCCACCAACAAGACAAATTCAGCAATCATGAGGCCACCAACAAGACAAATTCAGCAATCTTGAGGCCCCCAACAAATCATGAGGCCCCCAACAAGACAAATTCAGCAATCATGAGGCCACCAACAAGACAAATCCAGTAACCATGAGTCCCTCAACAAGACAAATTCAGCAGTCATGAGGCACATAAATAGACAGCATTTCACATAAATGGGAAGAATGCACCCTTAATATGGTAGACACCTCTCACCTGGCTTCTGAATTCTCCTCTACTGGCTGCTGTGCCTGGCAATACTGTTTTTGGCTGGATTGGGGATGATGTGTGGGCTGAAAGGCCTGGCAGTGATGCTGTGGCCTGGCTGGCGGTGATGCTGTGGCTGGGCGGGCTGGCTGGCGGTGATGCTGTGGCTGGGCTGGCTGGCGGTGATGCTGTGGCTGGGCTGGCTGGTTGAAGTAAATGCTAGCCTGACTGGTGGTGATGCTGTGGCCTTTTTGCCAGTTATTCTGGGCAGGTTGGCTGTTGGTTATGTTGGGCTGGCTGGCCTAGATAGTTTAGGTAGTGAGAGGTGCCACCTAGTTTAGGTAGTGCCAGGAGCCCTCCAGTTTAGGTAGTGACAGGAGCCCCCCAGTTTAGGTAGTGACAGGAGCCCCCCAGTTTAGGTAGTGACAGGAGCCCCCCAGTTTAGGTAGTTACAGGAGCCCCCCAGCTCAATTAGTGACTGGAGCCCCCCAGTTCAGTTAGTGACAGGTACCCCCAGTTTAGGTAGTGACAGGAGCCCCCAGTGTATGTAGTGACAGGTGCCCCCCCAGTTTAGGTAGTGACAGGAGCCCCCCCAGTTCAGGTAGTCACAGGAGCTCCCAGTTCAGTTAGTGACTAGCGACCCCCAGGTTAGATAGTGACAGGGACCCCCGGTTAGATAGTGACCCCCAGGTTAGATAGTGACAGCGACCCCCCAGGTTAGATAGTGACAGGGACCCCCCAGGTTAGATAGTGACAGGGACCCCCCAGGTTAGATAGAGACAGGGACTCCCTAGGTTAGATAGCGACAGGTGCCCCCCAGGTTAGATAGCGACAGGGACCCCCCAGGTTAGATAGTGACAGGGACCTCCGGTTAGATCGGGACCCTCCAGGTTAGATAGTGACAGCGACCCCCCAGGTTAGATAGTGACAGCGACCCCCCAGGTTAGATAGTGACAGCGACCCCCAGGTTAGATAGTGACAGCGACCCCCAGGTTAGATAGTGACAGCGACCCCCAGGTTAGATAGTGACAGCGACCCCCAGGTTAGATAGAGACAGGGATCCCCCAGGTTAGATGGTGACAGCGACCCCCCAGGTTAGATGGTGACAGCGACGCCCAGGTTAGATAGTGACAGGGACCCCCGGTTAGATAGTGACCCCTAGGTTAGATAGTGACAGCGACCCCCAGGTTAGATAGTGACAGGGACCCCCAGTTAGATAGTGACCCCCAGGTTAGATAGTGACAGCGACCCCCAGGTTAGATAGTGACAGCGACCCCCAGGTTAGATAGTGACAGCGACCCCCAGGTTAGATAGTGACCCCAGGTTAGATAGCGACAGCGACCCCCCAGGTTAGATAGCGACAGCAACCCCCCAGGTTAGATAGCGACAGCAACCCCCCAGGTTAGATAGTGACAGCGACCCCCAGGTTAGATAGCGACAGGGACCCCCCAGGTTAGATAGTGCCCCCCAGGTTAGATAGCGACAGGGATCCCCCAGGTTAGATAGTGACAGCGACCCCCCAGGTTAGATAGTGACAGCGACCCCCAGGTTAGATAGTGACAGCGACCCCCAGGTGAGATAGTGACAGGGACCCCCCAGGTTAGATAGTGACAGCGACCCCCAGGTGAGATAGTGACCCCCCCAGGTTAGATAGTGACACCCAGGTTAGATAGCGACAGGGACCCCCCAGGTTAGATAGCGACAGGGACCCCCCAGGTTAGATAGCGACAGGGACCCCCCAGGTTAGATAGCGACAGGGACCCCCCAGGTTAGATAGCGACAGGGACCCCCCAGGTTAGATAGCGACAGGGACCCCCCAGGTTAGATAGCGACAGGGACCCCCCAGGTTAGATAGCGACAGGGACCCCCCAGGTTAGATAGCGACAGGGACCCCCCAGGTTAGATAGCGACAGGGACACCCCAGGTTAGATAGCGACCCCCCAGGTTAGATAGTGACAGCGACCCCCAGGTTAGATAGTGACAGCGACCCCCCAGGTTAGATAGTGACAGCGACCCCCCAGGTTAGATAGTGACAGCGACCCCCCAGGTTAGATAGTGACAGCGACCCCCCAGGTTAGATAGTGACAGCGACCCCCCTGGTTAGATAGCGACAGGTGCCCCCCAGGTTAGATAGTGACAGCGACCCCTGGTTAGATAGTGACCCCCAGGTTAGATAGTGACAGCGACCCCTGGTTAGATAGTGACCCCCAGGTTAGATAGTGACAGGGAGGGACCCCCCAGGTTAGACAGTGACAGGGACCCCCCCAGGTTAGATAATGACCCCCAGGTTAGATAGCGACAGGGACCCCCAGGTTAGATAGCGACAGGGACCCCCCAGGTTAGATAGCGACAGGGACCCCCCAGGTTAGACAGCGACAGGGACCCCCCCCAGGTTAGATAGTGACCCCCAGGTTAGTGACAGGGGCCCCAGGTTAGACAGTGACAGGGACCCCCCCAGGTTAGATAGTGACCCCCAGGTTAGATAGCGGCAGGGACCCCAGGTTAGATAGCGGCAGGGACCCCAGGTTAGATAGCGGCAGGGACCCCCGGTGCCCTTAACTCACCAGCAGCCCAACTTCAGACCTCAGTATCAGCCGGCGACCAGTTAGAGCGGGCGCACCGATCTCGGTGTACACCACGCTGTATATGCGGAAGTGATGTCACTTCCGCATAACAGTGCGGTGTCCGCTAGGTCCTAGCGCCCGCATAGTGGTCGCCGGCTGGTCGGGGGTCTGAAGCTGGGCTGGGCTGCTCCTGCCTGGCAGCGCGGACGGCTGTGCGAGTGTGCGGGTGTCAGCGAGTACGGCGGAGGGGGGTGTCAGAGGGGACGGCCGCGGGGGGGCAGCGGGCGGCGGCGGGGGGGTGTAAAATTTTGCAACACAGGGCAGCGGCAGGGACGGCAACACAGGACTCCGGGTGTCACCCCCTACTGTGAAGACACCCGGTGCGGGCCGCCCCTGCCGCTCGACGGTAGGTACGCCACTGCCAAGATCTAGTGTCAATTAAAACATCCTTTATATATGGGAGTGTGAATTTGTTTACCAGACAGAAATCTATCCTTGTAATGGACTTATGTATTGGGGAATAGAATGTGAAGTCTATTTCTACAGGGTATAGACACCTCCAGGAGTCGTAGAGTTTGTGTTGGAGTAAAATAGGTTGTATGAAGGTAGGGACTGTCTTTCTGGTGGTAGAGGAACAGTCAGTGATGGGATCTGCTACAGAATTAAGATCTCCAGTAATGATGAGATGTTCTTTTGCAAAATCTTCAATTTTTTTTTACTTTTTTATTTAGGAAACTGATTTGGTTTTTATTAGGAGCTGTAATGATGGGTGTCTGCACACAGAGAGTGTCTGATTATTGGTGATCTGCAGTATCACCAACAATACAGACGTATACCTGATTATTAATGATCTGCAAAATCACCAATAATACAAGTATGACTAACCTCTGGACACCTAACCAGTGTAAGTGTTTGGGTGCAACTGTAACTTTATTAGTTTAGCCAGACCCCGCCGGAGGAGCTGGTGAGGTACTAACAGTACACTAAGCGTGCACTAGCGTACAAGTTCCAGCAGGCTGGAGAGTACAATAACGAAGAGGCTGAATCTCCCGGGGAGCGGGTGATTCAGACACTACTGCAGGCTCGAGGACACCCATGGGGCGGGTGACCCAGACTGAACAGCAGCCAAGGAGATACAATAACTTTAATGACAGGTGCCCTACTAGAGCAGGTAGTTGGAGCTGTACAACAGCCTAGCAAAACTGTTCCACCAGAGGAGCTGGTGTAAGCAGTACCTCACCAGTGGCGAAGGCCCACTGGTAAGTAGAGTGGTCAGGCAGACAAGGTTCGGCAACAGAGAGGTAAGTATATACAAAATCGTGAGACAAGAGAGTAATCGGTAGCCAGGCAGAGGTTCAGCAACAGGTAGACAGATGGGCAGAAGTACAAGATCAGAAGACAGGTACAAAGTCAGAGTGCTAGCCAGAGTCAAATACAGGAGATCAATACAATAGTAATATCCTAGCCTGGGTGTGACGTCCTTGGTATCAACACCCCGGATCTAGTCTATACAATAACAATAACAAGAGTAATTCCTAACTTGGTGTGAAATCCGTAGCATCAACACCAGGGAAGCTATCTAAGGTCTGCGCGCTAACACGCAAGTATTCACGATGACAGACAAAGTATCAATGCAGCCCGGCTGCTTAAGAAGCAGAGTAGACCTCACTGGCATGCCCTTCTCTACTCAGCCAATCCTGGGTGCCGTGGGTCTCCTCTGACATCAGCCGACCAGCCGGTCACCGCTGCTGCTATTACAGTACCCCCCCCCTCTAGGCGTGAACTCCGGACACACTTCCTGAGTTGCTCCTTTTCTGTTTACCCCAACTATCATAGGGTGGGAGGGAGGGGAATATCCCTGCGAGAGGGACCTCAATCTCCTGGACCTAATTGGGAGGGCCCAAACTCTGTCTGCTGGAATAACTTTCCAATCTACCATCTGTTCTTCACCATGCATTAAAGGAGCCCCTGTGTTGGCAACTTGATCACCCTGTAGTCCTATAGAAGCAACAACTAGACCTTCTGGGAGGATGCTCACAGGGGTAAAAGATTGCACAGATTCCGACTCAAAGCATCTCGAGAGAGCATCTGCTTTAATATTCTTACTGCCTGGTCTAAACGTAATAATGAAGTCAAACCTAGTGAAAAATAGGGACCACCGGGCCTGTCTAGGGGTAAGCCGTTTAGCACCCTCAATATACTGTAAATTTTTGTGGTCCATAAAAACTGTGACCGTGTGCTGAGCCCCCTCAAGCCAGTGGCGCCATTCCTCAAAAGCAAGTTTGATGGCCAATAGCTCCCAATTCCCTATATCATAGTTTCTCTCAGCTGGAGAGAACTTCCTGGAGAAGTAGGCGCACGGATGTAATTTGCCCTGTAAGCCAGAGCACTGGGAAAGCACAGCTCCCACCCCGATCTCTGAAGCATCCACCTCTACCAAAAAAGGAAGAGATACATCTACCCATTTAAGATGGGGGCCGAGCAAAACCGTTGTTTAAGTGAGGCAAATGCAGACAGAGCCTCTGTTGACCAATTGTGGGTGTCCATTCCCTTCTTGGTAAGATTCGTAAGAGGGGCCACTATTGAAGAGAACCCCTTGATGAACCGTCTATAGTAATTGGCAAACCCCCAAGAAGCGTTGAAGGGATTTTAATCCGGCAGGACGAGGCCACTCTAAAACGGCCGATAGCTTATTGGGGTCCATCTCTAACCCCTGAGTCGAAATTATGAAACCAAGGAAAGGAACCCGAGAAACTTCAAAGACACACTTCTCAATCTTAGCGAACAGGGAGTTTTGACGTAATTTTTTCAAGACAAATTTGACATGATCCCTGTGTTCAGACAAAGTACGGAAAAAAAATGAGGATATCATCCAAATAAACCAAAACAAACTGTCCCAATACCTTCCTAAAACCTCATTGATCAGTTCTTGGAAGATGGCTGGGGCATTACACAACCCGAAGGGCATTACGAGATATTCATAATGCCCATTGGGCGTGTTGAACGCCGTCATCCACTCGTCACCCTCTCTTATCCGTATCAAGTTGTAGGCCCCCCGTAAATCAAGTTTGGAAAACACAGTTGCATCTGTGACTTGAGAGAATAACCCGTCGATTAGGGGCAAAGGATAACGATTTTTAACGGTAATCTTATTCAACCCCCTATAATCGATACATGGTCTGAGACCACCATCTTTCTTATTAAACATACCAAGTTTATTGAGAGTTCAGCAGCAAGAAAAAGTACAAATTGCAGGTGACACCCCGCAAAGAGTGCATAGAAATAACATTCATCATTTAGCCAGAGGCATTCGTCACATCAGGATAAAATACAAACACTCATTACAGGGAGAGCTGAAAACTTATGAAGTAACCTAACAACAAGCTTGGCATGTTAACTGTAGAGTAGCAGTTTTCGGATAATCTATAGTGTTAACGAAGAACATTAAAACATTTCAGTGCAACATAGCACTATTTATCCAGGGACAAGCAGAAAAGGGCCTGTCCAGGTAGGAAAATAGCAGAAAACATTTTGCTTGGCAGTATCCGATCTCAGAAAAATAAGTATAGATAGCTTATAAATTTAGAGGGTGATTTGGCATGTTCAGGTTTTAGTATATCTGGAGTTAATCCACTCAAACCATATATTTTCGAACTTGGCAGAGGCATTTCTATGCTGGTATATGGCCCTGCAGTATGGTAACACTATATTAACAGATTTAATCCAATCTGTGCAAGTGGGAACCATGGGTGTTATCCAGTTTTTAGTAAGCTGTTTACGAGCCAAGTGTAAAACTTCTAATGCAAATTGTTTGTGATATTTACTAGGTAGGGTGACTGAGAAAATATTTAGAAGACATGTTTTGGCATCACAAACAAGAGGGCATCCCATGTGGTCATTCATAAATTTGATTATCTGCTTCCAGAAGGTGTTTACACGCGGGCATGACCATATCATGTGTATAAAAGTACCTTTGCCATTTCGACATTTAGGGCAGAAATCATCAACGCCTGGTTTGAATTTAGACAATCGTACAGGAGTAAGGAAGGCTCTATGAAGTATATATAGATATAGTAAACGATCAGGTAAGTATGGAGAGACCTTAACAACACTGGAAAGGGTATCATCCCAATTATCTTCGGAGACATCACCTATTTCCCTATTCCAGAAAATGCGTTTCTGATAAATACGATGAGTGGCGTCAGGCGTAATAAGTTCACTGTATAGGAGAGTAATCAGCTGTTTGGAGGAAGTGCCTTTAATTATGTCTAGAATGGGAGAGTTTACAAATTCTTTGGGAAAGTTGTCAAACTGAGCATTAAGGGCGTGCCGTAGGCCCAGATATCTAAGGTAGGCTGATTGTGGGAGGTCAAATTCTACTGTTAGCTGATCAAAGGTTTTAATTATCCCCCCCAAAAAGAGTTGATGCAGAAATCTAACACCTTTATTGAACCACCAGTCAGCATCCGAGAGTCCGCTAAGTTTTTTTAAGTTTTGGTTCTCCCAGAGAGGGGTGAGTCGGAAGGATACTTCAGTACGCAGTGTGTGATGGGAGCAGTCCCAAACCTTAAGTATTTCCTTCAAAGTAGGATGGAGGGATTGTAGTCCACCCACTCCCTTAAATCCTTTAAGTGTATTATAGTAGGGGTCCTTATTTCGATAAGGGAGCACGGAGAATATATTATTTTGGAGAGTTGATTTTCCTTCCCTGAACCCGTCGTAGAGATGTGATAGTTGAGAAGCAAGATAATACAGATAGCAGTTAGGGACCGCAATGCCACTTAGGTCTTTTGGCTGCTGTAGAACAGGGAGAGAAAAGCGATGTCTTTGCTTGGCCCATATAAAACAGGCTAACTGGGAGTGTAGTCTCGAGAAAACCGATGAATGAAGAAAAACTGGGGAGTGCCAGGATACATATAAAATTTTAGGTAGGATAATCATTTTAAATAGATTGGCACGTCCGGTAGCATTTAAAGGACGTTTTTCCCATGCTTTAAGTGTAGCACTCGTTTGAGTTAATAGTGGGTCTAGATTCAGGGAAACAAAATCCCCAGGTGATCTCGAGACCACAATACCCAAGTATCTGAAAGAGCTCACCCACTGCAGAGGAGTAGAAAGGTGATGTTGGGCTGGTGGGAAGGAGTCAACTGGCATAAGAGATGATTTGGCCCAATTGATTCGTAGACCTGAATAGGAGCCATATTGGTTAATTACCTGCAGTGTTTGTGTAAGTGAGTCACCCGGGTCAGACAGGTAGATCAGCATATCATCAGCGTAAAGGCTGATTTTATCGACCATATCCCCTTTAGTCCAACCCTGAATTTTATTTTCTGCCCGAATTATGGCTGCTACGGGTTCGACAGCAAGGTCAAAAAGGAGTGGAGAAAGGGGGCCTCGGTGAAGGGTGAATGGAGTGGAGAGCCATCCGTTGACCTTTACTCGTGCCACCTGGTTAGTATATAGGAGTTTTACCCAGCTAATGAAAGAGGGACAAAATCCGAGTCTGTGCAGGACAGCAAACAGGAAATCCCATTCCACAGTGTCAAAAGCCTTTTCGGCGTCGAGGGATAATACCACTCTAGTGCCAACCTCATCATATTGGGTCTGTAAGTTAAGAAAGAGACGACGTAGGTTGAGTGCTGTAGAGCGGTCCGGCACAAACCCAGACTGGTCCCTGTGTATCAAGGAGCATGAAACTGTACTAAGGCGGCGTGCAAGGATTTTGGCTAATATTTTCACATCAGTTTGGAGTAGTGATATGGGTCGATATGCTTCACAACGGCTGGGGGGCTTATCGGGTTTTAATATCAAAGTAATAATAGCCTCTCTCATAGAGTAAGGGAGTTCTTGTTCTTCCTTAGCAGTCATGTATAATTGCAAAAGTTTAGGGGCAAAAAAGGCAGAGTGCAGTTTGTACAGTTCTATAGGTAGCCCGTCTGACCCGGGTGACTTGGAGGCTGGAAAAGAGGAGATAGCCTCCTCCACCTCCTTCACAGTGATAGGGGCATCTAAGTTGGATGTTTGGGGTGCAGATAAAGTGGGAAGTTCAATTACATTGAGATAATCAAGGATCTCGGATGCTGACCTGGCGGACCGACTAGTATATAGGTCACTGTAAAAAGATACAAATCTAGCAAGGATCTCCTCAGGTGAGGACAGCATCTGACCCCCTGTATCCTCGACTCCCAGCACCACCTGTGGAGATTGCTGCTGGCGTGATATTTTGGCAAGCAGAGCACCACATTTGTCTCCATTCTCATACCAGTTTTGTTTAGCAAATAGCATTTTCCTGTTTGCTTTTTCAATTAGCAGCTGCTCAAGATCACGCAGTTTATGCTTATAGGAAGCTTCATTCATTGGATTAGGCGAGGCGGCATATATAGTTTCTGCTTTGGATAATTCATTACGAATAGAAGTTTCCGATAATGAAGATTGTGTTTTAACCCTTTTGATTTCTTTTTTCTTTTATAAAACATTGTTTAAGGTGTAGTTTAACCACACTCCATATTGAAGTAAAGCGAGCAGTGTCCCCTTGCATTGAGAGAAATTGTTGAAGTTCAATTTCTAACCGCATGGTGTCCTCCACCTTTTCCAACCAAAAGGTATTTAATTTCCAGAGATGAGCCCTTGGTGGGAAGGTCCAGGCAAAGGACACCACGCAGGGAGAGTGATCCGATAGAATGGGCGGGGTATAGGTGACCGTTTGGGTGTTCGGGAGAAGGGCATTGCTTACCAGTATATAGTCTAGTCTTGAGCGCGAGTGGTATGTGGCAGACATACAGGAATATGCAGGGGTATTAGGAAATTTACTGTGCCAGGTGTCTGCGACAGAAACTAGTTGCAGCATTTTGAGCAGTTTAGTGGGAGTCGAGGATACAGTGGAGACAGGCATTTCATCTAGATGTGGATATAGGACGTAATTGAAATCGCCCATCCAAATAGATGGAAGATGAGGATGTAAAGCTATAAACACTAGGGCCCTTTTAATCACTTCATATGAGAAAGGAGGAGGGATATAGACTGCTAGTATAAGCAGGGGCATGCCATAGAATGAGCAATGCATAAATATATATCTGCCCTCCTTGTCCACATCGATAGTAAACATTTGAAAATGCACTCGTTTTGTAATCAGAAGAGAGACTCCTCTAGATTGTGAGGATCCCATCAAAATGGGTTTCCTGTAGTGCTATAACATCAACATCTTGCTTTCTGAGGGTATTAAGTACAACTGAACATTTGACCTTTTCACGTATGCCTCTCACATTCCATGTGAGAAAAGAGACCTTAGACATAGCCATCATTCATACCATAAAAAATAAAAAATATCGGATCCGCCAAGCTCATAGTGCACTGCAACAACCTGAACAATAACATAGGACTTTGAGGTCCCGGCTCTTGACATAACTCTCTTAGCCAGAGCGCATAACCAACTAACACACTGAGTGGCTGCACATCACTGAGACAGAATATCGCAGGCAACAGGCCCACGACGCTTCGCATAAAAAGTGTATTAAGTGGTGTACAGTCAACCAGTGGGGGGGGGACACCCGGTAGGGTGCACAATGCCGACACGGGCAATAGCAATCCACAGAGCCCCCCCAACCTTTGGTGACGGGGAGGGGGGATGACGACCCCCCCCCCCGCCACAGCTGCAGCGGAGAGGTCACCCTCCCCCGGTCCGGCCCCGGCACACCGCCCGAGGGAGTAACACATAAAAAATGGAAAAGTAGAGGAGAAAAGGGAGGTAGGCCACCCAGGGCATATCTAGACATAACAAAATACAGAGGCAGTTTGATCTGTTCATGCAATATAGAAGATAATGAAAGCTTGAGCTACACATTCAGCTTGCTGATATATCAAGGGCAGGAGCTGTGCGGGAGACAAATATCAAAAATCAGGACCATTAAGTTTGGTAGCCCAAGCGTAGTTCAAGAAAAGAGGCATCTGGAAAGATTGCGGCTTGCCTGCAGTTCGCTGCAGCATGTCTTAGGCGAACTGCCGCATGTGAAGGCGAACTGGAGAGTAAAGTTAGTCCAGATAGAGTGTGTAAGAGAAACATCGGTGTATCGATTATAAAACAACTGCAGGGGGACAGCCGAGTAAGTAGCACAGTCTTGTTCCAGGGTGAACAGGGGAAAAAAGGGCAGAAAAAACAGAGCGACTTATACTTTACTGATCTGGCGAGGCTGTTACTGCAGGGCGGGAGTCCAACCATGTTAGGACATCCGAAGCTGCATCAAAGAAGTGTGTCTTGCCGCTGTCTATCACACGAAGGTGAGCGGGGAACAGCATGGAGTACTGGAGGTCGAGCTTGCGTAGCTTGCGTTTGACATCTTGGAAACTAGCCCGTTGCTTCTGGGTCTCGACCCCGAAATCCGGAAAGATAGATATATCCACATTGTCTAGGCTGAAGTTCCCCTTCTCTCGAGCGAGCCGGAGAACCGTGTCTCTATCTTTAAAGTGTAGCAGCCTTCCAATAAAAGTGCGCGGCAGACCACCTGGGATTGGTATTTGGGCTGTTATGCGATGGGCGCGCTCGACAGAGAACGTAGAAGCGAAGGCCTCAGCGCCATATTGGGAAAGGAGCAACTTCTCCAGAAAGCGCGCTGGATCTGTACCTTCCGCCTTTTCTGGCAGGCCTACCAGTCGAATATTATTTCGACGCAGCCGGTTCTCCATGTCTTCTTGGCGAGCTATCACTGCCGTGATTTGTGATTGCATATTTTGGGATTGCTGCGGGAGTGGACGGCAGTCGCCTTCAAGTTGTGAGACCCGGCGCTCAACATCTCCCACCCGTTCTCTTAGGTTACCGAGATCAGCCCTTAACAGCTGTAAGTCTGCCTTCACCTCGTCCACCTTAGCCGATAGAGTATCCGTTAGTGAAGTGTGCATGGCGGTGATAGCCTCCAGTATACGCGCTGTGTCTGGATTGGCGTCTTCCTCGTCAGGCCGGGCGCCATCTTGTGTAGCACACCTGAACTTGTCCAGAGGGCCCACAATCTTTTCCTTATCTTTCTCCCTTTTGTCGGCAGCTTTCGGAGGCATCTTCACGGCAAGCCGTGCAGGCGAGGCGGGGAAGAGAGCAGATGGGAATAATGACACTGGAAAGTCCCTCGGTGCGCAGGATTAAGGAGGATTATAGTAGCCCGGAGGGAGAGCTCAAGAAAACACGTCCTCTCACATGCTCGTGCAGGCCACGCCCCCCACCATCTTTCTTTTTAACAAAAAAGAAACCAGCCCCGGCCGGTGATCTAGATGGCCTAATAAAACCCTTAGCCAAGTTTTCTGCAATATACTCTTTCATTGCCAGCTTCTCTGGTCCTGACAGGTTATATAAATGACCCCTAGGGGGCATGCAACCAGGCCTCAAATCTATGGGACAGTCAAAATCTCGATGGGGGGGAGCTTGTCGGCTGCCCGGGGGCAGAACACATCCGCAAACTCGCAATACGGCATGGGTAACCCCTCCACTTGAACTTTACTACTACCCAATGCCACTTAAATTAAGCAATGCTCTTGACAGTACGGGGACCAACTCAATAATTGTCCGGAAGCCCAGTCCAACCGAGGAGCATGCGTCTCCAGCCATGGCATCCCCAATAACACTGAAGTGGTGATCATTTTGATCACACAGAACTGAATAGTCTCCTTGTGGAGGGCCCCGATCTGACACGATAGGACCCGGGTCTGTAAAGGAGACTGTCGGTTCTGTAACAGAGAGCTGTCTACTGCTGTGATTGTCAGCTCCTGAGCTAAGGGCTGGAGAGGGAGCCCAAGCCAGACAGCAAAGTCATAACTCATAAAGTTGGTGACAGAACCTGAGTCTAAAAATGCCTGTGTCTCCAAGACTTGGTCTTGCCAAGTAATAGTACAAGGCAAAAGGAATCTGTCTTCTGCTGAAGGGATGGCTGAACCACCCAAAGTGGTACTACCTATGACCAGAGTGCGGTATAGCATATCCGTCTCCTGTGGAGACTCTGAATTTACCGACCCAGACTTTGCCGGAAGAGCCGATTTCTTTGAGTTCTCTCATTCATAACCCAAAGGTGAGTCTGGGACCCTGCAAGAAGGACTTATAACATGCCCTTTATGTCTCTCGACCTCTGAGAGTTTGGTGTGTCCAATCTGCATTGGTTTAACAAAGGATGGAGAGGAAGGCGTATGAACCGCAAAAGTGGCAGATACATCCCTACCTGGGGTTCTACCCCGCATTTGTTTCTGATAGCGGACTCGTCTATCAATTTTAACAACCAAAGAAATGGCCTCATCCAAAGTCTCGGGTTCTGGGTGACCCAACATAAGACCGGACACATTGTCGGACAATCCTGAGAGGAAGCAGTCCAAGAGTGCGTACTGCCCCCCCCCCCCCCCCCCCCTGGCTGAAACTGCCCATCTCCGAAACTCTGCAGCATAAATCTCGACAGAACCCTGGCCCTGTCTGAGGGTTTTTAACTTCCTCTTAGATGTCACCGCCAAATCAGGGTCATTATAAATTACAGCCATGATTTTAAAAAACTCCTCTACCGAGACCAAGGCTTCATGCCCTGTAGGGAGACTTTATGCCCATGACTGGGAATCTCCACACAATAACGTCTTAAGGAACGTGACCCGCTGAGCTTCAGTGCCTGAGGAAACGGGTCGTAATTCAAAATAGGACAAGCATCTATGCTTGAAATTACTAAAGTCCGAGCGATGCCCCAAGAATTTCTCTGGTGGGGGTACCCTCGGCTCGATCACAGAGGGGGGAAACACTCAGGTGTTAGGATCCAAAAGACGGTTAACTGACTCAGATAGTTGGTTAATCTGCGTCTGTTGAGCCTCCACCGTTTTAATGAGTTCATTAACGGTGACAGTTAACACGTCGACCTGTTGGCCGAGTGCCTCCATAATATTTTATGGTCTGTCGTTCTGTAATGATGGGTGTCTGCACACAGAGAGTGTCTGATTATTGGTGATCTGCAGTATCACCAACAATACAGACGTATACCTGATTATTAATGATCTGCAGAATCACCAATAATACAAGTATGACTAACCTCTGGACACCTAACCAGTGTAAGTGTTTGGGTGCAACTGTAACTTTATTAGTTTGGCCAGACCTCGCCAGAGGAGCTGGTGAGGTACTAACAGTACACTAAGCGTGCACTAGCGTACAAGTTCCAGCAGGCTGGAGAGTACAATAACGAAGAGGCTGAATCTCCCGGGGAGCGGGTGATTCAGACACTACTGCAGGCTCGAGGACACCCGTGGGGCGGGTGACCCAGACTGAACAGCAGCCTAGGAGATACAATAACTTTAATGACAGGTGCCCTACTAGAGCAGGTAGTTGGAGCTGTACAACAGCTTAGCAAAACTGTTCCACCAGAGGAGCTGGTGTAAGCAGTACCTCACCAGTGGTGAGGGCCCACTGGTGAGTAGAGTGGTCAGGCAGGCAAGGTTCGGCAACAGAGAGGTAAGTATATACAAAATCGTGAGACAAGAGAGTAATCGGTAATCAGGCAGAGGTTCAGCAACAGGTAGACAGATGGGCAGAAGTACAAGATCAGAAGACAGGTACAAAGTCAGAGTGCTAGCCAGAGTCAAATACAGGAGATCAATACAATAGTAATATCCTAGCCTGGGTGTGACGTCCTTGGTATCAACACCCCGGATCTAGTCTATACAATAACAATAACAAGAGTAATTCCTAACTTGGTGTGAAATCCGTAGCATCAACACCAGGGAAGCTGTCTAAGGTCTGCGTGCTAACACGCAAGTATTCACGACGACAGACAAAGTATCAATGCAGCCCGGCTGCTTAAGAAGCAGAGGAGACCTCACTGGCACACCCTCCTCTACTCAGCCAATCCTGGATGCCGTGGGTCTCCTCTGACATCAGCCGACCAGCCGACCAGCCAGTCAGCTGACGCCTCTCCTCCTGGAATAAAGGTCCTGTCTATGCGCGCGCCCATGCAAGACAGCGACCCTATAAGCTGCAGAAGGCCCTGTCCTTGGCGTCCTACACGCCGAGGACACGGGCAGGAACACCGAGACGGCTGCGGCGGCGGAAGCGTTCGCCATAGCCGATACCCCCCAGGTCCCTACTGTGGAGGCAGCTGCAGCGGCGGCACCGCTCGCCGCTGCTGCTATTACAGGAGCATACAAATTTGCTATTGTAATTAGTTGAGAGTCAATTTTGCCTAAAATTATCACAGCTCTTCCATCACTACTGTTATAAGAATCGTTATTTTTAGGCCTAGAGAGTCCCTCACTGCCACACAAACTCCAAATATTTTCTTTTTCTCTAGAACAGAATAGAGTTGGGCCGAACCTCCAATTTTAGGTTCGCGAACCGGGTTCGCGAACTTTCGCGGAACGTTCGGTTCGCGTTAAAGTTCGCGAACCGCAATAGACTTCAATGGGGATGCGAACTTTGAAAAAAAAAATAATTATGCTGGCCAAAAAAGTGATGGAAAAGATGTTTCAAGGGGTCTAACACCTGGAGGGGGGCATGGCGGAGTGGGATAGATGCCAAAAGTCCCCGGGAAAAATCTGGATTTGACGCAATGCAGCGTTTTAAGGGCAGAAATCACATTGAATGCTAAATGACAGGCCTAAAGTGCTTTAAAACATCTTGCATGTGTATACATTAATCAGGTAGTGTAATTAAGGTACTGCTTCACACTGACACACCAAACTCACCGTGTAACGCACCGCAAACAGCTGTTTGTGTAGTGACGGCCGTGCTGGACTGGTGCGCACCATGGCGAGAGTGCAGGTTTTGGTGGCTTTACAGCCCATATGGTCGGCCTGGCTGATGTAGCTGAATGACAGAACAGTGACTGTCCAGCTGATCAAATTTGGTCTGACCACAATGAAGCAATGACCTTATTATCTTTTGTGTGCCCCCCGAGACACTCATCTAGGCGCCGGTCATTGCTTCATTGTGATACGCAAGCCCCTTCACCACGGCAAGGTAATGATCACGAAGGGGAATGGGCGCATGTACATGCCTTTTCTTTTGTTGTTGCAACTGCCCGCAGTGCAGCCAGAAAAATTAGGCAGTCGTACACGCACCCGAAAAATTATTACAGCGGCCTAAAAAATTCAGCAATCCGCCTGGAGTCCCGGACCCTGTTGGTGGTGGCGGAGAAGGTAGTGAAGCGGCCTGCAGGCAGACATGCTGTGTGGAGGGACTGGGAGCGACTTAGTCTTCTTGGGGCAGGCCAGGCAGCCAGTCACACGGCGTGCAGGCAGAGATGCTGTGTGTGCGGGGACTGACTTAGTCTTGGGGCGGGCAGCAGCCCTCCGGGATCCATGCCTCATTCATTTTGATAAAGGTGAGGTACTTAACACTTTTGTGACTTAGGCGACTTCTCTTCTCTGTGACAATGCCTCCAGCTGCGCTGAAGGTCCTTTCTGAGAGGACGCTTGCGGCAGGGCAGGAGAGAAGTTGGATGGCAAATTGGGACAGCTCTGGCCACAGGTCAAGCCTGCGCACCCAGTAGTTCAAGGGTTCCTCATCGCTGTTCACAGCAGTGTCTACATCCACACTTAAGGCCAGGTAGTCGGCTACCTGCCGGTCGAGGCGTTGGTGGAGGGTGGATCCGGAAGGGCTACGGCGAGGCGTTGGACTAAAGAACGTCCGCATGTCCGACATCACCATGAGATCGCTGGAGCGTCCTGTCTTTGACTGCGTGGACACGGGAGGAGGATTAGTGGCAGTGGTACCTTGCTGGCGTTGTGCTGTCACATCACCCTTAAAGGCATTGTAAAGCATAGTTGACAGCTGGTTCTGCATGTGCTGCATCCTTTCCACCTTCCGGTGAGTTGGTAACAGGTCCGCCACTTTGTGCCTGTACCGAGGGTCTAGTAGTGTGGCCACCCAGTACAGCTCATTCCCCTTGAGGTTTTTTATACGGGGGTCCCTCAACAGGCAGGACAGCATAAAAGACGACATCTGCACAAAGTCGGATCCAGTACCCTCCATCTCCTCTTGCTCTTCCTCAGTGACGTCACGTAAGTCAACCTTCTCCCCCCAGCCGCGAACAATACCACGGGAAGGTTGAGCAGCACAAGCCCCCTGCGACGCCTGCTGCGGTTGTTCTCCTGCCGCCGTCCCCTCCTCCTCCTCCTCCCCCAAAGAAACACCTTGCTCATCATCCTCTGAGTCTGACTCGTCTTCTGCACACGACCTCTCTTCTTCCTCCTCCTCCCCCCTCTGTGCTGCCGCAGGTGTTGAGGAAACAGCTGGGTCTGATGAAAATTGGTCCCATGCCTGTTCCTGCCGTAACGGTTCCTGGTCACGCTCATTCGCAGCTTCATCTGCCACTCTACGCACAGCACGCTCCAAGAAGTAAGCGTAGGGAATTAAGTCGCTGATGGTGCCCTCACTGCGGCTCACCAGGTTGGTCACCTCCTCAAACGGCCGCATGAGCCTGCATGCATTTTTCATCAGTGTCCAGTTGTCGGGCCAGAACATCCCCATCTTCCCAGACTGTTTCGTTCTACTCCAGTTGTAGAGGTACTGGGTGACGGCTTTCTTCTGTTCTAGCAGGCGGGAGAACATGAGCAGGGTCGAATTCCAGCGAGTGGGGCTATCGCAAATGAGGCGTCTCACCGGCATGTTGTTTTTCCGCTGAATTTCTGCAAATCGTGCCATGGCTGTGTAAGACCGCCTCAAATGCCCACAGAACTTCCTGGCCTGCTTCAGGACATCCGCATTCACAGAACAGGTATGCAGTGGCGTGTTCACTAAACAGGTATACAGTGGCGGGTCCACTGAACAGAACAGGTATACAGTGGCGGGTTCACAGAACAGGTATACAGTGGCGGGTCCACTGAACAGAACAGGTATACAGTGGCGGGTTCACAGAACAGGTATGCAGTGGCGTGTTCACTAAACAGGTATACAGTGGCGGGTCCACTGAACAGAACAGGTATACAGTGGCGGGTTCACAGAACAGGTATACAGTGGCGGGTCCACTGAACAGAACAGGTATACAGTGGCGGGTTGACAGAACAGGTATGCAGTGGCAGGTTCACTGAACACAACAGGTATGCAGTGGCGTGTTCACTAAACAGGTATACAGTGGCGGGTCCACTGAACAGAACAGGTATACAGTGGCGGGTTCACAGAACAGGTATACAGTGGCAGGATCACTGAACAGGTATACAGTGGCGGGTCCACTGAACAGAACAGGTATACAGTGGCGGGTCCACTGAACAGAACAGGTATACAGTGGCAGTGGCGGGTCCACTGAACAGAACAGGTATACAGTGGCGGGTTCACAGAACAGGTATGCAGTGGCAGGTTCACTGAACACAACAGGTATGCAGTGGCGTGTTCACTAAACAGGTATACAGTGGCGGGTCCACTGAACAGAACAGGTATACAGTGGCGGGTTCACAGAACAGGTATACAGTGGCAGGATCACTGAACAGGTATGCAGTGGCAGGATCACTGAACAGGTATACAGTGGCGGGTCCACTGAACAGAACAGGTATACAGTGGCGGGTTCACAGAACAGGTATACAGTGGCGGGTCCACTGAACAGAACAGGTATACAGTGGCGGGTTAACAGAACAGGTATACAGTGGCAGAATCACTGAACAGGTATGCAGTGGCAGGATCACTGAACAGGTATGCAGTGGCAGGATCACTGAACAGGTATGCACTGGCAGGATCACTGAACAAGTATGCACTGGCAGGATCACTGAACAGGTATGCACTGGCAGGATCACTGAACAGGTATGCAGTGGCAGGATCACTGAACAGGTATGCACTGGCAGGATCACTGAACAGGTATGCAGTGGCAGGATCACTGAACAGGTATGCACTGGCAGGATCACTGAACAGGTATGCAGTGGCAGGATCACTGAACAGGTATGCACTGGCAGGATCACTGAACAGGTATGCAGTGGCAGGATCACAGTACAGGTATGCAGTGGGCTGAGGGCTCACTGAACAGAACAGGTATGCAGCCAGGAAAAGCTAAGCCTAACTAATCTTTCCCTAGAGACAGACAGCAGCTCGCCCTACTCTCTCTAATGCAGGCACACGAGTGGCCGTAATGGCTGCCGCTGCCTGCCTTATATAAGGGGGGATGGGGCTCCAGGGGCTAGTGTAGCCTAATTGGCTACACTGGGCCTGCTGACTGTGATGTAGAGGGTCAAAGTTGACCCTCAGGTGCATTATGGGGCGAACCGAACTTCCGCAAAACGTTCGCGTGCGGCACCCGCACGCGAACCACCTAAGTTCGCGCGAACCACGTTCGCCGGTGAACCGTTCGGCCCAACTCTAGAACAGAATGATGTATAGTGGAAAAATTGAAAATGTTTAGTTTGGAAGCACCTTCCTTATTAAGATGGGTTTCATGGAGGCAAATCCCATCTGCCTTTTTTTTATCTTTGACTAATCACTGTAATAGATATTGTTTCCTGTGGGAATTTAATGCCCTCACATTCAGAGATAACATTTTCAATTGACGTGACATTTGAAAAACATAACGCATACAATTTTCAACCTTAAAACAACTCTGCTATTTTTGCTTAACCTATAAACTTTAGTTACCAATTCTAAAGATGAGTGTCCAAAGTTCTCAGCTCTGTAGGAAAAAATACTTGTTAATAGAAAAATCAACACTGAAAACAAAATAAACATGTTAACCACTGGTGACATCAAAAAGTTGTCACTGGTTGTAAATAACACACAAACAGAACAAGATTGACCAGGTGTATGGTCAGAGCCTAAGCAGGCTTAGTCCACAGCCGTGGACTTGAAGTAGGAACAGATCTCCTTCAGACAACATAAGAAGGAGAAAGGTTCAGTGGGGGGAAAGTTGTGGGTGAGGGAAACACCAAAACCAGAGTTCTTATGGACCTCCAGATGCTGTTGAGGCTTTATTTTTTTCCGCAGTATCTTTTTCAGTAGACCACTCCATGGAAGATGGTTTGTTCCTATCTTTAGGTGTTGTTATTTGAAGATTCCACTGATGCAATAAATCTAGTCCTTCCTTAGGAGTCTTCAGTATATGAACAGTTCCCTGTCTCTGTATCAATAGCTTCGTGGGAAAACCCCTCCTGTAAAAGATCTTGTGGCTCCTCAAGGTAGATGTAACCGCAGTGAACTCCCTCCTTGCTTGTAAGGTGCTCTGGGACAAATCAGAGTATAGGGAGAGATCCCGATAGGGTGCAGGGAGTTTTTGACCTCTTCTTGTGGCTAAAATGAAAGCTTCCTTTATGTGATTGAAATGCACTCTGACGATAACTTCCCTTGGAACAATCTCAGGCAGGAAACTGGGTTTAGGAAGTCTGTGAGCCCTGTCTATCACCAACTCACTATCAGGGATGCCAGGCAAAGTAATTTTCAGGATGTCTTTTACATGCTGCTTTAGATTATCAATAGTGACAGATTCTGCTATCCCCCTGATTTTAACATTATTTCTTCTGTTTCGGTCTTCAGAATCTATCATTTATCATTTTTTCCTTAAGCCACTTGACATCTATTATGTCCTCCTGAGACTCGACCAGCTCATTGTGGGCTATAGTTACTTCAGCCATTCTATTTTCCAGCTTAGATACTCTGTTGTTAGTGTAGAGTGCAAAGTGTGACATGCTGTTAGAGAGCTGTCTGAAGTCAGTATACAGCTTGTCTCTGAAGGATAGCATAAATTCTTTCAGAAATGCCTGTGCTCTTCAGACCCCTGGAACAATTCGTTCCAGGGGGTCTGATGGTTTCTCATCTGGGTCAGAAATGATTAAATCAGTGCCTACCTGGCGATCAAGGTCTCCTGTCCGCTGCTTGGACTTGGCAGGGCTCCTGGACGATGGAGAGTCCGGTGAGGTGTACCCAGTTCCTTATGGCTGGGGATTGTGTTTCCTTGGTGTCTGGTTGCCATAAAACAGAGGATAAAGTGATCCATGTTGAGTAAAGGCTTGTGCAGCATGACAGCGCTGTTCTGAGTCTTCAGAGGGGCGCCATCTTGGCAAGGCGCGCTGTACCATTCAGTCAGCTTTCTGGGCTTAAAACTTGCTCTTCTCCTCTTCTGAGTGGATTTTGAGTAATCCATTGTGATCTCTGGATGTTTCCTCAGCAGATTGCTATGTTTAGGTAGTTTTTAGGCTGCTGTGAGTCACTATGGGCCGCTGGATTCAGTGTCTCACTGAGGAGCTACAGGCTCAAGCTGCCATTCAGCTCCCCAGCCAGCCACGGCCCCATAGATTACGATCTACAGCCAACAGTAGGTTTTGCTATGTTAAACCAATACACCATTAAAAAACTGGTTGCTTTTGTAATTGAAAAAAAGGTGACTATAGTTGAAGAGGTATTGGCCCCTAAACTATGTTCTGGGATGCAATTTACAGCTTCAGTGAAATCTGTTTGCAAATAGGAGTGATAGATTTTGATCTACTGCCAACAGTAGGTTTTGCTATTTTAAACCAATACACCATTGAAAAACTGGTTGCGTTTGTAATTGAAAGAAAAATGACTATAGTTGAAAAGGTAATGGACCCTAAACTATGTTCTGGGATGCAATTTACAGCTTCAGTGAAACCTGTTTGCAAATAGCTCTGCAGTTCATGGCAGCTTGAGATGCTCTTGTGAATTTAAATATTGCCTGTTGCAAGTTTGTCTGGCTTTTTCTGCTGCCAGCTTGTGACTGTTTGCCATTCACCTGTGTGGGAATTTGCATGTCCACTCCCATTGGATGACCTCAGCATAAAGAGGTGCTCCCTGCCCCATCATAGTTTCAGTTTCAGTCTGTCTAAGCTGTTACTCCTGGGCTTCTGTTCCTGGTTCTCGTGTTTCTCGTGTGGTTTGCACTGGCTCCTGCGGAGGAGCAGTGAATCTTTCCAGTCCTGTTCCTGAAGATTAGTCATATAGCTGCAGGTGCTATTGACTATCTAACTCCTGTGTGTTTGTCTACGTATGAATGCTTGCTGTTGCTGAGGCAGTGACTGGTTTTGCAAAGTGTTCATTCTGTTTGTCTCAGTCCTTGTTTATGTGTGTCCTTCGGGACCGTAGTTAGTTCCTGGTACGTGCATATATATTGGTTCGCCAGTATATTCGTATCTCAGTTAGATTTCTTATTTTGCTAGTCTTGCGTCATATCGGTTCATTGCCAATATATACGCATACTAGTGCATTTGTTATTTTCCATATTGCGTCGCGGATTATTGCATCTTAGTTAGTGTTGCGTCATATATTGGTTCATTGCCATTACATACGCATACTAGCGCGTTTGTTATTTTCCATATTGCGACGCGGATTACTGTATATATTTGTGTATTTCCTTACTTGTTTCTTGCTCTGCCTTTGTCTTGCCTTGTGAATTGTGCTATCTCCCGCGTAGGAGTAGCACATCCTTCCAGTCCTGTTCTTGCGAGGTAAGCCATCGCTGCGGTCGCGAGTGGCTGCTTCGTTCCAGTCTGTCCTGTTTGTGAATGCTTGCTGTCACTGAGGGGTGACTAGATTAGCAAGCGTTCATTCTGTCAGTCAGTCCTCTCCTCCACCAGTGCGTTTGCACTATAACTGGAGAAATCCTTGTTCCTTGCTTTACGCTTGCGTGCATGTCTCCTTCACGTCAGGTTGTGCATTGCGCGCTGACCGTGGAGGATACACCACCGAACGTTACATTATGATGGGGCCTACACAAATCCCCATTGTGGAGGAGATCTCCAGCAAAAATGACACTGTTAATTATGGTTCCTGTTCCTGATTTGAAAAACTTAACCCTGAAACAGGAAAGGAGTTTTTCTCTGAATGTACTAGGTTTCTAGCTAATCCTGAACTCCAAGCCACTCATGGTTCAACCTGGGCTTCCCAAATAGCTTATATCCTGTTTAAAGGGGACCTGTTTGTCTGGGCGTATGATGTTTTGGATCACAGCGACCTGAAAGAAAAACCTTTGGAATTTTTAGCCTTTGTGATTCATAACTGGCTCAGAATAACTCCTTTGCCTTACCCTCTTAATGAGCTCCTGTCAGTTAGTCAAACAGCTGTTTCATCTACCGCTTGCACAAACAGTCAGCAAGCAGATGGTTGCACTGGCAGTTTTCCTTCACCTTTGAAAAGGTTACCAAAAGCTGCTAAGCCTAAAATTTCGAAAAGAGCTAAATGGAAAATATCCCAAAAAATTTCCCAGCCCATAGTTCCGTTACCCATAGCAACAGCATGTGAGAAGTCT
Organism: Hyperolius riggenbachi; assembly: GCF_040937935.1. Classification (NCBI taxonomy): domain Eukaryota; kingdom Metazoa; phylum Chordata; class Amphibia; order Anura; family Hyperoliidae; genus Hyperolius; species Hyperolius riggenbachi. Next base: position 392,118,402 of record NC_090647.1, on the reverse strand, counting down.
AAGTCTGTGAAATCTGTAACTCTGTTCCCCATGGCAACCAGACCTTTGTTTTTAAGCAGTAGGTTGAGACGTTCCATTTATGATGCTGTGATGGTGAAAATCCCTAGACAATTTTATCTTGTTAAGAAATCTGCCAATCTACTGCTAAACGAATCTATCCATGATCCTGTCCCAGTTCCACTTGCAAACTGTGCTCACTATGATTGCACAGCCTTTTTCAAGTGTGTATGGGAGCCCCCGTTTGAGAAATGGGAGATTGAAGCTGTGGTCTATGAATTGGAGTGTGATTGGAAGTCGTTTTGTGATTATTACATTGCTAAGGGTGAAGCAGTTTTGAATGCATGCATTGAGTCTGCTTATACTTTAATAAAAACTGGTGAGTGTATGTATGACTTTGTGATTCCGTTGATTGACATGTGGGAAATGATTTTGAATGAACTACATGCGCTTCAATCAGCTGATACTAGTGAAAGCACACTGTCAGTTGGGGGCTGTTCCAGTTCTTCAGTTCCTGAGGCTCAGCAATCCAGTCTAGTGATCTCGGAGCCCCTGTCTCTGAGCTTTCCAGTTTCACAATTGAACTTGACTTCAGATTCGCAGATTTTGTGTTCTGATCCTCCTGCTTCAGCACTTTTGGCTGATTCAGTGAATGATTCAGAGCTCCTGCTATGCGAAACTGAGGCTCCTGGGTCCTTGTCTTGTTCAGTAAATGTTCCTGTGATTTCGCCCTGTACCATGGATAACTCAGTGCTACTTTCCAGTAAGACTGAAGCTACAGATACTTGCCCTGCACAAATTTCTAAGCGGAGGACTCAGAGGTCCTGCTGACTTCTGTTGGTATTGCAGTAATACTCATCTGTTATTTAATGTTTTAGAATTACAGTCTAGTCTAGCCAGTACTCATGATTCTTTGTTCCGTGAAACAGAAACCAAAGAATCATTGTCCGCCTCAGCAAACACTTCTGTGGAGTTAACCTGTGTTGATAAAGTTCAGTCCCTGTAGGTTGCTGAGACACCCATGGAACTCCAGCCCTGTCCCCTGAATGTTTCAGAAATCCTGCCCTGTAACATGGATAGTTCTGATCATTCTCCTAAGGCCTTGCCTTGTATCATGGAGAATTCTGATTCTCTGTCCAGTGTGGCAGAGGGTCCAGGGTACCTTTCCTCCCTCTCGAATTCCTCAGAAGTGTTGCCCACTTCAGAGGGCATTGCTGAAATGCCTACCTGTTTGGCAGCTCATTTGGAGCTCCAGTCGAGCATACTCAATGATGAATCTCTGTTTAGTCCAGAAGAAGTCACAGAGGCCCTGTATATACCTGAAAAATTGTCTTGTTCTGTTGGTGCCTCAGAAAGTGTTTCGTCATTAGTCCTAGTTGAGTCAGTGACTTTTGAGTCTGATTCTGAGTCACTTTGTGAAAATCCAGTAGCTGTGAAGTCTAGTCATGATGATTTTCTGCCCAGTCCTGGTTTCGGTCCTATCATGACTGACTCTGAGGTCCGCAGTTCCTTGACATGCCCAGAAGTTTATCTTGTACCAGTGTGCCTAGATGTACTCTGTGTGCCAGAATGCCCAAGTGTGTCTAATGTGTCAGCATACTCAGATGCTTCCTTAGTGGAGACACTTTCTGATATTGCCAGTCTGCCTGCATGCCCAGAGATGGTTCTGGTCCCTGAAAGCCCTGATCTTGATGTCTGTCCTTGTAACCCTGACTCTGGAATTGCCTTAGGTTCAATAGGGGTTCTTGATAGTTCGCCATGTGAGCTTAAAGGGCGTTCTAACCTTTTGGGATCTCTATGGAGCTTCAAAGTGTTCTGGGAGATCTCTGAGGAAACTTGTCCTGGTACTTTGGACTGGTTCGACAGTGGGTATTGTGTTGGTAAGGATAGTTCCGGTGGGCATTGCAAAAGGTTTGGTATTTTTGGACATTCCCTGGAAGGTGGTGGGTATCGCTCAGAGAGTTTCGGGGTGCTTGTTACTGGAAATCACGGTTCTGATGGGTATCACACTGGGGCTTGTAGTACTGATGGGCATGGTTCTGTAGGTTCTGGCTCCGATGGGTCTAGTCTTGGTGAGACTGATTCTGGAATTTGGTCTTGTCGGGCTGTCCCGACCTTCATGATTTATCAGTCAGCTTGTTTTACTGGGAATGTCAGTCTTGGAAGGCGTCTGGAATCCGCCTTTAAAGGAGGGGGGTACTGTTATGATTGCTTCTGCAGCATGTACTGTTGGCTGCAGTTGTACTGCAGCCAAGCAGTTCTGATTTCTTTACATGCATTTGCTTGCATAGTTTTGCTTGCACTCACATTAAGTGTTGATTCCATCTGCAATAGCTCTGCAGTTCATGGCAGCTTGAGATGCTCTTGTGAATTTAAACATTGCTTGTTGCAGCAGAGTTGCAATTCCTTTCATGCAGATTGCATAGTTTTGTCTGCCTTTTTCTGCTGCCAGCTTGTGACTGATTGCCATTCACCTGTGTGGGAATTTGCATGTCCACTCCCATTGGATGACCTTAGCATAAAGAGTTGTTTCCTACTGTGCTCCCTGCCCCGTCATAGTTTCCGTCTCAGTCTGTCTAAGCTGTTACTCCTGGGCCTCTGTTCCTGGTTCTCGTGTTTCTCGTGTGGATTGCACTGGCTCCTGTGGAGGAGCAGTGAATCTTTCCAGTCCTGTTCCTGGAGATTAGTCATATAGCTGCGGTTGCTATTGACTATCTCACTCCTGTGTGTTTGTCTACGTATGAACGCTTGCTGTCGCTGAGGAAGTGACTGGTTTAGCAAAGCGTTCATTCCTTTTGTCCCAGTCCTTGTTTATGTGTGTCCTTCGGGACCGTAGTTAGTTCCTGATACGTGCATATATATTGGTTCGCCAGTATATTCGTATCTCAGTTGGATTTGTTATTTTGCTAGTCTTGCGTCATATCGGTTCATTGCCAATATATACGCATACTAGCGCATTTGTTATTTTCCATATTGCGTCGCGGATTATTGCATCTTAGTTAGTGTTGCGTCATATATTGGTTCATTGCCAATATATACGCATACTAGCGCGTTTGTTATTTTCCATATTGCGACGCGGATTACTGTATATATTTGTGTTTTTTCTTTTCTTTGTCTCTTGCTCGCTCACTGCACTGGCTACCAGTAGAATGAAGAATGCTCTTCAAGATTGGACTGCTGACATTCAAATCCCTGCACAATCTGGGCCCTGGATACATGAAGGACTTGCTGAAGCTGCACCACACCTCTCACAACCTCAGATCAGCAAGTTCTATAAACTCGGTCACTCCCAGAGTGCACCTCAAAAAATCTGGAGACAGCGCCTTCTGTCATGCTGCCCCTACTCTTTGGAACTCCCTGCCACACCCAGTAAAGACAGCACCATCCCTGGAGCTATTCAAATCCAGACTGAAAAGCCACCTGTTTAGCCTGGCATTTCCGGACTTATAAAATTCTTCCTCTATACCACGATGGTCTGAGCCATGCTTATGCGCTTTGAGCCCTACGGGAGAAAAGTGCTTTACAAATGTTATTTGTTGTTGTTGTTTGTCTTTCCTTGTAGATTGCGCTATCTCCTGCGTAGGAGTAGCGAATCCTTCCAGTCCTGTTCTTGCGAGGTAAGCCATCGCTGCAGTCGCAAGTGGCTGCCTCGTTCCAGTCTGTCCTGTTTGTGAATGCTTGCTGTCACTGAGGGGTGACTAGATTAGCAAGCGTTCATTCTGTCAGCCTGTCCTCTCCTCTCTGAGTTCTGGTTAAGAACGCTCAGTGCTGTTTTTGCGCTGAGCAACCTTTGTTAAGTGTTGTTGTGATTGCTCGGAGCTAAGCCTGCTCTGTGCACCACATCTCCTACTGGAGTCAGTCCTCTCCTCCACCAGTGCGTTTGCACTATAACTGGGGAAATCCTTGTTCCTTGCTTTACGCCTGCGTGCGTGTCTCCTTCACGTCAGGACGCATTGTGCGCTGACCATGGAGGATACATCATCGAGCATAACAGATAGATTATGATCTACAGCCAACAGTAGGTTTTGCTATGTTAAACCAATACACCATTGAAAAACTGGTTGCTTTTGCAATCGAAAGAAAAATGACTATAGTTGAAAAGGTAATGGCCCCTAAACTATGTTCTAGAAAGCAATTTACAGCTTCAGTGAAATCTGTTTGCAAATAGGAGTGAGAGATTATGATCTATAGTCAACAGTAGGTTTTGCTATGTTACACCAATACACCATTGAAAAACTGGTTGATTTTGCAATTGAAAGAAAAATGACTATAGCTGAAGAGGTAATGGCCCCTAAACTATGTTCTGGAATGCAATTTACAGCTTCAGTGAAATGTGTTTGCAAATAGGAGTGATGGATTAGAATCTAGAGCCAACAGTAGGTTTTGCTATGTTAAACCAATACACCATTGAAAAACTGGTTGCGTTTGCAATTGAAAGGAAAATGACTATAGTTGAAGAGGTAATGGCCCCTAAACTATGTTCTGGGGTGCAATTTACAGCTTCAGTGAAATCTGTTTGCAAATAGGAGTGATAGATTAGAACCTAGAGCCAACAGTAGGTTTTGCTATGTTAAACCGATTTCAATGTTTTTTATTGAAGTTTCACAAGCATAACAGTCAAAACATAAACTTTGACATATTTATAACAGTAACTTTTTAACATTATATAAACAGGAAATATATACATGTTATATTGTGTTATAGTAGCTGTCTAGGTCTAAAATACGAGTTGGAAGTTTTATTACATATGGTTGGAAACATATATATAAACCTTAGACCTTAAGAGTACTTTGGTGTTGAAATCTGGTAAACCCGGTATAAATAGTTGTTATCATTGAACAAAGTTAAAAGCATGTTACCCATACTTTTCAAACCTTATACCTTTATGGTCCGGAGATCTAACCAAGTACACGACCATATTTTATTCATTTAAGAGAAAGGAAGTCAAAGAAGATAAAATGTCTCTATTTTGTAATTTTGTAGTAGATATACACTTAATCACAAACTACTGTAGAGTTGACCAGAAGTTATATTGGCGTAAGATTTTTACGCTATATATCTGAGTTTTAACATGTATATCTTACATATAGGTTGATACGGAGCATGTTTACATGTGTAATATTGAGTTGAACCTCTTTGAGTTGGTGTTTTCCTCTTTCTGGATACTGGTTTACACAATGGCCTCAATTCACTAAGCTTTATCAAACACTTTTTCAAACGTTTGATAATTTATCTCATGGGTAAAATCTCATTTTGAATTCACTAAGGTGAATATTTATTGACATCTATAACACCTAGTGAATTTAAAATTAGATTTTACCCATGAGGTAAATTATCAAACGTCTCATAAAGTGTTTGATAAAGCTTAGTGAATTGAGGCCAATGTGATTGTCTTGTTCAAATTCTTGAGTATTATTATATATCAACACCCATATCTGGATATATGATAATGAAAGATAAAGGACATATATCTATTCAACTAAATGAAAAAACTACATTACCGATACTAGTGGATATAAAAATTACACTAACATCAATGAGATCAATCATTTTTGTATGATTTCATAGTAATTGTCTGATACTAAGAAGATTAGCCTTATATATTAATTTTCTCTTCTTTTCACTTTGTTATTCTATACTGGTCATCTTGTAAGACTATTGACCCTATACAGTTTCTCTCAACCTGGAAAATGGGGGTTTAACCTCCCTCCTGAGATTCCAGGGAGTGGGACTGTATCTTAACTAATACCAAATAGACAACAAACGATGAACCCATCTTCTTGGTACTGACTGCTTGGAGCATTCCTGTCTGGATATGATCCAGTAGTCCTTCAATAAAAATATATATTCTGTACATAGTTAACTATATATTCAGTTTCAAATTTAATTGAATACAAACAAACTACAACTACTCACTATTCTACACTACCTATATAGGTCCCATACATGTCATAATCTACTAGTTACTTGAGCACTTTAGTCATAGGATTTACATTACAGAAAAGAAAAAAAACTTCAGGACTGATGCTTACAGGGCTGAATTCTGACTTTTTCCATAGGGGTTATTTAAGTTCAAACTACTAATACTTTAGAGTTTTTATACATTATTGGCCATTGTTGAGCCTTACCTAGAAAGGAGTTTACATTCCCACACCTGATAGACCAGGCTTTCTCCGCGAACAGGTTATATTCCACTGTTCTCAGAATTTCCTCTATTTTTGGGATGATTGGTGTTTTCCAATTGGCAGCGATTAATATTTGGGTAGTTACTAATATATGATTAATGATTAGTCTTTCTTGTGGAGGTATATCTTTTGTTCCTAGGTGAAAAAGGGCCATACATGGGGGTAGTGTATGCAGAGACATTGGAAGCTTTTTCAAAAACCTTTCGATAAAGTCGCATAGAGGTCTAATATTAGGACATGTCCAGAAGATGTGAAATATAGAACTCACCTCGTTACATCTCCTCCAACATAATGAAGAAGCAGTTTGATCAAATATTGCTATTTTGTCCGGTGAGAGATTTCATTTCCATATCATTTTGAGCAGATTTTCGTGGTGAGTAACGCAGTGAGATGATTTCCTCAAAGAACTCACCGCTAGTTCCCAATCCTCTATACTAAAGTCGGTCTACAAGAGTTCCTGCCATTTATTGATCTGCCATTTAGGTGTTTCCTCCTTCAAATCCAGGAATGATTTATAAAAGGTTGCTATACCTTTTAGATGAGAATTTTCTGGTTTAAGTAATTTTCTGATGTTGGGCAACAAAGTTATAGGATTTAATGAGTGTCTGACTAAAAAGGTATGGATTTTATTATACATAGGTTTATCAGTTATAGGAATATTATAAACTGATGTTACTTCCTCAAATGTTTTAACCTCTGATCCTGAGTAAAGGTCTTCTATTGTCTCAATTCCGCATTCTATCCATTTGTATAAATCAATATTTTTCATAGTGGCATATAAGGTGTTCAAAGGGATAGTGGAAATTATGTTAAGTGAGTCTTTATTGCTAGGTGAACAGAGGCGCCAGAAGGATAAAAGTACATACAATTTTTTAAAAATTGCTGTTAGGAAGTGGTGGACTCGCCTCCGTTAAAGCAGACACCAAGGACTGTAAATATATAAATATACACATTTATTGAAAATACCCCAAAGATGCAACACGTTTCGTGGGCACAGCCCACTTCTTCAGGCAATAAGCAGGGGATAAACAACTGTAAACAAAAGACAGAGGCATAGCTATAAATGTTGCCATAAAAAGATACAAATGGATTATTAGTTAGTGTAATAAGAATAGTATTTCAAAAATAGTGTTTAGTAATATGTTATAGTAGGGGGGTGATTGCAAGGAATGGGTCGGTATAAACTACATAATGTGTATAGGGAAATGGACTAGATAACAGTAGTAAAAGGTAGTTAGTAAATCAGATTAAGTTGGTATCAAATTGACCGCTTTAGGTATATTTCAATAGAAGGTAGGGAATGGAATTAGTTGTAGCTGGCAAGAGAGAAAAAAAGGCATGTGTAGTGGTTAAAAATAAAGATAAAGACTTACCAGCAATTCAGTTATAGCAAGCAGAGCACCTCTGTACTGTTGTGCGGTCGCTTGCTGCTTTAAATGTGTTAATGCTGGCAGCTCTGGCCCATCCAGAAGCCGCTCCAGTGTGGGTGGGCGGAGTCAACGGCCACGGTGACAGAGAGTCCCCCAATCAGCTGCCGCTAGCTGCAAGGAGCAGACCGGTGTGCATGTGGTCCTACACAACATGCATGCTTTCTCTGCATGCACAGGGCGGTGTTGTCAGTGGGTGGAGTCAGTGGCGATGGCGACAGAGAATTCTCCAATCAGCCACTGCCAGCTTCAAGGAGTAGAGCAGTGTGCATGCAGTCCTACACAACATGCATGCTTTCTCTGCATGCACAGGGCGGTGTTGTCAGTGGGTGAGGTCAGTGGCCATAGGGACAGAGAGTCCTCCAATCAGCTGCTGCCAGCTGTAAGGAGTAGATTGGTGTGCATGTGGTCTTACATCAGAGCCGGCCTTTGGGGGGGGGGCACTGGGGCGGTCGCCCCAGGCCCCGCGTCTGAAGGAGGCCCCACATCTGCAAGGGCTTCAGATTCTCTCCGTGACAGTATTTTGTCACGGAGAAGCATGCAGGAGAAGACTGGCCAATTACAGCAGCAGCAGCTTCCCATTAGCCAATGCTGGAGCTGCTTTGGCCATCCAATCATAGAGGAGTGAGGGAGGGACAATATTTTAAAGAAGTGCTGCCGCTCGGCTGATAGGCTGCCTGTCTGCCTCTCTTATCCCTGCAATCATTGTCAACCGTAGCCAGCAAACTTCAGCCCAAACTTTTGTCCCTCTCAGCCTCCCTTTTATTTCCCCCTCTCTGAAGCCCACAACAACCTGCTGTGAGATCTTCATGCAGGGGATTTCAGGAGGAGCGTGGTGGGATCTGATCCAATTCATGCAGGTAGACCATGCTTCAGTAACTGATTTGCTGCCCCATGATTGTACTGTTGTCTGTCACTGACATGTGCACTCCTCCCCAGCTCGGGCTCCTGCAGCAGGATGACTGGTGACAGGCTCTGTGTGGTGTCTCCAGGCCCCCCTCTCTCTCTCTTGCTGGGCTGGCTCTCCCCCTCCTCCTCATCATGGCTGGGTGCTCCTAGCAGCCTCTTTCGCTTCTGTCGCTGCCCCACACTTCAAGCACATTGTCTGGCTGCTAGCTGTCTGTAAGACCACAGCTAGCAGACTCTGTGCATGAGATCAGGGGTGTCCAGCGTCTATCTAGCACAATCCCTAAGCCAAAATGTCAGCTGGAGCTTCCTCACTTACACAGCATTTTCCGTTGTTGTAGCTGCAGGAGAATGCTAATGAATGTGGTGAAAGAGCATGAACTGGTCACACACAGCTGCTGGCTGCTAGTAGTTGCACTCCCCCCATGCTGGCGAGAAGTTCCCCTCTCCATTTTCACTCTGCCTGCACCAAAGTTTCCTCACATCACTAATTACAGGAGGTGCAGGAAGGTCCCATGGGGTCAGTATGCCTCTCTTCTGAATACACTGCCACTTCAGGCTTATTAACCTGAATAACCTTATTTTAGCTTGATGTTATCTGTCTGCTTGTATTCCCAGCAGTCAGGAGCTTCTCTGCCTGTTGCAGGTCCCCTTCTCTGCCTGTTGCAGACTTGATCAGAGAGGAGAGTCCTCACATATATGTGCACACTGGTTTGACATTGCAGCCCAATCAATCACCTAGCAATTGTTCTGATCAATTCCTCCAACCAGCCAGCCCAAAGGTCATCTCATGTGTACATAGCATATTCTCTACTTTGTGTATACTGTAATTTCAGTGTTAGCCATAGGAAACATTTTACCTAACTACGCCACTATGTGTGTGTGGATGTATCCACGGCATATGTGTGTATGTGTATTTACAGCATATCTGTGTGTGTGTAACCACAGCGTGTGTTATATCTACAGCATATCTAGGCCACGCATATGACACCTGCCCCAGGCCCCGCATACTCTAAGGCCGCCTCTGTCTTACATAACATGCATGCTTTCTCTGCATGCACAGGGCAGTGTTTAGAAAGGTAGCATGGAGCACAGTGGTGTGTTTGCTGCCATCTAGTGGTTCAAAAGAACAAGTACAGTGAAAGGACTTCAAATGTCATTATACATGCTGAAAGATAATGAAGATAAAAGCATGAACAATGCCCGACTTTTTACAATTGGTAAATAAAATAGTGTATACTTCTGGAATTAATAAAAAAAATAATAAAATAATAATAATAATAATAATAATAATAATAATAATAATAATAAATATATATATATATATATATATAAAAATATAATAAAAATTATAAAAAAATTATAAAAATTTATAATAAAAAATAATGTGAATATGACATGAAGATATAAGCATAAAATCGAAGAACACATAAAAAACATAAAAACAATTGTAATATATCCAAAATATGAGGAGGCCATTGGCAAAAATTGTCCAGGCCTGGTAATATATAGTGTATAATCCCGTCTACGGTTTTGATATCGTAGACGAATGTTTACAGCTGTAATAATTATCATTGTATTAGAAGGATGATAATAATAGTCATAATGAAGATAATAATAAACATCAGTAATAGAAGATAAGATATATATATATAAAAAAAAGGAATTTTTTTTTTTGGGGGGGGGGGGATAAAAGAGAGCGACCAAGATAAAAGCAAAACTTTTGACAGGGATGGTTAGTGGATTTTTTCTATAACTTCGTTAAGGCCCTCCGGGGATAGGGCTTTTAATGTCTGTATCCAGAACATTTCGTGTTTTTTGAGGAGATCAAATGCATTCGGTTTTCTAGTATCCACTGAGTCAATCAGTGATGGGTGCTGAAGTAAGGTGACACACTGTGAAGGGGAAATTGTTTAATGATATTTCTTTTATGTTGTCCGATTCTGCTGCATACTAATTGGGTGGTTCTCCCCACATACTGGAGCCGGCATGGACAGGAGATGAGATAGATGACATATTTGGAGTCGCAAGTAAACCGTTTTTTCAAAGGGAAATTGCAGTTGGTACTGGTAGAAGAGAATGATACACTAGTGTTGATGAATTGGCAGGCTGTGTAGCGGGTCTTGTTACATGGTAAGCAGCCTGGTTTGAGTGGTTCTGAATGAGTGGGCAGGGGCTGTGTGGGCGGACGCAGTTTACTGGGTGCAAGAATGTTGCGGAGATTGGGAGCTCTCCTATATGTGATGGATGGTGCTTTGGGTAATAGCGGTCTTAAGAAGGGGTCCTGCATCAGGATCTCCCATCTGTTGGTTAGAATGTCACAAATGTGCGAATGCTGGGCATTGTATTGAGTGATGAACCTTGAAAGGCCTGTGTTGTTAGTTAGTTTTGCATCAGTACTCGTGGTTTGGGGCGTTTGGATTTAAATTTAGCGTTTTTTTATCAAGGTCTTAGGATATTGGCGGTCCGTGAATTTTTTGGTGAGGATATTGGATTGGATGTCATATTGTGATGAATCTGTGCAATTCCTGTAGATTCTCCTGAACTGACTGTATGGTGTATTGGTAATCCAGGGGTGATGATGGAAACTTTTGAAGTGAATGTAATTATTGGCATCGATCGGTTTGAAATAAGTTTTTGTTTTGATGTGATTCGATTCGATGTATAGGGTAAGGTCAAGGTATTCTATGGAAGATGTGTGATGGTGGTATGTAAATTGTACCCCTGCTGGGTTGGAATTAAGATAATCAATAAAATGTAGGATGGTAGAAATGTCGCCTTTCCAAATAAAAATAAGGTCATCAATGTAACGTCTGTAAAATACTATATTATTGAAAAATTGGTTGCCAGGGGAGAGTTTCATTTGTTCGAGGTAACCCATCGTGAGATTAGCGTACGATGGGGCAAACGAACACCCCAATGCCGTTCCGCTAATCTGATGGTAAACTTGTCCATTGAATGTGAAGATATTATTCTGAAGGATAAATTCAGCGCATTGTAGCAGAAACGTTTGTTGTGTTGTAGGCATGGAGGGATTGGAGGCTAGGAAATATTGTAGTGCGCTGAGGCCGAATGGATGGGGGATGTTTGTGTAGAGGGCAGAAACATCACATGTCAGCCAGACGTAGTCAGGCTGCCAGGGGACATCCTGCAATAAACAAATGAGTTGCTGAGACTCTTTAAGGAGTGATGGAAGGGACTGGACATGTGTTTGTAAATGTTGATCAAGAAATTTGGAGAGATTGCTGGTGATTGAGTTGACTCCTGAAATATCGGTCGGCCAGGAGGTTTATGGAGACTTTTATGGATTTTGGGAAAATAATAAAAGTTCGGAGTGGTTGGTTGGGTGTTGATTATAAAATTCTTTTCATTTTTGGTGATGATGTTGGATAAAAAGGCATTATTGATAAAAGTTTTCAATGTGAGGTTAAGCGCGGGTGTTGGGTCTGATGTCAAGATTTCGTAATGTGTGGGTGTGATGATTTGCTCAGCTGCCTGTGCAGGCAGGCAGCTTTTTGACCATTGTGTAGGTTTGCATGCTGCAGGACTCTGGAAAGAAGAGCTTCTGTCAGTTTTGCAGCTTGTGCTTGCTGAGGAATTTGCATACGTTGTCATGCAAATTGCCTGGCCACATTCATTGGAGGCGTGTACTATAAGCACTATGTGTGTCCCACAATGCTTTGCTGTTCATAAGGAGTCTTCCTGTGAAACACTCTGGAGAGTGTCAGCCATGCTCTTGGTTTGAAGATCAGCTTAGAGTAATTCCTGGAAACTGTGCTAGGCAGATTCCATAGTGCAGTTAGGATTGTTTATCTGTTTGTTTGTTCTGTTGCTGTTGTCCTGTCCCAGCGGTGGTCGACAGGAAATGGTTCTGATCTCTGTTCTTGGAGTATAGCTGGTGCAGCGGTTACTACCAGCTATCTCTTCTGTTCTGTCTCCAGGGATCACGCTAGTCACTTTTCGCTAGTGCTGTGTATCCTTCTGTTCTGTCTCCTGGGATCGCACTAGCCACTTTCCGTTAGTGCTGTGGATCCTTCTGTTCTGCTACTCTGTACCTGGATCGCGCTAGCCACTTTTCGCTAGCGCTGTGGATCCTTCTGTTCTGCTACTCTGTACCTGGATCGCACTAGCCACTTTTCGCTAGTGCTGTGGATCCTATCTGTGCGATCTGATGCCTGTTTCTCGGATGTTCCTGCAGATTGTGATCGGCTGTTCATACTGTAACGATTGTGGAACTTTCTCCGTGATCAGCGCACAACGCGTGCGCTGACACGGCGGAAATCCTCCACAAGCGTGTAATTGCAGGCACCCAGCAAAAGGTGCTACGCACCTGTAGAGGGAAATTCCTGTCGGCAGATGGCGCTGGGGAGTGCAGAGGAACCAATCCTCTGTACCTCCACAAATGCCAGACAGGAATTGTACGAAGCGCAGAACGCAATCGCAAGAGGTGCGATTGTGAATGAGAACGAGCAAAGGGACAGGTTGTATGTGTGTGCGCCAATCCAGTCGCCACCCCGCGACCGCGCACACACAACAGCAGATATGAAATAGGAACGCGAGAGGTGCGATCGCCAGACGTGACACAAGGCAGATCAGAACAGAATACGAGGGTAGCAAAGGCACAGCAAATAATACAATGAGAAGATGCGGAAAATAACAAACGCTAGCTAACCCCGAACACCGCACTCATTCACAACAGTGCATGCGGTTATGCGCGGTCTCCACGTGATAAGCACAATAGAGACAAGCACGCCTAACTAACCATCGACAGACAAACATGAAACAGAGGACGCGAACGCTTGCTTAACGGTTACCTCACCGAGCCTCCAGCAAGCGGTCGTAGCAGACAAGACAGACACACGAAAACAGGGACAAGCGAGAGATAGGATCCACAGCACTAGCGAAAAGTGGCTAGCGCGATCCAGGTACAGAGTAGCAGAACAGATAGGATCCACAGCACTAGCGGAAAGTGGCTAGCGCGATCCCAGGAGACAGAACAGAAGGATCCACAGCGCTAGCGAAAAGTGGCTAGCGCGATCCAGGTACAGAGTAGCAGAACAGAAGGATCCACAGCACTAGCGGAAAGTGGCTAGCGCGATCCCAGGAGACAGAACAGAAGGATACACAGCCGCTAGCGAAAAGTGGCTAGCGCGATCCCAGGAGACAGAACAGAAGAGATAGCTGGTAGCAACCGCTGCACCAGCTATACTCCAAGAACAGAGATCAGAACCATTTCCTGTCGACCACCGCTGGGACAGGACAACAGCAACAGAACAAACAAACAGATAAACAATCCTAACTGCACTATGGAATCTGCCTAGCACAGTTTCCAGGAATTACTCTAAGCTGATCTTCAAACCAAGAGCATGGCTGACACTCTCCAGAGTGTTTCACAGGAAGACTCCTTATGAACAGCAAAGCATTGTGGGACACACATAGTGCTTATAGTACACGCCTCCAATGAATGTGGCCAGGCAATTTGCATGACAACGTATGCAAATTCCTCAGCAAGCACAAGCTGCAAAACTGACAGAAGCTCTTCTTTCCAGAGTCCTGCAGCATGCAAACCTACACAATGGTCAAAAAGCTGCCTGCCTGCACAGGCAGCTGAGCAAATCATCACAGTGGGGTTGTTGAGGAGTCTAGCTGCTTCGTCTAAGTAGTCGGACCGATTGAGTATGACAATGCCACCCCCTTTGTCGGCTGGTTTGATGATGAGATTATGATTTTTTTGTAAGGATTTAATAGCAGAGGTTTCGTTACGGTTAAGGTTGGAATTTAGTGGAGGTGGATTGTTGTGTAAAGTTTGTAGATCATTGAGTACCATGGGGTAGAATGGAGTAGACAACAATCCACCACACAACAATAATATCTTCACATCCAATGAACAAGTTTACCATCAGATTAGCGGAATGGCGATGGGGAGTTCGTTTGCCCCATCATACGCTAATCTCACGATGGGTTACCTCGAACAAATGAAACTCTCCCCTGGCAACCAGTTTTTCAATAATATAGTATTTTACAGACGTTACATTGATGACCTTATTTTTATTTGGAAAGGCGACATTTCTACCATCCCACATTTTATTGATTATCTTAATTCCAACCCAGCAGGGTTACAATTTACATACCACCATCACACATCTTCCATAGAATACCTTGACCTTACCCTATACATCGAATCGAATCACATCAAAACAAAAACTTATTTCAAACCGGTCGATGCCAATAATTACATTCACTTCAAAAGTTTCCATCATCACCCCTGGATTACCAATACACCATACAGTCAGTTCAGGAGAATCTACAGGAATTGCACAGATTCTTCACAATATGACATCCAATCCAATATCCTCACCAAAAAATTCACGGACCGCCAATATCCTAAGACCTTGATAAAAAACGCTAAATTTAAAGCCAAACGCCCCAACCCCCGAGTACTGATGCAAAACTAACTAACAACACAGGCCTTCCAAGGTTCATCACTCAATACAATGCCCAGCATTCGCACATTTGTGACATTCTAACCAACAGATGGGAGATCCTGATGCAGGACCCCTTCTTAAGACCGCTATTACCCAAAGCACCATCCATCACATATAGGAGAGCTCCCAATCTCCGCAACATTCTTGCACCCAGTAAACTGCGTCCGCCCACACAGCCCCTGCCCACTCATTCAGAACCACTCAAACCAGGCTGCTTTCCATGTAACAAGACCCGCTGCACAGCCTGCCAATTCATCAACACTAGTGTATCATTCTCTTCTACCAGTACCAACTGCAATTTTCCTTTGAAAAGACGGTTTACTTGCGACTCCAAATATGTCATCTATCTCATCTCCTGTCCGTGCCAGCTCCAGTATGTGGGGAGAACCACCCAATTAGTACGCAGCAGAATCGGACAACATAAAAGAAATATCATTAAACAATTTCCCCTTCACAGTGTGTCACCTCACTTCAGCACCCATCACAACAGCAATCCACTGCTATTCAATATTACACTGATTGACTCAGTGGATACTAGAAAACCGAATGCATTTGATCTCCTCAAAAAACACGAAATGTTCTGGATACAGACATTAAAAACCCTATCCCCGGAGGGCCTTAACGAAGTTATAGAAAAAATCCACTAACCATCCCTGTCAAAAGTTTTGCTTTTATCTTGGTCGCTCTCTTTTATTCCCCCCCCCCCCCCAAAAAAAAATCCTTTTTTTATATATATATATATCTTATCTTCTATTACTGATGTTTATTATTATCTTCATTATGACTATTATTATCAACCTTCTAATACAATGATAATTATTACAGCTGCAAACATTTGTCTACGATATCAAAACCGTAGACGGGATTATACACTATATATTACCAGGCCTAGACAATTTTTTCCAATGGCCTCCTCATATTTTGGATATATTACAATTGTTTTTATGTTTTTTATGTGTTCTTCGATTTTATGCTTATATTTTCATGTCATATTCACATTATTTTTTATTATAAATGTTTATTATTTTTTTATAATTTGTATTATATTTTTTATATATATTTTTTTTATTATTATTTTATTAATTTTTTTATTAATTCCAGAAGTATACACTATTTTATTTACCAATTTTAAAAAGTCGGGCATTGTTCATGCTTTTATCTTCATTATCTTTCAGCATGTATAATGACATTTGAAGTCTTTTCACTGTACTTGTTCTTTTGAACCACTAGATGGCAGCAAACACACCACTGTGCTCCATGCTCCCTTTCTAAACACTGCCCTGTGCATGCAGAGAAAGCATGCATGTTATGTAAGACCACATGCACACCAATCTACTCCTTACAGCTGGCAGCAGCTGATTGGAGGACTCTCTGTCCCCATGGCCACTGACTCCACCCACTGACAACACCGCCCTGTGCATGCAGAGAAAGCATGCATGTTGTGTAGGACCGCATGCACACCGGTCTACTCCTTGAAGCTGGCAGCGGCTGATTGGAGGATTCTCTGTCGCCATGGCCACTGACTCCACCCACTGACAACACCGCCCTGTGCATGCAGAGAAAGCATGCATGTTGTGTAGGACCACATGCACACCGGCCTGCTCCTTGCAGCTGGCGGCAGCTGATTGGGGGACTCTCTGTCACCGTGGCCGCTAACTCCGCCCACCCACACTGGAGCAGCTCCTCACATTTAAAGCAGCAAGCAACCTCACAACAGTACAGAGGTGCTCTGCTTGCTATAACTGAATTGCTGGTAAGTCTTTATCTTTATTTTTAACCACTACGCATGCCTTTTTTTCTCTCTTGCCAGCTACAACTTATTCCATTCCCTACCTTCTACTGAAATATACCTAAAACGGTCAATTTGATACCAACTTAATCTGATTTACTAACTACCTTTTACCACTGTTATCTAGTCCATTCCCCTATACACATTATGTAGTTTACACCGACCCATTCCTTGCAATCACCCCCCTACTATAACATATCACTAAACACTATTTTTGAAATACTATTCTTATTACACTAACTAATAATGCATTTGTATCTTTTTATGGCAACATTTATAGCTATGCCTCTGTCTTTTGTTTACAGTTGTTTATCCCCTGCTTATTGCCTGAAGAAGTGGGCTGTGCCCACGAAACGTGTTGCATCTTTGGGGTATTTTCAATAAATGTGTATATCTATATATTTATAGTCCTTGGTGTCTGCTTTTACGGAGGCGAGTCCACCACTTCCTACCAGCAATTTTTTAAAAATGTTATGTATTTTTATCCTTCTGGCGCCTCTGTTCACCTACCAATATATTTGAGTCCACCCCAGGTGGAGGGGTGATCTACCCCCTTTCTTCCTATCTACAGAGAGCGACTTCTTAATCCTGAGTGAGGACAGGTCTAATCTCCTCACCTGCCTAATGAGTGGTTACCTAGGCGGTGACCCGTGTTTGTGAGTATTACCATCTCACTGTTTCATTTATCCAATCAATTTTGACACACTGCACCAGATTGGGCTCTCGATTTCTCTTCAACTTGAGTCTTTATTGCATCATTTTATCAATTCCTTCCAGATTTTAAGAGTATTGGCTGTTATGGTTTTTTTAATATTTGGGATTACTTTCCATATTATTCTCGATTCCAGGAAAGATCTGTATGAATGGTACGGTAGTTGCTCTTCTTTGATCATTAGCCATTGTTTTGACGTATCATGTGCCCAAATGGATCTTGATTGGTCAACTATAGTGGCTTTATAATAAAGTTCAATATTGGGAACCCCAAGACCTAGATTGGCTGTATGCATTGTCAAAATTTTATTAGAAAATCTGGACTTTTTATTTATTAAGATGTATTTATTAAGAGCTTTTTGAAGGGTATTAAAAAAGACTTGAGGAACTCTTATAGGCAAGCATCTGAAAAGGTATAGGAGCTGGGGTAGGATCATCATCTTGAATGCCGCTGCTCGGCCCAACCAAGAGAATTCTCATTTTGCCAGAGACTTTAGGTGAATTTTAATTTTATTTAACCAAGGAGAAAAGTTTTCTTTATATATCTCAGCTATCGTGGATGTTTATGATATACCTAGGTATTTTATACTTTTATTATTCCATGTGTATTGGTTAGATTGTTTTAGTTTATCAATAATGGATTGGGGAACATAGCAGGGAAAGACTACAGTTTTATTTTGGTTTAATTTATAAAAAGAGATCTTTGAAAAGTTGTTTATTTCACTATTTATGTTTGGCAATGAGATCAGAGGTTTCTGTACATAAAGTAAGACGTCGTCTGCATATAATCCTATTTTCATGAAGCTTTTATCTAGTTTTATACCGTGTATTAGATCATTATCTCGAATTTTTTGGGCCAAAGGTTCTATAGAAAGGTTAAAAATCAACGGAGAAAGAGGACATCCTTGTCTAGTTCCGTTTTTTATGTTAAAGTCTGAGGATAGCATACCTGAGGACAAGACTCTTGCATAGGGCTGAGAGTAGAGAGCCATTATTGCTTTAAACAGGAATCCTGAGAACCCAAATTTAGTCAGAACCTTAGATAAATACAACCAGTTGACTCTGTGGAACGCCTTCTCCGAATCAAGAGATATTAAAAGAGAAGGTGTCCGACAGAGTCTTAGTCTATGGAGCAAGGCGAGAGCTTTACGAGTGCCATCATTAGCCGCTCTACCTCTGATGAAACCCACCTTGTCAAGATGTATGAGTTCAGTCATGAAAGGAGCAATTCTGTGAGCTATGGCCTTAGCGAAAATCTTGACGTCTGTATTTAGTAAAGATATATGTCTGTAGCTTCCTGGCTCTGATGGGTCCTTTCCTTATTTGGAAATAGTGATAATAATAGCTGACAACACTTCTTTTGGAAACGATCCAAGATTAGCAGTCTCATTAAACATTTCTGTTAAAGACTTCGCTATAATGCTAATAAATTTTTTATAATAGTCATTTATAAACCCATCAGTCCCAGGAGCTTTATCCTTCTTTAGGGATGTAATAAAAGCCTCAATTTCCTGTTGTTGGAATGGAACACCCAAATGTTTCTGCTCAAAGTCATTCAAAGACGGGAGATTTACACTTTCGAGATATTTATCTATCTCTGCTGTTGATGGGATATGTGTCTCAGGATCTCTGTCTAGGTTATATATGCCTTCATAATAAGAAGCTAATGCTTCAACAATATCTTTAGGGTGATGTACCTCCGATTTGAAAAAATAAGGGAAAAGAATACACCAACGTATTGTTAAAATCAGACACCCTCATGATTTTAACAATACGTTGGTGTATTCTTTTCCCTTATATTTTATTAGCCATCGCTCTCCCTGCTCTGTTACTTTGGTGGTACCATGTCTCTTTCAAAATCGTAAGCCATTTATCATACTTTTGATAAAGACTATCTGCTAACTCCTGTCTTGTTTTTTCTAGTGATGGTATAAGATTTTATTATTGTAAAATATGTCATGTTCCAAAGATTTGATTTCTTTAAGCAACTGATCTGTTTTTTCTCTATTCTTTTTCTTTTGTATTGCGCTTTGTTTCATAAAGACCCCCCCTGATAAATGCTTTATGAGCATTCCATAAAGTTGTTTTAGAAACGTCCCCGTTATCGTTAATTTTAAAAAATTCCATAAGATCTCCTTTGATTACAGGAAAGGCATGTTCCGAATGCAGAGTATATTTATTCATCTTCCATGTATTAAGGTTATGGTTAGAATTTTGAATGTTTATCCGGATTGCTATAGGAGCATGGTCTGACCATGTCCTTGAGCCGATTTCCACTTCCGATATGAGAGGTAATGAAAATATATCCGCCAGCCAGAGATCAATCCTAGTAAAAGATTTATGAATCGGAGAATAAAAGGTATATTGTCTCTCCTTGGGGTGGTGACACCAGTGCTGGTCGTAATGGAAAAATCTACGCTTACGGATCATTACGCGTAATTTTACGCTATTACGTATTACGCAATTACGGTTACGGCGTAGGAAATTATCTACGGTACATCACTGTAATTACGCGTAAACTTATGCACTTACGCGTAAGGATACTGTAATGTAGGCGCTTACACTACGATGTAGGCGCTTACACTACGATGTTACGTATTTTTTTACGCATACGGACGATATGTACGCAATAGCCGTCAATGTGACAGTTATTGCGTACATATCATTCGTATGCGTCAAAACGTACGCTTATACTGAAGGGCGGGAGAAGATACTATTGGTTGCTTAGGATGTTGACTGATTGGCTACTCTTAGAAAAGGGGAGTTTTTACGTTAGTAATTACGCGTAAAATTACGCGTAAGTGTTCGTAAAATTACGCATACCTAGCAATTACGGTAGACAGTGTAATTACGATACCACTCTACTGCTTACGCGTAAATAATTACGTGTAAGACCGTAATTTACTTGTAGCACTTACGCGTAAATTTACATTGAATTACGATGCGTAATTACGCTCATGCGTAATTTCGGCCCAGCACTGGGTGACACCTCCAAATATCGTATAATTCTGATTTAATTAATAAGGGTTGAAGTAATGATTGGAATCTTCTAGCATTAGCTGTGCTATCCATCTTAGGATCTACTATGGAATTGAAGTCGCCCGCTATAAGTAAATTCCCTTTCCTGAAATCAGAGATCTTTTTCATTTTTTTATTTAAAAATCTGATTTGGTGAGAGTTCGGAGCATAGATGTTCACAATAGTAAAACTTCTACCACAAAGCCTAACGAGTCTTTAATGGCGTTACATACCCCTAATCTTTTCTGTAGTGGTAACGTAGAATGGAATATTTTAGTATACTGATGGAGTTTTAATTTTTTAGCTCCTGACTCATTCAGGTGGGTTTCTTGTAGACAGATAACATCCACATCCTCCTCTTTTGCCAATTTTTGGAGCAGGTACCTTTTCCCATAAGAATTTAACCCCCTTATGTTCAATGATAACAACTTACAATTATTCGCCATATACAATCCAATATCTATTCTTAATTGAGGACCACCTTCCTACATACTGCATATAAACATTAGACCTGAGAGACACCTCCTGACTAGAGTTTTGAATATTGTGAATATAGATTTTGGTTCTTTGTAGAAAATACATTTGGGACAACACTAAAAATAAATTTACTAAATAAAACATTAAAACATCACTACTCCTTACAGAACTCGACAGTACCATTTAACTGTCTCTGACCCTGAAAAGAAGAAACAGGAAAAAGACAAATCAGCAAAGCTGAAAACTGTATAGCAAACCTTCGGTGAAGCCTATTAGGCTTGAGTTCACAGAGGCGAAACAAGACACAACTCTTCTCCTAAGTTCAGGGAAGTGATAGAACAAATCCCAGGAGAAAGTCTGGTTGGGGAGAAAGTTTGTGGGAAAGGCCAGGTTGCTTCAAACCCCTGCAGAGGATTCTGCAGGTTTTTCCGTAGCAGGAGGAGGTTGTGTACAGTCCATAGGTTGTTGTTTGGAGAAAGAAGCGGATGAATTACCGTATTTTCCGGACTGTGCGTCTTATGGTCCAAATGCTAAAATTTGGGCTAGCTCTAGATGTCCCCCCTGCTAATGAAGACTGATAGTCTCTGAGGCGGGACCACAGTTCCCTCACTGAGCCAAACACTGCACTTGCTGAGTGTCAGTGACCTATCAGAAGTGAGTAGGAGTCGTTCCTTTGCTTGTTAAGGAACTACTCCCACTGACTTCTGAAAGGTCACTGACACTCAGCAAGGGCAGTGATTGGCTTCAATGAGGGAGCTGTGGTCTCGCCTCCAAGACCATCGGGACCTGAGCAGTGGCTGGGCAGCCTTGTGTGTGCGTGTGTGTGTGCAGATCCCCCAGAGAGCTGAGTCTTTATGAGCTGCTGTTATTCCTCACTTCAGATCCAGGCAGATCAGCACGGTGTGAATAACCTGATCCTGGCTCACAGCTGGAAGTCTTCTCTCTGATCTGTGTTTAGAAGCCCTGCAATCCTGCAGTGTGTCGTCTCTCAGCCCCAGTCTTCCTACATGTCGGGTGAGCTCACGTGACATGCGGAAAGTGAGAGGGTGCTGAAAGACGATGCACTGCAGGATCGCAGGGCTTCTAAACACAGATCAGAGACAAGAGAAGTCCAGCTGTGAGACAGGATCAGGTTACACACACACTGCCCCACTGATCAGCCTGTGTCTAGTGAAGAATAACAACAGCTCATAAAGATGGACAGCCCTCCTGCTTGCGAATCATTTAAGTGGCTTATGTGCCTGATA
This sequence comes from Hyperolius riggenbachi, assembly GCF_040937935.1. Classification (NCBI taxonomy): domain Eukaryota; kingdom Metazoa; phylum Chordata; class Amphibia; order Anura; family Hyperoliidae; genus Hyperolius; species Hyperolius riggenbachi. The sequence goes on along the minus strand of NC_090647.1, from coordinate 392,096,160 downwards.
AAAGGTGAAAAGGTTAATGAACCAGGAGGAACTATGCCTGCTGCCCTACTCCTGTAATGAAATGCAAATAATCCCTACAAGCTTCAGAGTGTAAAGGGAATCAGAGACACATATTCTGATGTCCCTATGGCACTCAATAGTTAAATGATTAACTATAATTTTGGATGACAGAACACACTGCTGCAGCTAAGCATTCTGATCTGTGGAGAGGGGAGGGGGACAGTTATGAGGTAACAGTGCTAACTTGTCATTTCACAATCTGTCCTAACAAATCAAAGAACTGCGTAGCAGGACAGAAAGTGCTAATAGTAATAGTAGATGTCTGATGAAAATCATGTGCATGGGGCTTTTTATTTATAACTTACAATTAGCTATGTAGAATGTGCATGTGGCTCAGAAAAGGCTTTTGGCATTACCACTGCAGTGCACATGTCCCTAGATCTCAAAACTGGCGAAAAACCAATGATACAAGCACTGTTTGATTTTGAGCCCCAATTTTAGTTATTTTAACACAAGTTAGGTGATGGTACAACACTACATTAACATTGTGAAAGGAATGTGCAAGGAAAGGAGAAACACCAATACACTTGGCACTGCTGTAATGGAATCTTCTTTATTGTTAAACCTCAAGTTGCCAGTAAATGAACATGAAGACATACCTATCCTATTTGGGCTTATGACTGCTGTAACCACCACATATTGTCCAGGCACCACATACATATCCAATCAGCCATTGCTGTAACAGGGGAAGCTCCACAAGACACCCCTGTACCATGGACACACCAAGTTTAGTATATATATTTTTTTCCTTGTTTTTTGTCCACTAAACTTAGGTGCGTCTTATGGTCCAGAGCATCTTATGGTCCAAAAAATATGGTAGATCTACCCTCACTAGGTATGAAGATAGGAATGCCCCATTTTTTAAGCAGTTCGAGCCCCTCTTTCTCATTCTTTATCACGTGGGTTATTCCTTGATCTATGATAAGCAATTTTGTGGGAAAACCCCATGTGGATGGGATTTTTCTATTTCTTAAAGACATTGTTATCTGGGAGAGTTTCTTCCTTGCTTGTAGAGTAGCCGGTGACAGATCCGTAAACAGAGTGAGATCTTGGTAAGGCTCCGGGAGTTTTTTCCCTCTTCTTGTAGATGCTAAGAATTGTTCCTTTACGTGATAGAAGTGGAATCTGGAGATAACGTCTCTAGGCAGTCTGTCAGCAATAAACATTGGTTTTGGGAGTCTGTGTGCACGGTCGATAATCAACTAGCTCTCAGGAATTAAAGGTAAGGTTTTCTTTATCACATCTTTAACGTAATCACCAAAATGCTTGTTCATGCCTTAATCATCTCCCGCCTAGACTACTGCAACACCCTGCTCTGTGGCCTACCAAAAAACAGGCTAGCTCCTCTCCAATCCCTTCTAAATGCAGCGGCCCGCCTCATTCACCTTTCCACACACTCTTCCGATGCAGCCCCACTGTGCCGTTCTCTCCACTGGTTACCCATTACCCAGAGGATCCAGTTCAAACTCCTGACTCTAACATACAAAGCCCTCCACGAGTTGTCTCCTCCATACATCTCCTCACTAATCTCAAGATATTGTCCCTCCCGCAACCTTCGCTCCTCCCAAGAAATTCTCCTGGCCTCTAAGCTGATCACCTCCTCTCATGCTCGCATCCAGGACTTTACACGAGCATCAGCCCTTATCTGGAACTCTCTTCCACAGCCTGTACGTCATGCTCCAAACCTGGACATCTTCAAACGCACTCTTAAAACACACCTTTTCAGACAAGCTTATAACATTCTATAGCCCTTTATTTACTTATTTGTCACAATGTAATCAGAGGCAAAGAATCACTGCCTCATCCATCCTCCACCCCCTTACCTAGTGTGTCCCCCACTACCCATTAGATTGTAAGCTCGCAAGGGCAGGGTCATCCTCCTAATGTTTACTGTTTTTGTAACAATATTTGTGCTGCTTGGAACTCTGCTGTATATTTGTTAGTTGTATCTATGTTCCCCTTGTCGTCTTATTGTGCTTTGTAAAGCGCTGCGGAATATGTTGGCGCTATATAAATAAAAAAATAATAATAATAATAATAATAATCTTTAAGAGAGTCTGTAGAAATTGACTCCGGAACTCCTCTTAACTTGACATTATTTCTGCGGTTTCTGTCTTCCGCATCCGCCTGCTTTTCTTTAATCCCCTTGATTTCCCCCACTACTTCCTTATGAGCTTCAACAAGTTCTTTATACACTACTAGTATTTCCGCCATTTTATTTTATAATTTGTCGGTCTGTTTCCTTTGCAAAAACAGACATATGACCTGCCAAAAGCCTCATATCCATCTTTATTTCTGCCATGTTTTCTTGAATAACCCCTCTAAATGACAGCATGAAGTCCTTAAAGAACTGTTGGGTTATTGGTTCATTAGAGACTGGAAAGTCCTGCAAAGGATCTGGGGTTGTTAGTTTTGGATGTGCCTGTTTTGAGGTCTCTGAGAGTGGTACTTGAGAAATCAGTTCTGTCTTTTCATCGCATACATTTGTACGCATCAGACCTTCCTGATGCGTATATTGCGGATGCGTATTGCGTAATTCTGTACGCGTATCTCGCAGCGTGGACATTACCGTTTTCAGAGGGCTGCATGATCAAGGGTTGTCAGGGGAGTCTTCCCCACTGTCCTCACGCTCATCCGCCACGTCTGCCTTCCGGTAGGGAGTGTATAGGGGTGAGAAACGATTCCTCTGTAAGAGGGGTGTGTGCTGCAGGCTGTTCTCCAGGTTGGCTTGCTGGGCCCGGCGGCCATCTTGGTTATCATCCTGGAAGAAATCCATCAGCTTCCTCGGCTTAGGAGATGGGTTATTCTTCTTGTAGCTCACTCTTCTGTAATCCATATTGCTCTTGGACTGATCCCCCACGATTTCGCCAGGTTAGAATCCTCTTTGGGGTGCTGTAAGTCACTGTATTCAGGGCCTTTAGCTGGGAGCTACAGGATCAGGCTTCCATTCAGCTCCAGCATTAAGCCACGCCCCTTGCTATGTTAAAATAATACACTGTTGAAAAACAGGTTGTGTTTGCAATTGAAAGAAAAATAACTATAGTTGAAGAGGTAATGGCCTCTAAACTATGTTCTGGGATGCAATTTACAGCTTCAGTGAAATCTGTTTGCAAAAAGCTGGAGTGATAGATTAGAACCTAGAGCCAACAGTAGGTTTTGCTATGTTAAACCAATACACCATTGAAAAACTGGTTGCGTTTGCAATTGAAAGAAAAATGACTATAGTTGAATAGGTAATGGCCCCTAAACTATGTTCTGCGGTGCAATTTACAGCTTCAGTGAAATCTTTTTGCAAATAGGAGTGATAGATTAGAATCTAGAGCCAACAGTAGGTGTTGCTATGTTAAACCAATACACCATTGAAAAACTGGTTGCGTTTGCAATTGAAAGAAAAATGACTATAGTTGAAGAGGTAATGGCCCCTAAACTATGTTCTGGGATGCAATTTACAGCTTCAGTGAAATCTGTTTGCAAATCGGAGTGATAGATTAGAATCTAGAGCCAACAGTAGGTTTTTCTATGTTAAACCAATACACCATTGAAAAACTGGTTGCGTTTGCAATTGAAAGAAAAATGACATCAGGAAAATTCTTAATATTCAGCATTATTGTCATAAAAAGTTACAACCATTAGCCCTTTTAGCCCTGGATATGGAAAAGGCCTTCGACCTCATTAAATGGCCATACATGAAGGCAGTTCTCCTTAAATATGGCTTATCTGGAAAGTATTTTAATACTATTTGTGCCCTGTATTCTAATCCATCTGCTTCAATTAAAATCCCAACTTCTGAACGTCAAAGTTTTCCAATTAAACGAGGTACTAGACAGGGTTGTCCCCTATCACCGGCTATCTTTGCTCTGATGATGGAACCCCTGGCGGAAGCAATCCGTGAAGCTCAAGAGGTGAATGGTGTAAAAATTGGGGAACAGGAACATAAGTTAAGCCTTTTTGCCGATGATGTGTTGTTGACACTATCATCATCGATTTTATCTGTACCAAAAGTTTTGAATATTATTTAATCCTTCTTTGTTTTTTCTGGCTTTCGCTTAAATCTGGATAAATCAGATCTGATGGTTTCACAGATGTCTCAGAAGGAGGGTCAGGAATTGGCTGCTAGCTTGGGACTACAATATCAGCAAAAATATATTAAATATTTAGGGATTAACCTTCCTCAAAACCCCCTTACCTTATATGATAATAATTATCCGGCCATGTATAGAAAGTTAGCAGCTGATTTGGTAACCTGGAACAATTATCCTTTGTCTATTTCTAGTAAAATTACAGCAATTAAAATTACCCTTCTTCCAAGACTTCTTTATTTGTTTAGGGTTCTTCCAACATTAATTAAAAAAGGTGCTTTACATAACCTACAGGGTCTTATTCAAAAATGTATATGGCGAAACAGAAAATCCAGAATTAAATATAAAATTTTAGCTAGACCTAAACACCATGGTGGTCTGAACGCCCCTCTTCTGTGGGAATATTATAAATCAGCACCACTATCACAATTAGTAGCAGTTAATATAAAGAAAAATCCACCTTTGTGGGTAGATATTGAGAATCATCTTCTACATCCATTGTCTATGCAGGGTATTATGTGGGCCCAAAATATTTCTCCAAAGATAATTAGGAAAAAATCATATATATCAGCCCATTCTTTATCTTTATGGTCAAAATGTAGATTTTTATATGGGTTGCAATCTCCAGTTTCTCTAATGACTCAGATCTTCGGAAATCCAGGCCATGATTTGATTAACTTTAACCACTTCAGGACCACAGTCTTTCTACCCCTTAAGGACCAGGCACTTTTTTTCCATTCAGACCACTGCAGCTTTCACGGTTTATTGCTCGGTCATACAACCTACCACCTAAATGAATTTTACCTCCTTTTCTTGTCACTAATACAGCTTTCTTTTGCTGCTATTTGATTGCTGCTGCGAGTTTTAGTTTTTATTATATTCATCAGAAAAGACATGAATTTTGGCAAAAAAAAATGACTTTTTTAACTTGCTGTGCTGACATTTTTCAAATAAAGTAAAATTTCCTATACATTTGAGCGCGAAAGTTATTCTGCTACATGTCTTTGATAAAAAAAAAAAAACATTCAGTGTATATTTATTGGATTGGGTAAAAGTTATAGCGTTTACAAACTATGGTGCCAAAAGTGAATTTTCCCATTTTCAAGCATCTCTGACTTTTCTGCGCACCTGTCAGGTTTCATGAGGGGCTAAAATTCCAGGATAGTACAAATACCGCCCAAATGACCCCATTTTGGAAAGAAGACATCCCAAAGTATTCAGTGAGAGGCATGGTGAGTTCATAGAAGATTTTATTTTTTGTCACAAGTTAGCGGAAAATGACACTTTCTGACAAAAAAAGAAAAAAAAAAGTTTCCATTTCTTCTAACTTGCGACAAAAAAAAATGAAATCTGCCACGGACTCACTATGCTCCTCTCTAAATACCTTGAAGTGTCTACTTTCCAAAATGGGGTCATTTGTGGGGTGTGTTCACTGTCCTGGCATTTTGGAGGGTGCCTAATTGTAAGCACCCCTGTAAAGCCTAAAGATGCTCATTGGACTTTTGGCCCCTTAGCGCAGTTAGGCTGCAAAAAAGTGCCACACATGTGGTATTGTCGTACTCAGGAGAAGTAGTATAATGTGTTTTGGGGTGTATTTTTACACATACCCATGCTGGGTGGGAGAAATATCTCCGTAAATGACAATTGTTTTATTTTTTTTACACACAATTGTCTATTTATAGAGATATTTCTCCCACTCAGCATGGGTATGTGGAAAAATACACCCCAAAACACATTATACTACTTCTCCTGAGTACGGCGATACCACATGTGTGGCACTTTTTTGCACCCTAACTGCGCTAAGGGGCCCAAAGTTCAATGAGTACCTTTAGGATTTCACAGGTCATTTTGAGAAATTTCGTTTCAAGACTACTCCACACGCTTTAGGGCCCCTAAAATGCCAGGACAGTATAGGAACCCCACAAATTACCCCATTTTAGAAAGAAGACACCCCAAGGTATTCCGTTAGGAGGATGGTGAGTTCATAGAAGATTTTTTTTTTGTCACAAGTTAGCGGAAATTGATTTTAATTGTTTTTTTTTCACAAAGTGTCATTTTCCGCTAACTTGTGACAAAAAATAAAATCTTCTATGAACTCACCATACTCCTAACGGAATACCTTGGGGTGTCTTCTTTCTAAAATGGGGTCATTTGTGGGGTTCCTATACTGCCCTGGCATTTTAGGGGCCCTAAACCGTGAGGAGTAGTCTTGAAACCAAATGTCGCAAAATGACCTGTGAAATCCTAAAGGTACTCATTGGACTTTGGGCCTCTTAGCGCACTTAGGGTGCAAAAAAGTGCCACACATGTGGTACCGCCGTACTCAGGAGAAGTAGTATAATGTGTTTTGGGGTGTATTTTTACACATACCCATGCTGGGTGGGAGAAATATCTCTGTAAATGACAATTGTTTGATTTTTTTTTACACACAATTGTCCATTTACAGAGATATTTCTCCCACCCAGCATGGGTATGTGTAAAAATACACCCCAAAACACAATATACTACTTCTTCTGAGTACGGCGATACCACATGTGTGACACTTTTTTGCAACCTAGGTGCGCTAAGGGGCCTAACGTCCTATTCACAGGTCATTTTGAGGCATTTGGATTCTAGACTACTGCTCACGGTTTAGGGCCCCTAAAATGCCAGGGCAGTATAGGAACCCCACAAGTGACCCCATTTTAGAAAGAAGACACCCCAAGGTATTCTGTTAGGAGTATGGTGAGTTCATAGAAGATTTTTTTTTTGTCACAAGTTAGCGGAAAATGACACTTTGTGAAAAAAAAAACAATACATATCAATTTCCGCTAACTTGTGACCAAAAATAAAATCTTCTATGAACTCATCATACACCTAACAGAATACCTTGGGGTGTCTTCTTTCTAAAATGGGGTCACTTGTGGGGTTCCTATACTGCCCTGGCATTTTAGGGGCCCTAAACCGTGAGGAGTAGTCTTGAACCCAAATGTCTCAAAATGACCTGTGAAATCCTAAAGGTACTCATTGGACTTTGGGCCCCTTAGCACAGTTAGGCTGCAAAAAAGTGTCACACATGTGGTATCGCCGTACTCAGAAGAAGTAGTATAATGTGTTTTGTGGTGTATTTTTACATATAACCATGCTGGGTGGGAGAAATATCTCTGTAAATGACAATTGTTTGATTTTTTTTTACACACAATTGTCCATTTACAGAGATATTTCTCCCACCCAGCATGGGTATGTGTAAAAATACACCCCAAAACACATTATACTACTTCTCCTGAGTATGGCGATACCACATGTGTGACACTTTTTTGCAGCCTAGGTGCGCTAAGGGGCCCAACGTCCTATTCACAGGTCATTTTGAGGCATTTGTTTTCTAGACTACTCCTCACGGTTTAGGGCCCCTAAAATGCCAGGGCAGTATAGGAACCCCACAAGTGACCCCATTTTAGAAAGAAGACACCCCAAGGTATTCCGTTAGGGGTATGGTGAGTTCATAGAAGATTTTATTTTTTGTCACAAGTTAGTGAAAAATGACACTTTGTGAAAAAAACAATAAAAATCCAATTTCCGCTAACTTTTGACAAAAAATAAAATCTTCTATGAACTCATCATACACCTAACAGAATACCTTGGGGTGTCTTCTTTCTAAAATGGGGTCACTTGTGGGGTTCCTATACTGCCCTGGCATTTTACGGGCCCAAAACTGTGAGTAGTCTGGAAACCAAATTTCTCAAAATGACTGATCAGGGGTATAAGCATCTGCAAATTTTGATGACAGGTGGTCTATGAGGGGGCAAATTTTGTGGAACCGGACATAAGCAGGGTGGCCTCTTAGATGACAGGATGTTTTGGGCCTGATCTGATGGATAGGAGTGCTAGGGGGGTGACAGGAGGTGATTGATGGGTGTCTCAGGGGGCGGTTAGAGGGGAAAATAGATGCAATCAATGCACTGGGGAGGTGATCGGAAGGGGGTCTGAGGGGGATCTGAGGGTTTGGCCGAGTGATCAGGAGCCCACACGGGGCAAATTAGGGCCTGATCTGATGGGTAGGTGTGGTGATTGATGGGTGTCTCAAGGTGTGATTAGAGGGGGGAAATAGATGCAAGCAATGCACTAGCGAGGTGATCAGGGCTGGGGTCTGAGGACGTTCTGAGGTGTGGGCGGGTGATTGGGTGCCCGCAAGGGGCAGATTAGGGTCTAATCTAATGGGTAACCGTGACAGGTGGTGATAGGGGGTGATTGATGGGTAATTAGTGGATGTTTAGAGGAGAGAAGAGATGTAAACACTGCACTTGGGAGGTGATCTGATGTCGGATCTGCGGGCGATCTATTGGTGTGGGTGGGTGATCAGATTGCCCGCAAGGGGCAGGTTAGGGGCTGATTGATGGGTGGCAGTGACAGGGGGTGATTGATGGGTGGCTGTTAAATGTTAAAATGTGGGATTTGTACTTTAAGAACAAAGTCTTTCAGAGACCAGAATAAATCATTTAAAAGGATGTGGTTGTTTATTTAACATTATTGATCTTCCATGAATATTCAAAAATAAATCAATAAAGGTACAAATCTTAGTTACATTATAAATGATTACAAAAAAAGAACAAATTGATTGCTGAGTAATCTGTACGAATATAAATAAAAACCTATTGTACTAGCCGGTATGTCTGCATGTATGTGAATATGTATGTGGGTGTATGTATGAGAGTATGTGTGTGTCTGTGAAGGGAAAATGGCAGAATGACCCACTCCCGCCTAAAACTCCTTACATAACTAAAACAGGATGATCCCATAATGCATTGCGATCCTATCTCTGGATTGGTCTAATTAAATAATGCTATGGTCTCTATTTGCTGACTTCCATACCTAGCTGCTTCAGCTAACTCCTCATATATCACAAAGAGAGCACATGTTTCAATCCGGTTGAAACTGGTATTCCAACAGCCTCATTGTAACGCTATGGCTTGAGACATAATGGGATACAGCTGTCTTACCAACTTCTGACTGGGGGGGATGGTTAGGCATAGAATTCCTGAGAGCAGGACTATAGAATTTCCACTCCAGCCTTGTACGCCTATGCTAGATAATCAAAGATTTCTTTCAATCAGTCTTATCAATATCACATATATAATTGATCTATAGCTTTGATATCTCAATCGCGTCACATCCAATATAGATAATTATTGTTCTCATCACAACAGGGCCCTAGTTATGAAGAGAGCTTAAATCATCACATATTTAGATTGCTCAGAGATTAAAATATTAAAACTACTTATTACAGTGGCAGTGACAGGGGGTGATTGATAGGTGATTGACAGATGATCAGTGGGTTATTACAGGGAATAACAGATGTAAATATTGCACTGGCGAATTGATAAGGGGGGGTCTGAGGGCAATCTGAATGTGTGAGCGGGTGATTGGGTGCCCGCAAGGGGCAGATTAGGGTCTAATCTGATGGGTAACAGTGACAGGTGGTGATAGGGGGTGATTGATGGGTAATTAGTGGGTGTTTAGAGGAGAGAATAGATGTAAACGATGGATTTGGGAGGTGATCTGATGTCGGATCTGCGGGCGATCTATTGGTGTGGGTGGGTGATCAGATTGCCCGCAAGGGGCAGGTTAGGGGCTGATTGATGGGTGGCAGTGACAGGGGGTGATTGATGGGTGGCAGTGACAGGGGGTGATTGATAGGTGATTGACAGGTGATCAGTGGGTTATTACAGGGAATAACAGATGTAAATATTGCACTGGCGAATTGATAAAGGGGGGTCTGAGGGCAATCTGAGCGTGTGGGCGGGTGATTGGGTGCCCGCAAGGGGCAGATTAGGGTCTAATCTGATGGGTAACAGTGACAGGTGGTGATAGGGGGTGATTGATGGGTGATTGATGGGTAATTAGTGGGTGTTTAGAGGAGAGAATAGATGTAAACGATGGATTTGGGAGGTGATCTGATGTCGGATCTGCGGGCGATCTATTGGTGTGGGTGGGTGATCAGATTGCCCGCAAGGGGCAGGTTAGGGGCTGATTGATGGATGGCAGTGACAGGGGGTGATTGAAGGGTGGCAGTGACAGGGGGTGATTGATAGGTGATTGACAGGTGATCAGTGGGTTATTACAGGGAATAACAGATGTAAATATTGCACTGGCGAATTGATAAAGGGGGGTCTGAGGGCAATCTGAGCGTGTGGGCGGGTGATTGGGTGCCCGCAAGGGGTAGATTAGGGTCTAATCTGATGGGTAACAGTGACAGGTGGTGATAGGGGGTGATTGATGGGTGATTGATGGGTAATTAGTGGGTGTTTAGAGGAGAGAAGAGATGTAAACACTGCACTTGGGAGGTGATCTGATGTCGGATCTGCGGGCGATCTATTGGTGTGGGTGGGTGATCAGATTGCCCGCAAGGGGCAGGTTAGGGGCTGATTGATGAGTAGCAGTGAGAGGGGTTGATTGACAGGTGATTGACGGGTGATTGACGGGTGATTGACGGGTGATTGACAGGTGATCAGGGGGGATAGATGCATACAGTACACGGGGGGGGGGGGGGTCTGGGGGGGGGGTCTGGGGAGAATCTGAGGGGTGGGGGGTGATCAGGAGGGGGCAGTGGGCAGGGGGGGGATAAAAAAAAATAGCGTTGACAGATAGTGACAGGGAGTGATTGATGGGTGATTAGGGGGGTGACTGGGTGCAAACAGTGGTCTGGGGGGTGGGCAGGGGGGGTCTGAGGGGTGCTGTGGGCGATCAGAGGGCAGGGGGGGGGAAATCAGTGTGCTTTGGTGCAGACTAGGGTGGCTGCAGTCTGCCCTGGTGGTCCCTCGGACACTGGGACCACCAGGGCAGGAGGCAGCCAGTATAATAGGCTTTGTATACATTACAAAGCCTATTATACTATGTACATGCGACGATCCGGGTGCTAGTAACCCGCCGGCGCTTCCGAACGGCCGGCGGGTTACTACGAGCGGTGGGCGGAGCCAGTCCCCGGTGGCTTATCGCGTCACGAATGACGCGATCGCCGCATAGCCACTCCCGCAGCCGCCCCCGCCGATGGGCGTATTGCGGTCGTTTGGGCCCAGTCTTTGCCGCCGCCCATCGGCTGGGGGCGGTCCTCAAGTGGTTAAGTGGTGAATACAGAAACAGTTTACGTATTTAGATAAATTCCTTTCAGCATTTAAGATTACAGTATATCTCAGCATCAGTTTCACAATGAATATAATTTACCAAAAGCAGAAATAGATAGATCTAATTTAATTTTTAGTTTTCTTAATTCTATGAATACTTGCCATGATACGCTTACTTATACACCCTTTGAAGTTAGATGTAGAAATTACCCCCAGGAAAAAGGTTTGATTTCAGAACTTTATCTCATGACAACTCAGGACTCTTATAAAGATAAATTAAAATGTCAGTATAAATGGGAATAAGATTGTGGAATAATATTTTCTGAAGCTAAATGGGCACATTGTTTTATTAGTTTATTTCGTAATAGTTTGTTTTATTCTTCAATAGAAACTTCTCTTAAGATTCTGCATAGGGTTTACTATACCTCATCCAAATTGCATCTCTTTTCTTCACAAAACTCAAATTTATGTTTTCGTAATTGTCAGGCGATAGGTTCTACCTGGCATAAATGGTGGACATGCCCTATAGCACAAACATTTTGGCAACAAGTTTGGAGAAAAGTATGTCTGATGCTGGGTATCTCAATTGTATTAGATCCTTCAGTAGTGTTATTAGGTAATAAACCTTCTTCGGTTTCTATAGCACAACACAAGTTGATTCAATTTGTAATGATGCAGGCCAAAAGACATGTAGCTGCACAATGGAAAACAAGTTCCTTAGTACCGGAACAAGTTTTGCAAAGTTGAATGAAACTATGCTCTCTGAGCACATACTATCCAAAATAAGAGATACCACAGAAGGTTTTTTTCAAATTATGGTCACCATGGCTTGAGTGGCAAAACAACGAGGGACTTTCGTACATTCTACACACTTTTTGATTTTCTAGATTCTTAGAATTATAGATTTTGTAGGTTAGGAGTATTTTATGGGTATTTGTGGGAATAACTGTGTGGATGTGATAATTTGGAAAATAATTAGGAGCTTTAGGTGAGGGAAATGGTTTTAACCTAAAACTCTAATTGTTGATTTTACTGTTTTAGCTCTTCTTTTTTGAGGTATGCCTTACTATCCTTTCCCTTCCCCTGTCTGTTTCCCATTTTCGTACTGGATGACTCCATAGGCATGAAGTGGGTATCCCCACCCATGGACAGTCCATTTATCCTATTTTCCTTTATCCTTGTTTTTCCTTCCCTTGTCCTTTGTCCCTTACCCGTCTTCCTTTCCTTTTGGAAATATAAATATGGTGTTGTTTATATATGATCGAAATGTATATTTTTGATTTTCTGTATGGAATTTCTACTTTTTAATATTTCTGCATGATTTTCTGAATTATTGTATTTTCCATGAATTATCCTCTATGTGAGGATTGTTTTGTCATTTATATTGTTATTTCTGTAATTTATTATCAATAAACACCCTTGAAAAACTGGTTACGTTTGCAATTGAAAGAAAAATGACTATAGTTGAAGAGGTAATGGCCCTTAAACTATGTTCTGGGATGCAATTTACAGCTTCAGTGAAATCCGTTTGCAAATCGGAGTGATAGATTAGAATCTAGAGCCGACAGTAGGTATTCCTATGTTAAGCCAATACAACATTGAAAAACTGGTTACGTTTGCAATTGAAAGAAAAATGACTATAGTTGTAGAGGTAATGGCCCCTAAACTATGTTCTGGGATGCAATTTACAGCTTCAGTGAAATCGTTTGCAAATCGGAGTGATAGATTAGAATCTAGAGCCGACAGTAGGTTTTCCTATGTTAAAGAGACACTGAAGCGAAAAAAAAATTATGATATTATGATGTGTATGCGTAGTACAGCTAAGAAATAAAACATTAAGATTAGATACATCAGTCTAATTGTTTCCTGTACAGGAAGAGTTAAGAAACTCCAGTTGTTATCTCTATGCAAACAAGCCATTAATCTCTACGACTTTTAAAGTTGTGGAGAGGGCTGTCTTCTGACTTTTATTATCTCAACTGTAAGTAAACAAATGTCTTTTTATCTGCTAGAGGAGAGATCCTTAGTTCACAGACTGCTCTGAAAGAATCATTTTGAATGCTGAGTGTTGTGTAATCTGCACATATTATAGAATGATGCAATGTTAGAAAAAACACTATATACCTGAAAATAAAAATATGAGAATATTTTCTTTGCTGCTAATCTTCTAGTAATTATTCATAGTACACAACAAATTCATATCCTATTTTTTTTTCGCTTCAGTGTCTCTTTAAGCCAATACACCATTTAAAAACTGGTTATGTTTGCAATTGAAAGAAAAATGACTATAGTTGAAGAGGTAATGGCCCCTAAACTATTTTCTGGGATGCAATTTACAGATTCAGTGAAATCCGTTTGCAAATCGGAGTAATAGATTAGAATCTAGAGCCGACAGTAGGTTTTCATATGTTAAGCCAATACACCATTGAAAAACTGGTTACGTTTGCAATTGAAAGAAAAATGACTATAGTTGAAGAGGTAATGGCCCCTAAACTAGGAGGCAATTTACAGCTTCAGTGAAATCCGTTTGCAAATCGGAGTGATAGATTAGAATCTAGAGCCGACAGTAGGTTTTCCTATGTTAAGCCAGTTTCAATAGTTTTTATTGACAAAAATTTTGTTTTACAAATATGGTCAACAATTACATTTGACATTTCAATACAATGCTTATACAGTCAATCAGTGAAATATAAACAAAGAGTGAAGTATGTGGACAGAAATTTCAGCAAAGATAAGGTATCTTATAGATAGAACTGTTAGAGGTGAGTTTATTTGTAGACTTATCCAATGGAGTCAAGAATTATTGTTATCCTGGTAATTATAATTTGCTGTCACTGAACAATATAAACAAGTTGTATTGGGCTATTTGAACACAAATTAAGACTCACGAACAAATACCATCTATGTTGGCCTTAAAGATATATAATCTGGTACAAACTTTTTGTATATCTTACAATGGTTAGTCTGAGAAGTTATGTGGAGCATTATTAAGGACTCCAACTCCTGGAAAATGGGGGAATGAACCGCTCTACACAGATCCCAGGGGCTGGGTAATGTCCATTTGCTAACCACAATGTTCTGATGTGGTGAACCTCCAGAGCGAGGGTTACCAAGGATTAAGACCTACGATTGTATTTGTATATGCCAACTTTTATACCTTGATCAAATTCTCAAACCTTGATAGACCATATAGCTATAAGAATAACTTAATATTATTAATATATTTCTTTGAGCATATATTAATATTCATATACCGAATAAGGTATTAACCATTAAACATTAAAGCAATCTAAACTATACTATCTATATAACAGCATATCAGTGTTGTCTGTCTCCAATTAAAGTAGAATGTTTACAGTTTTCATATATGTCAAGGTGGATATAGAATATTCAACTCTATAGGTTACCAAGAAATATAAACATTGGTTGAGCTCCCTTGTCACTGAATAGAGAGAAAACATTCCAACTTTTGTTATAGTCAGGAGAATAAATCTAAATAATTAGAGCATCGGAGATTCTAAGATCTAGGATTCTGAGAGCTTTGACTCCTTATATACAGTCGGCCACAGATCTGCCCTCTTCATGAACGACGTTACAGTGCCACAGTGAATAGACCAAGCTTTTTCAGCTAAAAGGTTAGACTCTACTTGTCTTAGTACTTTTTTAATGGTTGGAGTATATTTAGTTTTCCAGTTGGTAGCAATTAAATTTCTAACTACTATAAGAATATGGTTAACTATCAGTCTCTCCTGAGAAGGCAAATCTGTGGTACCGAGATGGAACAATATCATACCAGGGGGAAGGTGTTCTAAGGACATGGAAGTACGCAAAACCGCCATGAAAGTCCACATGAACCACATCAACCCTTGCACCTCCAGGGAGCCATGGCGGAGGAATTGATGTGTACAATGCGGCGAATATTTAGAGAGGAGTTACGCGATGCGGTTGACGAGCTGTCACAGCAGATACATGATATAGGACAGAGGGTGGACGCTCTGGAGAGACAAAATAACGACATCACCCTAGCTGTCAATCAAGATAGGAAACAGTTGGAAATTCATGATGACATCCTTGGCGCTCACGAAGCCAAGTTGGAGGACCTGGAGAATCGTAGTAGGAGGGCCAGTGTGAGAATACGGGGACTCCCTGAGGCTTACGAAGATCTTGAGGCAGTGATAGCCAACTTGTTTGGGACTCTCCTCCCTCAGGTGGACCCAGCACAACTGAGGGTAGTCCGGGTTCATCGTGCCCTAACAAAGCCAAGAAACCCAGAACTCCCCAGGGATATTATCACCAAGGTCGCATCTGAGGATGTGCGAGACCAACTTTTGCTGGCAGCTCGGGATCTGACAGTTCTTCCTGGGGTTCCGACCTCGGTCCAGATTTTATATTTATTCCTGTGATACAATGACAGCAGACATGTTGTTTGTAAACATTACACATAGGCAGGCTTATCTGCATCTTGAGCAAAGAAAACTAATCCCTCCTCCTACTCCCTCCTCCCCTCTGCCTCTGAAATCTCTGGCTAGTAATACCTCCCCCTCCTCCTGCCCAGACTGAGCTCCCATGAGCCCTTGCTACTGTCTGAAAGTGCCTTGGCTCTCTGAAAACCTGTGGGAGTGGTTTATTTAGTTTATAGGGAATTAGAGCATTAAAACAAAAACAAAAAAGTATTTGGCTTGAGGAATGCCCCATAAACAATAGGAAAGGAACACAATTATGCAATGAGTAAAAGTTCGTCTCGGATCCACTTTAAGGATATAAATGTTTTTTTGTGGGACATGACAAGGGAGAATGACTGTTTTATTTTTATTGAGCTTATAAAGAAATTTTAGAGAAATTTTCTAACTCTTCAACTGCATTAGGCAATGACGTCAGAGGTTTTTGGAGATATAAGAGGATGTCGTCCGCGTATAGGCCTAATTTTGTAGATATTTTTCCTGTTTTGATGCCAAATATATGGGGATTGTTCCTGATTTTTTGGGCTAATGGTTCCAAAGTGAGATTGAAAATTAAAGGGGATAAGGGGCATCCCTGGCGTGTGCCATTCCTAATCTGAAAGGGGGAGGATATTGAGCCTGAAGTCAAAACTCTAGCCGATGGGTGAGTATATAGGGACAAAATAGCTTTTTGTAAAAACTCAGGTAGACCAAATTTTTCTAATACTCTAGCAAGATATAGCCCATTTACTCTGTCGAACGCCTTCTCGGCGTCTAGTGATACCAGTAATGTAGGCGTCCGACAGAGTTTTATCTCATGCAATAAAGCCAGGACTTTGCGAGTTCCATCATTTGTGGTTCTATTCTTTATAAAACCCACCTGATCCGGGTGTACCAGTTGAGGCATCAATGGTGCCAATCTATTCGCTATTATTCTAGCAAAAAATTTTATGTCTGAGTTTAATAAGGATATGGGCCTATAATTCCCCGGATCAGTTGGGTCCTTTCCTTCTTTAGGAATTGTGGTAATGAGTGCAGATAGAGATTCCTCTGGAAAGATACCCTTAGTTGCTACTTCATTAAAGAAGTCTGTGAGAGGTTTAACAAGTATACTGACAAATTTTTTGAAGTATTCATTGGTAAAACCATCAGTACTAGGTGATTTGTCGTTTTTGAGAGATCCTATTGCTGACTCTACCTCTTGTTGAGTAAAAGGAACTCCTGTATACTTCTTTTCGAAGTCTGAGAGTGATGGGAGGTCTATATCTTTTAAGTATAGGTCGATCTCTTTATTATCTGGGATATGGGTCTCTGGGTTTTTTCCTAAGTTGTAAAGATTTTCGTAGTAAGGGGCCAGAGCATCAGCTATATCTTGGGGGTGGTGTACTTCTACTTTAGATTGTGGATGTGTGATCTTAACAATTCTTTGATGCACTCTTTTTCCTTTTATTTTCAGAGCCATGGGTCTACCCGCTCTATTGTTATCATAATACCAATGGTGTTTTAATCTTGTCTGCCATTTATCATATTGTAAGAACATCAAATCCGCTAATTATTGTCTGGTCTCCTCTAAGGGCTTAATCAGATTTGTTTTGTTTTTAGTATAAATTTGTATTTCCAAGTCTTTGATCTTGGTTAGTAAAGAATTCGTTTTTTCTCTGATCTTTCTGTTATGAATGGCACTATTCTAAAACTGCCCTATGGAATTCGCATAAAGCCTTCATAAGAGGTGTCTTTATAAAGACACCTCTTATGAAGGCTTTATGCGAATTGCATAGGGCAGTTTTAGAAACCTCATTGGTATTATTAATCTTAAAAAATTCTGTCAATTCTTCCTTAATGAGAAGAGAGGTGTGTTCCGATTGAAGAATGTATTTATTCAGTCTCCATAAGTTAGGGCGAGGGGAAGGGTCCTGTGGGTGCATTTTAACTAGGAGTGGAGCATGATCAGACCAGGTCCTAGGTCCTATGCTTATATCAGAAATTAAGGGTAATGAAAATCTGTCTGTTAAGCAGTAATCTATCCTGGTGAATGTTTTATGTATAGGGGAGTAAAATGTGAAATGCTTTTCTTTAGGATATTTACATCGCCAGGCATCATATAATTCCGCCTTGATCAATGCTGGTTGTAGAAGGGAAGGGATTCTTCTGAGTTTGGATGAGCTGTCTATTTGTGGGTCCATTATTGAATTTAGATCACCAGCTATGAATAAGGATCCTTTAGAAATATTAGAGATTTTTTTTAAAAAATTTATTCAAAAAGTTAATTTGGTGGGAGTTAGGGGCATAAATGTTTGCAAAGGTAAATTTCTGGGAATTCAATCTTCCCGAAATAATGATCATTCTTCCATCTGCGCTATTAAAAATGTCCTCTACCACAAAACCTAAAGTATTTCTTATGGCTATACATACTCCTCTTTTCTTTTTGTCGGGGAGATTAGAATGATACATTTTATCAAATTGTTGGATTTTTTTTTTTTTGGCCCCTGTGTTGTTTAAGTGGGTTTCCTGAAGGCATAGTATGTCAGCCTTCTGTTCTTTCACCAATTTCTGGAGGAGAAACCTTTTTCTGTAGGAATTTAAACCTCTCACATTCAGTGACAACAATTTATAATCTTGAGACATAGTTAGTTAAGAATTTGCAAATTCATGTAAAATACATCAACATCATAGTAATCTTAGTCGAGTCAATTCCTGTCAAATCCAGCTTCTGGGACATCAAAGGAGAAGAAGAAAACTTCGGGGAGACAACAAAATAGAACCATAAGCTTAAACGTAAGCTTGTATCTGAACATAAGTCCAAACATAAACCTGCAAAAATAAAAATAGAAATCAACAGAGAAAAAACAACAACGTCAGCGACAGCAGTGTCATCCATAATGACACTGTCGCATAAGGTAACAAACAGTTCTGAACCAATCTGGAGTAGAACTGGTCCAGGTCAGAGTATATTCTGACGGACTCTGTCCGTTATGTGGGTCAGGTCTTAACAATTCTCCTCAGGGGGAAAATGGTGTCTCCTAAGGAAAAAAGTTCTTTGGGGGAAAGAAAAGTCTGTGGCCAATACCCATCTGCTTATGAGGAAGAGGCAGCCACTTCAGAGTTATCTTCATCCCCTTGTGGTGGCTGTGTGGTGTCCATCTCTTGCTGTGGTGTACTCCTGGGCAGTTGCCTTGGTGATGACAGCTGTTTTGATAGTGTAACCTGATATATAGGCTTGTCTCTCTTGGGGTCTCTTGGAACGAAGATGGGAATTTTCCATTTGGCCAGAAGCTCATGTGCTTCTTCAGGACTTCTGGCAACATGTCTCATTCCATTATCCAAGATTAGGAGTTTTGTTGGGAAGCCCCAGGAGTAATCGATTTTCCTGTGTCGAAGCGTAGTGGAAATTTGGGAGTAACTCCTTCTAGCCTGTAGAGTTGCTTGTAAAAGATCTAGGTATAGAGTTAGGTCTTGATAGGGTGTTGGGAGCTTCTTCCCTCCCCTAGTAGTCGAGAGCAGCCATTCCTTTGCATGGAAGAAGTGGATACGGGTGATAACATCACATAGCAGGTGCCTAGGAATATGAGTAGGCTTCGGTAGGCGATGAGCTCTATCAATGGTGATTTCACTCTCTGTCAGATCTGGGTGAGTAGATTTGAGAATGTCCTTCACATAATCCTTCAGGTCATTGTTGCCCACTGACTCCGGAACCCCTCTGATCTTAATATTGTTTCTGCGGTTCCTATCCTCATTGTCCGATATCTTATCCTTCATCCACTTGTTCTGTTTCAAAAGTTCTTTATTTACATCAATAAGATAATTGTGTGCAATTGTCATCTCTTGCATCTGTTTTTCCAGTTTAAAGATTCTGGCGTCTGTCTCCCCTGCAAATTGAGTGATGTGTCCTGCTAGTGACTGCATATCACTTCTGACAGCTCCTATGTTAGCCCCAATGCTGTCCTGTATCACCACTCTAAAGGAGAGCATAAAGTCCTTAAAAAATTGTTGGGTGATAGGCTGGTCAGATGCAGGGAATGATATTAGGGGGTCAGGAATCTGACTTGTGCTTAATGGATGGGTGGAAGGTTGTATCAGAGGGATTACGCTTTAAGAGGCGTATTGTACGCCTTGTGGTTGTTCACTGTCTTTTGTGTCTAAATGTACGCCTTGTGGAGGGTAATGTACGCTTGTCTGGATCAATGCGTCCAATTGTACGCGTTGTGGCGGGTAGTGTACGTCTTGGTTAGCGGGCAATGTGTCTAATTTGTACGCGTGTGGCAGCGGGATGTACGCGTTCACCTACCCGGGCGTCCTGGTTTTCCTGGTCGGATTGTTGCACTACTGTGGGTCCCGGGTTTAGGGGGCTCCTCTACCGCGATTTTTTGGCCTGTTGTTGGCGCTGGAAATCCACTTCATCACTGTCTTCCTCATAGGTTGCCTGGTGTCCCCTGGGGTATGGGGTTTGCAGAAGGGCATACCTATTCCTCTGTGCCAGTGGAGAAGGTGTATGGAAGGGAGAGGTCTCCCTGTCTTCATAGCGGTGGCCATCTTGATTTTCTGCAGCATAGAAGTAAGACAGCTTTCTCAGGGCTGGAGAGGTGTATTTTCTCCCAGATTTCCCCCTGCTGTATTGCCAGTCGCTCTCTGGGTGTTCAGCCATCTCTCTGTGTCAGAATGCAGGCTCCTCAGACTGCTTTTAGTAGCTTTCCAGGGTATTCAGGCAGAGAGCTCTGGTCTCAGGCAGCCATTAAGCTCAGCAGCCAGCCACGCCCCTCTTCCTATGTTAAGCCAATACACCATTGAAAAACTGGTTACGTTTGCAACTGAAAGAAAAATGACTATAGTTGAAGAGGTAAGGCCCCTAAACTATGTTCTGGGATGCAATTTACAGCTTCAGCAAAATCCGTTTGCAAATCAGAGTGATAGATTAGAATCTAGAGCCGACAGTAGGTTTTCTATGTTAAACCAATACACCATTGAAAAACTGGTTACGTTTGCAATTGAAAGAAAAATGACTATAGTTGAAGAGGTAATGGCCCCTAAACTATGTTCTGGGATGCAATTTACAGCTTCAGTGAAATCCGTTTGCAAATCGAAGTGATAGATTAGAATCTAAAGCCAACAGTAGGTTTTCCTATGTTAAACCAATACACCATTGAAAAACTGGTTACGTTTGCAATTGAAAGAAAAATGACTATAGTTGAAGAGGTAATGGCCCCTAAACTATGTACTGGGATGCAATCTACAGCTTCAGTGAAATCCGTTTGGAAATCGGAGTGATAGATTAGAATCTAAAGCCAACAGTAGGTTTTCCTATGTTAAACCAATACACCATTGGAAAACTGGTTACGTTTGAAATTGAAAGAAAAATGACTATAGTTGAAGAGGTAATGGCCCCTAAACTATGTTCTGGGATGCAATCTACAGCTTCAGTAAAATCCGTTTGCAAATCGGGGTGATAGATTAGAAACTAAAGCCAACAGTAGGTTTTCCTATGTTAAACCAATACACCATTGAAAAACTGGTTACGTTTGCAAAAAAAAGAAAAATGACTATAGTTGAAGTGGTAATGGCCCCTAAACTATGTTCTGGGATGCAATCTACAGCTTCAGTGAAATCCATTTGGAAATCGGAGTGATAGATTAGAATCTAAAGCCAACAGTAGGTTTTCCTATGTTAAACCAATACACCATTAAAAAACTGGTTACGTTTGCAATTGAAAGAAAAATGACTATAGTTGAAGAGGTAATGGCCCCTAAACTATGTACTGGGATGCAATCTACAGCTTCAGTGAAATCCGTTTGCAAATCAGAGTGATAGATTAGAATCTAAAGCCAACAGTAGGTTTTCCTATGTTAAACCAATACACCATTGAAAAACTGGTTACGTTTGCAATTGAAAGAAAAATGACTATAGTTGAAGAGGTAATGGCCCCTAAACTATGTTCTGGGATGCAATCTACAGCTTCAGTGAAATCCGTTTGGACATCGGAGTGATAGATTAGAAACTAAAGCCAACAGTAGGTTTTCCTATGTTAAACCAATACACCATTGAAAAACTGGTTACGTTTGCAAAAAAAAGAAAAATGACTATAGTTGAAGTGGTAATGGCCCCTAAACTATGTTCTGGGATGCAATCTACAGCTTCAGTGAAATCCATTTGGAAATCGGAGTGATAGATTAGAATCTAAAGCCAACAGTAGGTTCTCCTATGTTAAACCAATACACCATTGAAAAACTGGTTACGTTTGCAATTGAAAGAAAAATGACTATAGTTGAAGAGATAATGGCCCCTAAACTATGTTCTGGGATGCAATCTACAGCTTCAGTGAAATCCGTTTGCAAATCGGAGTGATAGATTAGAATCATTAGAACCAGTGGCAACTCATGTCCCCTACCTCAATATACCAAGACAACCATAATACACACAAATGTATAAATCTTACAAGTTATTAGGTGACCTTTTCCGCATTGACTTAAATCTACCTAATATCCACAATTTATGTTATTTTCCGCATTCTTAGGTGTATTCAGTACTTTAACTACACTTCCGCAATTTTATGCGGATTTCCGCATTTGTTTCTATAAATTTCCGCTAAAATATCCGGAAGTCCGAAAATCCGGAGTTTATTGAAAATAATACGGAAAACTCTGTATATATACTCCAAACTAATAATTTTATTCAAAAATCCCTACTTGATCTTAATTTGATGTCTGTCACTGCTGTTATAAGATATTGTGTTAAATTCACAACAAATGTCATTTATAAAAACTGTTTATGTATAATCCTGACAAATGTTATTTAATACATTTTATTTGAAATGTTGTTAAAATTCTTTTTTTGAAAAATTCCAATAAAAAACATTGAAACCGGTTTAACATAGGAAAACCTACTGTTGGATCTAGATTCTAATCTATCACTCTGATTTGCAAACGGATTTCACTGAAGCTGTAGATTGCATCCCAGAACATAGTTTAGGGGCCATTACCTCTTCAACTATAGTCATTTTTGTTTCATTTGGAAACGTAACCAGTTTTTCAATGGTGTATTGGTTTAACATAGGAAAACCTTCTGTTGGCTTTAGATTCTAATCTATCACTCTGATTTGCAAACGGATTTCACTGAAGCTGTAGATTGCATCCCAGAACATAGTTTAGGGGCCATTACCTCTTCAACTATAGTCATTTTTCTTTCAATTGCAAGCGTAACCAGTTTTTCAATGGTGTATTGGTTCAACATAGGAAAACCTACTGTTCGCTCTAGATTCTAATCTATCACTCCGATTTGCAAACGGATTTCACTGAAGCTGTAGATTGCATCCCAGAACATACTGTAGGGGCCATTGCCTCTTCAACTATAGTAATTTTTCTTTCAATTGCAAACGTAATCAGTTTTTCAATGGTGTATTGGTTTAACATAGGAAAACCTACTGTTGGCTCTAGATTCTAATCTATCACTCCGATTTGCAAACGGATTTCACTGAAGCTGTAGATTGCATCCCAGAACATAGTGTAGGGGCCATTACCTCTTCAACTATAGTAATTTTTCTTTCAATTGCAAACGTAATCAGTTTTTCAATGGTGTATTGGTTTAACATAGGAAAACCTACTGTTGGCTCTAGATTCTAATCTATCACTCCGATTTGCAAACGGATTTCACTGAAGCTGTAGATTGCATCCCAGAACATAGTTTAGGGGCCATTACCTCTTCAACTATAGTCCTTTTTCTTTCAGTTGCAAACGTAACCAGTTTTTTAATGGTGTATTGGTTCAACATAGGAAAACCTACTGTTCGCTCTAGATTCTAATCTATCACTCCGATTTGCAAACGGATTTCACTGAAGCTGTAGATTGCATCCCAGAACATACTGTAGGGGCCATTGCCTCTTCAACTATAGTAATTTTTCTTTCAATTGCAAACGTAATCAGTTTTTCAATGGTGTATTGGTTTAACATAGGAAAACCTACTGTTGGCTCTAGATTCTAATCTATCACTCCGATTTGCAAACGGATTTCACTGAAGCTGTAGATTGCATCCCAGAACATAGTGTAGGGGCCATTACCTCTTCAACTATAGTAATTTTTCTTTCAATTGCAAACGTAATCAGTTTTTCAATGGTGTATTGGTTTAACATAGGAAAACCTACTGTTGGCTCTAGATTATAATCTATCACTCCGATTTGCAAACGGATTTCACTGAAGCTGTAGATTGCATCCCAGAACATAGTTTAGGGGCCATTACCTCTTCAACTATAGTCCTTTTTCTTTCAGTTGCAAACGTAACCAGTTTTTCAATGGTGTATTGGTTTAACATAGGAAAACCTACTGTTGGCTTTAGATCCTAATCTATCACTCCGATTTGCAAACGGATTTCACTGAAGCTGTAGATTGCATCCCAGAACATAGTTTAGGGGCCATTACCTCTTCAACTATAGTCATTTTTCTTTCCTTTCAAGGGTGTTTATTGAAAGAAAATGCAGATTACAATAACTTACAACAGTATGTGAATACAAGTGATCCCCCTTAGGGGAGTATCTTAATAGTAATAACATTAAGGATAACAAATATAATGGAAACAAAAGTGATACGCTTCTGAGTATATCGTGTCACACAACATATTAGCAGCATCTTCTTACCAAGATTTTTTATAGAAAAAGAGAAAAAGAGAGAGAAGGAGAGAAAATGAAAAGATAGGAATAAGGAGAGAAGAAGAAGAGTGGTAAAGCATTAAGAAAAGACGAAGTAAAGAAAAAGAAAGACTGGGGCCATGAGTGGGACTACCACATCATGCCAATGGCACCCAGTCCGGAGAAAAGGAGAAAATAAAGTAGAAAAAGAAGAAAAAGGAATCAAAAAGAATGTTATACTGTCAGACTATAAGTTCTTGTCCATTCAACATTTGCCCTATCTCTGGCCTCGAAGGCCTGACTCAAAGGAAATCACACAAAAGAGGTCTAAAATGAATGTAACGTATATGATAGGCCTTGGTTAGTCTGCCATGTAATCCAGGGGTCCCAAATCTTAAAGAAACTATCCATGTGATCATAAATTTTAGCTAGGATATGTTCCGATTGCATCGTGTCATTTAGGGTCTGGAAGACTGTATCAACTGACAAGGTAGGGGATTGCCATTTAGAGGCTAAGTGGCGTTTGGCTTGGGCCATAACAAATTGACAGAATTTATGGGTGGCGTATGGCATAGAGGGGGGTGTGTTGCCCAGTAGTGCAATAGTAGGGTCGAAAGGTATTGATTTGCCTATGATTAACTCAAGCTTGCGCCAAATTCTCTTCCAGAAAGAGTGGGCCAGCTTACAGTCCCACCAGATCTGCCAAATTGTTCCTCTAGAAGGACATCCTCTGAAGCATATATCAGGGTGTGTTGCAGAGAACAAGTGTAATTTGAAGGGGGTATAATACACCCTATGAAATAATGTTAATGATGTTTCTATGGTAGAATAAAACAGACTATTTTTGAAAATCTGGGTACAGCAATGGGACCATTTAGGGGCTGATAGAATGAGATCACAGTCCCTCTCCCAATCTTCCTGGCACTTTAATTTCTGCACCATATCCTGTTCCAATAGAATGGCATATACCTCAGAGATGAACCCTCTATCGAGTGAACGACCCCTACATCTTACCTCAAATGGGGTATATATAAGAGTATCATTGTTTCTGTCTAAGGATCTAAAAAAACTCAGCACTTGAATAGCTCTAAAGTGTTCTTGTGGTGGGACAGCATGTTGCTCAAAAAAACCTCTGGGATTCAATAGTTTAAAACCTCTTAAGAACTTGCCTAGAAAAACTAAACCATTATCAAACCACCACCGATAGAAGCTTGTTGTATGCCCCGGGGGGAAATCTGGATACCTAAGTATGTGAGTCATGCACGAAGTTGTGGCCTGTAGGCCATATTTGAATCTAATTCTATTCCAGATTTTAAAGGAATGTGCTGAAGCTTATTTATACGCTGGTATGGGATGTTTACAGCCCACATAATGGCTGGCATAGAAAGTGGTGCTAAGAGTTGAGATTCTAAGTCCACCCACAAAGGAGCAGCATTTCCTGCATTAACTACTGCCAGCTGTGTTATTTGTGCCGCAATGTAGTAATTCCATAGGATTGGTGCTCCCATTCCTCCTTTGTCTTTGGGCCTAGCCAGGGTGTTATACTTAATTCTCGGTCTCCTTTGTCTCCGAATAAAGTTTTGTATTTGTCTTTGGAAGTTATGGATTGCAAATTTTTTAATAGGGACCGGGAGGACTCTAAAAAGATATAAAAGGCGTGGTAGAAGGGTCATTTTTACAGAAATGATTCTCCCCATAAGTGAGATTGGAAAGTCATTCCAGATATTTAGATCAGATTGGAGATTTCTATAAAGAGCTGGATAGTTGCAGTCATACAATTAAGCAGGGTCTCGAGTTAGGTTTATCCCTAGATATTTAATCATTTTTGGTTGTGGCTGTATTCCTAATGAGTTAGCCAAATTCAACGTCGTTTGGTAGGGGGACTTGGTGAGCATCAATTCAGACTTGTCTAAGTTTAATTTCAGACCGGAGAATGCAGTGAAGTTCTGTATAGTATTAAATAAATTGGGTATAGACGTATGGGACGATGTAAGGGTTAGGAAAATATCGTCAGCGAACAGACTAATCTTCTGTTCTCTGTTACCAATTCGTACTCCCAAGACTTCCTGCGATCCTCTAATAGCATTGGCCAGGGGTTCCATCATTAATGCAAAGATTCCTGGGGACAGCGGGCAGCCTTGCCTAGTACCACGTTGTATGGGGAAAGATGTTCTATAAGGGGAGGGCATTTTTAAAGAAGCTGAAGGTATGGAGTATAGTGATTTTATGGCTTTTAAAAAATTGCCTTTCAAACCAAATTTTTCTAGCACTGCTATCATGTAAGGCCACCTTATAAGATCGAAGGCCTTCTCCATATCTAATGCAAGCAAGGCCAGGTCAGTATTCATACGTTTACAAAAATTTGGGATATCGACAATTTTTCTGATATTATCAGACGCTTGTCGAAAAGGCATGAATCCGACCTGGTCCTTGCTGATCAGTAATGGTAAGGCTATGTTCAATCTGGAGGCTAGAATAGAAGTGAATAATTTATAGTCAATACCTAGAAGTCAAATAGGCCTGTAATTTTTTACCAACAGCGGGTCCCTGTTGGGCTTAGGTATAACAACTATGGATGAGGCCAGGAATTCTGGTGGTAGTATTGCTCCTCTCATGATGGTATTATAACATTTAATCAGATGTGGAGCTAGTCTATGTTCAAATTTTTTGTAATAAGAGGCCGTAAGGCCATCAGGGCCTGGTGCTTTAGGCCTTTTTAATCTCTTTATAGCCTCATGCAACTCCTCTTGGGAGGTATTGTGATTCAGGCTTTCTACTATCGTTGTAGGTATTGATGAGCACACATTTTGGGCAAGGAAGTCGTTTTGGCTTTTAGAATGGAGATCCCTAGATTGATCTGAATATAGAGTCTTATAAAAGTCCATAAATGTGGTATAGATGTTATCAGGATTTGAGGTCACTGTGCCCCTCTGGTCTCTAATTCTAAGGACCCTGTTCATGGTCTGTTGATTTCTCAGCTTTTTTGCTAGCCATCGATTAGGCTTATTTATTTGTTCATACGAAATTGCCTTGGACCATCGAACAGCTTTTTCTACATCAGCATTTAATATAACATTTAGCTGTGACTGGAGGTCCTGAATTTGTTTTAAAAGGAATCTAGACGGGGCAGTTTGGTTTAAAAGGGATAAGGATTGGATTTTATGTTCAATGTTAGACCTAATAACATTTTTAGCTCTTTTATGGGCCGAGGACAGTTTAATTATCTCTCCCCGTACGACAGTCTTATGGGCTAGCCAGCAGGGATATATCTGGTGTATCATTTTCAGAGAAGTAGTTAGTGATTGAAGTGTCAATTTTATCAAAAACGTCCGAGTTAAGAAGGATAGAATCGTTGAGCCTCCAGGGAGATAATTGGGACCTGGGGATTGGGGATGATAGAGCAGTAAGTACAGGATCATGATCTGACCATGGGGTTAGTAGATGCCTTGAATAAAGCATGAGGGGAGCACAAGAGGCCGAAATAAGAATGAGGTCAATCCTCGAGTAGGAGTTATGAGGTGCAGAAAGGCATGAATAACCTCGTCTGGAGCCATTGTACTCTCGCCATGAATCGATCAGGGCATGTTGTCGGAAGAGATCATTAAAAAAAAGGCTTTATTTATCTTAGCAATGGAAGGGCGTTCGGGGGTGGTACGGTCCAGGTTATCATTAGGAGCAGTATTGAAGTCTCCTGTCCATATCAGTGAGTCATATTTTAAAGTCAATAGTAAATCGGAGACTTTTGAAAGTGTAGGCAGGGTTTTATCAGGAGGGGCATATACGCTTACTATACATAAAGTTTTGCCTTGAAATTCCCCTGTTATGATAACATACGTTCCTTCTGAATCTACAGTTTGTGATGAAACATCCATTGGAAAGCTTTCTGAGAGAAGGACAGCTACACCTCTGCGTTTGGTTTTAAAGTTAGATAGATAAAATCTCGGATATCTCCTATGGAAGAACTTGGGGTGGGAGTTGTGGGTGAAATGAGTTTCCTGAATGCATAAAATGTCAGGAGCATGTTTAATATAATCTTTAAAGGCCTTATTACGCTTTTGGGGAGAATTCAGACCTCTTGGGTTGTGTGAGAGGATATTGATTGGTTTATTAGCCATGATCCAAGTAAATGATTGCTGAATAAAATGCAAACAAACTTGTTTGTGGTGAAGGCCGAGGCCAGGATGGGCAATAAGATAGGTAAATATAATATAGGTGGGCAGGGGTATAAAGAAGAACGTGGCCAATGGCCAATATAAAGCCTAAAAGGGCTATAACAGCAACCAGAGCATGACCCTTAATATGGGGCATGCTAAGAGGGGTGCAAGGGGGGCAACAATAAACTCCAGGGCTAACCACCGGTCATAATTGTTAAGATCGAGGGTAGCTTTCCCCAGGTCAATGTGGGCTATATGTTGCCAATTAAACTATTCAACATTATTCAACCTTTATAAAACAACCGAACAGCAATAATACAGTAGAATGCATTATCAAACATGTAATAAACTGTCTTCTATATAAGAAACTTGTTGCAGATCAACCAAAAAATGTCAATGAAAAAGATGAAACTCACATCCTCAGAGCTCCATATTATAGTCCTTATTCATATTTGCTACACAAAGCTTAAGTTCTTGAAAAAGGGGATTCCAATGGGCCTTTGAAAAAAAAGAAAAACTGAGTAACTTTGAGTTGCTCCTGGGAAAGGGATTCGAGAGGCCCAGATTCCACACCCCCAACATCATAAAGGGGGGCCCTAGAATCATACAAGGCCAGCCTGGGAATATGGAAAATATGGCTCGACCCCACATCATAAAGGGGGCCCAGTAGCAAAAATAATGCTAACACAATAGGCTTTTTCCGAGGTTGTAAGCATAGGCGTTATAAGGTGGCTTATTCCCACATCATAAAGGGGAACAGTCCACTAATGTTTGTGTTCAAGATAGCCATAAGGAAGATTGTAAGCAGGGGGCTTGTATTATATAAACCTTATAGTGATGATAAGTCGGTGTCCAGGTTAGTTCTCAGTCATCCTGGGAGGAGCTATAAGGGGGATAGTCCAATGCTCGTGGCTGGAATCGCGATCGACCTATCGTGTCCCAATTTCTTCGCCTTCTAGGGGATCTTTGTTGTCTTGAGGGTTGACTGCTAGATGAAGGCACTGTGTATGGGATGTTTGCTTCATCCAAGGCAGCCGCCATCTCGTCTGGGGTTTTGCAATTGTATTGCTTACCGTTTATGGTAAAAGATATCATAAAGGGAAACCTCCAACGATATCTGATCGATGCCTTTTGTAAGGCCAGTGTGTATGGTCTTAGTTCCCGTCTTTTTGTGATAGTGGTAGGGGCCAGGTCTGTGAAAATCTGGACCGACTGCGGAACATCTGGCAAGTGGTCCAGATCGCGAGCAGCTAACAGAATCCTGTCCCTGGCGTCCTCAGATGCTATTTTAGCAATGACGTCCCTGGGGAGGTCTGGATTACGAGGTCGAGCGAAAGCTCTGTGGATCCGCACTATGCGCATCAGGGAGGCCTCCATGTTTGGGAGCAAAGCAGAGAACATGTTTGCAGCAACAGGTTCAAGATCCTCGATATTTTCGGGCAGACCTCTTATTCTTACGTTAGCTCGTCGACATCTATTCTCTAAGTCAGTGATTCCCAACCGCTGTGCCGCGGCACACTAGTGTGCCGCGGCATGGTGCCAGGTGTGCCGTCCAGTACGCTGGAGGGGGAAAGCAGCGCTAGAAGGAGGGGCAGTGGAGGCAGCGGTGGGGAGGGGGGAAATATCCCCCCCCCTCCCTCACCTGGGACCCCTCCTTCTGCCTCTCTCCCCCTCCATTTAGCGGTGGCAAGTGCAGGGCGGCTAGGTGGCGGGGAGACATGCGCAGACTTACCACTTCTGCGTTCCAAGCGCCGGCAGCGTCATGTCGTCAGATCTCCGCCTTCAATGCCGCCCACTGTGCTTCCTGATTAGCGGAAGAGCAGTGGGCGGCATTGAAGGCGGAGATCTGACGACATGACGCTGCCGGCGCTTGGAACGCAGAAGTGGTAAGTCTGCGCATGTCTCCCCGCCGCCGAGCAGCCCTGCACTTGCCACCGCTAAATGGAGGGGGAGAGAGGCAGAAGGAGGGGTCCCAGGTGAGGGAGGGGGGGATATTTCTCCCCTCCCCACCGCTGCCTCCACTGCCCCTCCTTCTAGCGCTGCTTCCCCCCCTCCTGGGCATCTATACTGGGGGGAACTGTACTAGCTATACTGGGGCAACTAAACTAGCTGTACTGGGGGCAACTAAACTAGCTTTACTGGGGGCAACTAAACTAGCTTTACTGGGGGCAACTAAACTAGCTTTACTGGGGGCAACTAAACTAGCTTTAATGGGGGCAACTAAACTAGCTTTACTGGTGGCAACTAAACTAGCTTTACTGGGGGCAACTAAACTATCTTTACTGGGGGCAACTAAACTAGCTTTACTGGGGGCAACTAAACTAGCTATACTGGGGGCAACTAAACTAGCTACACTGGGGGCAACTATACTAGCTATACTGGGCACTACCTACCTATGCTAGCTATGCTGGGCACTATGCTAGGTATGCTGGGCACTATACTGGGTACCATACTAGCTATCTGGGCACTATACTAGCTATACTGGGCACTTTACTGGCTATACTGGGGCACTACCTACCTATACTGGGGCACTACCTATCCATACTGGGACTATACTAGCTATACTGGGGCACTATACTAGCTATACTGGGGCACTATACTGGGGTAACTATACTAACCATACTGGGGCAACTAAACTCCCTATACTGGGGCAACTATGCTAGCTATGCAGCCACACCCCAGCCCCCTCCCTCCATAGCCTGCTACACACGGCACTGTCCACTAGGTCGCGCAAACACCCGCGCGCCCCCCGCCGTTCCCCGGAGAAAAATATGGTCAGAAAGTGTTCCCCGGGCCGGAAAAGGTTGGGAATCACTGCTCTAAGTCCTCCATTTTCTCCTCTACTGTAGTAATTCTAGTATCATGGGAGTCTATCTGGGATTTATCAATTTGGACAGCTGACAGTAGATCATCTGACTGTTCTTCCAAAAGATGTACTCTTTCCCCCAAGTCATCAATTTTGTTATTTAACTCATTTACTGCGTCCCGCAATTCAGAGCGAAAGATACGCGTAGATGCCCCCAGTAATTCTTCATTTGTCATAGTTCCTTGTAATTGGGGTTGCATATTGGCTTGCATGTGTCTATCCTGGACATCTTATGCATTTCTATATGCGTTATCCTGGATGTGGCCATGCGTATCTCCTTGCGTATCACTATGCGAATTGCTATGCAAAATTCCATGCGACTTTCCATGCGTACTTCCGTACGCGTCAGCATAGGTAGTTTCAGGTCTTGTGGATTGTGTTGATGGTGGAGAAGGCGTACTTTTATGCGTATCTGGACGCGTCATATCATGCGTATTAATGTACGCATGCTCCTCCGCCGTGCGTTGCTCCGTGGTGTGTATGGGGGGCCGGTATTTCGGCAACTAGGATGGCTGGCTTAGGTGCGGGGTGGGTGCCTACCTGCTGCTGGTGCTGTATGGAGGTCCCGGTGGCGGCAGGCGGCAATCCGGTGGCTGAGCGGTGCGGAGGTGAGCCTGTCAGTTTTCCGGCCGTACCTTTTGGTGCCTGGTAGGCGGCATGAGCTTGCGGGGAAACAGCGCTGCTCCTGGAGGCTTGTGTTCGGGCCTGGTCGGCCATCTTTGAGAATCTTCTCCGGAATTTCAGCGGGGAAAGAAGGGGTCTTGTGTCCGATCTACTTCTCAATGGGTACCCAGAAGACGATTTTCTCATAGCTTGATAGTATAGCTATCCGGCGGTGTGCATTGATCCTGGTTTCAGCTATTGCAAAAGCGGTGGTAGCCCTTGGATTGCAGAGCTCACAGAGCACACATCCTCCCTGTAGCTCTGCACATGCGCACCCGTCATTTTTCTTTCAATTGCAAACGTAACGTATAGGAAAACCTACTGTTGGCTTTAGATTCTAATCTATCACTCCGATTTGCAAACGGATTTCACTGAAGCTGTAGATTGCATCCCAGAACATAGTTTAGGGGCCATTACCTCTTCAACTATAGTCATTTCTCTTTCAATTGCAAACGTAACCAGTTTTTCAATGGTGTATTGGTTTAACATAGGAAAACCTACTGTTGGCTTTCGATTTTAATCTATCACTCCGATTTGCAAACGGATTTCACTGAAGCTGTAGATTGCATCCCAGAACATAGTTTAGGGGCCATTACCTCTTCAACTATAGTCATTTTTATTTCATTTGCAAACGTAACCAGTTTTTCAATGGTGTATTGGTTTAACATAGGAAAACCTACTGTTGGCTTTAGATTCTAATCTATCACTCCGATTTGCAAACGGATTTCACTGAAGCTGTAGATTGCATCCCAGAACATAGTTTAGGGGCCATTACCTCTTCAACTATAGTCATTTCTCTTTCAATTGCAAACGTAACCAGTTTTTCAATGGTGTATTGGTTTAACATAGGAAAACCTACTGTTGGCTTTCGATTCTAATCTATCACTCCGATTTGCAAACGGATTTCACTGAAGCTGTAGATTGCATCCCAGAACATAGTTTAGGGGCCATTACCTCTTCAACTATAGTCATTTTTATTTCATTTGCAAACGTAACCAGTTTTTCAATGGTGTATTGGTTTAACATAGGAAAACCTACTGTTGGCTTTAAATTCTAATCTATCACTTCGATTTGCAAACGGATTTCACTGAAGCTGTAGATTGCATTCAAGAACATAGTTTAGGGGCCATTACCTCTTCAACTATAGTCATTTTTCTTTCAATTGCAAGCGTAACCAGTTTTTCAATGGTGTATTGGTTTAACATAGGAAAACCTACTGTTGGCTCTAGATTCTAATCTATCACTCCGATTTGCAAACGGATTTCACTGAAGCTGTAGATTGCATCCCAGAACATAGTTTAGGGGCCATTACCTCTTCAACTATAGTCATTTTTATTTAATTTGCAAACGTAACCAGTTTTTCAATGGTGTATTGGTTTAACATAGGAAAACCTACTGTTGGCTTTAGATTCTAATCTATCACTCCGATTTGCAAACGGATTTCACTGAAGCTGTAGATTGCATCCCAGAACATAGTTTAGGGGCCATTACCTCTTCAACTATAGTCATTTTTCTTTCAATTGCAAACGTAACCAGTTTTTCAATGGTGTATTGGTTAAACATAGGAAAACCTACTCTTGGCTTTAGATTCTAATCTATCACTCCGAATTGCAAACGGATTTCACTGAAGCTGTAGATTACATTCCAGAACATAGTTTAGGGGCCATTACCTCTTCAACTATAGTGATTTTTCTTTCGTTTCAAGGGTGTTTATTAGAAGCAATAAGCATTACACAAATATCAAGTGCACAACAGACCCCACATGTGGGGAAACAAAAATAATTGCCAGATGTATGAAATGTCATAACAGTTCGAATAATATGAAAAGGAAAAGCAAAGTAAGTAGGAAAATCAGAATAAAAGTGTAGTATATACATCAAAAAGTGGTGCTCAATTGCTTCACCATAAAGAGGGGGGGTATAGGGAAAAGAGGGGAAGTTTTAAGGTGGGGAAAAGGAAAGGGTAAGGGGAGGGGATACAAGGATGCCACCATGGGTGGTGATACCACATCATGCCAATGGGGGCACCCAGAGGGAGAAGGGAAGGAAAGGCGGGAATAGGGGTAATTTTAAATAATAGCAGTATGCCGAGGATTTTTAATGCTCATAATAAGTCCCAAGGGCCCAAACCAGCGGGCCCAGGGGAGAACACATACGTACAGAGAACTGTCTCTCTATCCTTTCCCAGTCCAGAACACAATACACGTTGAATGGGTAAGACAAAAGGGATTCGGGGGGCGAGGAACTCAAAACATGTGTAGTGTATAAGTCAAACCTTGGTTATCTTGCCACTCTATCCATGGCGTCCACACATTAAGAAAGCTATCAAGCCTATCCATAATTTTGGCGTTGATATGCTCGGCTAACATCGTTTTGTTGACCTCCTGGAGCACCGTATCAACAGATAAAACAGGGGTTTTCCATTGATGAGCAATATGTCTTTTGGTTTGTGCCATAAAAAATTGGACCAACTTGTGGGCTGCGAATAGAAGGGAGTGTGGCCGGTTAGCTAAGATAGCTGTAGCAGGTTCTAAGGATATTTGGAGGTTCAACGTGAGAGTGATTTTTGACCATATTGCACTCCAGAGAGAATGAACTTTCGGGCATTCCCACCATATGTGCCACATGGTGCCTCTTTGCTGGCAACCCCGAAAGCACAAATCTGAGTTAAGGGGTGAGAATATGTGTAACTTTACTGGTGTATAGTAAACACGATGGAGCAATTTGAGAGATGTCTCGATGGAGGAGAAAAACAAGCTGCCCTTAGTCAAGGAGGAACAACAATGGGACCATTTTGGTTCTGAAAGGGTAAAATTGCAATCTCTCTCCCAATACAGTTGCGCTTTCAGCTTATTAGAAGATATATGTTCAGTGAGAATACCATAGAGGTCAGAAATTAGTCCACCATCCAAAGGGCAGTTCTTGCATCTAACTTCAAAAGAGGTGTACATTAGTACTTCATTAGAGTTATCCAGAGCTTGTAAATAATCAAAAATCATCTGCATTCGAGGGGCCTCCTCCATCGGGACATCATGATCACTTCCAAACTGCCTCCGAGGAGCCAGCTTAAATCCTGATGTAAATTTATTTAAGGTGGTGAGGTCTTTGTCAAGCCACCATGAAAAGAGCCGAGCATTTTGTCCCGCTCTGAAATCAGGACTGCGAAAAATATGAGTCAAACGTGAAACTGGTGACTGTAAGTGGTGGGCAAATCTCAGCTTTATCCATATGGACATTGAATGTGTGGATACTGGTGACAGTTTCCTTATTTGCATATCAAAATTTATTTTCCAAAATGACACATAATCCCATAAAACTTCCCCTATTCCCTCCCCTCTAAAATTCCCTGCCTGGAGTTAGGAGAGGCAAGATGTGTACGTTAGGGCTGATTTTGGTGCGCACGCGGCTCTCTGGCTGAGATACGTGGATGACGTCCTCTTGGTCTGGAGAGGTACACACTCCTCCTTGCTAACTTTTTTGGCAGATCTTAACGACAATTCTCGGAATCTGAGGATAACTTACACTGTTGATAAACAAAGCATAACCTTTTTGGATCTGCAGATCAAAAAGGCGGAAAGGAAGTTGGAGACGAGTCTATACAGAAAAAAGACAGCAGGGAACACCTACCTGCATGGGGACAGTTTCCATCCTACAGCACAGAAATGGGGGATCCCATATGGGCAGATGGTTAGGATAAGGCGGAATTGTTCATTAGAGGAGGATTTTCAAGTAGAAATTGGGAAAATGTGTAATAGATTTCAAAAACGAGGGTATCCAGACCATGTGCTAGAGAAAGCCAAAGAAAGAGCTATGGCACTAGATCGGGATGTCTCCCTAAAAAAGAAGAAAAAGAAACAAAATAATGATGATACAGTAAGATTAATAACAAGGTATGGGTCACATTGGTCCCAACTTAGAGATGTCCTCAGCAAACATTGGCATGTGCTGGGAGGAGACCCAGTTCTTGCCAAAATTGTGGGAGCATATCCAGCTATGACACCCCCAACCTAAAAGATGCTCTAGTGAGAACTGAGGTTTATTCTAAACCAAAAAGAACAGGCACAGAAGGCAGGGGCTTTTTGAGTCCAATTCCTGCCGGGATGTACCCATGTGGGAGGTGTACTTACTGCAAGTTAGAAGACAAAACGAAAACCTTTGAAAATGCAAAAGGTGATAAAGAATATGACATTAGAACATTCATGAACTGTAATACAGTAGGAGCAATATATATGATTATGTGCCCATGTGGCTTAAAATATGTTGGCATGACCACTAGATTGCTTAAAAAGCGGATAGGGGAGCATGTGGCAAACATAAAGGATGCAAATGAGGATAGCCCTTTGGGCACCCACTTTGCAGTATTTCATAATAGTAACCCGAATTTACTGAAATTTAAGGGCATTATTAAGCCTAGGCAAAGTGTAAGGGGAGGAGATTATGAAAAAACTCTCTATCAGGTAGAAAGCCGTTGGATATATACTTTGGGTATTCTGTACCCGGGAGGGTTAAATACAGATTTCAATTTGGCAGTCTTTCTGCCAGATTGAGAAAAACTTAATCAAAATTTAATCAGAAGCATTGGTCTAAGCCACCGTGTTTCGAAGCCACATGTATATTGATATGTTATAGAACATTAAAAGTAGTTAGAACAATATTGACTGGTTAGTGACATTTGTTGAATGATTGGTGTGTAGCTATGTGGAGGACAACTAACATTGTATGTGTAGGGAAGGAGGCTAGATCGTCCAGTCGTTTCCGATGTTACTAGCATGATGAACTGACAATGGGAAGAGCATGTAAGAGAGGAAATATGCTGCAAGAAAACTTTTGGGGAATATCTGACAGTACAATACATGTGGCTCAAAGGTTATCAGTAGGGATTGAAAGTTTTCAGAAAAACGAGGATGCCAGCTGTTTTTCTATATGAGGAGTCCAACAGCGTAATAATATGGAGAAAGAATGAGAGACAGCCCTGTAGGCGGAGAGTCAAGATGATGCGGATATATGGAGTAGCAGAACGCCCCCTCAGTGAGACGACAGCATTATGCACTGACGAAGCCCACGTGACTGAGTGGGCGTAACGCGTATGCAGGCGTGGTCGAGTTCATCGCCGGAGCGGGAGTGTGGTATCCGGTGACACGCACCATGCATGTAGGAGTCTGAAGTCTGGCCGGCCAGGGAAGAATCACCTCATAAGAGTCCTTGCGGATCTGAATACCAGGGTGGTGTGAGCAGCGGGACGCCGCAGCCACAAATCCTACAAGCTGGAGACGGAGCAAGTATACTGAAGAGGTGGTGAGTGCTGCTATGCAGCGTGGCTGAGATTGAAGGAACACTTTAACATCTATATGCTACATACATATGAAGGTGACGAAATCCATCTTGTGATGTGAAGTTACTTAAAGAAATTGTATTGCGGATGGATGATCGGTGTAAGATCAGTTAAACAGCTTGGCTGACATTTAAGGGCGCTTCTTGAATATCCGTGGTTGCAATATATATGAAAGTGATAAAATCCACCGGTTGACGTGAAATTACCAACATTTTACACCATGGACATATGATTGGTGGAAGCTTAATACTATAGCACAATTAGCGCATGTGGCCCACAAACTGACATCAAGATCCTGATGAATTAGTCCCTTTAGCCACATTAGCAATAAGCATCAAGCAGCACCTGGCCAAACACTATGCCTCATGTATGAATTGTGTGTGCGTGTGAGGAGCGCTCCTAACTTCAGGCAGGGAATTTTAGAGGGGAGGGAATAGGGGAAGTTTTATGGGATTATGTGTCATTTTGGAAAATAAATTTTGATATGCAGATTGAGAACTTGGAAATTCTTTTTTGTTGCAAGAATCACTTTTTCAAAGTTCTCCTCAATTGAGTTGCTGACATGATTTTGAAGACTAGTTCACTAGGATTTTTACTTA
This sequence comes from Hyperolius riggenbachi, assembly GCF_040937935.1. Classification (NCBI taxonomy): domain Eukaryota; kingdom Metazoa; phylum Chordata; class Amphibia; order Anura; family Hyperoliidae; genus Hyperolius; species Hyperolius riggenbachi. Next base: position 392,058,264 of record NC_090647.1, on the reverse strand, counting down.
TCTAGTTTCCTTATTTGGTTGATGGGGATTTTACGAGCCCACATTATGGCTGGCAGTGAAAGAGGGGACAAAAGCTGGGATTTAATATCAACCCATAATGGGGGATTAACTTTAGCATTAATGGGAGCCAGCTGAGATAAACGAGCGGCTTGATAGTATTGAAAAAGGAGTGGGGCGTTTAAGCCTCCCGCTGTTTTGGGACGAGCCAGGGATATGTACTTAATTCTAGCCCGACGCTTTCTCCAAATGAAGGCCTGTATTAAGGATTGTAGATGTTTTAAGGGGCCCTTCTTAACTGGAATTGGAAGAACTCGGAAAAGGTATAAAATCCTAGGGAGAAGGGTCATCTTGACCGAGGTCACTCTACCTGACAATGAAATGGGATATTCATTCCAAGTCTCGAGATCAGAGGCTAATTTTCTGAGCATGGAGGGGTAGTTGTCTTGATAAAGGTTAGATGGGTTTAGGGAAAGATTAATGCCTAAGTATTTAATAAATTTTGGTTTGTATTGCAGTCCGAGAGATAGCGCTAATTGTTGGGCTTCTATGGGAGGGGTTTGGGTAAGCATTAGCTCTGATTTATTGAGATTCAGTTTGAATCCTAAGAAGTCCGAGAATTGTGTAATTCATTTTAAGACATTCGGTATTGATGTGTGGGATGACGTTAAGGTTAAAAAGACATTGTCCGCAAAAAGGCATAATTTATAGTCGCGGGGTCCAATACGGACTCCATGTACCTCCTGGGAGTTACGGATTTGTGCTGCCAAAGGCTCAATAATTAAGGCAAATATGGCTGGGGACAGAGGACACCCCTGTCTTGTGCCTCTTTCTATCGAGAAAGAAGATCTGAGGGTAGATGGCAATTTTAAGGAGGCTGATGGTTGAGAATATAGGGCTCTAATAGCATTCAGAAAGTTGCCCGTGAATCCATATTTCTTTAATACTGCTAGCATATATGACCAGTCAATTCTATCGAAGGCCTTTTCCATGTCCAATGATAGGACAGCTAGGCGTGTAGAGACTCGCAGGCAATAGTGCTGAATGTCTATTATTCTCCTGATGTTATCTGGAGCCTGACGTGTGGGAATAAATCCGACTTGGTCTCTATGGACCAGTGCTGGAAGGATTCTGTTTAGCCGATTGGCAAGAATAGCTGAAATAGTGAAAAGTTTATAATCGACTCCTAATAGGGATATGGGCCTATAATTTTTCGGGAGGAGAGGGTCGCTTTGTGGCTTGGGGATGACTACTATAGAGGAAGAAAGGAATTCAGGTGGGAGGATGTTACCTCTAAGTATATAATTGAAGAATTTAAGCATGTGGGGAGCTAGAGTGGATTCAAATTTTTTATAGTAAAAGTAAGTCCATCCGTACCCGGGGCTTTGGCTCTTTTGGTTTTCTTTATAACCTCATGAAGTTCTTCATACGATATGTCACTGTTCATAGCTTCCACTGTGTCAGGGGTTAGCTTACGATTAATATTCGAGTCTAGGAAGGACTCTCTATCTTTTTCCTTATTAGGGGGTAGATCGTTATGATAAAGGGATTTATAGTAGTCGGTAAAAATGGAGTAAATTTTATCAGGGCTCGTAGTAGTCTTACCATCAGGGCCTCTTATCCTCAGGATTCTATTAATCGTTTGTTGATTACGTAACTTCCTTGCCAGCCATCTATTAGCCTTTTAAATTGGGAGTATGCGACTGATTTAGTCCATCTCAAGGCCTTCTCAGTTTCAGCTGACAGAATCACGTCTAGTTGGAGTTGTAAATCCCTAATCTGTTTATGGAGAAAGCGTGAGGGCCATGTTTGGTTCAAGGTAAGGAGAGTGGCCAATTTATGCTCAAGATTGGAAGTTATAACCGATTTTTCCCTCCTGAGTTTAGCAGAAATCTGTATTAACTTCCCCCGGATAACAGATTTATGAGCCATCCAGCATATTCCTGGATTGACATCTGGGGTGGTGTTTTCATTAAAATAATTAGTAAGGGAGGTCTCAATCTGATCACAGGTGTCGGGATTAATGATTAAGGACTCATTTAAGCGCCAGGGAGGTCTTTGAAACCTGGGGATCAGTGAGGTTAAAGAGGTAAGTAAGGGATCATGGTCTGACCATGGGCAAAGGAGATGTCGTGAGTATGCCAGAGAAGGGGCACATCTGACCAATATCAAAGTGAGGTCTATCCTGGAATAGGAGTTGTGGGGTGCTGAATAGTATGAATAGCCCCGTCTCGTTCCATTATGATCCCTCCAGGCGTCCACCAAAGAGCGGAGCCTAAGGAGATCATCAAAGAAGGTTTTGTTGGCTTTGGATTCGGAAGGGTGGGATGGGTGCGTCCTATCCAGGGTATCATTAGGGGAGAGATTAAAGTCTCCTGACCAGATCAATGAGTCAAACTGTAGGGACAGTAGTAGATTAGAAATTTTAGTAATGGTGTCTCGGGCTTGGGAAGGAGGGGCGTACATATTAACGATACATAGGGATTGGGCCTGGAAAGTACCAATTATAATCTGAAATGTTCCTTCAACATCATCTATATGCTTAGTGATCTCAATAGGGAACGAATCGGCCAGAAGAGTTAAGACTCCTCTTTGTTTTCTATGGAAATTAGACATATAAAAGCGTTTATAGTTCTTGTGAAAGTGCTTAGGGAAGGAATTCGTAGAGAAGTGAGTCTCCTGTAAACATAAAATGTCAGGAGAGTGTTTAAGATACTCCTTAAGAGCCTTGGCTCTTTTTTGGGGCGAGTTGAGTCCTCGCACATTATGCGAAATTATGTTATATGGCCTAGTACCCATATTGAAATAACTAAAACTCTAAAAGAAGGCGTTCCGGACGGGAAGAGAGAGACAGCTCTATGATAAAGAACAGTGGAAACACAGCATAAATCATTAATAAACTCAACATAAGTTACAACAACAATAGTACAGATGAGGATAGCACAATAGTGCCATAATGGTGGTTGAGGCCTGGCTTGCACTATATGCGCCAGCCTGACTCCAAGCGCCATTTCTAGTGGGGGAACAGCAACAGTGTATCATGACTGACCGCAGAAAACGAATTTATGGAATAGATCTAAAGTAGGCCCGGATAACCGGAGTCAACAGTTAGATATCAGAAAAAAAATTCAAATAACATTTAAAGAGAGAGTGCGTTATGCTTGCATTTTTCTGAGAGATTCCGGAGCTTCCAATTAGAAACAATTGCAGATAGCATCAAGTTTTGCAATCTAAATGAGGAAGTCAACACTCCAAGATGAAAGATCCTCAGTCCAGAGACTGAAAGGCTCTACAAGGACCGATATTGCAAAGATAAATGTCTACGCCCGCTGCAACCCAACATCATAAAGGGGTCGAAGCCAGCGTTATAATATCTTGTAGGCCTTGCATATAGTCCATCTCTCCACACAGGGTAGAGACCGGGCCTTATACTAAGCCCCTAGAAAAACCAAGAAAAGACTGTAGTGATAAGGCACCTTCCGCATCATAAAGGGAAGGAGCGTTCAAAGTCTTTGGGGGATCATATATTCATCGAAAATACTAATATAAAATAGTAGATTTCCTTGTGGGCTCAGGCGGCATCCATGTCAAGCTCTCTAGGCCGGAAAGATGAACCTCTTGAGGAATCCCAGGTCCTACGAAGTCTACGTTGTTGTTGCTCTCTGGGGGGAGGTTGGGCAGGCTTCAGAATGGTGAATGGGATGGATGCTTCGTTAAGAGCTTGGGCTGCTTCCTCCGGGCGTCTACAGTTGTATATTTTAGAATTTATTTTAAACGATGACATAAAGGGGAAACCCCAACGGTAGCGAATGGATTTCTGCTAGAGACCCAGGGTATAAGGCCTCATTTCTCTTCTTTTCGCTATAGTGGTCGGTGCGAGATCCGCAAAAAGCTGGACCGAGGTCGGAACCCCAGGAAGAACTGTCAGATCCCGAGCTGCCAGCAAAAGTTTGTCTCACGCATCCTCAGATGCGACCTTGGCGATAATATCCCTGGGGAATTCTGGGTTTCTTGGCTTTGTTAGGGCAAGATGAACCCGGACTACCCTCAGTTGTGCTGGGTCCACCTGAGGGAGGAGAGTCCCAAACAAGTTGGCCATCACTGCCTCAAGATCTTCGTAAGCCTCAGGGAGTCCCCGTATTCTCACATTGGCCCTCCTACTACGATTCTCCAGGTCCTCCAACTTGGCTTCGTGAGCGCCAAGGATGTCATCATGAATTTCCAACTGTTTCCTATCTTGATTGACAGCTAGGGTGATGTCGTCATTTTGTCTCTCCAGAGCGTCCACCCTCTGTCCTATATCATGTATCTGCTGTGACAGCTCGTCAACCGCATCACGTAACTCCTCTCTAAATATTCGCGGCATTGTACACATCAATTCCTCCGCCATGGCTCCCTGGAGGTGCAAGGGTTGATGTGGTTCATGCGGACTTTCATGGCGGTATTGCGTACTTCCATGCGTACTATCGTTGGCCGCATGTGAACGTTCTGGCGTACTTGCGCTGTTGCCATGCGTACGTTCATGCGGACTTGTATGGGCGGCATGCGTACTTTCATGCGGACGTTCAGGCGTACGTTTCAGCATATTATCATGTGTGCCATGTGAACGTTCATGTGATCCATGCGAATTTTCATGCAAATTTTCATGTGATCCATGCGAATTTCCATGCAAATTTAGCGGTAGCGCTTCCGACCTACCTTGTAAAGTTTGGGGTGATTTGGGGAGCTGGGTCGGCAAATCACCTTGCGAGGGTCCTGGGGGTGGGGTCCCCCTGTGGCTGGGCTCATCCAGATAGCGTGGAGAAGCGGGAGAGTGGAGCTGGGCTTCAGTGTGAAGTAAGGCCTTGTCGGCCATCTTGGAAAATCTCCTATTGAATCTGAGAGGAGAAAGCAGGGGTCTGGAGGCTGATCGGCTTCGTAGTGTTGAGGGCTCCTATACATTCCTGGAGCCTTTAGGTGCTGTTTAAGGTATAATTTGTCCGGATCCGATGCCTAGTTCCAGAGCAGTCAGTCTGTGAAGCAGGAGCTCACTGAAGGCACATCTTCTCCAGTAAGCGCTTCACTAGCGCCCCCCGTGATTTTTCTTTCAATTGCAAACGTAACCAGTTTTTCAATGGTGTATTGGTTTAACATAGGAAAACCTACTGTTGGCTTTAGATTCTAATCTATCACTCCGATTTGCAAACGGATTTCACTGAAGCTGTAGATTGCATCCCAGAACATAGTTTAGGGGCCATTACCTCTTCAACTATAGTCATTTTTCTTTCAATTGCAAACGTAACCAGTTTTTCAATGGTGTATTTGTTAAACATAGGAAGACCTACTGTTGGCTTTAGATTCTAATCTATCACTCCGAATAGCAAACGGATTTCACTGAAGCTGTAGATTGCATTGCAGAACATAGTTTAGAGGCCATTACCTCTTCAACTATAGTGATTTTTCTTTCAGTTGCAAACGTAACCAGCTTTTCAATGGTGTATTGGTTTAACATAGGAAAACCTACTGTTGGCTTTAGATTGTAATCTATCACTCCGATTTGCAAACGGATTTCACTGAAGCTGTAGATTGCATCCCAGAACATAGTTTAGGGGCCATTACCTCTTCAACTATAGTCATTTTTCTTTCAATTGCAAACATAATCAGTTTTTCAATGGTGTATTGGTTTAACATAGGTAAACCTAGTGTTGGCTTTAGATTCTAATCTATCACTCCGATTTGCAAACGGATTTCACTGAAGCTGTAGATTGCATCCCAAAACATAGTTTAGGGGCCATTACCTCCTCAACTATAGTCATTTTTCTTTCAATTGCAAACGTAACCAGTTTTTCAATGGTGTATTGGTTTAACATAAGAAAACCTACTGTTGGCTCTAGATTCTAATCTATCACTCCGATTTCCAAACGGATTTCACTGAAGCTGTAGATTGCATCCCAGAACATAGTTTAGGGGCCATTACCTCTTCAACTATAGTCATTTTTCTTTCAATTGCAAATGTAACTAGTTTTTCAATGGTGTATTGGTTTAACATAGGAAAACCTACTGTTGGCTTTAGATTCTAATCTATCACTCCGATTTGCAAACGGATTTCACTGAAGCTGTAGATTGCATCCCAGAACATAGTTTAGGGGCCATTACCTCTTCAACTATAGTCATTTTTCTTTCAATTGCAAACGTAACCAGTTTTTCAATGGTGTAATGGTTTAACATAGGAATACCTACTGTTGGATTTAGATTCTAATCTATCACTCCGATTTGCAAATGGATTTCACTGAAGCTGTAGATTGCATCCCAGAACATAGTTTAGGGGCCATTACCACTTCAACTATAGTCATTTTTCTTTTATTTGCAAGCGTAACCAGCTTTTCAATGGTGTATTGGTTTAACATAGGAAAACCTACTGTTGGCTTTAGATTCTAATCTATCACTCCAATTTGCAAATGGATTTCACTGAAGCTGTAGATATCATCCCAGAACATAGTTTAGGGGCCATTACCTCTTCAACCATAGTCATTTTTCTTTCAATTGCAAACGTAACCAGTTTTTCAATGATGTATTGGTTTAACATAGGAAAACCTACTGTTGGCTCTAGATTCTAATCTATCACTCCAATTTGCAAACGGATTTCACTGAAGCTGTAGATTGCATCCCAGAACATAGTTTAGGGGCTATTACCTCTTCAACTATAGTCATTTTTCTTTCAATTGCAAACGGAACCAGTTTTTCAATGGTGTATTGGTTTAACATAGGAAAACCTACTGTTGGCTTTAGATTCTAATCTATCACTCCGATTTGCAAATGGATTTCACTGAAGCTGTAGATTGCATCCCAGAACATAGTTTAGGGGCCATTACCACTTCAACTATAGTCATTTTTCTTTTATTTGCAAACGTAACCAGTTTTTCAATGGTGTATTGGTTTAACATAGGAAAACCTACTGTTGGCTTTAGATTCTAATCTATCTCTCCGATTTTCAAATGGATTTCACTGAAGCTGTAGATTGCATCCCAGAACATAGTTTAGGGGCCATTACCACTTCAACTATAGTCATTTTTCTTTTATTTGCAAACGTAACCAGTTTTTCAATGGTGTATTGGTTTAACATAGGAAAACCTTCTGTTGGCTTTAGATTCTAATCTATCACTCCGATTTGCAAATGGATTTCACTGAAGCTGTAGATTGCATCCCAGAACATAGTTTAGGGGCCATTACCTCTTCAACTATAGTCATTTTTCTTTCAATTGCAAACGTAACCAGTTTTTCAATGATGTATTGGTTTAACATCGGAAAACCTTCTGTTGGCTCTAGATTCTAATCTATCACTCCGATTTGCAAACGGATTTCACTGAAGCTGTAGATTGCATCCCAGAATATAGTTTAGGGGCCATTACCTCTTCAACTATAGTCATTTTTCTTTCAATTGCAAACGTAACCAGTTTATCAATGGTGTATTGGTTTAACATAGGAAAACCTACTGTTGGCTCTAGATTCTAATCTATCACTCCGATTTGCAAACGGATTTCACTGAAGCTGTAGATTGCATCCCAGAACATAGTTTAGGGGCCATTACCTCTTCAACTATAGTCATTTTTCTTTCAATTGCAAGCATAACCAGTTTTTCAATGGTGTATTGGTTTAACATAGGAAAACCTACTGTTGGCATTAGATTATAATCTATCACTCCGATTTGCAAACGGATTTCACTGAAACTGTAGATTGCTTTCCAGAACATAGTTTAGGGACCTTTACCTCTTCAACTATAGTCATTTTTCTTTCAATTGCAAACGTAACCAGTTTTTCAATGGTGTATTGGTTTAACATAGGAAAACCTACTGTTGGCTTTAGATTCTAATCTATCACTCCGATTTGCAAACGGATTTCACTTAAGCTGTAGATTGCATCCCAGAACATAGTGTAGGGGTCATTACCTCTTCAACTATAGTCATTTTTCTTTCAATTGCAAACGTAACCAGTTTTTCAATGGTGTAATGGTTTAACATAGGAAAACCTACTGTTGGCTTTAAATTTTAATCTATCACTCTGATTTGCAAACGGATTTCACTGAAGCTGTAGATTGCATCCCAGAACATAGTTTAGGGGCCATTATCTCTTCAACTATAGTCATTTTTCTTTCAATTGCAAACGTAACCAGTTTTTCAATGGTGTATTGGTTAAACATAGGAAAACCTACTGTTGGCTTTAGATTCTAATCTATCACTCTGATTTGCAAACGGATTTCACTGAAGCTGTAGATTGCATCCCAGAACATAGTTTAGGGGCCATTATCTCTTCAACTATAGTCATTTTTCTTTCAATTGCAAACGTAACTAGTTTTTCAATGGTGTATTGGTTTAACATAGGAAAACCTACTGTTTGCTTTAGATTCTAATCTATCACTTCGATTTGCAATAGGATTTCACTGAAGCTGTAGATTGCATCCCAGAACATAGTTTAGGGGCCATTACCTCTTCAACTATAGTCATTTTCTTTCAATTGCAAACGTAACCAGTTTTTCAATGGTGTATTGGTTTAACGTAGGAAAACCTACTGTTGGCTCTAGATTCTAATCTATTACTCCGATTTGCAAACGGATTTCACTGAAGCTTTAGATTGCATCTCAGAACATAGTTTAGGGGCCATTACCTCTTGAACTATAGTCATTTTTCTTTCAATTGCAAACGTAACCAGTTTTTCAATGGTGTATTGGTTTAACATAGGAAAACCTACTGTTGGCTCTAGATTCTAATCTATCACTCCGATTTGCAAACGGATTTCACTGAAGCTGTAGATTGCATCCCAGAACATAGTTTAGGGGCCATTACCTCCTCAACTATAGTCATTTTTCTTTCAATTGCAAACGTAACCAGTTTTTCAATGGTGTATTAGTTTAACATAGGAAAACCAACTGTTGGCTTTAGATTCTAATCTATCACTCCGATTTGCAAACGGATTTAACTGAAGCTGTAGATTGCATCCCAGAACATAGTTTAGAGGCCATTACCTCTTCAACTATAGTCATTTTTCTTTCAATTGCAAACGTAACCAGTTTTTCAATGGTATATTGGTTTAACATAGGAAAACCTACTGTTAGCTTTAGATTCTAATCTATCACTCCGATTTGCAAACGGATTTAACTGAAGCTTTAGATTGCATCCCAGAACATAGTTTAGGGGCCATTACCACTTCAACTATAGTCATTTTTCTTTCAATTGCAAACGTATCCAGTTTTTCAATGGTGTATTGGTTTAACATAGGAAAACCTATTGTTGGCTCTAGATTCTAATCTATCACTCCGATTTGCAAACGGATTTTACTGAAGCTGTAGATTGCATCCCAGAACATAGTTTAAGGGCCATAACCTCTTCAACTATAGTCATTTTTCTTTCAATTACAAACGTAACCAGTTTTGCAATGGTGTATTGGTTTAACATAGGAAAACCTACTGTTGGCTTTAGATTCTAATTTATCACTCCGATTTGCAAACGGATTTAACTGAAGCTGTAGATTGCATCCCAGAACATAGTTTAGGGGCCATTACCTCTTCAACTATAGTCATTTTACTTTCAATTGCAAAAGTAACCGGTTTTTCAATGGTGTATTGGTTAAACATAGGAAAATCTACTGTTGGCTTTAGATTCTAATCTATCACTCTGATTTGCAAACGGATTTCACTGAAGCTGTAGATTGCATCCCAGAACATAGTTTAGGGGCCATTATCTCTTCAACTATAGTCATTTTTCTTTCAATTGCAAACGTAACCAGTTTTTCAATGGTGTATTGGTTTAACATAGGAAAACCTACTGTTGGCTTTAGATTCTAATCTATCACTCCAATTTACAAACGGATTTCACTGAAGCTGTAGATTGCATCCCAGAACAAAGTTTAGGGGCCATTACCTCTTCAACTATAGTCATTTTTCTTTCAATTGCAAACGTAACCAGTTTTTCAATGGTGTATTGGTTTAACATAGGAAAACCTACTGTTGGCTTTAGATTCTAATCTATCACTCCGATTTGCAAACGGATTTCACTGAAGCCATAGATTGAATCCCAGAACATAGTTTAGGGGCCATTACCTCCTCAACTATAGTCATTTTTCTTTCAATTGCAAACGTAACCAGTTTTTCAATGGTGTATTGGTTTAACATAGGAAAACCTACTGTTGGCTTTAGATTCTAATCTATCACTCCGATTTGCAATAGGATTTCACTGAAGCTGTAGATTGCATCCCAGAACATAGCTTAGGGGCCATTACCTCTTCAACTATAGTCAATTTTCTTTCAATTGCAAACGTAACCAGTTTTTCAATGGTGTATTGGTTTAACGTAGGAAAACCTACTGTTGGCTTTAGATTCTAATCTATCACTTCGATTTGCAAACGGATTTCACTGAAGCTGTAGATTGCATCCCAGAACATAGTTTAAGGGCCATTACCTCTTCAACTATAATCATTTTTTTTCAATTGCAAACGTAACCAGTTTTTCCATGGTGTATTGGTTTAACATAGGAAAACCTACTGTTGGCTTTAGATTCTAATCTATCACTCCGATTTGTAAACGGATTTCACTGAAGCTGTAGATTGCATCCCTGAACTTAGTTTAGGGGCCATTACCTCTTCAACTATAGTCATTTTTCTTTCAATTGCAAACGTAACTAGTTTTTCAATGGTGTATTGGTTTAACATAGGAAAACCTTCTGTTGGCTTTAGATTCTAATCTATCACTCCGATTTGCAAACGGATTTCACTGAAGCTGTAGATTGCATCCCAGAACATAGTTTAGGGGCCATTACCTCTTCAACTATAGTCATTTTTCTTTCAATTGCAAACGTAACCAGTTTTTCAATGGTGTATTGGTTTACCATGGAAAAATCTACTGTTGTCTTTAGATTCTAATCTATCACTCCGATTTTCAAACGGATTTCACTGAAGCTGTAGATTGCATCCCAGAACATAGTTTAGGGGCCATTACCTCTTCAACTATAGTCTTTTTTCTTTCAATTGCAAACGTAACCAGTTTTTCAATGGTGTATTGGTTTAACATAAGAAAACCTACTGTTGGCTTTAGATTTTAATCTATCACTCCAATTTGCAAATGGATTTCACTGAAGCTGTAGATTGCATCCCAGAACATAGTTTAAGGGCCATTACCTCTTCAACTATAGTCATTTTTCTCTTAATTGCAAACGTAGCTAGTTTTTCAATGGTGTATTGGTTTAACATAGAAAGAGGGGCGTGGCTGGCTGCTGAGCTGCATGGCTGTGTGAGACCAGAGCTCTCTGCCTGAATACCAGAAACAGCTACTAAAAGCACTCTGAAAAGCCCCAAAAACCACACAGAAAGATGGCAGGACGTTCTGAGGATGACTGGGAGTACAGAAGAACAAAATCAGGAAGGATTTACAGCTCTCCAGCCATGAGAAAGCTGTCTCCCTACTATGCTGAAGAGAACCAAGATGGCCACCGCTACCACAGCAGGGAGGCCCTGGACAGATCTGCCTATAACACTCCACCATCCATCCCACTGAAAAACAGGTTTGCACCCCTCCAGACCCCCTACCCAAGAGGCTATGAAGCGCTCTATGAGGAGGATTCAGACGAGGAGAACTTCCAGCGGCAGCGGCAGGCCAAGAAGAGCCGCGAGCGGAGCCCCCTGAAGCCGGGACCCACAGTACAAGGTCAGCCCGATGCGGACTTCCAGGACGCCCGGTTACCGCTACGCGTACATTCCCCTGACGCATGCGTACGTTTGGAGGCGTCCGACGGTCCGCAAAATACGCATCCCACCACTCCAGGCGTACATGCGGACGCGTCCACCCATACAAAAAATACGCAATACTCCTCACCAAGCGGACAGATGGTCGCATCAACTCTGGAAAACATACATTCACTTCCCCAACGGCTTCAAAGGGAAAATAGGACACAAAGACATCCACAAGCTCTGGATCCTCTGGAATCCTTTCCAGTAACTGACCAACCCACTTCACAGCAGTTTCTAAAGGACTTTATGCTTTCCTTCAGAGCAGTCATCCAAAATGACATTGGAGAAGTCAGAGCAGACCTTCAATCCTTAGCAGGTCACGTCTCGCAAATCGCAGGGGAAACTGACTCCAGAATTTCCAAGCTTGAAAGGAGAATAGAGGAGATGACCATTGCCCATAATAACCTTGTTGGAGCACATAAAGAGTTACTGAAAGAACACATCTTTATGAAGAAGAAAATATCCGACAACGAGGATAGAAACCGCCGGAATAATATTAAAATAAGAGGCGTACCAGAATCTGTTAACTCTGATGACCTAAAGGAATATGTAAAAGATATTTTGAAGACCACAGCTCCTGATCTCCCGGACCAAGAACTAGTGATTGACAGGGCCCATCGTCTGCCAAAGCCCTCCCACGTACCCAAGCATCTTCCACGGGATGTCATAACGAGGGTACATTTCTTTCATGCGAAGGAAAGATTACTTGCAGCAACTAGAGGTGGCAAAAAACTACCCAATCCATTTCAGGACCTCATCCTGTACCAGGACCTCTCGCAAGCGACACTCCATGCAAGGAGACAGTTCTCAGAAGTTACTACCACCCTGCGCCATAGGAAAATTGCCTACTCCTGGGGTTTCCCTCCAAAACTTTTGATTTCAGACAATGGAGTGACTCATGTTGCCAGGAACCCGAAAGAAGCTTACGGCCTGTTGGCTAAATGGGATATCCCAATCTTTGTCCCAAGAGACCCCAGGAAGGACAGACCATTTCATACAGAAAAGCCTACCTACCAGGTATCGTTATCCAAACAGCTGGCTTCCCCGAGGCAAAATCTCAAAGGACCCCCACTGAACCAGATGGACACTGCCCCTCCTCCTGACCAATCGGAGAAAGAAGATTCAACAGGGGCTTCTTCAGCTTCTTGAGCAGACGGTATTCATACACAAACTTGTTTTTCCCCCCAAAGGCTTTATTCCTCAGGGCATAAACAAACTTGTTTTTCCCCTTGAAGGAATAGGCTTGATTTGAACCACTTGAGTTCATACCACCAATCAAGCTTCCTTTTTGGATCTAATCAGATCCTAACTAGTTATCTTGTTACCACTGTTCTAGTTGTTTAAATAATAGTTCTTAAGACTCCTTTGTCTGGAGTCTCTGTCGGGAGGCTTCTCAGTAAGTCCCCATTCTCCAGGCAGGCAGCTAACTGGAAGGTAGAACCGGATGCCAACCAGTGTGCGGCCTAGGTTTCTGTATTATCTGTTTTTTCTGTTTTTCCTTCAGGTTCATATGTTTTGCAGGTTGTTGTCCTCAAACTATATAGGTGTGCTCATCATCATGATATGCAGAGGGTTAATGGATGCTCCAGGACTGTCTCGTGAAGGACCGACTGATTGGTATGTTTTGTATGAATGCATTTGCTATAGTAACCATGGTTTTAAATTGTAACATTCTATCAGTTAATGTGAGAGGACTCAACTCATATAGAAAACGTTTCCTCTTACAGAAACTGATAAAGGAACAAAGTGCAGACATTGTGTGCATTCAGGAATCGCATCTGACCAAGATTTCCGCAAACAGATTTAAAATACACCAATTTTCCCAAATATTCCACTCAACACTAAAAACAAAAAAGAAAAAAGCAGGGGTCTGCATAGCAGTGAAAGACTCGCTGGGCTTAGTGGTAGAGGAAACTTTCGCTAGTGATGATGGCAGATTCGTAATTGTTAAGGGTACTATCAATTCCCAAGAGTACACTTTTGCAAATTTATATTCCCCAAACTCACATCAACTTAAATTTATTAACAAAAAATTAAAGAAAATATCAACACTACAAAAAGGACACCTGTTTATTTCGGGTGACTTTAACGCCATAGCTGACATACAAATGGATTGTACATCCAACACCAGAAGAACCCATTCCATCCTTCAACCAGCACTATTGAACCATGAACTCTATGATTCATGGAGATGCTTTCATCCTACTTCTAAGGAATATACTTATTATTCCCCTGTACAAAAATCCTTTACACGTATTGATTATTGCCTAGTTGACAGGTTTACCCTACCACTACTCACAGGAGCCGAAATTATACCCAGAATTTGGTCAGATCACTCCCCCCTACTCATCAAATTTAGTCTAACAAACTCCCCTGCACGCCCCCATCTATGGAAATTGAATAAATTCATTTTGAACTCCGAACATTCTTTACCCATCATCAAAAAAGAACTCTCAGAATACTTTGAAATAAATGACACCAAAGATGTTTCCAAAACAGTACTATGGAATGCACACAAGGCCTTCATTAGAGGAGTATTTTTGAAATTAAGTGCTATACAAAAGAAAAAAAAGAAATGAAAACACAAACAGGTTGTTACAAAAAATTAAATCCTTGGAAAAGGAAATATTTAATAACAAAAAAAGAGATCTGATAAAGTCCCTAGAGGAAACAAGACAAGAGTTGGCAGACACACTTTATTATGAATATGACAAGTGGCAAACCATCCTTAAAGAAAACTGGTACTATGAAAATAATAGAGCTGGGAAAATAATGGCCAGAAAGATTAAAGGAAAAAGAGTGCTCCACAGAATAGTAAAAATTACACACCCTAACTCAAAAAAAGTAGTTCACCATCCCCAAGAAATAATTGATGCCCTGGCCTCATACTATGAGTCCCTTTACAATCTATTGAAAGTACATTGTTACTGAGCCTGCTCTAAAGTCAGGACTACGAAAAATATAAGTTAAGCGTGAAACTGGTGACTGTAAATGGTAGGCAAATCTTAGCTTGGACCATGTGGACATAGCATAGGCAGATATAGGTGATAGTTTTCTTATTTGATTGATAGGAATTTTACGTGCCCACATGATTCCTGGTAACGAAAGAGGGAACAAGAGCTGGGATTCTATTTCGACCCACAAAGGCGCATTTCCCCTGGCATTAATGGGGGCCATCTGGGATAACCGGGCGGCATGATAATAACTGAGAAGCAACGGGGCATTTAAGCCTCCTGCTGTTTTGGGACGAGCTAAGGACGTATACTTGATCCTTGCCCTACGCTTCCTCCAAATAAAAGCCTGTATTAGGGATTGTAGATGTTTTAGAGGGCCCTTTTTGATTGGGATCGGGAGGACACGAAAGAGATATAAGATCCTAGGGAGAAGGGTCATCTTGACAGAGGTCACTCTGCCCGACAATGAGATGGGATAGTCATTCCAAGTGTCGAGGTCTGAGGATAATTTTCTGATCATGGAAGGATAGTTATCTTGATAGAGGTTGGATGGATTTACAGATAGATTAATGCCAAGGTATTTAATATATTTTGGTTTATATTGTAGGCCAAGAGTCGAAGCTAGACTCTGGGCCTCAGTGGAAGGGGTTTGGGTAAGCATTAGTTCTGATTTATTAAGATTCAATTTGAATCCAGAAAAGGCAGAGAATTGCGATATTAAGTTTAAGACGTTTGGAATAGATTTGTGGGGTGACGTTAATGTTAATAAGACGTCATCGGCAAAAAGACATAATTTATATTCACGGGATCCTATACAAACACCCTGGACATTTTGGGCAGTTCGAATTTGCGCCGCCAGAGGCTCAATGACCAAGGCGAATAGGGCCGGAGAGAGGGGACATCCCTGCCTTGTGCCTCTTTCAATCGAGAAGGTAGTTCTTAAGGTAGAAGGTAGTTTCAGGGAGGCTGACGGTTGGGAATAGAGGGCTACGATAGCATTCAGAAAATTGCCCGAGATTCCATATTTCTGTAATACTGCCAGCATATATGACCAGTCGATTCTATCGAAGGCCTTTTCCATGTCCAACGATAGGACTGCTAGGCGTTTAGAAACTCTAAGGCAATAGTGCTGAATGTCTATAATTCTCCTAATATTGTCTGGGGCCTGACGTGTGGGAATGAATCCTACCTGGTCTTTATGGACCAGCGCAGGAAGAATTCTATTTAGTCTATTGGCGAGGATAGCGGTGAAAAGTTTGTAATCTACTCCTAATAGGGATATGGGCCTATAATTTTTAGGAAGTAGGGGATCACTCTGTGGCTTAGGGATGACTACGATGGATGAAGAAAGGAATTCAGGCGGAGGGGCATTACCTTTTAATATGGAGTTAAAAAATTTCACCATGTGGGGGGCCAGAATAGATTCGAATTTTTTGTAGTATAGGGCAGTGAGTCCATCAGGTCCTGGGGCTTTGGCTCTTTTGGTTTTTTTAATAGCTTCATGAAGTTCATCTAGAGTTATATCAGTATTCAAGGCTTTCACAGTATCCTGTGTCAGCTTAATTCCAATATTCGAGTCAAGGAAGGATTTCCTGTCGTTGTCCAAATTAGGGGGCAAATCATTATGGTATAAGGTTTTGTAATAGTCCGTGAAAATAGAATAAATTTTATCTGGGCTTGAAGTGGTCTTACCGTCAGGGCCTCTAATCCTCAGTATTCTATTAATCGTTTGCTGATTGCGCAGTTTTTTTGCCAGCCATCTGTTAGCCTTATTAAGTTGGGAGTATGCTATAGCATTAGTCCACCTAAGAGCCTTTTCGGTTTCCGAGGAGAGTATTACGTCCAATTGGAGTTGTAGATCCCTAATCTGTTTAATGAGGAAGCGCGAGGGTCTTGATTGATTTAACGCAAGGAGGGTGGCAAGTTTATGTTCTATATTAGAAGTTATGGTAGACTTTTCCCTTTTAATTTTAGCAGAAATCTGAATCAACTTCGTCATTTTTCTTTCAATTGCAAACGTATCTGGTTTTTCAATGGTGTATTGGTTTAACATAGGAAAACCTTCTGTTGGCTTTAGATTCAAATCTATCACTCCGATTTGGAAACGGATTTCACTGAAGCTGTAGATTGCATCCCAGAACATAGTTTAGGGGCCATTACCTCTTCAACTATAGTCATTTTTCTTTCAATTGCAAACGTAACCAGTTTTTCAATGATGTATTGGTTTAACATAGGAAAACCTACTGTTGGCTCTAGATTCTAATCTATCACTCCGATTTGCAAACGGATTTCACTGAAGCTGTAGATTGCATCCCGGAACATAGTTTAGGGGCCATTACCTCTTCAACTATAGTCATTTTTCTTTCAATTGCAAACGTAACCAGTTTTTCAATGGTGTATTGGTTTAACATAGGAAAACCTACTGTTGGCTCTAGATTCTAATCTATCACTCCGATTTGCAAACGGATTTCACTGAAGCTGTAGATTGCATCCCAGAACATAGTTTAGCGGCCATTACCTCTTCAACTATAGTCATTTTTCTTTCAATTGCAAACGTAACCAGTTTTTCAATGGTGTATTGGTTTAACATAGGAAAACCTACTGTTGGCTTTAGATTATAATCTATCACTCCGATTTGCAAACGGATTTCACTGAAGCTGTAGATTGCTTTCCAGAACATAGTTTAGGGGCCATTACCTCTTCAACTATAGTCATTTTTCTTTCAATTGCAAACGTAACCAGTTTTTCAATGGTGTATTGGTTTAACATAGGAAAACCTACTGTTGGCTTTAGATTCTAATCTATCACTCCGATTTTCAAACGGATTTCACTGAAGCTGTAGATTGCATCTCAGAACATAGTTTAGCGGCCATTACCTCTTCAACTATAGTCATTTTTCTTTCAATTGCAAACGTAACCAGTTTTTCAATGGTGTATTGCAGAGGTTCCCAACCGGTGTGCCGCGACACATTCATGTGTCGCGGCAGCACCAGCTATGTGTCGCCGCTCTCTGCTTCCCCTGCTCGTCTCCCCCGCTGATTGCCTTTCTCAGGGCTACAAGAAAATGGCCGCCGTCGTTCACATTTGCAGACATGCGGCGGCCATTTTCTTGTAGATCTGCACTAACTACAGGCAGAGGGCGGAGGCAGCGCATCGAGGACGGAGCCACGGTGCGAATGAGCGGCTCAGGGAGAAGAAGGGGCGGAGTGGAGGCTATGGAGGGGTGAGTTAGGGCGGGGATCCCCAACCTGCCTGTGGTCCGCGGGACGCTCCCAGTTGGGCCGCAGGGCTGTCCTCTTCCCTTCCTGGGGCGCTATACTGGGGCACTATACTGGCTATCCTGGGGCACTATACTAGCTATCCTGGGGCACTGTACTGGCTATACTGGGGCACTATACTGGCTATCCTGGGGCAATATACTGGGGCACTATACTAGCTATCCTGGGGCACTATACTGGCTATCCTGGGGCACTATACTGGCTATCCTGGGGCACTATACTGGCTATCCTGGGGCACTATACTGGCTATCCTGGGGCACTATACTGGCTATACTGGGGCACTATTCTGGCTATACTCTATTCTGGCTATACTGGGGCACTATTCTGGCTATACTGAGGCACTATTCTGGCTATACTGGGGCACTATACTAGCTATCCTGGGGCAATATACTGGCTATACTGGGGCACTATACTAGCTATCCTGTGGCAACATACTGGCTATACTGGGGCACTATACTAGCTATCCTGGGGCACTATACTAGCTATCCTGGGGCAATATACTGGCTATACTGGGGCATTATACTAGCTATCCTGGGGCACTATACTGGCTATCCTGGGGCACTATACTGGCTATCCTGGGGCACTATACTGGCTATACTGGGGCACTATACTGGGGCACTATTCTGGCTATACTCTATTCTGGCTATACTGGGGCGCTATTCTGGCTATACTCTATTCTGGCTATACTGGGGCACTATTCTGGCTATACTGGGGCACTAATCTGGCTATACTGGGACACTATACTAGCTATACTGGGGCACTGCAGCATCAGCAGATTGTTTCTGAGCCCCTCATTGTACCTGCAGCATCAGCAGATTGTTACTGAGCCCCTCATTGTGCCTGCAGCACCAGCAGATTGTCACTGAGCCCCTCATTGTGCCTGCAGCACCAGCAGATTGTCACTGAGCCCCTCGTTGTGCCTACAGCATCAGCAGATTGTTACTGAGCCCCTCTTTGTGCCTGCAGCACCAGCAGATTGTCACTGAGCCCCTCATTGTGCCTGCAGCACCAGCAGATTGTCACTGAGCCCCTCATTGTGCCTGCAGCATCAGCAGATTGTTTCTGAGCCCCTCATTGTGCCCGCAGCATCAGTAGATTGTCACTGAGCCCCTCATGGTGCCTGCAGCATCAGCAGATTGTCACTGAGCCCCTCATTGTGCCTGCAGCACCAGCAGATTGTCACTGAGCCCTCATTGTGCCTGCAGCATCAGCAGATTGTCACTGAGCCCCTCATTGTGCCTGCAGCATCAGCAGATTGTTACTGAGCCCCTCATTGTGCCTGCAGCATCAGTAGATTGTCACTGAGCCCCTCATTGTGCCTGCAGCACCAGCAGATTGTCACTGAGCCCCTCATTGTGCCTGCAGCACCAGCAGATTGTCACTAAGCCCCTCATTGTGCCTGCAGCATCAGCATATTGTCACTGAGCCCCTTATTGTGCCTGCAGCATCAGCACATTGTTACTGAGCCCCTCATTGTACCTGCAGCATCAGCAGATTGTTACTGAGCCCCTCATTGTGCCTGCAGCATCAGCAGATTGTTACTGAGCCCCTCATTGTGCCTACAGCATCAGCACATTGTTACTGAGCCCCTCATTGTGCCTGCAGCATCAGCACATTGTTACTGAGCCCCTCATTGTGCCTGCTGCATCAGTACATTGTTACTGAGCCCCTCATTGTGCCTGCAGTATCAGCAGATTGTTACTGAGCCCCTCATTGTGCCTGCAGCATCCGCAGATTGTTACTGAGCCCCTCATTGTGCCTGCAGTATCAGCAGATTGTTACTGAGCCCCTCATTGTGCCTGCAGCATCATCAGATTGATACTGAGCCCCTCTTTTCTATCATACGGGACGTGTCATGTATATCTAAATGTTTGGCATGATGTGACGTGTCCCGGATATCTGAATGTTTGTCGTGATGTGTCACGACCTGGAAAAGGTTGGGAACCACTGGTGTATTGGTTTAACAGAGGAAAACCTACTGTTGGCTTTAGATTCTAATCTATCACTCCGATTTGCAAACGGATTTTACTGAAGCTGTAGATTGCATCCCAGAACATAGTTTAGGGGCCATAACCTCTTCAACTATAGTCGTTTTTCTTTCAATTACAAACCTAACCAGTTTTGCAATGGTGTATTGGTTTAACATAGGAAAACCTACTGTTGGCTTTAGATTCTAATCTATCACTCCGATTTGCAAACGGATTTCACTGAAGCTGTAGATTGCATCCCGGAACATAGTTTAGGGGCCATTACCTCTTCAACTATAGTCATTTTTCTTTCAATTGCAAACGTAACCAGTTTTTCAATGGTGTATTGGTTTAACATAGGGAAACCTACTGTTGGCTCTAGATTCTAATCTATCACTCCGATTTGCAAACGGATTTCACTGAAGCTGTAGATTGCATCCCAGAACATAATTTAGCGGCCATTACCTCTTCAACTATAGTCATTTTTCTTTCAATTGCAAACGTAACCAGTTTTTCAATGGTGTATTGGTTTAACATAGGAAAACCTACTGTTGGCTTTAGATTATAATCTATCACTCCGATTTGCAAACGGATTTCACTGAAGCTGTAGATTGCTTTCCAGAACATAGTTTAGGGGCCATTACCTCTTCAACTATAGTCATTTTTCTTTCAATTGCAAACATAACCAGTTTTTCAATGATGTATTGGTTTAACATAGGAAAACCTACTGTTGGCTTTAGATTCTAATATATCACTCCGATTTGCAAACGGATTTCACTGAAGCTGTAGATTGCATCTCAGAACATAGTTTAGCGGCCATTACCTCTTCAACTATAGTCATTTTTCTTTCAATTGCAAACGTAACCAGTTTTTCAATGGTGTATTGCAGAGGTTCCCAACCGGTGTGCCGCGACACATTCATGTGTCGCGGCAGCACCAGCTATGTGTCGCCGCTCTCTGCTCCCCCTGCTCGTCTCCCCCGCTGATTGCCTTTCTCAGGGCTACAAGAAAATGGCCGCCGTCGTTCACATTTGCAGACATGCGGCGGCCATTATTGTTGTAGATCTGCACTAACTACAGGCAGAGGGCGGAGGCAGCGCATCGAGGATGGAGCCACGGTGCGAATGAGCGGCTCAGGGAGAAGAAGGGGCGGAGTGGTGGCTATGGAGGGGTGAGTTAGGGCGGGGATCCCCCACCTGCCTGTGGTCCGCGGGACGCTCCCAGTTGGGCCGCAGGGCTGTCCTCTTCCCTTCCTGGGGCGCTATACTGGGGCACTATACTGGCTATCCTGGGGCACTATACTAGCTATCCTGGGGCACTGTACTGGCTATACTGGGGCACTATACTAGCTATCCTGGGGCACTATACTGGCTATCCTGGGGCACTATACTGGCTATCCTGGGGCAATATACTGGGGCACTATACTAGCTATCCTGGGACAATATACTGGGGCACTATACTAGCTATCCTGGGGCACTATACTGGCTATCCTGGGGCACTATACTGGCTATACTCTATTCTGGCTATACTGGGGCACTATTCTGGCTATACTGGGGCACTATTCTGGCTATACTGGGGCACTATACTAGCTATCCTGGGGCAATATACTGGCTATACTGGGGCACTATACTAGCTATCCTGTGGCAATATACTGGCTATACTGGGACAATATACTGGGGCACTATACTAGCTATCCTGGGGCACTATACTGGCTATCCTGGGGCACTACACTGGCTATACTGGGGCACTATTCTGGCTATACTCTATTCTGGCTATACTGGGGCACTATTCTGGCTATACTGGGGCACTATTCTGGCTATACTGGGGCACTATACTAGCTATCCTGGGGCAATATACTGGCTATACTGGGGCACTATACTAGCTATCCTGTGGCAATATACTGGCTATACTGGGGCACTATACTAGCTATCCTGGGGCACTATACTAGCTATCCTGGGGCAATATACTGGCTATACTGGGGCACTATACTAGCTATCCTGGGGCACTATACTGGCTATCCTGGGGCACTATACTGGCTATCCTGGGGCACTATACTGGCTATACTGGGGCACTATACTGGGGCACTATTCTGGCTATACTCTATTCTGGCTATACTGGGGCACTATTCTTGCTATACTCTATTCTGGCTATACTGGGGCACTATTCTGGCTATACTGGGGCACTAATCTGGCAATACTGGGGCACTATACTAGCTATACTGGGGCACTGCAGCAGATTGTTTCTGAGCACCTCATTGTGCCTGCAGCATCAGCAGATTGTTACCGAGCCCCTCATTGTACCTGCAGCATCAGCAGATTGTTACTGAGCCCCTCGTTGTGCCTGCAGCACCAGCAGATTGTCACTGAGCCCCTCATTGTGCCTGCAGCACCAGCAGATTGTCACTGAGCCCCTCGTTGTGCCTGCAGCATCAGCAGATTGTTACTGAGCCCCTCATTGTGCCTGCAGCACCAGCAGATTGTCACTGAGCCCCTCATTGTGCCTGCAGCACCAGCAGATTGTCACTGAGCCCCTCATTGTGCCTGCAGCATCAGCAGATTGTTTCTGAGCCCCTCATTGTGCCTGCAGCATCAGTAGATTGTCACTGAGCCCCTCATTGTGCCTGCAGCATCAGCAGATTGTCACTGAGCCCCTCATTGTGCCTGCAGCATCAGCAGATTGTCACTGAGCCCTCATTGTGCCTGCAGCACCAGCAGATTGTCACTGACCCCCTTATTGTGCCTGCAGCACCAGCAGATTGTCACTAAGCCCCTCATTGTGCCTGCAGCATCAGCATATTGTCACTGAGCCCCTTATTGTGCCTGCAGCATCAGCACATTGTTACTGAGCCCCTCATTGTGCCTGCAGCATCAGTAGATTGTCACTGAGCCCCTCATTGTGCCTGCAGCATCAGCAGATTGTCGCTGAGCCACACATTGTGCCTGCAGCATCAGCAGATTGTCACTGAGCCCCTCATTGTGCCTGCAGCACCAGCAGATTGTCACTGACCCCCTTATTGTGCCTGCAGCACCAGCAGATTGTCACTAAGCCCCTCATTGTGCCTGCAGCATCAGCATATTGTCACTGAGCCCCTTATTGTGCCTGCAGCATCAGCACATTGTTACTGAGCCCCTCATTGTACCTGCAGCATCAGCAGAATGTTACTGAGCCCCTCATTGTGCCTGCAGCATCAGCACATTGTTACTGAACCCCTCATTGTGCCTGCAGTATCAGCAGATTGTTACTGAGCCCCTCATTGTGCCTGCAGCATCCGCAGATTGTTACTGAGCCCCTCATTGTGCCTGCAGCATCAGCAGATTGTTACCGAGCCCCTCATTGTGCCTACAGCATCAGCACATTGTTACTGAGCCCCTCATTGTGCCTGCAGCATCAGCACATTGTTACTGAGCCCCTCATTGTGCCTGCTGCATCAGCACATTGTTACTGAGCCCCTCATTGTGCCTGCAGTATCAGCAGATTGTCACTGAGCCCCTCATTGTGCCTGCAGCATCGGCAGATTGTTACTGAGCCCCTCATTGTGCCTGCAGTATCAGCAGATTGTTACTGAGCCCCTCATTGTGCCTGCAGCATTATCAGATTGTTACTGAGCCCCTCTTTTCTATCATACGGGACGTGTCATGTATATCTGAATGTTTGGCATGATGTGACGTGTCCCGGATATCTGAATGTTTGTCGTGATGTGTCACGACCTGGAAAAGGTTCGGAACCACTGGTGTATTAGTTTAACAGAGGAAAACCTACTGTTGGCTTTAGATTCTAATCTATCACTCCGATTTGCAAACGGATTTTACTGAAGCTGCAGATTGCATCCCAGAACATAGTTTAGGGGCCATAACCTCTTCAACTATAGTCGTTTTTCTTTCAATTACAAACCTAACCAGTTTTGCAATGGTGTATTGGTTTAACATAGGAAAACCTACTGTTGGCTTTAGATTCTAATCTATCACTCCGATTTGCAAACGGATTTCACTGAAGCTGTAGATTGCATCCCAGAACATAGTTTAGGGGCCATTACCTCTTCAACTATAGTCATTTTTCTTTCAATTGCAAACGTAACCAGTTTTTCAATGATGTATTGGTTTAACATAGGAAAACCTACTGTTGGCTCTAGATTCTAATCTATCACTCCGATTTGCAAACGGATTTCACTGAAGCTGTAGATTGCATCCCAGAACATAGTTTAGGGGCCATTACCTCTTCAACTATAGTCATTTTTCTTTCAATTGCAAACGTAACCAGTTTTTCAATGGTGTATTGCAGCCTTTCTCAACCTTTCTACCCTGGAGGAACCCTGCAAATAACTTTTTGATCTCAAGGAACCCCTGCAAACAAAGTTTTGATCTCGAGGAACCCCTGCATTTATTTAGCATGAAGAATGGTCCTTAAAAGTATGTGTGGCTGTTTATTTCACTACCTCTTATTTGAAAAACTGGTTACGTTTGCAATTGAAAGAAAAATGACTATAGTTGAAGAGGTAATGGCCCCTAAACTTTGTTCTGGGATGCAATCTACAGCTTCAGTGAAATCCGTTTGCAAATTGGAGTGATAGATTAGAATCTAGAGCCAACAATAGGTTTTCCTATGTTAAACCAATACACCATTGAAAAACTGGATACGTTTGCAATTGAAAGAAAAATGACTATAGTTGAAGAGGTAATGGAACCTAAACTATGTTCTGGGATGCAATCTAAAGCTTCAGTTAAATCCGTTTGCAAATCGGAGTGATAGATTAGAATCTAAAGCTAACAGTAGGTTTTCCTATGTTAAACCAATATACCATTGTAAAACTGGTTACGTTTGCAATTGAAAGAAAAATGACTATAGTTGAAGAGGTAATGGCCCCTATACTATGTTCTGGGATGCAATCTACAGCTTCAGTGAAATCCGTTTGCAAATCGGAGTGATAGATTAGAATCTAAAGCCAACAATAGGTTTTCCTATGTCAAACCATTACACCATTGAAAAACTGGTTACGTTTGCAATTGAAAGAAAAATGACTATAGTTGAGGAGGTAATGGCCCCTAAACTATGTTCTGGGATGCAATCTACAGCTTCAGTGAAATCCGTTTGCAAATCGGAGTAATAGATTAGAATCTAGAGCCAACAGTAGGTTTTCCTACGTTAAACCAATACACCATTGAAAAACTGGTTACGTTTGCAATTGAAAGAAAAATGACTATAGTTGAAGAGGTAATGGCCCCTAAACTATGTTCTGGGATGCAATCTACAGCTTCAGTGAAATCCGTTTGCAAATCGGAGTGATAGATTAGAATCTAAAGCCAACATTAGGTTTTCCTATGTTAAACCAATACACCATTGAAAAACTGGTTACATTTGCAATTGAAAGAAAAATGACTATAGTTGAAGAGGTAATGGCCCCTAAACTATGTTCTGGCATGCAATCGACAACTTCAGTGAAATCCGTTTGCAAATCGGAGTGATAGATTAGAATCTAAATCCAACAGTAGGTGTTCCTATGTTAAACCATTACACCATTGAAAAACTGGTTACGTTTGCAATTGAAAGAAAAATGACTATAGTTGAAGAGGTAATGGCCCCTAAACTTCTGGGATGCAATCTACAGCTTCAGTGAAATCCGTTTGCAAATCGGAGTGATAGATTAGAATCTAAAGCCAACAGTAGGTTTTCCTATGTTAAACCAATACACCATTGAAAAACTAGTTACGTTTGCAATTGAAAGAAAAATGACTATAGTTGAAGAGGTAATGGCCCCTAAACTATGTTCTGGGATGCAATCTACAGCTTCAGTGAAATCCATTTGGAAATCGGAGTGATAGATTAGAATCTAGAGCCAACAGTAGGTTTTCTTATGTTAAACCAATACACCATTGAAAAACTGGTTACGTTTGCAATTGAAAGAAAAATGACTATAGTTGAGGAGGTAATGGCCCCTAAACTATGTTCTGGGATGCAATCTACAGCTTCAGTGAAATCCGTTTGCAAATCGGAGTGATAGATTAGAATCTAAAGCCAACACTAGGTTTACCTATGTTAAACCAATACACCATTGAAAAACTGATTATGTTTGCAATTGAAAGAAAAATGACTATAGTTGAAGAGGTAATGGCCCCTAAACTATGTTCTGGGATGCAATCTACAGCTTCAGTGAAATCCGTTCGCAAATCGGAGTGATAGATTACAATCTAAAGCCAACAATAGGTTTTCCTATGTTAAACCAATACACCATTGAAAAGCTGGTTACGTTTGCAACTGAAAGAAAAATCACTATAGTTGAAGAGGTAATGGCCTCTAAACTATGTTCTGCAATGCAATCTACAGCTTCAGTGAAATCCGTTTGCTATTCGGAGTGATAGATTAGAATCTAAAGCCAACAGTAGGTCTTCCTATGTTTAACAAATACACCATTGAAAAACTGGTTACGTTTGCAATTGACATAGTTTAGGGGCCATTACCTCTTCAACTATAGTCATTTTTCTTTCAATTGCAAACGTAACCAGTTTTTCAATGGTGTATTGGTTTAACATAGGAAAACCTACTGTTGGCTTTAGATTCTAATCTATCACTCCGATTTGCAAACGTATTTTACTGAAGCTGTAGATTGCATCCCAGAACATAGTTTAGGGGCCATTACCTCTTCAACTATAGTCATTTTTCTTTCAATTGCAAACGTAACCAGTTTTTCAATGGTGTATTGGTTTAACATAGGAAAACCTACTGTTGGCTCTAGATTCTAATCTATCACTCCAATTTGCAAAAGGATTTCACTGAAGCTGTAGATTGCATCCCAGAACATAGTTTAGGAGCCATTACCTCTTCAACTATAGTCATTTTTCTTTCAATTTCAAACGTAACCAGTTTTTCAATGGTGTATTTTTTTAACATAGGAAACTTACTGTTGGCTTTAGATTCTAATCTATCACTCCGATTTGCAAACGGATTTCACTGAAATTGTAGATTGCATCCCAGAACATAGTTTAGGGGCCATTACCTCTTCAACTATAGTCATTTTTCTTTCAATTGCAAACGTAACCAGTTTTTCAATGGTATATTGGTTTAACATATGAAAACCTACTGTTGGCTTTAGATTCTAATCTATCACTCCGATTTGCAAATGGATTTCACTGAAGCTGTAGATTGCATCCCAGAACATAGTTTAGGGGCCATTACCTCTTCAACTATAGTCATTTTTCTTTCAATTGCAAACATAACCAGTTTTTCAATGGTGTATTGGTTTAACATAGGAAAACCTACTGTTGGCTTTAGATTCTAATCTATCACTCCGATTTGCAAACGTATTTTACTGAAGCTGTAGATTGCATCCCAGAACATAGTTTAGGGGCCATTACCTCTTCAACTATAGTCATTTTTCTTTCAATTGCAAACGTAACCAGTTTTTCAATGGTGTATTGGTTTAACATAGGAAAACCTACTGTTGGCTCTAGATTCTAATCTATCACTCCAATTTGCAAAAGGATTTCACTGAAGCTGTAGATTGCATCCCAGAACATAGTTTAGGAGCCATTACCTCTTCAACTATAGTCATTTTTCTTTCAATTTCAAACGTAACCAGTTTTTCAATGGTGTATTGTTTTAACATAGGAAACCTACTGTTGGCTTTAGATTCTAATCTATCACTCCGATTTGCAAACGGATTTCACTGAAATTGTAGATTGCATCCCAGAACATAGTTTAGGGGCCATTACCTCTTCAACTATAGTCATTTTTCTTTCAATTGCAAACGTAACCAGTTTTTCAATGGTATATTGGTTTAACATATGAAAACCTACTGTTGGCTTTAGATTCTAATCTATCACTCCGATTTGCAAATGGATTTCACTGAAGCTGTAGATTGCATCCCAGAACATAGTTTAGGGGCCATTACCTCTTCAACTATAGTCATTTTTCTTTCAATTGCAAACGTATCCAGTTTTTCAATGGTGTATTGGTTTAACATAGGAAAACCTACTGTTGGCTTTAGATTCTAATCTATCACTCCGATTTGCAAACGGATTTCACTGAAGCTGTAGATTGCATCCCAGAACATAGTTTAGGGGCCATTACCTCTTCAACTATAGTCATTTTTTTACAATTGCAAACGTAACCCGTTTTTCCATGGTGTATTGGTTTAACATAGGAAAACCTACTGTTGGCTTTAGATTCTAATCTATCACTCAGATTTAAAAACGGATTTCACTGAAGCTGTAGCTTGCATCCCAGAACATAGTTTAGGGGCCATTACCTCTTCAACTATAGTCATTTTTCTTTCAATTGCAAACGTATCTAGTTTTTCAATGGTGTATTGGTTTAACATAGGAAAACCTTCTGTTGGCTTTAGATTCGAATCTATGACTCCGATTTGCAAACGGATTTCACTGAAGCTGTAGATTGCATCCCAGAACATAGTTTAGGGGCCATAACCTCTTCAACTATAGTCATTTTTCTTTCAATTGCAAACGTAACCAGTTTTTCAATGGTGTATTGGTTTAAAATAGGAAAACATACTGTTGGCTTTAGATTCTAATCTATCACTCCGATTTGCAAACGGATTTCACTGAAGCTGTAGATTGCATCCCAGAACATAGTTTAGGGGCCATTACCTCCTCAACTATAGTCATTTTTCTTTCAATTGCAGACGTAACCAGTTTTTCAATGGTGTATTGGTTAAACATAGGAAAACCTACTGTTGGCTTTAGATTCTAATCTATCACTCCGATTTGCAAACGGTTTTCTCTGAAGCTGTAGATTGCATCCCAGAACATAGTTTAGGGGCCATTACCTCTTCAACGATAGTCATTTTTCTTTCAATTGCAAACGTAACCAGTTTTTCAATAGTGTATTGGTTTAACATAGGAAAACCTACTGTTGGCTTCAGATTCTAATCTATCACTCCGATTTGCAAACGGATTTCACCGAAGCTGTAGATTGCATCCCAGAACATAGTTTAGGGGCCATTACCTCTTCAACTATAGTCATTTTACTTTTAATTGCAAACGTAACCAGTTTTTCAATGGTGTATTGGTTTAACATAGGAAAACCTTCTGTTGGCTCTAGATTCTAATCTATCACTCCGATTTGCAAACGGATTTCACTGAAGCTGTAGATTGCTTCCCAGAACATAGTTTAGGGGCCATTACCTCTTCAACTATAGTCATTTTTCTTTCAATTGCAAACGTAACCAGTTTTTCAATGGTGTATTGGTTTAACATAGGAAACCCTACTGTTGGCTTTAGATTCTAATCTATCACTCCGATTTGCAAACGGATTTCACTGAAGCTGTAGATTGCATCCTAGAACATAGTTTAGGGGCCATTACCACTTCAACTATAGTCATTTTTCTTTCATTTGCAAACGTAACCAGTTTTTCAATGGTGTATTGGTTTAACATAGGAAAGCCTTCTGTTGGCTTTAGATTATAATCTATCACTCCGATTTGCAAACGGATTTCACTGAAGCTGTAGATTTTATCCCAGAACATAGTTTAGGGGCCATTACCTCTTCAACTATAGTGATTTTTCTTTCAATTGCAAGCGTAAGCAGTTTTTCAATGGTGTATTGGTACATAGTTTAGGGGCCATTACCTCTTCAACTATATTCATTTTTCTTTCAATTGCAAACGTAACCAGTTTTTCAATGGTGTATTGGTTTAACATGGGAAAACCTATTGTTGGCTCTAGATTCTAATCTATCACTCCGATTTGCAAACGGATTTCACTGAAGCTGTAGATTGCATCCCAGAACATAGTGTAGGGGCCATTACCTCTTCAACTATAGTCATTTTTCTTTCAATTGCAAACATAACCAGTTTTTCAATGGTGTATTGGTTAAACATAGGAAAACCTACTGTTGGCTTTAGATTCAAATCTATCACTCTGATTTGCAAACGGATTTCACTGAAGCTGTAGATTGTATCCCAGAACATAGTTTAGAGGCCATTATCTCTTCAACTATAGTCATTTTTCTTTCAATTGCAAACGTAACCAGTTTTTCAATGGTGTATTGGTTTAACATAGGAAAACCTTCTGTTGGCTCTAGATTCTAATCTATCACTCCGATTTGCAAATGGATTTCACTGAAGCTGTAGATTGCATCCCAGAACATAGTTTAGGGGCCATTTCCTCTTCAACTATAGTCATTTTTCTTTCAATTGCAAACGTAAACAGTTTTTCAATGGTGTATTGGTTTAACATAGGAAAACATACTGTTGGCTTTAGATTCTAATCTATCACTTCGATTTGCAAACGGATTTCACTGAAGCTGTAGATTGCATCCCAGAACATAGTTTAGGGGTATTACCTCCTCAACTATAGTCATTTTTCTTTCAATTGCAGACGTAACCAGTTTTTCAATGGTGTAGTGGTTTAACATAGGAAAACCTACTGTTGGCTTTAGATTCTAATATATCACTCCGATTTGCAAACGGATTTCACTGAAGCTGTAGATTGCATCCCAGAACATAGTTTAGGGGCCATTACCTCTTCAACTAAAGTCATTTTTCTTTCAATTGCAAACGTAACCAGTTTTTCAATGGTTTATTGGCAAAGGGGCGTGGCCTGGAGGCAGAGCTGAATGGTTGTCTGAGCCTGCAGCTCCTGCCTAACAAGCACTGATATAAGCGTCCAAAGCAGCCTGGAAGCCCGTTTTTTCGGCAAAATAGGAGGGGAACAGTCACAGAACGCGATGGAGTGGAGAAGACCCTCTTATCACAAGAAGCAAGCTTCTCCCATGCCTAGAAGACTGCCTGCCTGACACAGAGGCCCAAGATGGCAGCCGCAGGTCCTGGCAGGGAGACACAGAGGTCAGTAATCTGAATACAACTCCTCCACTGTCCCAGAGGAACCGCTATGACCCACTAGCCACCCCTACCACAGAAGGGGAAAAGCGGACTGGTCTGAAGGTAGTGACGACAAGGAGTACCGAAAACGTAGTCCCCTGAAGCCGTCGCGGCTGTACGCGTCCGAAAATACGCATAGCGCACCCTCTCCAAGTCAGCATGCGGCCAAAAAAATACGCGTGAACGCGTCCGAAAATACGCATGAAGAAGACAATTCACGCGTAAATGCGGCCAAAAGTACGCATTCACAGCATGAGCAACCCATACATCACCCCCAACACTCATCCACAGAAGAGGACCCTTCAGACCCATTACTCTCTGTTCCAGAATCAGATCAACCAGTCACTCAAGGATTCTTTAAGCAATTCATGTACTCCTTCAAGAACTTCATACAAAACAACACAAATGAAATGAGAGCTGATATGAAGTCGCTAGCAAACAACATGGCCCATTTTGCCCACGAAACAAACACCAGAAGCACTAAACTGGAGAACAGAATTGTACAAATGACTGAAGCTCACAATGAACTCCTTGACTCACACAAGGCTCTAACTGAAGAGGTACAGTGGATGAAGGGGAAAATCACTGATAGTGAAGACCGAAACAGACGCAACAACGTCAAACTAAGAGGGGTACCAGAAACAGTATCCAATGACGAACTCATGGGCTACGTCCAGGATGTCCTCAAAGCCACTATCTCTAACATCAAGGAGAGTGAACTGGTCATCGACAGGGTACACCGCCTACCAAAGCCTGGATTCATACCACAACACCTGCCACGGGACGTAATCACCCGTATACATTTTTACCATGTAAAGGAGCAACTTCTAACATTCACCAGAGGCGGGAAGAAGCTACCGGGCCCACATAAGGACATATCCTTATTTCAAGATCTATCCCAGATGACCCTACAGGCCAGGAAGATACTTTCGCCCATCACCACCACTCTGAGGAACAAGAATATCCCCTACTCATGGGGCTTCCCCACTAAACTCATAATAAATGATCAAGGGGTCTCGCACATTATCAAATCCCTGGATGAAGGGAAAGAACTACTGAAAAAATGGAACATTCCAATGTTCATCCCCAGGGATCCCAGGAAGGACAAACCCTTCAAAGCCTCCACCAAATCTTCTCATGAGTCAATGGACTTATCCCATCCTCCAGAAGATTCAAACACAGGACAAGCTTCGGCAACTGATAAATAAGAACTATGTGCTTTACCACAAACTTTGATTCCCCACACTAGACGTTTCCTTAGGTGCTTATAGCCTACCTAGGTGAACCGTCACCTTTCAATCCATACCGATGGATTCCGGCCAACCAGGCCCTGGAAGTTGGAACTTTTTGTTTCTCCATCTGCCTCTTATCTTCCTTTTGTCTATTAAGGTACATTGGTTTGCATTTATGGCTACTACCTTTGACACCTTTTCCATCCTATGGAAGATAATCTGGACTGACTTTATGGCTCCTGCCATAATCATTTCCTTCCTCTTATGTAGGTATATACTTCGTTCAGTTTACTCTGATGGTTTATGCTTATTTGTTTTGTTTTGTTACTGTTTTTTGACATACTTGTGCTACACTTTTCTGTCCCATTTAACTCCACACTATATACTACTGGTCATGTTATCTACTAATAACAATGTTATATCACACAACCCCACACGATACGCTGATGTATACTGGGCACTATTACAACTATTAGAGCTCTACATAAGCACCTTAATACCTCTAAGATGACGCAAAACGCCAAAATACTCACTATTAATGTGAGGGGGCTTAACTCGTTTAGGAAACGACATCTGCTTCAAAAACTAATCAAAGAAGAATAAGCAGATATTGTATGCGTTCAGGAATCCCACCTAAACAATCAAGCAGCTAAAAAGCTCAAATTATACCAATTCACAAAGATATACCATTCAAACCTACCCAATAAGAAAAAAAGAGGGACATTTATTGCAATTAGGGACTCATTGGGCTTTGAGCTAACAGATCAGTTTTGTACCGAGGATGGCAGGATGGTAATTCTCTCAGGAGTAATAAACTCACAAGCATACACCTTTGTAAGTCTATATTCCCCAAATACCCATCAAATCAACTTCCTGAATAAGAAATTAAAAAAAAATAATGAATATAGCAAAAGGCAATCTATTTATATTAGGTGATTTAAATGCTATACCAGATCCCAAAATGGACTGCACTTCTAATCGGAAAAAACTGCCATCCTCGATTCAAAACTCCTTACTTAAGTCGGAATTGTTTGACTCCTGGAGATGCTACCACCCTGGAGAGAAAGATTATACATATTACTCACCCATACATGGTTCATATTCAAGGATAGACTACTGTCTTACCAGTAAATTCTCCCTCCCATTGATATCCAAAATAGACATAGGCCCAAGAATATGGTCTGACCACTCCCCTATGACAATAAAATTCCATCTTAATTCACCCCATCTCACCCGTTCAGATTGGAGAATGAACAAATACATCTTACACTCTGAACACACCTTCCCCAAACTTAAAAAAGATTTAGAATAATTTTTCCAATTTAATGATACTGAAGAAGTCTCCAAAACAACAATATGGTCAGCTCATAAAGCATTTATGAGAGGTGCTTTTATAAAATATTCTGCAATCCACAAAAAGAAAACAAGGGAAAAGACTGACTTACTATTAAAGACCATTAAAGCTCTTGAGAACGACATCTTTAACAACAAGAAGACAGAGCTAATACCCAAACTAGAGGAAACTAGGCAGGACCAGGCTGATATTTATTACTTGAAATATGATAAATGGCAATCGATTCTCAGAGAACATTGGTATCATGATAAAAACAAAGCCGGAAAGGCAATGGCACAGAAAATAAAAGGCAAAAGAATCTTTCAAAGAATAATGAAACTTAAACACCCCATATCCAAAAATGAAGTACACCATCCTAATGAAATAGTAGAAGGACTAGCCTCATACTATGAAAACTTATACAATCTAGAAAAAGACCCAAATTCCCATGTACCATCAGAACAAGAAATAGAGAAATATCTGAAATCTGTGGATATACCAACTATCTCTGAGTTCGAGAGCCAATATTTAAGTGTGCCATTTAGATTACAAGAGGTTGAATCTGCCATTACGTCTCTTAAAAAAGACAAGTCACCTGGTCCGGATGGTTTTATAAACGACTATTTCAAAAAATTCATCCATATTATTTCCAAACCATTATTAGAAATGTTTAACGAAACCGCCAAACTGGGCTCATTTCCCAAAGAACTGCTATCTGCAACTATCACTACAATACCAAAAGAAGGTAAAGATCAATCAGACCCTGCAAATTACCGCCCAATATCCCTCCTCAACACAGACATAAAAATATATGCAAAAATAATTGCTAATAGGATATCACCACTCCTAACCCAACTAATACAACCGGACCAGGTGGGCTTCATTAAAGGCAGATCCACCAGTGACAGTACTAGGAAAGCTCTGGCACTAATACACAGGATGAAGCTCTGTCGGACGCCTACACTCCTCGTCTCATTAGATGCGGAAAAGGCGTTCGACAGAGTTAACTGGCTGTACATGTCAAAGGTCTTAGAGAAATTTGGCTTCTCAGGTTTTCTGTTTAAAGCAATAATGGCTCTATATTCTTGCCCCTCAGCAAAGGTCTCATCCTCAGGTTCAGTCTCCTCCCATTTTAACATAAACAACGGAACACGTCAAGGTTGCCCCCTCTCCCCACTTATCTTCATTTTAACCATTGAACCATTAGCTCAAAGAATCAGACAAAATAATATGATACATGGAATCAAAACAGATAGGTTTAATACCAAAATGGGATTATATGCCGACGATGTCATATTATACCTACAGAAACCCCTAATATCCTTGCCAAATTTAGAAAAAGAACTAGAACAATTCTCTCTGGTCTCATATTACAAGATAAACAAAACTAAAACAATGATCTTACCCTGCAATGTACCCAAATCTACTGTAGAACTCCTCCAACAATCCTGCCACTACTCCTGGGCCACCAAATCTATCAAATATCTAGGTATACAACTAACTACAACCATAGCCCAACTATACAAAGAAAATTATGATCCATGGATTTCCAAACTAAAACAGTCCCTAGACAATCTATCAAAACTTGAATTTTCTTGGCTAGGCAGATCCTCTGCTTTCAAAATGATGTTACTTCCCCAACTCTTATATTTATTCAGGAACGTTCCCATTAGAGTCCCCCAAAAATTCTTCAATACTCTCCAAAAATTACTTAATAAATTCATTTTAATGAACAGACACTCTCGCTTTTCTAACAAAATCCTGACTACACACGTATCTAATCTTGGTCTTGGAGTGCCTGACATAGATAAATATTATAAAGCAACCATATTAGAGCAATCCAGATCTTTCTGGGAGAACTCCCACTCCAAACAATGGATTGATATTGAAGAAGACCAATTACATTTCTTGAATCTTAGATCAGTTATACACTCTAGACTTGTATGGAAAGTGGTACAAAATATCAAAAACCCGATCACAGCAAATACTTTAAGAATATGGAGAGAAATAATTACCCAAAGTAGAAGAGATAACTTAGCAGTCAATATCCCAACACCTTTAGAAACACTACATGCAGCAATTAGGAACATAGACCTGACCCATTGGATATCATTAGGATTAAAACAATTTGATGACCTAATAATAGACTCAAAGCCTAGACCCTTTGATGAATTAGTTTCTACATATAATATCCCCACTTCAGACAAAACAATATATGATAAAATACATACCTTTATCCTTAGACACCCCTACACCCCTATAGCATTCACTCCAAAAATTAAAAGACTCCTTAACCCAGATGGAACTAAATTAAAAGGAACCTCGACCTTCTACCTAACACAAATACAACTAAAAGAGGAAACTCCTAAATGGCAACTAGAAGAGTGGCAGAACACTTTACAAAAGGAGATATCTCAGGAAGACTGGGAAATTGCGCTAAGATCCATGAGAAAAACATCCCATTGTGTTGCTCACCATGAAGGCCTAATTAAAAACATCTGGAAATGGTACATGACACCAGAGAAAATTACAAAATTTGATAACTCCTCTTCCCCCTTGTGCTGGAGAGGGTGCAACCAGACTGGCTCACACTATCATATCTTCTACAGCTGTCCTAAACTGCAAGATCTATGGAAGGACATAGAACTTTTCTTAAAACAACTCCCTATGTCCTTAGAACATTTACCCCCTGAAATGATTATGTTCCATATTGGGACCATACTAATACCCCCACAAGAAAGATGAATACTGAATCATATCCTTATAACTACAAGACAATTCATAGCTCTCAATTGGAAATCTCCTTATATCCCTAAAATAGACGAGATATTAAGAACGGTGGAATCAAACCTTATAGCCGAAAAATCTTGGGCAATAGGGAATGGTAATCTAAATTCATTTATGAAAAAAGCCAGTTTATGGCCTATAATCTATAAAACTTCCAAACTGATGGACTTCTGAACCCATCTTATCACACAGGTGCATACCCCCCCACACATACAGTTACACACACCCAGTGTATAACATATCTGCCTGGTAATACCAATATGCAAAGGTTAATACTACAATGTATCTAATTTGTGGAGTTTTATGGGACCATAGCCACAACCTAGGTTGTGGCTATACTTGTATATAGTTTAAAAAAGATAGTGACTCATACACCCTTCATAAGATCATTTATAAGTTCTTAAGAGGAAAACATAAAACATAACATCATCTTATATAGCTTTGAGTTTTAAAGACTAAGATTTAACACATAAGGTTTAACTGTTACTATGCTGATACTGAAAGCAGAGATAACTAACATACATACACCTTTTAGGATACCCTTAGGAACTCCAGCAAGGAGACTAGAGTCCCCTACCATATAGCGAACACAATATATACAGATCCAGACCTAAACTACAAACACACCATCTCTACTGTGGTATAATTCCATCATTTTGGAACTGCTCCTCGGGATATCTGCGAGAAGGCCTTGCCTTCCATTTCCTGGGTTGAGTGGTACCAAATACAACATATACACTTAGATACCACAGTATCAACAATAAACACTAGGTCAATAACAAGATACACACACAAATAGACCTAAATGAAAATACAGCAATGTACTATAATAGAATTCCTTCACACTGGAATCGCTCCCCAGGATCTCTGTGGGAAGGTCTTAGCCTTCCATTTCCTGGGTTGAGTAATTCCACTTATATCACTTACAACAATAAATTATAGTACCAATAACACCTACAAGACAAACAACATAAAACATCCATTATGACATCAATTATTCTGGCTATTGACTAATAAAACATCTACTACCATAGTGATTAAATGTACCAACACAACCATACATCGGACTCAAGATCAAGAACAAGCAATAAAGTCTACTGTTCTTTCTCCAATTACTGTTTAATAATATTCTACTATTGACTGCCTGTTAATCTCTGTTAATGTTTGTTAATGTCTGTTAATAATAATAATTGACACAACACTATAAGAACTTTCAGTATAATACCCAACTTCTATGTCTTTTCATGTTCAACAATGTAAATTGATATATTGTTATCTTCCCTGTCAAAGTTAAAATTTTGACAGTACAAAATGTTTTAAAATGTTTTTCTCAATAAAAATTATTGAAACCGGTTTAACATAGGAAAACTTACTGTTGGCTTTAGATTCTAATCTATCACTCCGATTTGCAAACGGATTTCACTGAAGCTGTAGATTGCATCCCAGAACATAGTGTAGGGGCCATTACCTCTTCAACTATAGTCATTTTTCTTTCAATTGCAAACGTAACCAGTTTTTCAATGGTGTATTGGTTTAACGTAGGAAAACCTACTGTTGGCTCTAGATTCTAATCTGTCACTCCGATTTGCAAACGGATTTCACTAAAGCTGTAGATTGCATCCCAAAACATAGTTTAGGGGCCATTACCTCTTCAACTATAGTCATTTTTCTTTCAATTGCAAACGTAACCAGTTTTTCAATGGTGTATTGGTTTAACATAGGAAAACCTACTGTGGGCTTTAGATTCTAATCTATCACTCTGATTTGCAAACGGATTTCACTGTAGCTGTAGATTGCATCCCAGAACAAAGTTTAGGGGCCATTACCTCTTCAACTATAGTCATTTTACTTTTAATTGCAAACGTAACCAGTTTTTCAATGGTGTATTGTTTTAACATAGGAAAACCTACTGTTGGTTTTAGATTCTAATCTATTACTCCAATTTCCAAACGGATTTCACTGAAGCTGTAGATTTTATCCCAGAACATAGTTTAGGGGCCATTACCTCTTCAACTATAGTCATTTTTCTTTCAATTGCAAACATAACCAGTTTGTCAATGGTGTATTGGTTTAACATGGGAAAACCTACTGTTGGCTTTAGATTCTAATCTATCACTCAGATTTGCAAATGGATTTCACTGAAGCTGTAGATTGCATCCCAGAACATAGTTTAGGGGCCATTACCACTTCAACTATAGTCATTTTTCTTTCATTTGCAAACGTAACCAGTTTTTCAATGGTGTATTGGTTTAACATAGGAAAACCTTCTGTTGGCTTTAGATTCTAATCTATCACTCCGATTTGCAAACAGATTTCACTGAAGCTGTAGATTTTATCCCAGAACATAGTTTAGGGGACATTACCTCTTCAACTATAGTGATTTTTCTTTCAATTGCAAGCGTAACCAGTTTTTCAATGGTGAATTGGTTTAACATAGGAAACCCTACTATTGGTTTAAATTCTAATCTATCACTCCGATTTGCAAATGGATTTCACTGAAGCTGTAGATTGCATCCCAGAAAATAGTTTAGGGTCCATTACCACTTCAACTATAGTCATTTTTCTTTCATTTGCAAACGTAACCAGTTTTTCAATGGTGTATTGGTTTAACATAGGAAAACCTTCTGTTGGCTTTAGATTCTAATCTATCACTCCGATTTGCAAACGGATTTCACTGAAGCTGTAGATTTTATCCCAGAACATAGTTTAGGGGCCATTACCTCTTCAACTATAGTGATTTTTCTTTCAATTGCAAGCGTAACCAGTTTTTCAATGGTGTAGTGGTTTAACATAGGAAACCCTACTATTCGCTCTAGATTCTAATCTGTCACTCCGATTTTCAAACAGATTTCACTGAAGCTGTAGATTGCATTCCAGAACATAGTTTAGGGGCCATTACCTCTTCAACTATAGTCATTTTTCTTTCAATTGCAAACGTAACCAGTTTTTCAATGGTGTATTGGTTTAACGTAGGAAAACCTACTGTTGGCTCTAGATTCTAATCTGTCACTCCGATTTGCAAACGGATTTCACTGAAGCTGTAGATTGCATCCCAGAACATAGTTTAGGGGCCATTACCACTTCAACTATTGTCATTTTTCTTTCATTTGCAAACGTAACCAGTTTTTCAATGGTGTATTGGTTTAACATAGGAAAACCTTCTGTTGGCTTTAGATTCTAATCTATCACTCCGATTTGCAAACGGATTTCACTGAAGCTGTAGATTTTATCCCAGAACATAGTTTAGGGGCCATTACCTCTTCAACTATAGTGATTTTTCTTTCAATTGCAAGCGTAACCAGTTTTTCAATGGTGTATTGGTTTAACATAGGAAACCCTACTATTTGCTCTAGATTCTAATCTGTCACTCCGATTTTTAAACAGATTTCACTGAAGCTGTAGATTGCATTCCAGAACATAGTTTAGGGGCCATTACCTCTTCAACTATAGTCATTTTTCTTTCAATTGCAAACGTAACCAGTTTTTCAATGGTGTATTGGTTTAACATAGGAAAACCTATTGTTGGCTCTAGATTCTAATCTATCACTCCGATTTGCAAACGGATTTCACTGAAGCTGTAGATTGCATCCCAGAACATAGTGTAGGGGCCATTACCTCTTCAACTATAGTCATTTTTCTTTCAATTGCAAACATAACCAGTTTTTCAATGGTGTATTGGTTAAACATAGGAAAACCTACTGTTGGCTTTAGATTCTAATCTATCACTCTGATTTGCAAACGGATTTCACTGAAGCTGTAGATTGCATCCCAGAACATAGTTTAGGGGCCATTATCTCTTCAACTGTAGTCATTTTTCTTTCAATTGCAAACGTAACCAGTTTTTCAATGGTGTATTGGTTTAACATAGGAAAACCTACTGTTGGCTTTAGATTCTAATCTATCACTCCGATTTGCAAAAGTATTTCACTGAAGCTGTAGATTGCATCCCAGAACATAGTTTAGGGGCCATTACCTCTTCAACTATAGTCATTTATCTTTCAATTGCAAACGTAACCAGTTTTTCAATGGTGTATTGGTTTAACATGGGAAAACCTACTGTTGGCTTTAGATTCTAATCTATTACTCCGATTTGCAAACGGATTTCACTGAAGCTGTAGATTGCATCCCAGAACATAATTTAAGGGCCATTACCTCTTCAACTATAGTCATTTTTCTTTCAATTGCAAACGTAACCAGTTTTTCAATGGTGTATTGGTTTAACGTAGGAAAACCTACTGTTGGCTCTAGATTCTAATCTGTCACTCCGATTTGCAAACGGATTTCACTGAAGCTGTAGATTGCATCCTAGAACATAGTTTAGGGGCCATTACCACTTCAACTATAGTCATTTTTCTTTCATTTGCAAACGTAACCAGTTTTTCAATGGTGTATTGGTCTAACATAGGAAAACCTTCTGGTGGCTTTAGATTCTAATCTATCACTCCGATTTGCAAACGGATTTCACTGAAGCTGTAGATTTTATCCCAGAACATAGTTTAGGGGCCATTACCTCTTCAACTATAGTGATTTTTCTTTCAATTGCAAGCGTAACCAGTTTTTCAATGGTGTATTGGTTTAACATAGGAAACCCTACTATTCGCTCTAGATTCTAAGTTGTCACTCCGATTTTCAAACAGATTTCACTGAAGGTGTAGATTGCACTCCAGAACATAGTTTAGGGGCCATTATCTCTTCAACTATAGTCATTTTTCTTTCAATTGCAAACGTAACCAGTTTTTCAATGGTGTATTGGTGTAACATAGGAAAACCTATTGTTGGCTTTAGATTCTAATCTATCACTCTGATTTGCAAACGGATTTCACTGAAGCTGTAGATTGCATCCCAGAACATAGTTTAGGGGCCATTATCTCTTCAACTATAGTCATTTTTCTTTCAATTGCAAACGTAACCAGTTTTTCAATGGTGTATTGGTTTAACATAGGAAAACCTACTGTTGGCTTTAGATTCTAATCTATCACTCCGATTTGCAAAAGTATTTCACTGAAGCTGTAGATTGCATCCCAGAACATAATTTAGGGGCCATTACCTCTTCAACTATAGTCATTTTTCTTTCAATTGCAAACGTAACCAGTTTTTCAATGGTGTATTGGTTTAACATAGGAAAACCTACTGTTGGCTCTAGATTCTAATCTGTCACTCCGATTTGCAAACGGATTTCACTGAAGCTGTAGATTGCATCCTAGAACATAGTTTAGGGGCCATTACCACTTCAACTATAGTCATTTTTCTTTCATTTGCAAACGTAACCAGTTTTTCAATGGTGTATTGGTCTAACATAGGAAAACCTTCTGTTGGCTTTAGATTCTAATCTATCATTCCGATTTGCAAACGGATTTCACTGAAGCTGTAGATTTTATCCCAGAACATAGTTTAGGGGCCATTACCTCTTCAACTATAGTGATTTTTCTTTCAATTGCAAGCTTAACCAGTTTTTCAATGGTGTATTGGTTTAACATAGGAAACCCTACTATTCGCTCTAGATTCTAAGTTGTCACTCCGATTTTCAAACAGATTTCACTGAAGGTGTAGATTGCACTCCAGAACATAGTTTAGGGGCCATTATCTCTTCAACTATAGTCATTTTTCTTTCAATTGCAAACGTAACCAGTTTTTCAATGGTGTATTGGTTTAACATAGGAAAACCTATTGTTGGCTCTAGATTCTAATCTATCTCTCCGATTTGCAAACGGATTTCACTGAAGCTGTAGATTGCATCCCAGAACATAGTGTAGGGGCCATTACCTCTTCAACTATAGTCATTTTTCTTTCAATTGCAAACATAACCAGTTTTTCAATGGTGTATTGGTTAAACATAGGAAAACCTACTGTTGGCTTTAGATTCTAATCTATCACTCTGATTTGCAAACGGATTTCACTGAAGCTGTAGATTGCATCCCAGAACATAGTTTAGGGGCCATTATCTCTTCAACTATAGTCATTTATCTTTCAATTG
Organism: Hyperolius riggenbachi; assembly: GCF_040937935.1. Taxonomy (NCBI): domain Eukaryota; kingdom Metazoa; phylum Chordata; class Amphibia; order Anura; family Hyperoliidae; genus Hyperolius; species Hyperolius riggenbachi. Next base: position 392,016,157 of record NC_090647.1, on the reverse strand, counting down.
CAAACGTAACCAGTTTTTCAATGGTGTATTGGTTTAACATAGGAAAACCTACTGTTGGCTTTAGATTCTAATCTATCACTCCGATTTGAAACGGATTTCACTGAAGCTGTAGATTGCATCCCAGAACATAATTTAGGGGCCATTACCTCTTCAACTATAGTCATTTTTCTTTTAATTGCAAACGTAACCAGTTTTTCAATGGTGTATTGGTTTAACATAGGAAAACCTACTGTTGGCTCTAGATTCTAATCTGTCACTCCGATTTGCAAACGGATTTCACTGAAGCTGTAGATTGCATCCCAGAACATAGTTTAGGGGCCATTACCTCTTCAACTATAGTCATTTTTCTTTCAATTGCAAACGTAACCAGTTTTTCAATGGTGTATTGGTTTAACATAGGAAAACCTACTGTTGGCTTTAGATTCTAATCTATCACTCCGATTTGCAAACAGATTTCACTGAAGCTGTAGATTGCATCCCAGAACATAGTTTAGGGGCCATTACCTCTTCAACTATAGTCATTTTTCTTTTAATTGCAAACGTAACCAGTTTTTCAATGGTGTATTGGTTTAACATAGGAAAACCTTCTGTTGGCTTTAGATTCTAATCTATCACTCCGATTTGAAACGGATTTCACTGAAGCTGTAGATTGCATCCCAGAACATAATTTAGGGGCCATTACCTCTTCAACTATAGTCATTTTTCTTTTAATTGCAAACGTAACCAGTTTTTCAATGGTGTATTGGTTTAACATAGGAAAACCTACTGTTGGCTCTAGATTCTAATCTGTCACTCCGATTTGCAAACGGATTTCACTGAAGCTGTAGATTGCATCCCAGAACATAGTTTAGGGGCCATTACCTCTTCAACTATAGTCATTTTTCTTTCAATTGCAAACGTAACCAGTTTTTCAATGGTGTATTGGTTTAACATAGGAAAACCTACTGTTGGCTTTAGATTCTAATCTATCACTCCGATTTGCAAACAGATTTCACTGAAGCTGTAGATTGCATCCCAGAACATAGTTTAGGGGCCATTACCTCTTCAACTATAGTCATTTTTCTTTTAATTGCAAACGTAACCAGTTTTTCAATGGTGTATTGGTTTAACATAGGAAAACCTTCTGTTGGCTCTAGATTCGAATCTATCACTCCGATTTGCAAACTGATTTCACTGAAGCTGTAGATTGCTTCCCAGAACATAGTTTAGGGGCCATTACCTCTTCAACTATAGTCATTTTTCTTTCAATTGCAAACGTAACCAGTTTTTCAATGGTGTATTGGTTTAACATAGGAAGGGGCGTGGCTTGACGCTGGAGCTGGATGGTTGTCTGAGCCTGTAGCTCCTGCTGTCTTCACCCTAAAAAGCTACTCCACAGCGCACTAAGAAGCCTCATTTTACTCAGGAAGATGGGTGAACATGCAGAGGACCCACAGGAATGGATTACAGCGAGAGCAAAGCGGAATTACAGGTCCCCTCTGCCCCGCAAACTGACTGACTTCTTCCAGGAGGAAGATATCCAAGATGGCCCCCGGCACTACAGGCCTAGCTCCAGGCATGATGCAGACTACAGGACACCGCCGCCTGTGACCCAGAGGAATCGCTTTGCAGCTTTCCAGACTCCCTATCGAAGGGGCAACAGAGCGGACTACCTGGGGGACCTCAGTGAGGAAGATGAAGCCGCTACAGGTACCGCTGACAACAGGGACAGAAGCCCCAGGCAGGCCTCCGTATCCCGCACGGAGAACGCGGAATTTCGTAATTCCAATTCGGAATTCCGGAAAATGGATTCGGAATTCCGGAAAATGGATCCGGAATTCCGGAAAAACATTCTGGAACCCAGGAAAGATGACACAACAAGGTCCCAGGTAGGACAGATTCCTCTATCCTCCCCTCACACACATACCCAAGCAGCTGATCAGCTCCCTCATCCATCCATCCACCCCCCACCACCGATGGCATTTACAGACCCCCTGATGTCATTCTCTGCCACAGACCAACCCATGACTCAAACCTTTTTTAAAGATTTCATGATATCTTTCAGTAGCATTTTAAGAAAGGACTCTATGGAAATAAGGGCTGATATGCATGCTTTGGTGGGCCACCTGACCGTATACACTAAAGAAACAGACCATAGGCTGGCCAGGTTGGAACACAGAATTGTGGAGATGACAGCAGCACACAATTCATTGGTGGATGCTCACAAAGAACTTGTAAAGGAGAATAGGCAGATGAAGGAAAAAATAGCTGATGGGGAGGATAGAAACAGGAGAAACAACCTGAAGATCAGAGGGATCCCAGAGACAGTACAGAATGATGATTTAAAGGACTACGTCATGGACATTATCAAAGTCACCTGTCCTAACATACCTAAAAATGAGCTTGTAGTGGACAGAGCCCATAGGCTACCCAAGCCATCCCACATCGCCAAACATCTGCCTAGAGATGTCATTACAAGGATACATTTTTTCCACGTAAAGGAACAGCTGCTGGGAGCCACTAGGAAAGGGCAAAAGCTTCCTGACCCGTATCAGAACTTGGCGTTATATCAGGATCTGTCACAAGCTACCCTCTCAACCAGACGCGGATTCTCGCAGATCACTGCCTCTTTGAGAAACAAGAGAATCGACTACTCATGGGGATTCCCCCCAAAGCTGATCATAAGAGACGGAGGGGAGACACACGTGATCAGGAATCCAACAGAGGGACAGGACCTCTTATCCAGATGGAATATCCCACTTTTTGTATCCAAAGACTCAAGTAAAGACAAACTTTATCGCCCACCTCTATTGCCTAAGCCTGCTGCTATGGACACCTCTCTTCCTATCACACCAGACAAGGTAGCAACAAGTGAGGCTTCGACAAAAGGCTGAATCGGGGTGATCAGCCAGGAACTTTGTCCCCCTCACATTTGTTTTTTCCCCTGGGACTGATTTTTCTCTCCCTACAGGTGGAAAAACCACTTGAAGTCCACACTGGTGGACTCTACTGAATTGGTCACCTGAACTGAACTCTAATCTGACCAATCTGTTTTGTTCTGTTTACACTGTTAGTGTTCTCACTATCTTCTCACCTACTTTTTTCTCTCCTTTTTTCAGTAGTACTATTGAAAGGTAGAACCGGATGCCTCTCATTGTACTATTACTTTGGTTATTTCTATATAGGTCATTGTCCCGACTAACCTTGTTTCCCTCCACCAGAGTAGAGTTAAAAAGTTTCATCAGAGATGCTCCAGAGCCTGCCTGCAGGAATCCCAATCAATGGTATGATTTAATTGTGATGCAATATACATGGTGTAATGGCTGAGAAATGTAATCTCCTCTCAGTTAATGTGAGAGGCCTCAATTCTTTCAGGAAGCGATACCTCTTACAGAAACTGATTAAGGAACAAAAGGCAGATATTATATGTGTTCAAGAATCTCACCTGAACAAAAATGCAGCGAAAAAATACAAATTATTTCAGTTTACCAATATATTTCACTCTACATTACAGAATAATAAGAAAAAAGCTGGGACTTTTATAGCAGTTAGGGACTCTCTGGGACTAGTGGTAAAAGACACATACTCAAGTGATGATGGTAGAATGGTAATGATAACTGGACAATTGAACTCTAAGGATTACACTTTTGTGAACCTATATGCCCCCAACCAACACCAGACTAAATTTATCAATTCAAAACTCAAAAAAATAACAAATTTCAAGAAAGGATATCTTTTTATTTCTGGAGATCTGAACTCCATAACAGACCCACAGTTAGATTGTACTTCCAAATTAAGAACTAAACACTCCACTTTACAACCAATTTTGACAAAAAACGAGTTATTTGACACTTGGAGGTGCATTCACCCCAAGGAGAAACAGTTCACATTCTACTCTACCATTCATAAATCCTTCACTCGTATTGACCATTGCCTAACAGACCAATTTACCTTGCCACTAGTCTCAGAGATGGAAATTGGTACTAGAGTGTGGTCAGACCACTCACCTCTCATAGTGAAATTTCATATCCAGAATTCTGTGAAACAACAGTATATATGGAGACTTAACAAATACATCCTTCACTCCGAACACACTTCCCCTATAATTAAAAAGGAACTAATAGAGTATTTCAAAATCAATGACACAGGAGATATATCCAACTCTACTCTCTGGAATGCTCATAAAGCATTTATCAGAGGAACCTTTATTAAGTTGAGTGCCATTCATAACAAAAAAGTTAGGGAACAAACTAACATCTTATTAGACAAAATTAAATCACTAGAGAAAGAAATATACAACAATCACAAGAATGAACTCATACCCCAACTAGAGGAAACTAGACAGTCCCTAGCAGACAAATTGTACTACCAGTACGACAAATGGCAAACCACATTAAAACAAAATTGGTACTATAATAATAATAGAGCAGGGAAGGCCATGGCCCAAAAAATTAAGGGAAAAAGAATTCGTCAGAGAATTATTAAAATCACACACCCCAAAACAAAAATAGAAGTCCACCACCCCAAAGATATTGTAAACGCCCTGGCAGAGTACTATGAAGCCCTTTATAACCTCGAAAAGGACCCAAACACCCACACCCCATTATCACAGGAAATAGAACTATACCTTGATAAAGTAAATCTCCCCTCCCTTACAGAATTTGAGCAAAAATACCTAGCAACTCCCTTCACAGAACAAGAAACAATAGCAGCAATAGGATCACTAAAGAAAGACAAAGCCCCAGGACCAGACGGTTTTATTAACGATTATTTTAAAAAATTTATTTCAATCCTAGTAACCCCCCTAACAAATATGTTTAATGAAGCAGCTACTAAAGGCAATTTCCCTAGAGAATCACTTTCGGCACTAATAACTACAATCCCCAAGGAAGATAAGGACCCCTCTGACCCTAGTAATTATAGGCCCATCTCCCTACTAAACACTGACATAAAACTATACGCCAGAATAATAGCTAATAGGTTATCTCCCCTTATGCCCCAAATTATCCATCCAGATCAGGTAGGGTTTACAAAGAATAGGTCGACTAGTGATGGCACTCGCAAGGTTTTATCTCTGATCCATAGAGTGGGGCTCTGTCGGACGCCTACCCTCCTTGTCTCCTTGGACGCGGAGAAGGCGTTCGACAGAGTCAATTGGCTGTACCTATCCAAGGTGCTCACCAAATTTGGTATCCCTGCCTTCTTACACAAGGCCATTTTAGCCCTATACACCCACCCATCTGCCAGAGTCCTATCATCAGGCACACTATCTCTACCCTTCGATATTAAAAACGGTACCCGTCAAGGTTGCCCCCTCTCACCCCTAATATTCAATTTAACGATTGAACCGCTCGCTCAAAGAATCAGAGACAATTCACAAATTTTTGGCATTAAAAACAAACAAACCATACATAAAATGGGTTTATACGCTGATGATGTGATCCTCCTCCTCCAGAAACCACTCGTATCACTGCCAAATGCTCAATTGGAACTAGAAGAGTTCTCCAAAATCTCATATTACAAATTAAATAAGAATAAGACAACCATTCTTCCATGTTTTATCCCACAGAAAGATAGGGATATCTTGAAAAGCTCTTGTGAATTCGTATGGAATGATACTGTCATAAAATACTTAGGAATCTATATAACACCCACACTAAATAATATCTATAAAGAAAACTACGCCCCATGGTTAAAAAAATTCAAAGAGAAACTGGAAGATCTTGCAAAAGTAGAATACTCCTGGCTGGGAAGGAATGCAGCCTTTAAAATGTTCATTCTTCCCCAACTTCTATACCTCTTTAGAAACTTGCCTATAAAAGTACCCCAAACCTTCTTCAACACCTTACAAAAAGCTCTTAATCAATTTATATTATTAAACAAAAAATCCAGGTTTTCCAACAAAATATTAATGATGGACACTGCTAATTTGGGCCTAGGTGTCCCTAACCTGGAATTCTATTATAAGGCTACAATAATGGATCAGTCCAGGGCAGTCTGGCTCGGGGATAACACAAAACAGTGGTTCTCGATTGAAGAGGATCAGCTTAGCTATGGAGACTACAAATTGTTTCTTGGAGCCAGACTGGCCTGGAAAACTAGACAGACCATCCAGAACCCATTAACAATTAACACACTTAGAATTTGGAAGGAACTAACCGCTCTGTGCAAAAAGGACGTTTTATCCATAGAATCTGACACACCCTTAATCACTCTCCAAACCTTAATAAATAACTTAAATTTACAAACCTGGACAGATTCTGGTATTAACTCCATAGAAGATCTTCTTGATAACTCAGAACTGAGACCATTTGAATTTTTCACTCAGACCTATGGTCTCCCACCAACAGAACTCCCCACATATAGGAAAATCAGTAAATTCTGCAAATATCACCCGTACAGCCCTGTATCTCTGACCCCACAAATTAGTAAAATTATCCACCCTCAGGGTTCACACTATAAGGGAACATCTATTTTCTACAAAACCTTACTAAAAATGAAAGATTCCACCCCACAATGGCAACTAGATAGTTGGCAGGAGTATCTCCAAACTGAGATAGACATGGAAGAATGGGAAAAGGTCTTGAGATCAGTAAAGAAGTCTTCACACTGTGTGAGACACTTTGAAGGCTTACTAAAGAGCATTTGGCAGTGGTACATGACACCTGAGAGGATTTCCAAGTTTGACATGAAGGCATCACCCTTGTGTTGGAGGGGGTGCAACCGGACGGGTACCGTAGGGCACATTTTATGGGACTGCCCCAAACTGAAGAAACTCAGAACAGATATAGGAGTCTTCTTGGGACAATTACCTATGTCCATACACCCTATACCCTCTGGTATGGCATTGTTGCATTTAGGAACCATGGATCTGCCACCCCAGGAAAGATTGATCTATAATCACATCTTTATAACTATCAGGAATCAATTAGCTTTCAACTGGAAATCAAAAGTCATCCCAACAATCGGAGAAATCCTGCGTATTGTTGATTCAAATCTTATTGCAGAGAAATCCTGGGCGATTAGATGTGGAAACCTGGGTGCTTTCCTGGAGGTGGCTGCTCTGTGGCCTGTTGCATACAAGGAATCCAAACTAATGGAATTTTAGATCTGTGGTCTCTTTGATAGAGGTACTCTCATGTGTAACTCTCATGTATGACTTTAATGTGCTAAGGGGATCCTCGCAGGTAAGGCTCTGTTGCTCACTTATCTTAATATAGGTAGATTTCTCTTGCTCTGGAAACACAATCGGGACATTCTAATTGTACATAGTTTGATGTGTAGTTTAGTTTTAGATGTAGTATATACAACAAAATAACTGATATGACAGCTACTCACACACAATTGGAGTCATAACAACTGTTAGTTAGTCAGTTAGGAATTTTCTTCTTCCCTTTCTCCTACCTGGACGAAACACTGCAGCTCTGGTAGACTTTTGAGACTCCTTAGTTGAGGATCCGCTCCCTGGAATCTCTGTAGGGTGGTTGAAGTCCCCCATTTTCCAGGTCGAGAGGATCCTTGACGGATCTGTTACACAGCTTTCTTCACTGCTGGAGCTGTGGTTGAACTACAGTATCCTAGGGAATACAGAATTCCAACCTTAGTAACTATGGAAGTAATTTAAAGCATCGCCTAGACAAAACAGAGATATGTCATTTAAACGTGGTTACGTCAAAATTTGATTATTCTTTTTGACAAAATTAATAATTATTAAACTTTTAGCATAATAGGTTTAGATATCATAAAGAAATGAGTACAGATCCAAGAGATCTTTCTGTTATTCCTATCTGTAGGTTAAACATAGTTTCAATTACTTTAAACAATATATAGGTTATTTGATAAGTTAACCTCACATCAGACTTCTCACCAGCTCTATTTCTTTCCAACCAAACCCGGTTAGAATACATTTACCATCTGGTTAGATACCCTCAACCTCAGGTACTTGCTTACTCCCTCACTGGGAAATATCCACACCTAGGTGGAGAACTGGTAAAATCAGACATATTTCCAAAATAAAAAAACGGAAATGCAGTCTCAGGGACTGTGCGTGGACTCCTGCGCTGGTAGCGGAGTTTCACACACAGTGGTCCACTCAACTTACACCCTACAATCTGCATCCAAACCTCCTTCTACCACCTCATATCAACTCCACGCCAATAAAATACTCCTGCATAACTCCTACCTACCCTCTAACCAGACTATTATTTTTCTTATCTACCTGTTATATAAATTTCTGTACTACAGATTTGTTGTTAACTGTTATACTGTATTCATTTATATAGCTGTACAAATACGAATACATAATCACTAATGCCTGTAATGTAATAATTTGTTATGTAAAACTTCAATAAAAATTATTGTACTTGGTTTAACATAGGAAAACCTACTGTTGGCTTTAGATTCTAATCTATCACTCCGATTTGCAAACGGATTTCACTGAAGCTGTAGATTGCATCCCAGAACATAGTTTAGGGGCCATTACCTCTTCAGCTATAGTCATTTTTCTTTCAATTGCAAACGTAACCAGTTTTTCAATGGTGTATTGGTTTAACGTAGGAAAACCTACTGTTGGCTCTAGATTCTAATCTGTCACTCCGATTTGCAAACGGATTTCACTGAAGCTGTAGATTGCATCCCAGAACATAGTTTAGGGGCCATTACCTCTTCAACTATAGTCATTTTTCTTTCAATTGCAAACGTAACCAGTTTTTCAATGGTGTATTGGTTTAACATAGGAAAACCTACTGTTGGCTCTAGATTCTAATCTATCACTCCGATTTGCAAACAGATTTCACTGAAGCTGTAGATTTTATCCCAGAACATAGTTTAGGGGCCATTACCTCTTCAACTATAGTCATTTTTCTTTCGTTTCAAGGGTGTTTATTATGTAAGAAAGGGTTCACAATGATAGCATAATACAGGTTTCACATGACATGTCCCCCTTAGGGGAATTGTACATATTAGCTCACAGACATATTAGGAGATATCATGCAAAAATTATACATCTAAATAAGAGCGGAACTTGCATTCTTACCCAGTGAGTTATTTGTAATATTATGCCATATATTTTAAACATCCTATTTTGAGTTTTTATGTAGAAATATAGTAAGAGGGGGAGGAGGAAGGGAAGAGAAAAGTTAGAGAGATAGGAAGAAAGAGTAAAGAAAGAGTATAAGACCCCGGGGGATCCCAAGGGTGGGGACTCCACTTCATGCCAAAGGGACCCACCAGGGAGAAGAGGGGGGTAGATAGAAAGGAAAGGGGAAGGAGGAAAGAAATCTCCATTTAAGGAGAAAGAGCCACTCGAGTTAAGTAGCTATAAGAACAACCTATAATCAAAGCATTTTATTAACCACTGTGATCCACTCTCTCCTAAATACTATGATATATCCTGAAGTTTTATTGACTGCATCAACACCGAAAGGACTGAGGAAAGTGTGCTCCTCTAAAATGTATGTAATACATAAGGTAGGCCCTCATTATCTTGAATTTCAATCCAGGGGGACCATGTTAGTAGGAATGGGTCTATTGAATCATGGACCTTAGCTAGAATGTGCTCTGAGAGCATTGCCTCGTTGAGTTTCGTGAAGACTAAATTATCATTTAGCGTTGCTGATTTCCAGTTATATGCTATTTGCCTTCTGGCTAACGCCATTACATGGTGCAAAAGTTTGTTGGCTGCAGATGTGGTCTTCTGGGGCCTATTGCCCAATAGAGCCACTGTGGGGTCCAGAGAGGATTCAATTCTGAGCATGAGGGAGGTGCGTCTCCATATCTTTTTCCAGAAGATTTTTACTACAGGGCACTGCCACCACATGTGCCATAATGTGCCTTTTTGGCCACACATAATTCGGACTGGTCTGGACAAAAAGCATGGACTCTGGCTGGCGTAAAATAGGTGCAGTGTAACAGTTTAAGTGACGTTTCAATGGAGGAGTAAAAGAGGCTATTCTTTAGCAAAGTAGTGCAGCAGTGTCCCCATTTGCTTATCGATAGAGTTTTGCCTGTATCTCTTTCCCAGTCTAGCTGGAATTTCATCTTTTCATCAGACTCATCCCTCATTAACATAAAGTAGAAGTCTGATATAAGCCCTTTATTTAACGGTCCATTTCTGCACCTAGTTTCAAACAGGGAGTATATATTTATCTCTTTATCTGTATCTAAAGTATTTATATAATCGAAAATTTGTGTGGCTCTAGAGATTTCCTGGGGAGGCACCTCCCTGTCAGCAAAGAACTGGCGACGGTCCATCAGCTTGAATGCTGAAGTGTATTTTCCTAATCTAGTAAGACCCTTTGAGATCCACCAAGAAAATGGCTGCTGGTTTAGGCCAGGTGTAAAGTCTGGGTTACCAAAAATAGCGGACATAAGGCAGGTTGGGGATTGTAGTTTGTATACAAATCTAAGATTAAGCCATAGTTTAATAGAAGAACCAAATATTGGAGATAAGGCCTGGATCTTTTTCAACGGGATTTTCCTGGCCCACATTACTCCTTGGGTGGTAAGGGGATGTATCAATTTAGATTCAATACCGACCCAGAGGGGGGCCATATATCCGGAGTTTACTAGAACTAATTGGGACAACCTAGCCGCCCTATAGTATGTCGTCAATATCGGAAGTTTAAGTCCTCCCCTATCTTTTGTTTTGGCCAGGGTAGCATATTTTATCCTAGCTTTTTTATGTGACCAGATAAATCTGAGGATTCTTTTTTGTAGATCAGCTACATGGGAGGGTCGTATTGGTATAGGCAAGGTTCGGAAGAGGTACAGCAGCCGAGGGAAAAGGGTCATTTTCACTGCATGCACCTTCCCAAGCAGGGAAAGGGGATATTTTGCCCAGGTTTCTAAGTCTTCCGAGAGTCTTCTATATAAAGCAGGATAGTTGACATCATATAGTTGGGTGGGGTCAGATGGCAGATTGATTCCAAGATATTTGATGAATTTAGGTTGGTACTGTAGTCCTAGAGACTCGGCCAAGTTCTTTCCAGTTTTATGAGAAGTCTGAGAGACCATAAGTTCCGACTTATCCTTATTTAATTGAAAACCCGAGAAAACAGAAAAGTCCTGGATAATTTTTAGTAAGTTGGGGATGGAAGTGTGCGGTGAAGAAAGGGTAAGGAGAATATCGTCGGCAAAAAATTTTAATTTGTATTGCTTGTTTCCTAGTTGGACGCCCAGTACCTCCAGGGACCTCCGAATCCTGCTAGCCAGGGGCTCTATGACCAATGCAAAGATGCCCGGAGATAATGGGCACCCTTGTCTTGTTCCCCGACTTATGGAGAATCTAGTTTGATTATAAGAGGGCAGTTTTAAGTATGCAGAAGGAAGGGAGTAAAGAGTTTGTATGGCGTTTAAGTATTCACCACAAAAGCCGAATTTACGTAGGACTGAGAGCATATATGGCCATTTGATTTTATCAAAGGCTTTTTCCATGTCCAATGATAATATAGCAAAGGGTTGGGAGATCTTCTTGCAATAATGTTGTATGTCCAGGACTTTCCTGATATTATCGGGGGCCTGCCTCTGGGGTATAAAACCCACTTGATCCCTATGTACTAGGGCCGGTAGTACAGTGTTCAGTCTGGTTGCTAATATGGAGGTAAAAAGCTTATAATCTACACCTAGTAGGGAGATTGGTCTATAATTTTTGGTGTTTAGTGGGTCTCTGGGGGGTTTATGCAGTATACAAATAGCCGAGGACAGGAATTCAGGTGGCGGGGGCTTACCTTTCATCAAGGAATTGTAGAATTTGATTAGGTGTGGGCTCAGAATGTCTTCAAATTTTTTATAATAGAGTGATGGTAAGCCATCGGGGCCCGGAGCTTTAGCTCTCTTTAATCTTTTGATTGCGTCATGTAATTCTTCCTCATTAATAGGTAAATTAAGTGTTTTAGCCGTATCTTGGGTGATTTTAATCCCTATATTTTCCTTTAAAAACTGATCTCTTTTCTCCGGGGCCCGATCTGGATCGTCATCACTATAGAGAGTTTGGTAGTATTCCAAGAAAGTCTGGTAGATCTTATCCGGATTGGATGTAATCTTACCATTCTTATCCCTTATTTTAGTGATTTTATTTGAGATTTGTTTGTCTCTGAGTCTCCTGGCTAACCATTTGTTGGGCTTGTTGAGCTGCTCATATGCCATCGCACCTGTCCATCTCATGGCCTTTTCAACATCCTGGCCTAATATTGTGTCTAACTTCAGCTGTTGATCAAAGATCTGTTTTTGTAGATACCTTGTAGGGTTAGTCTGGTTTATTAAGTGAAGCATATTAATTTTTCTTTCTAGGTTTGAAATAGTGGTTCCCCTTTCTCTCTTGGCCTTAGCGGATAGTCTCATTAATTCTCCCCTCACAACCGCCTTATGAGCCATCCAACATATTCCCTCACTTACCTCCTCCGTGGCATTTTCTTTAAAATAGTTATCAAGTGAGTTTTCAATCACTGAAAACTCCACTGAGTCCTAAGTGGTGCAGGGACTGGAGAGTTCATGACTGTCAGGAGTAGCTCATGATCTGACCAGGGGCAAAGGATATGCCTTGAGTATGCCAAGGAGGAGGCGCATAAGGATGGAATGAGGATGAGATCTATTCGGGAGTAAGAATTGTGTGGTGCTGAGAAGTATGAGTAGCCTCTTTTCCCTTCATTATGTTCTCTCCAGGAATCTATCAGTGAATGAGTCTTGAACAGATCTAGGAATAGAGCCTGATTCTTTTTAGCGATCGAGGGTCTCAGTGGATGAGTTCGATCAAGTTTGTCATTTGGGGCTAGGTTAAAATCTCCCGCCCAAATGAGGCTATCAAATTGTAATGTTAGTAGTGTTTCAGATATCCCAGAGAGGACACGATGAGGATATTCTGGTGGAGCATAAACATTGACGATACATATTGTTTTCTGTTCATATGTCCCAAGTAGAATGACATAGGTCCCTGAGTCATCTTCTAGGTGTTGGGTAATGTCAATTGGGAAGTTGTCTGAGAGGAGAGTGATCACTCCTCGGCTTCTCTTTTTGTATGATGAGAGATATGATCTAGAGTAATGTTTATGGAATTGTTTGGGGGTATTTTGTGGGGAGAAGTGGGATTCTTGGATGCATATTATATCTGGCCGGTGTTTTGCGTAGGCCTTGAAGGCCTTATTTCTCTTTGCAGGAGAACTCAGACCTCTGGCATTGTGCGTCAGGATATTAATGGACTCGAATATAAAGGTTCAGAGGGCTATTAAGAATCACAGAGGAGGGGTGGAGTGGGCAAAGTGAGTAGCTATAGGTGAGTTTCAGCATAATGTAACTGGGCTTTTCGTGTTCTCATAATGGCAAGGAACCTTAGTGAACACAGAGCATGTCACTAAGTAAAGCAAGTGGGTAGCTGTCCATATATAAAAGGTCAGCCACCAAACACTTCTCATGTGGAGTACAACATGAAATGCAGGCTTAACTGCCTAACTTAAATTTAAAGGTAGCTAAAGTTAAACAGATCCGAACTGTATGTTTATATTGGATATTCAATAGATCAAATATGAATGTTATCTATCTTATTATGATTAAACATTTATCTGAACTGAGAACTAAACAGAGTAAACAATATATTTTAATCTTTACCTATGTCATATATCAGTCCATATATGAAGGAACCTGGAAAATAAGTAGTTAGTAACTAGCATAAGATATAACAATGTCTTCTCATGAAGAAGGTAGTATATTGGTATGTCCATAGTAACCTTTAAAGATGTCCAGGCAAAAAGGCTTCACGGGAAGGGTGCTGATGCCAGGAACGTGGTCCTTCAGACATTAGAAAGAAAGATAGGGATTCTCATGTAATAAGTGGCAAAACGACCCTCCAGGGTCAGGATAGTTTTCCTGAAAAATAGGAGGCATGTTCGTGCCTTGCAACTCAAATAATGATGATAAATGGATCAAGAATGTAAGCCAAAACCAGCAAATTATTCTCCCAATGGGCCTTGGTCAGATGAGTTTCCTCTCAGTGCGAGGTTCCTTGATGAGGACCATGCCCGATTCTGACGTAGTTCTCTCCTTGGTTTTGGAGACTGTCTTTCTTGTGGTTGTTTTAGATCAGGGACAACAAAGGGAATATTTGCTTCAGTTAAAGCTTCTGCTGCCCCATCAGGTGTCTTGCACACAAATTGTTTATTGTTTTTCTTGAATATGAGGGCAAAGGGGAACCCCCACTTGTACCTGATAGAGGCCTGCTGTAGCGCACTTGTATATGGCTTCATATTTCTTCTCTTCTGGATTGTTATAGGGGCCAGGTCTGCAAACAGTTGCACAGATTGTGGTTGATCTGGGAGGCGTTGTAGGTCTCGTGCTGCCAGCAAGATTTTATCCCTGATATCTTCACTGCTGAGCTTTGCAATGATGTCTCTCGGTAATGTGACATTCCTGGGTCGGACTAATGCCCTGTGGATTCTGACCACCCCTAGCCTGGAGGGGTCTATCTGGGGTAGAAGAGCATGGAATAGGTTTGCTGCCAAAGCTTGTAGGTCATCTACTGCTTCTAGAACACCTCTTATTCTTACATTTGCCCTCCGGCTCCTATTCTCAAGGTCCTCTAGTTTATCTTCCACCACATCTAATCGCTCGTCATGGACCTCCAGAGTTGCAGTGTTGGCATTAGTCACCAATACGAGATCATCGGCTTGATTTTCAAGTGTGGTCACCCTGTCTCCAATCTCACTTATACGGTCAGAGAGTTCCGTGACCGCTAATTTCAATTCAGTTTTGAGTTCTGCTCTAAAGATATTTGTGATGGTTGTGAGCAGTTGTTCTGCAGACATCCCGCCTATCTGTACTCCAAGATCACTTCCAGGGTTGTCAAGTCTTGCATCAGGATATGTGTCTGGGCCATGTACTAAAGTCGCATGTGAAGCGTCTGGAGATACGCATTGGACAGAAGTTGCTGCAGGAGTTGACGCGTTGAAAGTTACGCCTGGGCCATGTGTTGATGCGGAGTATGATGCGTCAGATTGTACGCCTAAGTATGAGTTGGATGCGTATTTAGCGGTATGTGGGTCAGCATTTTGTACGCCTGGGCTATGGGACCATGCGGCCTTTTGTACACATCGGCGGGAAAGTTCGTCACTGGTCTGAGCGAGGGAGTCAGCGGGGTCCTGCCTGGGGGGGGGGGGGGAGCCCACGATTCAGCGGCTGACATACCTTGTTTGGAGGAGGTATGGGAGGCTAGCACTGGTGCAGGTGGTGATCTTTTTGCCAGATTCTCCTCCGTGGTCTGCAGCGGGCTGAGGCCTCCTCCTTGTTGTTGTGCTGTGGTGGCCATCTTGCTGAATCTCCTATTGAAGCGGAGGGGAGAACGAAGCGGTGTGTAGTTGATTCTGTTTGCGAATTGGATATCCCAAGGGGGATCGCTGCATAGCTTGGGTCTTTGGCTTTCAGATGGTATATAGCATGCCCGGATCTGTGCGTTATAGCGGCAGTATTTACGCCTGCAATGCGGAGCTCACAGTGCCAGCATGTGTCCTGTGGCGCCGCTCATGCGCACTCCCAGTCATTTTTCTTTCAATTGCAAACATAACCAGTTTTTCAATGGTGTATTGGTTTAACATAGGAAAACCTACTGTTGGCTTTAGATTCTAATCTATCACTCCGATTTGCAAATGGACTTCACTGAAGCTGTAGATTGCATCCCAGAACATAGTTTAGGGGCCATTACCTCTTCAACTATAGTCATTTTTCTTTCAATTGCAAACGTAACCAGTTTTTCAATGGTGTATTGGTTTAACATAGGAAAACCTACTGTTGGCTTTAGATTCTAATCTATCACTCCGATTTGCAAACGGATTTCACTGAAGCTGTAGATTGCATCCCAGAACATAGTTTAGGGGCCATTACCTCTTCAACTATAGTCATTTTACTTTTAATTGCAAACGTAACCAGTTTTTCAATGGTGTATTGGTTTAACATAGGAAAACCTTCTGTTGGCTTTAGATTCTAATCTATCACTCCGATTTGCAAACAGATTTCACTGAAGCTGTAGATTTTATCCCAGAACATAGTTTAGGGGCCATTACCTCTTGAACTATAGTGATTTTTCTTTCAATTGCAAGCGTAACCAGTTTTTCAATGGTGAATTGGTTTAACATAGGAAACCCTACTGTTGGCTTTAGATTCTAATCTATCACTCCAATTTGCAAAAGGATTGCAAAAGGCAAACTCTACACCTGCATTTAAAGGGGGCTTAGATGCTTTCCTTGCGTTGAAAGACATCCATGGCTACAATTACTAGGTTATGCCTAATGATGTTGATCCAGGGATTTTATTCCCTTTTGGGGCTAATTGGACCATGCCTTGTGGGGGTTTTTTCGCCTTCCTCTGGATCAACAGGGGTATGTGGGGGACGGGCTGGAGTTGTACTTTGTACTGGTTGAACTCGATGGACGTATGTCTTTTTTCAACCAAAATAACTATGTAACTATGTAACTATGTATTGGTTTAACATAGGAAAACCTACTGTTGGCTTTAGATTCTAATCTATCACTCCGATTTGCAAACGGATTTCACTGAAGCTGTAGATTGCATCCCAGAACATAGTTTAGGGGCCATTACCTCTTCAACTATAGTCATTTTTCTTTCAATTGCAAACGTAACCAGTTTTTCAATGGTATATTGGTTTAACATAGGAAAACCTACTGTTGGCTTTAGATTCTAATCTATCACTCCGATTTGCAAACAGATTTCACTGAAGCTGTGGATTGCATCCCAGAACATAGTTTAGGGGGCATTACCTCTTCAACTATAGTTATTTTTCTTTTAATTGCAAACGTAACCAGTTTTTCAATGGTGTATTGTTTTAACATAGGAAAACCTACTGTTGGCTTTAGATTCTAATCTATAACTCCGATTTGCAAATGGATTTCACTGAAGCTGTAGATTGCATCCCAGAACATAGTTTAGGGGCCATTACCACTTCAACTATAGTCATTTTTTTTTCATTTGCAAACGTAACCAGTTTTTCAATGGTGTATTGGTTTAACATAGGCAAACCTTCTGTTGGCTTTAGATTCTAATCTATCACTCCGATTTGCAAACGGATTTCACTGAAGCTGTAGATTTTATCCCAGAACATAGTTTAGGGGCCATTACCTCTTCAACTAGAGTGATTTTTCGTTCAATTGCAAGCGTAAGCAGTTTTTCAATGGTGTATTGGTACATAGTTTAGGGGCCATTACCTCTTCAACTATAGTCATTTTTCTTTCAATTGCAAACGTAACCAGTTTTTCAAAGGTGTATTGGTTTAACATGGGAAAACCTATTGTTGGCTCTAGATTCTAATCTATCACTCCGATTTGCAAACTAATTTCACTGAAGCTGTAGATTGCATCCCAGAACATAGTATAGGGGCCATTACCTCTTCAACTATAGTCATTTTTCTTTCAATTGCAAACATAACCAGTTTTTCAATGGTGTATTGGTTAAACATAGGAAAACCTACTGTTGGCTTTAGATTCTAATCTATCACTCTGATTTGCAAACGGATTTCACTGAAGCTGTAGATTGCATCCCAGAACATAGTTTAGGGGCCATTACCTCTTCAACTATAGTCATTTATCTTTCAATTGCAAACGTAACAAGTTTTTCAATGGTGTATTGGTTTAACATGGGAAAACCTACTGTTGGCTCTAGATTCTAATCTATCACTCCGATTTGCAAACGGATTTCACTGAAGCTGTAGATTGCATCCCAGAACATAGTTTAGGGGCCATTACCTCTTCAACTATAGTCATTTTTCTTTCAATTGCAAACGTAACCAGTTTTTCAATGGTGTATTAGTTTAACATAGGAAAACCTTCTGTTGGCTCTAGATTCTAATCTATCACTCAGATTTGAAAATGGATTTCACTGAAGCTGTAGATTGCATCCCAGAACATAGTTTAGGGGCCATTTCCTCTTCAACTATAGTCATTTTTCTTTCAATTGCAAACGTAACCAGTTTTTCAATGGTGTATTGGTTTAACATAGGAAAACCTACTGTTGGCTTTAGATTCTAATCTATCACTCCGATTTGCAAATGGATTTCACTGAAGCTGTAGATTGCATCCCAGAACATAGTTTAGGGGCCATTACCTCCTCAACTATAGTCATTTTTCTTTCAATTGCAGACGTAACCAGTTTTTCAATGATGTGTTGGTTTAACATAGGAAAACTTACTGTTGGCTTTAGATTCTAATCTATCACTCCGATTTGCAAACGGATTTCACTGAAGCTGTAGGTTGCATCCCAGAACATAGTTTAGGGGCCATTACCTCTTCAACTATAGTCATTTTTCTTTCAATTGCAAACGTAACCAGTTTTTCAATGGTGTATTGGTTTAACATAGGAAAACCTACTGTTGGCTTTAGATTCTAATCTATCACTCCGATTTGCAAACGGATTTCACTGTAGATTGCATCCCAGAACATAGTTTAGGAGCCATTACCTCTTCAACTATAGTCATTTTTCTTTCAATTGCAAACGTAACCAGTTTTTCAATGGTGTATTGGTTTAACATAGGAAAACATACTGTTGGCTTTAGATTCGAATCTATCACTCCGATTTGCAAACGGATTTCACTGAAGCTGTAACTTTCATCCCAGAACATAGTTTAGGGGTCATTACCTCTTCAACTATAGTCATTTTTCTTTCGATTGCAAACGTAACCAGTTTTTCATTGGTGTAATGGTTTAACATAGAAAACTTACAGTTGGCTCTAGATTCTAATCTATCACTCCGATTTGCAAATGGATTGCACTGAAGCTGTAACTTTCATCCCAGAACATAGTTTAGGGGCCATTACCTCTTCAACTATAGTCATTTTTCTTTCGATTGCAAACGTAACCAGTTTTTCAATGGCGTAATGGTTTAACATAGAAAACTTACCGTTGGCTCTTGATTCTAATCTATCACTCCGATTTGCAAACGGATTTCACTGAAGCTGTAACTTTCATCCCAGAACATAGTTTAGGGGACATTACCTCTTCAACTATAGTCATTTTTCTTTCGATTGCAAACGTAACCAGTTTTTCAATGGTGTAATGGTTTAACATAGAAAACTTACCGTTGGCTCTCGATTCTAATCTATCACTCCGATTTGCAAACGGATTTCACTGAAGCTGTAACTTTCATCCCAGAACATAGTTTAGGGGCCATTACCTCTTCAACTATAGTCATTTTTCTTTTGATTGCAAACGTAACCAGTTTTTCAATGGTGTAATGGTTTAACATAGAAAACTTACCGTTGGCTCTCGATTCTAATCTATCACTCCGATTTGCAAACGGATTTTACTGAAGCTGTAACTTTCATCCCAGAACATAGTTTAGGGGCCATTACCTCTTCAACTATAGTCATTTTTCTTTCGATTGCAAACATACCCAGTTTTTCAATGGTGTAATGGTTTAACATAGAAAACTTACCGTTGGCTCTCGATTCTAATCTATCACTCCGATTTGCAAACGGATTTCACTGAAGCTGTAACTTTCATCCCAGAACATAGTTTAGGGGCCATTACCTCTTCAACTATAGTCATTATTCTTTCGATTGCAAACGTAACCAGTTTTTCAATGGTGTAATGGTTTAACATAGAAAACTTACCGTTGGCTCTCGATTCTAATCTATCACTCCGATTTGCAAACGGATTTCACTGAAGCTGTAACTTTCATCTTAGAACATAGTTTAGGGGCCATTACCTCTTCAACTATAGTCATTTATCTTTCAATTGCAAACGTAACCAGTTTTTCAATGGTGTATTGGTTTAACATGGGAAAACTTACTGTTGGCTCTAGATTCTAATCTATCACTCCGATTTGCAAACGGATTTCACTGAAGCTGTAGATTGCATCCCAGAACATAGTTTAGGGGCCATTACCTCTTCAACTATAGTCATTTTTCTTTCAATTGCAAACGTAACCAGTTTTTCAATGGTGTATTAGTTTAACATAGGAAAACCTTCTGTTGGCTCTAGATTCTAATCTATCACTCAGATTTGAAAATGGATTTCACTGAAGCTGTAGATTGCATCCCAGAACATAGTTTAGGGGCCATTTCCTCTTCAACTATAGTCATTTTTCTTTCAATTGCAAACGTAACCAGTTTTTCAATGGTGTATTGGTTTAACATAGGAAAACCTACTGTTGGCTTTAGATTCTAATCTATCACTCCGATTTGCAAACGGATTTCACTGAAGCTGTAGATTGCATCCCAGAACATAGTTTAGGGGCCATTACCTGCTCAACTATAGTCATTTTTCTTTCAATTGCAGACGTAACCAGTTTTTCAATGATGTGTTGGTTTAACATAGGAAAACTTACTGTTGGCTTTAGATTCTAATCTATCACTCCGATTTGCAAACGGATTTCACTGAAGCTGTAGGTTGCATCCCAGAACATAGTTTAGGGGCCATTACCTCTTCAACTATAGTCATTTTTCTTTCAATTGCAAACGTAACCAGTTTTTCAATGGTGTATTGGTTTAACATAGGAAAACTTACTGTTGGCTTTAGATTCTAATCTATCACTCCGATTTGCAAACGGATTTCACTGTAGATTGCATCCCAGAACATAGTTTAGGAGCCATTACCTCTTCAACTATAGTCATTTTTCTTTCAATTGCAAACGTAACCAGTTTTTCAATGGTGTATTGGTTTAACATAGGAAAACATACTGTTGGCTTTAGATTCGAATCTATCACTCCGATTTGCAAACGGATTTCACTGAAGCTGTAACTTTCATCCCAGAACATAGTTTAGGGGTCATTACCTCTTCAACTATAGTCATTTTTCTTTCGATTGCAAACGTAACCAGTTTTTCATTGGTGTAATGGTTTAACATAGAAAACTTACAGTTGGCTCTAGATTCTAATCTATCACTCCGATTTGCAAATGGATTGCACTGAAGCTGTAACTTTCATCCCAGAACATAGTTTAGGGGCCATTACCTCTTCAACTATAGTCATTTTTCTTTCGATTGCAAACGTAACCAGTTTTTCAATGGCGTAATGGTTTAACATAGAAAACTTACCGTTGGCTCTTGATTCTAATCTATCACTCCGATTTGCAAACGGATTTCACTGAAGCTGTAACTTTCATCCCAGAACATAGTTTAGGGGACATTACCTCTTCAACTATAGTCATTTTTCTTTCGATTGCAAACGTAACCAGTTTTTCAATGGTGTAATGGTTTAACATAGAAAACTTACCGTTGGCTCTCGATTCTAATCTATCACTCCGATTTGCAAACGGATTTCACTGAAGCTGTAACTTTCATCCCAGAACATAGTTTAGGGGCCATTACCTCTTCAACTATAGTCATTTTTCTTTTGATTGCAAACGTAACCAGTTTTTCAATGGTGTAATGGTTTAACATAGAAAACTTACCGTTGGCTCTCGATTCTAATCTATCACTCCGATTTGCAAACAGATTTTACTGAAGCTGTAACTTTCATCCCAGAACATAGTTTAGGGGCCATTACCTCTTCAACTATAGTCATTTTTCTTTCGATTGCAAACGTACCCAGTTTTTCAATGGTGTAATGGTTTAACATAGAAAACTTACCGTTGGCTCTCGATTCTAATCTATCACTCCGATTTGCAAACGGATTTCACTGAAGCTGTAACTTTCATCCCAGAACATAGTTTAGGGGCCATTACCTCTTCAACTATAGTCATTATTCTTTCGATTGCAAACGTAACCAGTTTTTCAATGGTGTAATGGTTTAACATAGAAAACTTACCGTTGGCTCTCGATTCTAATCTATCACTCCGATTTGCAAACGGATTTCACTGAAGCTGTAACTTTCATCTTAGAACATAGTTTAGGGGCCATTACCTCTTCAACTATAGTCATTTTTCTTTTGATTGCAAACGTAACCAGTTTTCCAATGGTGTAATGGTTTAACATAGAAAACTTACCGTTGGCTCTCGATTCTAATCTATCACTCCGATTTGCAAACGGATTTCACTGAAGCTGTAACTTTCATCCCAGAACATAGTTTAGGGGCCATTACCTCTTCAACTATAATCATTTTTCTTTCGATTGCAAACGTACCCAGTTTTGCAATGGTGTAATGGTTTAACATGGAAAACTTACCGTTGGCTCTAGATTCTAATCTATCACTCCGATTTGCAAACGGATTTCACTGAAGCTGTATCTTTCATCCCAGAACATAGTTTAGGGGCCATTACCTCTTCAACCATAGTCATTTTTCTTTCGATTGCAAACGTAACCAGTTTTTCAATGGTGTAATGGTTTAACATAGAAAACTTACCGTTGGCTCTCGATTCTAATCTATCACTCCGATTTGCAAACGGATTTCACTGAAGCTGTAACTTTCATCCCAGAACATAGTTTAGGGGCCATTACCTCTTCAACTATAGTCATTTTTCTTTCGATTGCAAACGTAACCAGTTTTTCAATGGTGTAATGGTTTAACATAGAAAACTTACCGTTGGCTCTCGATTGTAATCTATCACTCCGATTTGCAAACGGATTTCACTGAAGCTGTAACTTTCATCCCAGAACATAGTTTAGGGGCCATTACCTCTTCAACTATAGTCATTTTTCTTTTGATTGCAAACGTAACCAGTTTTTCAATGGTGTAATGGTTTAACATAGAAAACTTACTGTTGGCTCTCAATTCTAATGTATCACTCCGATTTGCAAACGGATTTCACTGAAGCTGTAACTTTCATCCCAGAACATAGTTTAGGGGCCATTACCTCTTCAACTATAGTCATTTTTCTTTCGATTGCAAACGTAACCAGTTTTTCAATGGTGTAATGGTTTAACATAGAAAACTTACCGTTGGCTCTCGATTCTAATCTATCACTCCGATTTGCAAACGGATTTCACTGAAGCTGTAACTTTCATCCCAGAACATAGTTTAGGGGACATTACCTCTTCAACTATAGTCATTTTTCTTTCGATTGCAAACGTAACCAGTTTTTCAATGGTGTAATGGTTTAACATAGAAAACTTACCGTTGGCTCTCGATTCTAATCTATCACTCCGATTTGCAAACGGATTTCACTGAAGCTGTAACTTTCATCCCAGAACATAGTTTAGGGGCCATTACCTCTTCAACTATAGTCATTTTTCTTTTGATTGCAAACGTAACCAGTTTTTCAATGGTGTAATGGTTTAACATAGAAAACTTACCGTTGGCTCTCGATTCTAATCTATCACTTCGATTTGCAAACGGATTTCACTGAAGCTGTAACTTTCATCCCAGAACATAGTTTAGGGGCCATTACCTCTTCAACTATAGCCATTTTTCTTTCGATTGCAAACGTACCCAGTTTTTCAATGGTGTAATGGTTTAACATAGAAAACTTACCGTTGGCTCTCGATTCTAATCTATCACTCCGATTTGCAAACGGATTTCACTGAAGCTGTAACTTTCATCCCAGAACATAGTTTAGGGGCCATTACCTCTTCAACTATAGTCATTATTCTTTCGATTGCAAACGTACCCAGTTTTGCAATGGTGTAATGGTTTAACATAGAAAACTTACCGTTGGCTCTCGATTCTAATCTATCACTCCGATTTGCAAACGGATTTCACTGAAGCTGTAACTTTCATCTTAGAACATAGTTTAGGGGCCATTACCTCTTCAACTATAGTCATTTTTCTTTTGATTGCAAACGTAACCAGTTTTTCAATGGTGTAATGGTTTAACATAGAAAACTTACCGTTGGCTCTCGATTCTAATCTATCACTCCGATTTGCAAACGGATTTCACTGAAGCTGTAACTTTCATCCCAGAACATAGTTTAGGGGCCATTACCTCTTCAACTATAATCATTTTTCTTTCGATTGCAAACGTACCCAGTTTTGCAATGGTGTAATGGTTTAACATGGAAAACTTACCGTTGGCTCTAGATTCTAATCTATCACTCCGATTTGCAAACGGATTTCACTGAAGCTGTATCTTTCATCCCAGAACATAGTTTAGGGGCCATTACCTCTTCAACCATAGTCATTTTTCTTTCGATTGCAAACGTAACCAGTTTTTCAATGGTGTAATGGTTTAACATAGAAAACTTACCGTTGGCTCTCGATTCTAATCTATCACTCCGATTTGCAAACGGATTTCACTGAAGCTGTAACTTTCATCCCAGAACATAGTTTAGGGGCCATTACCTCTTCAACTATAGTCATTTTTCTTTTGATTGCAAACGTAACCAGTTTTTCAATGGTGTAATGGTTTAACATAGAAAACTTACCGTTGGCTCTCGATTCTAATCTATCACTCCGATTTGCAAACGGATTTTACTGAAGCTGTAACTTTCATCCCAGAACATAGTTTAGGGGCCATTACCTCTTCAACTATAGTCATTTTTCTTTCGATTGCAAACATACCCAGTTTTTCAATGGTGTAATGGTTTAACATAGAAAACTTACCGTTGGCTCTCGATTCTAATCTATCACTCCGATTTGCAAACGGATTTCACTGAAGCTGTAACTTTCATCCCAGAACATAGTTTAGGGGCCATTACCTCTTCAACTATAGTCATTATTCTTTCGATTGCAAACGTAACCAGTTTTTCAATGGTGTAATGGTTTAACATAGAAAACTTACCGTTGGCTCTCGATTCTAATCTATCACTCCGATTTGCAAACGGATTTCACTGAAGCTGTAACTTTCATCTTAGAACATAGTTTAGGGGCCATTACCTCTTCAACTATAGTCATTTATCTTTCAATTGCAAACGTAACCAGTTTTTCAATGGTGTATTGGTTTAACATGGGAAAACTTACTGTTGGCTCTAGATTCTAATCTATCACTCCGATTTGCAAACGGATTTCACTGAAGCTGTAGATTGCATCCCAGAACATAGTTTAGGGGCCATTACCTCTTCAACTATAGTCATTTTTCTTTCAATTGCAAACGTAACCAGTTTTTCAATGGTGTATTAGTTTAACATAGGAAAACCTTCTGTTGGCTCTAGATTCTAATCTATCACTCAGATTTGAAAATGGATTTCACTGAAGCTGTAGATTGCATCCCAGAACATAGTTTAGGGGCCATTTCCTCTTCAACTATAGTCATTTTTCTTTCAATTGCAAACGTAACCAGTTTTTCAATGGTGTATTGGTTTAACATAGGAAAACCTACTGTTGGCTTTAGATTCTAATCTATCACTCCGATTTGCAAACGGATTTCACTGAAGCTGTAGATTGCATCCCAGAACATAGTTTAGGGGCCATTACCTGCTCAACTATAGTCATTTTTCTTTCAATTGCAGACGTAACCAGTTTTTCAATGATGTGTTGGTTTAACATAGGAAAACTTACTGTTGGCTTTAGATTCTAATCTATCACTCCGATTTGCAAACGGATTTCACTGAAGCTGTAGGTTGCATCCCAGAACATAGTTTAGGAGCCATTACCTCTTCAACTATAGTCATTTTTCTTTCAATTGCAAACGTAACCAGTTTTTCAATGGTGTATTGGTTTAACATAGGAAAACATACTGTTGGCTTTAGATTCGAATCTATCACTCCGATTTGCAAACGGATTTCACTGAAGCTGTAACTTTCATCCCAGAACATAGTTTAGGGGTCATTACCTCTTCAACTATAGTCATTTTTCTTTCGATTGCAAACGTAACCAGTTTTTCATTGGTGTAATGGTTTAACATAGAAAACTTACAGTTGGCTCTAGATTCTAATCTATCACTCCGATTTGCAAATGGATTGCACTGAAGCTGTAACTTTCATCCCAGAACATAGTTTAGGGGCCATTACCTCTTCAACTATAGTCATTTTTCTTTCGATTGCAAACGTAACCAGTTTTTCAATGGCGTAATGGTTTAACATAGAAAACTTACCGTTGGCTCTTGATTCTAATCTATCACTCCGATTTGCAAACGGATTTCACTGAAGCTGTAACTTTCATCCCAGAACATAGTTTAGGGGACATTACCTCTTCAACTATAGTCATTTTTCTTTCGATTGCAAACGTAACCAGTTTTTCAATGGTGTAATGGTTTAACATAGAAAACTTACCGTTGGCTCTCGATTCTAATCTATCACTCCGATTTGCAAACGGATTTCACTGAAGCTGTAACTTTCATCCCAGAACATAGTTTAGGGGCCATTTCCTCTTCAACTATAGTCATTTTTCTTTTGATTGCAAACGTAACCAGTTTTTCAATGGTGTAATGGTTTAACATAGAAAACTTACCGTTGGCTCTCGATTCTAATCTATCACTCCGATTTGCAAACAGATTTTACTGAAGCTGTAACTTTCATCCCAGAACATAGTTTAGGGGCCATTACCTCTTCAACTATAGTCATTTTTCTTTCGATTGCAAACGTACCCAGTTTTTCAATGGTGTAATGGTTTAACATAGAAAACTTACCGTTGGCTCTCGATTCTAATCTATCACTCCGATTTGCAAACGGATTTCACTGAAGCTGTAACTTTCATCCCAGAACATAGTTTAGGGGCCATTACCTCTTCAACTATAGTCATTATTCTTTCGATTGCAAACGTAACCAGTTTTTCAATGGTGTAATGGTTTAACATAGAAAACTTACCGTTGGCTCTCGATTCTAATCTATCACTCCGATTTGCAAACGGATTTCACTGAAGCTGTAACTTTCATCTTAGAACATAGTTTAGGGGCCATTACCTCTTCAACTATAGTCATTTTTCTTTTGATTGCAAACGTAACCAGTTTTCCAATGGTGTAATGGTTTAACATAGAAAACTTACCGTTGGCTCTCGATTCTAATCTATCACTCCGATTTGCAAACGGATTTCACTGAAGCTGTAACTTTCATCCCAGAACATAGTTTAGGGGCCATTACCTCTTCAACTATAATCATTTTTCTTTCGATTGCAAACGTACCCAGTTTTGCAATGGTGTAATGGTTTAACATGGAAAACTTACCGTTGGCTCTAGATTCTAATCTATCACTCCGATTTGCAAACGGATTTCACTGAAGCTGTATCTTTCATCCCAGAACATAGTTTAGGGGCCATTACCTCTTCAACCATAGTCATTTTTCTTTCGATTGCAAACGTAACCAGTTTTTCAATGGTGTAATGGTTTAACATAGAAAACTTACCGTTGGCTCTCGATTCTAATCTATCACTCCGATTTGCAAACGGATTTCACTGAAGCTGTAACTTTCATCCCAGAACATAGTTTAGGGGCCATTACCTCTTCAACTATAGTCATTTTTCTTTCGATTGCAAACGTAACCAGTTTTTCAATGGTGTAATGGTTTAACATAGAAAACTTACCGTTGGCTCTCGATTGTAATCTATCACTCCGATTTGCAAACGGATTTCACTGAAGCTGTAACTTTCATCCCAGAACATAGTTTAGGGGCCATTACCTCTTCAACTATAGTCATTTTTCTTTTGATTGCAAACGTAACCAGTTTTTCAATGGTGTAATGGTTTAACATAGAAAACTTACTGTTGGCTCTCAATTCTAATGTATCACTCCGATTTGCAAACGGATTTCACTGAAGCTGTAACTTTCATCCCAGAACATAGTTTAGGGGCCATTACCTCTTCAACTATAGTCATTTTTCTTTCGATTGCAAACGTAACCAGTTTTTCAATGGTGTAATGGTTTAACATAGAAAACTTACCGTTGGCTCTCGATTCTAATCTATCACTCCGATTTGCAAACGGATTTCACTGAAGCTGTAACTTTCATCCCAGAACATAGTTTAGGGGACATTACCTCTTCAACTATAGTCATTTTTCTTTCGATTGCAAACGTAACCAGTTTTTCAATGGTGTAATGGTTTAACATAGAAAACTTACCGTTGGCTCTCGATTCTAATCTATCACTCCGATTTGCAAACGGATTTCACTGAAGCTGTAACTTTCATCCCAGAACATAGTTTAGGGGCCATTACCTCTTCAACTATAGTCATTTTTCTTTTGATTGCAAACGTAACCAGTTTTTCAATGGTGTAATGGTTTAACATAGAAAACTTACCGTTGGCTCTCGATTCTAATCTATCACTTCGATTTGCAAACGGATTTCACTGAAGCTGTAACTTTCATCCCAGAACATAGTTTAGGGGCCATTACCTCTTCAACTATAGCCATTTTTCTTTCGATTGCAAACGTACCCAGTTTTTCAATGGTGTAATGGTTTAACATAGAAAACTTACCGTTGGCTCTCGATTCTAATCTATCACTCCGATTTGCAAACGGATTTCACTGAAGCTGTAACTTTCATCCCAGAACATAGTTTAGGGGCCATTACCTCTTCAACTATAGTCATTATTCTTTCGATTGCAAACGTACCCAGTTTTGCAATGGTGTAATGGTTTAACATAGAAAACTTACCGTTGGCTCTCGATTCTAATCTATCACTCCGATTTGCAAACGGATTTCACTGAAGCTGTAACTTTCATCTTAGAACATAGTTTAGGGGCCATTACCTCTTCAACTATAGTCATTTTTCTTTTGATTGCAAACGTAACCAGTTTTTCAATGGTGTAATGGTTTAACATAGAAAACTTACCGTTGGCTCTCGATTCTAATCTATCACTCCGATTTGCAAACGGATTTCACTGAAGCTGTAACTTTCATCCCAGAACATAGTTTAGGGGCCATTACCTCTTCAACTATAATCATTTTTCTTTCGATTGCAAACGTACCCAGTTTTGCAATGGTGTAATGGTTTAACATGGAAAACTTACCGTTGGCTCTAGATTCTAATCTATCACTCCGATTTGCAAACGGATTTCACTGAAGCTGTATCTTTCATCCCAGAACATAGTTTAGGGGCCATTACCTCTTCAACCATAGTCATTTTTCTTTCGATTGCAAACGTAACCAGTTTTTCAATGGTGTAATGGTTTAACATAGAAAACTTACCGTTGGCTCTCGATTCTAATCTATCACTCCGATTTGCAAACGGATTTCACTGAAGCTGTAACTTTCATCCCAGAACATAGTTTAGGGGCCATTACCTCTTCAACTATAGTCATTTTTCTTTCGATTGCAAACGTAACCAGTTTTTCAATGGTGTAATGGTTTAACATAGAAAACTTACCGTTGGCTCTCGATTCTAATCTATCACTCCGATTTGCAAACGGATTTCACTGAAGCTGTAACTTTCATCCCAGAACATAGTTTAGGGGCCATTACCTCTTCAACTATAGTCATTTTTCTTTCGATTGCAAACGTAACCAGTTTTTCAATGGTGTAATGGTTTAACATAGAAAACTTGCCATTGGCTCTCGATTCTAATCTATCACTCCGATTTGCAAACGGATTTCACTGAAGCTGTAACTTTCATCTCAGAACATAGTTTATGGGCCATTACCTCTTCAACTATAGTCATTTTTCTTTTGATTGCAAACGTAACCAGTTTTTCAATGGTGTAATGGTTTAACATAGAAAACTTACCGTTGGCTCTCGATTCTAATCTATCACTCCGATTTGCAAACGGATTTCACTGAAGCTGTAACTTTCATCCCAGAACATAGTTTAGGGGCCATTACCTCTTCAACTATTGTCATTTTTCTTTCGATTGCAAACGTACCCAGTTTTTCAATGGTGTAATGGTTTAACATAGAAAACTTACCGTTGGCTCTCGATTCTAATCTATCACTCCGATTTGCAAACGGATTTCACTGAAGCTGTAACTTTCATCCCAGAACATAGTTTAGGGGCCATTACCTCTTCAACTATAGTCATTTTTCTTTCGATTGCAAACGTAACCAGTTTTTCAATGGTACAATGGTTTAACATAGAAAACTTACCGTTGGCTCTAGATTCTAATCTATCACTCCGATTTGCAAATGGATTGCACTGAAGCTGTAACTTTCATCCCAGAACATAGTTTAGGGGCCATTACCTCTTCAACTATAGTCATTATTCTTTCGATTGCAAACGTAACCAGTTTTTCAATGGTGTAATGGTTTAACATAGAAAACTTACCGTTGGCTCTCGATTCTAATCTATCACTCCGATTTGCAAACGGATTTCACTGAAGCTGTAACTTTCATCTTAGAACATAGTTTAGGGGCCATTACCTCTTCAACTATAGTCATTTTTCTTTTGATTGCAAACGTAACCAGTTTTTCAATGGTGTAATGGTTTAACATAGAAAACTTACCGTTGGCTCTCGATTCTAATCTATCACTCCGATTTGCAAACGGATTTTACTGAAGCTGTAACTTTCATCCCAGAACATAGTTTAGGGGCCATTACCTCTTCAACTATAATCATTTTTCTTTCGATTGCAAACGTACCCAGTTTTGCAATGGTGTAATGGTTTAACATGGAAAACTTACCGTTGGCTCTAGATTCTAATCTATCACTCCGATTTGCAAACGGATTTCACTGAAGCTGTATCTTTCATCCCAGAACATAGTTTAGGGGCCATTACCTCTTCAACCATAGTCATTTTTCTTTCGATTGCAAACGTAACCAGTTTTTCAATGGTGTAATGGTTTAACATAGAAAACTTACCGTTGGCTCTCGATTCTAATCTATCACTCCGATTTGCAAACGGATTTCACTGAAGCTGTAACTTTCATCCCAGAACATAGTTTAGGGGCCATTACCTCTTCAACTATAGTCATTTTTCTTTCGATTGCAAACGTAACCAGTTTTTCAATGGTGTAATGGTTTAACATAGAAAACTTACCGTTGGCTCTCGATTGTAATCTATCACTCCGATTTGCAAACGGATTTCACTGAAGCTGTAACTTTCATCCCAGAACATAGTTTAGGGGCCATTACCTCTTCAACTATAGTCATTTTTCTTTCGATTGCAAACGTAACCAGTTTTTCAATGGTGTAATGGTTTAACATAGAAAACTTGCCATTGGCTCTCGATTCTAATCTATCACTCCGATTTGCAAACGGATTTCACTGAAGCTGTAACTTTCATCCCAGAACATAGTTTATGGGCCATTACCTCTTCAACTATAGTCATTTTTCTTTTGATTGCAAACGTAACCAGTTTTTCAATGGTGTAATGGTTTAACATAGAAAACTTACCGTTGGCTCTCGATTCTAATCTATCACTCCGATTTGCAAACGGATTTCACTGAAGCTGTAACTTTCATCCCAGAACATAGTTTAGGGGCCATTACCTCTTCAACTATTGTCATTTTTCTTTCGATTGCAAACGTACCCAGTTTTTCAATGGTGTAATGGTTTAACATAGAAAACTTACCGTTGGCTCTCGATTCTAATCTATCACTCCGATTTGCAAACGGATTTCACTGAAGCTGTAACTTTCATCCCAGAACATAGTTTAGGGGCCATTACCTCTTCAACTATAGTCATTTTTCTTTCGATTGCAAACGTAACCAGTTTTTCAATGGTACAATGGTTTAACATAGAAAACTTACCGTTGGCTCTAGATTCTAATCTATCACTCCGATTTGCAAATGGATTTCACTGAAGCTGTAACTTTCATCCCAGAACATAGTTTAGGGGCCATTACCTCTTCAACTATAGTCATTTTTCTTTCGTTCCAAGTGTGTTTATTAAGAAATAAAATCAATTAACAATAGAAGTAAAGGCAAATGTTCTCCACATGTGGAGAGTATCAAGTAGAAAACTGACAATTAAGACAAAAAGTGCACGGTCACCCTACAAAGTTTAAGAGGAAAAGGGAAAAAGAGCATAAAAACAATCGAGGGTGACCGTACATATCTAGTTTTTTATACATTTCTACGTGAGCCAAGAGAGGCCCATTGGGAAAGAGGGTATTGGGTAAGAAAAGGATAGGCTTAGGTATAAAGGATAAGTGGGATGAAAGGATTCACCATGGGTGGAAAAACCACATCATGCCTACAGTGAATACCAGTGGATAAAAGAGGTATGGGTAGGGAGGAAAGAAGGGTAAAGTCAGTAGCCGAGGAAAGGAAGAACAGAATCACGAGAAAACTATTACAGTTGTTGAGTCAAGGGCACATACACGCCCAGAGGTGTAGACATATCATGAGGGTGGTGCCCCGCGGCACTCAATAACAGAAACCGATGCTCATGGGTTTATAGAGTTACGCTCCACCCGAGAGGTTTGTCCCTAAAAGGAGTGCAGGAGGTAGGAGAGGCCCACATTTCCCTACCAATCGATCCATGGATCCCATACCTTAAAGAAGTTCTCCAGGTTGTCAAATATTTTAGCCCTGATGTGTTCTGAGGACATGGTGGAGTTAAGGCCCCTAAACACCTCCTCAACCATAAGCGAGTCCTTCCTCCATTGAGACGCCAAGTGTCTCCGAGCCTGTGCCATGATATATTGAATTAATTTATGAGTAGCATATTTCAGCGATTGAGGTCTATTGCCCAGCAAAAGGACCGAAGGATCCATATCACTTTGTAAACTAAGCATCAATTTAGTTCTACTCCAAACATATTTCCAAAAGGTTTGGGCCTTTGGGCACGACCACCAAATATGCCATAGGTCACCGCGCTGAGCACAGCCCCTAAAGCAGTCAGATGAGTACATAGGGTTATAGAGATGCAATTTGGCAGGGGTCTGATATGTTCTGTGCAGGAGCTTTAGAGATGTCTCAATGGAGGAGAAGAAGAGTGACCCCCTGGTCAAGGAGGTGCAGCAGTGAGCCCATTTACTGTCGGACAGTTCCAGGGCGCAATCTCTTTCCCAGTCTAGCTGAGCCTTAATTTTACCATCGATGGTGGGATGGGAAAGAAGGGTATACAGGTCTGAGATGAAACCCCCGTCCATCGGGCCGTTTTTACATCGGACTTCAAAAGGGGAGTAGGTATGGACATCATTATTAGGGTCTAATGAAGATAGAAATTTAAATATTATGTCCATTCTTCCCCACTCTTCTCTGGGAACATCGTGAGTTTTTATAAAGTGGATGGGTTTCTGGAGTTTGAATGCAGATAAAAATCTACCTAAAGTGGTTAATCCCCTTTGAATCCACCATCTAAATTGGGTAACTTTATGTCGCTCTGGGAAGTCGGGGTTGCGAAAGATCCTTGTCATACAGGACGTGGGGGATTGGAAGGCATATATGAATCTTGTCCTAGACCAAAGGCTTATGGATTGGGCCGAGACCGGGGAAAGTTTTCTAATCTTAGCTACAGGAATGTGTTTAGCCCACATCACCCCATCTAATGAAAGAGGAGTCATCAAAAGCGACTCCAGCTCAACCCATAGTGGGACCATATTGGAGATGGCGTTTGATGCAGCTAATTGGGAGATCTGGGTCACCTTATAATAGTTAAAGAGTATGGGAGCGTTCAAACCCTCCAGGTCCCTAGATCTGGCTAATGTTAAATATTTGATCCGGGCTTTTCTTTTTCTCCAAATAAACTTCTGGATAAGGGATTGTAGGTGCTGTATTGGGCCTTTCCTAACAAGTATCGGCAGGGATCTAAAAAGATATAATAGCCGTGGGAGCAAGGTCATTCTTACTGCAGATATTCTGCCCAGCATGGAGATAGGGAAGTCATTCTAGCTCTCCAGATCTCGAGCAAGCCTATTGTAAAGAGGGGGATAATTAAACTCATATAATTTTAATGGATCAACCGTAAGTTTAACCCCTAGGTACTGTATAAATTTGGTCTGGTGTTGAAGGCCATGTGACTCAGCCAATTGGTGGGCTTGAGCCTTAGACACATCTGAGACCATCAATTCCGATTTCTCCAAATTAAGCCTGAATCCAGAGAAAGGAGAGAATTTCTCGATTTCGTCTAGTAGTTTAGGTATAGAAGTACGGGGAGAGGTAAGGGTTAGCAAAATATCATCCGCAAAGAGAGAAAGTTTATATTCTTTTGAGGCAATTTTCACGCCTGTAATCTCCGGTGTATTGCGGATTCGCTCTGCCAGGGGTTCAATAATAAGAGCAAAAATTGCTGGTGACAGAGGGCATCCCTGCCTCGTACCCCTCTGTATTGCAAAAGACTTTCTCTTGGATGCAGGCATTTTCAGAGTGGCTGATGGATATGAGTATAATGCTGATATGGCATTGACAAAATTACCTTTGAATCCATATTTATGTAGGACCGCCTCCATGTATGGCCACTTAATGAGGTCAAATGCCTTCTCCATGTCAAGGGATAGGATGGCCATACATGTGGCGGTTCGCTTACAATAATGTTGAAGATTCAGTATCTTCCGAACATTATCTGGGGCCTGTATTTTTGAGACGAAACCCACTTGGTCCCGATGAATCAAGGCTGGTAAGATCCCGTTCAGTCTGCTCGCCAGTATCGAGGTGAAGAGTTTATAATCAACCCCCAAAAGAGAGATTGGTCTATAATTCTTTGTAAGCAATAGATCTCTTTGGGGCTTGGGAATTACCACTAGTGATGAGGATAAGAATTCCTCTGGGGGTATATTCCCTTTCAATAGGTGATTGTAGAATTTAATCAGATATGGGGTTAGGTGGGATTCAAATTTCTTATAATATAGGGCCGAAAAGCCATCTGGTCCGGGGGCCTTGGATCTCTTGAGTCTTTTAATTGCCTCATGTACCTCCTTCTGTGTAACATCGGTATTAAGCGATTTGACTGTGTCCTCTGTTAAGGTCTTTCTTACTGTTCCCTCCAAGAAATCTCTTCTCTGGGTGCAATGTAGGTTGGGTTCGGGGTCGCTATACAGAGTTTTATAGTATTCAGAGAAAATGTCATATATCTTATCAGGGTCTGAGGTTACCTTCCCATTCTTATCTTTAATCCTAAGGACCCTATTAACCGTTTGCTGTGCCCTCAGTTTCGCGGCCAACCATCTCTTTGGCTTATTTATTTGGTCATATGTTGTGGCGGTTGTCCACCTTAATGCTTTTTCCGTTTCGGAGTTAAAAATTGTGTCTATTTGTATTTGGAGATCCTGAATCTGTTTATAAAGAAATCTAGACGGATGTTGTCGGTTGGCAAGATGGAGTTTTTGTAGCTTATATTCTAAGTCTGCAAGAATTCTATTTCTATCTCTTTTATGTTTAGCAGCTAATTGTATGAATGTTCCTCTTACCACCGATTTATGTGCCAACCAAACCACCGCCGGGGAGGTATCATCATTATCGTTAATACTAAAGTATTCTGTCAGCTGAGATTCTATTTTGTTGTAGATTTCTGAGTTATGTAGTAGGGACTCGTTTAACCGCCAAGGGGCTCTTTGTGTTTTAGGAATCAGGGAGTTCAAAGAGACAAGAAGAGGATCGTGATCTGACCAAGGGCACAGCAAATTCCTAGCGTAGATCAAGGAGGAGGCACAGGACAAAGAGATCAGGATCAGGTCAATCCTAGAGTAGGAGTTGTGAGGGGTGGACATATGAGTATATCCCCGTTTATTACCATTATAAACTCTCCACGTGTCAACCAGCGAGTGTGTCCTGAACAGGTCTTCAAAAAGTTGCCTTGACTTCTTAGCAGTCGAGGGTCTTTGAGGATGAGTCCTATCAACCTTGTCATTAGGTGTCAGATTGAAGTCTCCAGCCCAGATAAGCATATCGTATGTCAGAGTAAGAAGGACTTCTGACAATTTGTTGATGACACAAAAGTTCTGGTCTGGAGGGGCATACAAATTAACAATACATATGGTTTTTCCCAAAAGGTGACCTAGAAGTATACCATATGTCCCCTCATCATCTCCAGTATAGGAGGAGGGTTCTAACGGAAAGGAATCTGCAAGGAGAATTGCGACCCCTCTCTGCTTTTTGCTATAATTTGAGCAATAAACCCTCTTATATCTGTGGTGGAAAAATTTAGGGTGGGACTTGTTGGTAAAGTGAGTCTCTTGGAGACAAATAATGTCGGGAGAAGACCGGATCAGTTCCGTAAGGGCCTTTTTCCTCTTCTGGGACGAGTTCAGACCTCTCACATTGTGAGATACAATGTTAAAGGGTTTATTACTCATGGTGGGCGATAATTAGAGGTACGCTCAAGAACCTTAATAATAGAGAGAACCACGGGGCAGACAAAGCTTAGTAGACACATCGGGGGCAGCAGGCGCCCGCTCAACTTGTTCGTGTTATATTCCTTAATTCGGCTATAAGGGGATTGGAAAGAAGAAGCTTTATAAGCTGTAAGGGAGGGAAAAGCACGATAGTGCAGTGATAACGATTGGAGCAGGGCCACCACTAACAGTGCCGACCTAGCCCCAAGCGCCATCTTGGGTAGGGGGACAGCAATAGTGAACTACACCTGGGCCGCCAGTCAACCTTTAAACATGAGGCCAAAGCCAATTTCTCAAGACTGGAAGTCTCGGAAAACCATTATTCATTTTAAACCGTACATAACCAATAATGAACCTCTTCACACCAGCCTGGGCATGGAAATCAAGACAGAAACATAAATGCTTAACATAGCATAACATTTATAACAGGTTACCTAAGAGCAAAAGTTGTCCATGTCAGGATGTGATCATAGGCCAGGAGTTGGCCCACCAAAGAGGCAGGTCCATACTCCCACAATCATTATACCCTTAGTAAAGAGGGTTTCGAATTTTCCAGGAAAAGTTTTCATGAGCGGAGACTTATCTTCATTGTCCCTACATCATAAAGGGGACAACCAGACTTTGATGTCCATCTAAGTGTCGACTGAAGTAGTCTCCATTATAACTCCAAAAAGAAAGGTTGCGGACGGATCCCCCACATCATAAAGGAGGGAGCCGTCCACACGTCACCAGACCATAGAAATGCAGAGGGAAATCCTCCAGTAGGTAGAGTATGCACAGAAGATTCAAGAAGCGCCTGTATCGGGCTCATGTGCCCTGAAGGAGGATCATCTCACTGTCGACCAGTTTCTCGCCACTTGACCGGTGCTGGTTGGGAGACCGTTGAGGCACAGTCGGGATGGTAAAAGGGATGGCCGCCTCCCTGAGTGCCTTTGACGCCTCTTCTGGACGTTTGCAATTATATGTTTTGCTATTAATTTTGAAAGACAACATGAAGGGAAATCCCCATTTGTAGCGGATTGCCTTTTGCTGCAATGCGAGTGTATAGGGCCTCATTTGCCTCCTCTTAAGGATGGTAATGGGTGCCAGGTCGGCAAAGATCTGGACGGACGTGGGGACCCCCAGAAGGGTGGTCAAATCTCGAGCTGCTAGAAGAAGCTTGTCTCTTGCGTCCTCCGATGCCAGTTTTGCAATGATGTCTCTTGGTAGTTCTGGGTTGCGTGGCTTAGCTAGAGAACGGTGAATACGGACCACCCTCAATATGGAGGGATCCACATGTGGAAGCAATGAACCAAAGAGGTTGTTGGCAACAGACTCCAAGTCGAGGAAAGATTCAGGGAGACCCCGGATCCACACGTTGGCCCTCCTGCTCCGGTTCTCCAGGTCTTCCAGTTTGGCCTTGGCCTGGTGTAGTCTATCATCGTGTTCATCCAGTTGAGCCCTGTCCTCATTGATCGCCTCTACTAGCTTGTCAGACTGTTGTTCCAGGACATCCACTCTCTGGCCGATGTCCGTTATCTGTTGCGACAGCTCGTGGACAGCTTCACGTAGTTCTTCTTTAAACACATTGCGCATCATAGCCATTAGATCGGCCGAGGTTAGAGTTTGTGGGAGCATTAACGCCTGGCCGCTTGCCGCATGCGTACTTTCATGGTGGTATTGCGGACTTCCATGCTGTGAACGCGTATTTTCATTGCCTACTCCATGCGTACATTCATGTGAGCCATGCAGATTTTTGGTCGCATTATTGCCGTTAAATCCATGCGTAACATCATGCGGGCTATGCGACCTATTGTTGGCATCATAGTCGGTAGCCCCATGCGTACAGTCATGCTCGCTATGCGTATTTTTGTACGCGTTATCCGCGGTGGCGTCATGGCGAGATTTGGGGTCCCCCGGGGTCCACAACGCTCGTTTCGGGGTCTGAGTGGTTGGCGGGGCCTGGGCACCCTCTCGTGATGGACCTGGGGCAGTTGGGCTGGAGGATTGGCCAGGGGCACTGCCTATTGGAGAGCATGCTTCTTGCTCAGGCTGGGCCTTGGCGGCCATCTTTGAGAATCTCCTCTTGAATCGGAGGGGAGAAAGAAGGGGTCTGGAGGTAGTGTGGCTACGTATAGCGTATTGTTTAGGGGATCCAAGCATACCTGGAGTATTCAGCCTTCGGATGGTACCAGTTTGGCCTCGGTATTCGCTCTTGATAGGCAGCAATCGGGTGTAGAAGAAGGAGCTGCATCCTTCTCAGCAGAGCCTCACTAGCGCCCCCCGTCATTTTTCTTTCGATTGCAAACGTAACCAGATTTTCAATGGTGTAATGGTTTAACATAGAAAACTTACCGTTGGCTCTCGATTCTGATCTATCACTCCGATTTGCAAACGGATTTCACTGAAGCTGTAACTTTCATCCCAGAACATAGTTTAGGGGCCATTACCTCTTCAACTATAGTCATTTTTCTTTCGATTGCAAACGTACCCAGTTTTTCAATGGTGTAATGGTTTAACATAGAAAACTTACCGTTGGCTCTCGATTCTAATCTATCACTCCGATTTGCAAACGGATTTCACTGAAGCTGTAACTTTCATCCCAGAACATAGTTTAGGGGCCATTACCTCTTCAACTATAGTCATTTTTCTTTTGATTGCAAACGTAACCAGTTTTTCAATGGTGTAATGGTTTAACATAGAAAACTTACCGTTAGCTCTCGATTCTAATCTATCACTCCGATTTGCAAATGGATTTCACTGAAGCTGTAACTTTCATCCCAGAACATAGTTTAGGGGCCATTACCTCTTCAACTATAGTCATTTTTCTTTCAATTGCAAACGTAACCAGTTTTTCAATGGTGTAATGGTTTAACATAGAAAACTTACCGTTGGCTCTCGATTCTGATCTATCACTCCGATTTGCAAACGGATTTCACTGAAGCTGTAACTTTCATCCCAGAACATAGTTTAGGGGCCATTACCTCTTCAACTATAGTCATTTTTCATTCGATTGCAAACGTACCCAGTTTTTCAATGGTGTAATGGTTTAACATAGAAAAGTTACCGTTGACTCTAGATTCTAATCTATCACTCTGATCACTCGGATGTAAACTGTTTTATCAATAATTCTTAATGCTTTATCATATTTTTTATTTTCCATACATTTGCATGCTTTTTTGTAAGGCCCGCATATACTGGTCAATTTGACTGCATTTTTAATATTTTTTAATAATTTTTAAATTTTTGCATAAATTTCACTGTTTCCTTTGGGGCCTGTCTTGCACGATTATTGTGATTGTTTCTCATTTCACCACTAGATGCCCTCGGAGCTCCGTTTGAGGCTGTTCTATTCTGTCACTGTTTTTTCACCAAGCATACAAATTTATATACCCTCTTAATTTTGATAGGATATATTGGGAGGTCGTGGTCCCTCTTTTTCCCTTTGTTGCTCCCTACCCCACAGAGTGCTGTCTGTTGTCCTCTGTTATCGGTGCATGGAGTTTTCTATGCATAATCATAGCCGCTCTACACGGCTGAGTATATGAATTTGCATAATTTTGCATAATTTCCATTTATCGGATACCTATGGGATCTGTCTTGCATGATCACTATGGATGCTCCTCACTTTCACCACTTGAGGTCCCCAGAGCTCCCACGGAGGCTGTTCTATCATTTCATTGTCTCCACTATACATACAGATTTATGCACCTTCTTAGTACAGTATATTAGACGTGCTTTTCATGTCACACCTAAGCACACTTCATGCATATGTATAGTCGCACTGCACTGCTATGTGCTTCATTGTTTACGCTTTTATGATCGTATGCGTCACTGCATACGCATTGCATTTTTTTTTTTTTTAAACTAAATGCGACTTCATTGCAGCATAAGATCAATTATTTTTGTTTATTGTTCCATATGTCGGTTTAGATGCTCGCAGTGGATTTTTGTCCCTATGTGCGCTTTTTGTTGTTTTATGCTTCGCCGCATGCGTGTTCTACATTGTAGTAGAGACCGCTTTCACTTTAGATGTGCTCTTTATGGCACGCTTAAGTAATCTTTATGCGTAATCATAGCCGCATTACACTGCTGTGTATATACATTTGCATAACTTTGCATAATTTCCATCTATCGGATACCTATGGGATCTGTCTTGCATGATCACTATGGATGTTCTTCACTTTCACCACTTAAGGTCCCTGGAGCTCCCATGGAGGCTGTTTTATCATTTCATTGTTTTTACTATGCATACAGATTTATGCACCTTCTTAGTATAGTACATTAGACGCGCTTTTCATTGCACACCTGAGTACACTTCATGCATATTTATAGCCGCACTGCACTGCTATGTGCTTCATTGTTTACGTTTTTATGATCGTATGCGTCATTGCATACGCATTGGATTTTTTTTTTTTTCCCTTCACAGGAAGAACTTGTGCTCCACTTGACCCTGGTGGAGTGCAAGGCTACTTCCTGAGTTCCAGTGACTACTTCTGGTACAGGAAGTGCCTGCTTTTCATCTAGAAATAAGTTTTTACATAGGA
The DNA here is from genome assembly GCF_040937935.1 of Hyperolius riggenbachi. Classification (NCBI taxonomy): domain Eukaryota; kingdom Metazoa; phylum Chordata; class Amphibia; order Anura; family Hyperoliidae; genus Hyperolius; species Hyperolius riggenbachi. The sequence goes on along the minus strand of NC_090647.1, from coordinate 391,975,773 downwards.
AAGATATGCCCTAGGGCAGAGTAATCAATCTAGCTTTTAATTTAGCCTTAACTAGCCTACTACGAATTGAATATGCAGGTAATATTGCATTCACCTCTTTTTATTCACACTATCTGAGAGATCTTTTGCTACTGTCTCTCTGACACAATGCAATTTGTCACAATGTTTTATTTCATGTTTGATGCTTTCTGCCTTTGACTAGTGTAGTCTGAATAAGGTGGAGCCTAACCACTCCCACTTTTTAATTCAAAAATGTTATAAAGTTGGTGCTGGCCGCCTGGTCGCCTTTCTCCCCTGATGACGCAAGATTGCGAAACCGGTCGGGAAGGCGACAGGCGGCACCATTTTATTTGAGGTCTTCTATTGACCATTTTATGCGCGCTACTTTTTCGGGGTTCCCAGTGCACGGGCCCCGTATGTGAGTTTTCCTTTATCCTTGTTTTTAATTGTTTTACTTGTATTGTAATAAAGACGGTTTACACTTAGATGTGCCGTACATCTCTTTCATGTCACTATCCTACTGGACTCCCCTTTAGTGAGTCTCTGCGATCTCAGGATATCTACTATATTCCGGAGGAATCTGTAGTGTGCAACATCGCTGGTGAAACGACACCATTTGAAAGTTCTGCGGACCACCTATCAAACTCGTTTGCAACCTTATAATGTGGGTTGTTGGAATCTGGTAAGCCTTGCTTCTTTACCCTTTTGTTCGAAGATCCTGTATACCAAAAAATGATGAAAGCTGTATTACTATAGACCTGCGCTGACTTTATATATTCACCTCTTCAACTATAGTCATTTTTCTTTCGATTGCAAACGTACCCAGTTTTTCAATGGTGTAATGGTTTAACATAGAAAACTTACCGTTGGCTCTAGATTCTAATCTATCACTCCGATTTGCAAACGGATTTCACTGAAGCTGTAACTTTCATCCCAGAACATAGTTTAGGGGCCATTACCTCTTCAACTATAGTCATTTTTCTTTCGATTGCAAACGTACCCAGTTTTTCAATGGTGTAATGGTTTAACATAGAAAACTTACCGTTGGCTCTCGATTCTAATCTATCACTCCGATTTGCAAACGGATTTCACTGAAGCTGTAACTTTCATCCCAGAACATAGTTTAGGGGCCATTACCTCTTCAACTATAGTCATTTTTCTTTCGATTGCAAACGTAACCAGTTTTTCAATGGTGTAATGGTTTAACATAGAAAACTTACCGTTGGCTCTCGATTCTAATCTATCACTCCGATTTGCAAACGGATTTCACTGAAGCTGTAACTTTCATCCCAGAACATAGTTTAGGGGCCATTACCTCTTCAACTATAGTCATTTTTCTTTCGATTGCAAACGTAACCAGTTTTTCAATGGTGTAATGGTTTAACATAGAAAACTTACCGTTGGCTCTCGATTCTAATCTATCACTCCGATTTGCAAACGGATTTCACTGAAGCTGTAACTTTCATCCCAGAACATAGTTTAGGGGCCATTACCTCTTCAACTATAGTCATTTTTCTTTCGATTGCAAACGTAACCAGTTTTTCAATGGTGTAATGGTTTAACATAGAAAACTTACCGTTGGCTCTCGATTCTAATCTATCACTCCGATTTGCAAACGGATTTCACTGAAGCTGTAACTTTCATCCCAGAACATAGTTTAGGGGCCATTACCTCTTCAACTATAGTCATTTTTCTTTCGATTGCAAACGTAACCAGTTTTTCAATGGTGTAATGGTTTAACATAGAAAACTTACCGTTGGCTCTCGATTCTAATCTATCACTCCGATTTGCAAACGGATTTCACTGAAGCTGTAACTTTCATCCCAGAACATAGTTTAGGGGCCATTATCTCTTTAACTATAGTCATTTTTATTTTGATTGCAAACGTAACCAGTTTTTTAATGGTGTAATGGTTTAACATAGAAAACTTACCGTTGGCTCTCGATTCTAATCTATCACTCCGATTTGCAAACGGATTTCACTGAAGCTGTAACTTTCATCCCAGAACATAGTTTAGGGGCCATTACCTCTTCAACTATAGTCATTTTTCTTTTGATTGCAAACGTAACCAGTTTTTCAATGGTGTAATGGTTTAACATAGAAAACTTACCGTTGGCTCTCGATTCTAATCTATCACTCCGATTTGCAAACGGATTTCACTGAAGCTGTAACTTTCATCCCAGAACATAGTTTAGGGGCCATTACCTCTTCAACTATAGTCATTTTTCTTTCGATTGCAAACGTAACCAGTTTTTCAATGGTGTAATGGTTTAACATAGAAAACTTACCGTTGGCTCTCGATTCTAATCTATCACTCCGATTTGCAAACGGATTTCACTGAAGCTGTAACTTTCATCCCAGAACATAGTTTAGGGGCCATTACCTCTTCAACTATAGTCATTTTTATTTTGATTGCAAACGTAACCAGTTTTTTAATGGTGTAATGGTTTAACATAGAAAACTTACCGTTGGCTCTCGATTCTAATCTATCACTCCGATTTGCAAACGGATTTCACTGAAGCTGTAACTTTCATCCCAGAACATAGTTTAGGGGCCATTACCTCTTCAACCATAGTCCTTTTTCTTTCGATTGCAAACATAACCAGTTTTTCAATGGTGTAATGGTTTAACATAGAAAACTTACCGTTGGCTCTCGATTCTAATCTATCATTCCGATTTGCAAACGGATTTCACTGAAGCTGTAACTTTCATCCCAGAACATAGTTTAGGGGCCATTACCTCTTCAACTATAGTCATTTTTCTTTCGATTGCAAACGTAACCAGTTTTTCAATGGTGTAATTGTTTAACATAGAAAACTTACCGTTGGCTCTCGATTCTAATCTATCACTCCGATTTGCAAACGGATTTCACTGAAGCTGTAACTTTCATCCCAGAACATAGTTTAGGGCCCATTACCTCTTCAACTATAGTCATTTTTCTTTTGATTGCAAACGTAACCAGTTTTTCAATGGTGTAATGGTTTAACATAGACAACTTACTGTTGGCTCTCGATTCTAATCTATCACTCCGATTTGCAAACGGATTTCACTGAAGCTGTAACTTTCATCCCAGAACATAGTTTAGGGGCCATTACCTCTTCATCTATAGTCATTTTTCTTTCGATTGCAAACGTAACCAGTTTTTCAATGGTGTAATGGTTTAACATAGAAAACTTACCGTTGGCTCTAGATTCTAATCTATCACTCCGATTTGCAAACGGATTTCACTGAAGCTGTAACTTTCATCCCAGAACATAGTTTAGGGGCCATTACCTCTTCAACTATAGTCATTTTTCTTTCGATTGCAAACGTAACCAGTTTTTCAATGGTGTAATGGTTTAACATAGAAAACTTACCGTTGGCTCTAGATTCTAATCTATCACTCCGATTTGCAAACGGATTTCACTGAAGCTGTAACTTTCATCCCAGAACATAGTTTAGGGGCCATTACCTCTTCAACTATAGTCATTTTTCTTTCGATTGCAAACGTAACCAGTTTTTCAATGGTGTAATGGTTTAACATAGAATATTTACCGTTGGCTCTCGATTCTAATCTATCACTCCGATTTGCAAATGGATTTCACTGAAGCTGTAACTTTCATCCCAGAACATAGTTTAGGGGCCATTACCTCTTCAACTATAGTCATTTTTCTTTCGATTACAAACGTAACCAGTTTTTCAATGGTGTAATGGTTTAACATAGAAAACTTACCGTTGGCTCTAGATTCTAATCTATCACTCCGATTTGCAAACGGATTTCACTGAATCTGTAACTTTCACCCCAGAACATAGTTTAGGGGCCATTTCCTCTTCAACTATAGTCATTTTTCTTTCGATTGCAAACGTACCCAGTTTTTCAATGGTGTAATGGTTTAACATAGAAAACTTACCGTTGGCTCTCGATTCTAATCTATCACTCCGATTTGCAAACGGATTTCACTGAAGCTGTAACTTTCATCCCAGAACATAGTTTAGGGGCCATTACCTCTTCAACTATAGTCATTTTTCTTTTGATTGCAAACGTAACCAGTTTTTCAATGGTGTAATGGTTTAACATAGAAAACTTACCGTTGGCTCTCGATTCTAATCTATTACTCCGATTTGCAAACGGATTTCACTGAAGCTGTAACTTTCATCCCAGAACATAGTTTAAGGGCCATTACCTCTTCAACTATAGTCATTTTTCTTTCGATTGCAAACGTAACCAGTTTTTCAATGGTGTAATGGTTTAACATAGAAAACTTACCGTTGGCTCTCGATTCTAATCCATAACTCCGATTTGCAAACGGATTTCACTGAAACTGTAACTTTCATCCCAGAACATAGTTTAGGGGCCATTACCTCTTCAACTATAGTCATTTTTCTTTTGATTGCAAACGTAACCAGTTTTTCAATGGTGTAATGGTTTAACATAGAAAACTTACCGTTGGCTCTCGATTCTAATCTATCACTCCGATTTGCAAACGGATTTCACTGAAGCTGTAACTTTCATCCCAGAACCTAGTTTAGGGGCCATTACCTCTTCAACTATTGTCATTTTTCTTTCGATTACAAACGTACCCAGTTTTTCAATGGTGTAATGGTTTAACATAGAAAAGTTACCGTTGGCTCTAGATTCTAATCTATAACTCCGATTTGCAAACGGATTTCACTGAATCTGTAACTTTCATCCCAGAACATAGTTTAGGGGCCATTACCTCTTCAACTATAGTCATTTTTCTTTCGATTGCAAACGTACCCAGTTTTTCAATGGTGTAATGGTTTAACATAGAAAACTTACCGTTGGCTCTCGATTCTAATCTATCACTCCGATTTGCAAACGGATTTCACTGAAGCTGTAACTTTCATCCCAGAACATAGTTTAGGGGCCATTACCTCTATAGTCATTTTTCTTTCGATTGCAAACGTAACCAGTTTTTCAATGGTGTAATGGTTTAACATAGAAAACTTACCGTTGGCTCTCGATTCTAATCTATCACTCCGATTTGCAAACGGATTTCACTGAAGCTATAACTTTCATCCCAGAACATAGTTTAGGGGCCATTACCTCTTCAACTATAGTAATTTTTCTTTCGTTCCAAGGGTGTTTATTAAGAGGTAAAACACATAATATACAGAAATAGCTCACATGTTCCCCACATGTGGGGAATATCACATAACCATATAACATATCAGAGTAGACATGGATACAGAATCACACCATCAAGACATATGTTGTAAAACATTTGCTTTTGTGATCATCCAGAAACAAACAGTGTTTTATCTATAATGAGTACATAAAGAATGGAAAGATGGGGGGATGGAAAGGGGAAGAGGGGATCAATAGGCTGGGTATGGGGGTTGTGGATGAAGGGAGTCACCATGGGTGGGGTTGCCACATCATTCCGATGGTGATTTCCGGTTTGAAGTTTGAGGGAAGGGAGGAAGGGGGATAGGGAATGGATGTGGGGAAGGGAAGGGGTTGAGTTGAGTTATTACCAATTATAGGAATATTTGAAAACCACTCTGTGGCGGGCCTCTCCGACCACAGCCGAACCAATCTTCTGAATTATATTACCATAATCCTGCCTTAGTTTTGTTGAGACGCCTGAGCCGCCATTTGTTTTTATTCAGAAAGAGTGCAGAACATGTGATAGCCCCAAATTGGACTGCCATTCGATCCAAGGATCCCATGTCTTAAAGAAAACCTCTAGTGTGTCAAATATTTTAGCTCTGATCTGTTCAGATACCATAGTCTTATTAAGTTCTGTGAAAACTGTATCGACAGAGAGAGACTCATGTTTCCATTGGGCTGCTAGGTGTCTCTTTGCCTGTGATGCAATGTATTGCACCAACTTGTGTGTGGTATATTTAAAGGAATTACCCAGCAATAAGATTGTAGGATCCAGCTCTGTCTGTAGATTTAAGATTAATTGTGTTTTGCTCCAGACTCCTTTCCAGAAGTTTTGCGCTTTAGGACACGACCACCAAACGTGCCACAAGTCGCCCACCTGGGAACAGTTACGATAGCATAAGGGGGAATTCACAGGATTAAAGATATGTAGCTTCCTTGGTGTTAAATATACTCTATGGAGTAATTTCATGGATGTCTCTATGGACGAGTAGAAAAGTGAACCTCTGGTCAGCGTGGAACAGCAGTGAGTCCATTTTTCCTCTGTTAATTCAATGCTACAGTCCCTTTCCCAGTCTAGCTGGCATTTTAATTTACCATCAATTATAGGGTGGGATAGTATACCATATAGGTTAGAAATAAATCCTCTATCTAAAACCTGATTTTTGCATCTGACCTCAAATTGAGAATAGGTAAGAATGTCACTTTTAGGGTCAATGGTCCGCAGGAATTTAAATATATTATCTAGATTAACCCATTCTGAGCGAGGTACACTGTGTGTTTTGATTAGTTGGGTGGGTTTAGATATTTTAAATGCTGTAAGGAATTTTCCCACTGTAATTAGCCCTTTTTGGGCCCACCATTTATATGTATTTGTATTAAAGCCCAGTGGGAAATCCGGATTCCTGAAAATTCGGGTCATGCATGAGATGGGAGATTGTAAGGCGAACATAAATCTATTTTTGGACCATATGCTCAGAGAGTGGGCTGATATTGGGGAAATATTTTTGATGGTTTTTAAAGGAATTGTACGTGCCCACATGACCCCTGGAAGGGACCATGGGAACAGAAGGGAGGACTCAATATCAACCCATAATGGAGAGTCCAATGGGCCTGCATTCGAGACCACCAGTTGTGGTGTGTAGTATAGAGGGGCATTTAGCCCTCCTAAGTCCCTGGTCCTAGCCAGTGTCACATATTTAATGCGGGCTTTTCTGTTTCTCCAGATAAATCGTTGGGTTAGAGTTTGAAGATGCTTTATGGGACCTCTTGTGATAGGGATTGGTAGGGATCTGAACAGATACAGGAGTCTTGGTAAAAGCATCATACGAACTGCAGACACTCTTCCTAACATTGAAATAGGGAATTTGTTCCATGATACAAGGTCCTGAGAGAGTTTAAGGTATAGCGGGGGATAATTAAGGTTATATAACTTATCTGGGTCCAAGGTGAGCTTAATCCCCAGATATTTTATGAATTGCGACTGGTGTTGAAGCCCAAGAGATGCAGCCAATCGCTGTGCCTGAGATTGTGGAGTATTCATAACCATCAACTCTGATTTTTCTAAGTTCAGTTTAAAGCCAGAGAATGGGGAGAATTGTCGAATTATGTCTAGGAGTTTGGGAATTGATTTCTCAGGAGAGGTAAGGGTTAACAAGATATCATCGGCATATAGGGACAATTTGTATTCTTTTGGGCCTACCCTAACACCCGTGACATCAGGAGATCTGCGAATCATTTCAGCTAGGGGCTCCATAACCAGCGCAAAAATGGCAGGCGATAATGGGCATCCTTGTCTCGTGCCACGTTGTATTGCAAAAGATTTTCTATGAGTGGCTGGTATTTTTAGTGAGGCAAATGGCCTGGAGTATAAGGCACTTATAGCCTTGAGGTAGTTGCCTGCAAAGCCATATTTCCTCAGGACTGCCTCCATGTATGGCCATTTTATAAGGTCAAATGCCTTTTCCATGTCAAGTGCTAGAATGGCCATACATGTGGCAGTCTGTTTGCAGTAGTGCTGAAGGTTCACTATTTTTCTAATATTATCTGGTGCCTGTCTTTTAGGTATAAAGCCTACCTGGTCACGGTGTATCAGGGCAGGCAGGATCCGATTCAATCTCTCCACTAGGATCGAAGTGAAAATCTTATAATCGACTCCTAGTAGAGATATGGGACGATAGTTTTTAATAAGTAGGGGGTCTCTCTGCAGTTTGGGTATAACCACTATTGAAGAGGTAAGAAATTCGGTTGGGGGAGTGTTACCCTTCATTATATGGTTGTAAAATTTTAGCATATGTGGGGCCAGATTGTTTTCATATTTTTGTAGTATAGGGCCGTGAGCCCATCCGGGCCAGGTGCCTTAGATCTCTTGGTCTTTTTGATAGCTGAATGAAGTTCTTCTAATGAAATATCAGAGTTGAGGGTTTTTATAGTGTCATCTGTCAGAGTCTTTTGATGGTTTGGTCCAGGAAGGTCTGTCTCTGTTGAGAGCCAAGTTCAGGGTTATCTTAAATTTGGAGGCTAATTGGATGAACGCACCTCTAATAACTGCCTTATGGGCAAGCCATATTGTGGCTGGGGAAGTATCTTCCGTGGAGTTAATGTTAAAATACTCTGACATAGCTGAATCTATTTTTGCTTCAATCTCAGGGTTGTGGAGTAGGGATTCATTGAGCCTCCAGGGGGCTCTTTGAGTCCTGGGAGTTAAAGTGGTCATGGCTATTAGTACAGGATCATGGTCTGAACAAGTTGAGAGGAGGTGTCTCGCATAAATTAAGGATGAAGCACAGGATGAGGAGATTAGTACCAGGTCAATCCTGGAATAAGAATTGTGGGGAATGGACATATGAGTAAATCCTCTCTTGTTTCCATTATATTCACGCCATGCGCCCATAAGCGAGTGTCGTTTGAGGAGATCATTGAAGTATTAGGACACTTTTTTTGCAATGGACGATCTGGAGCGATGGGTCCTATCTAAGGAATCATTAGGAGCTAAATTAAAGTCTCCCCCCCAGATTATTGAATCAAATTTTAGGGTTAAAAGAATATCTGAGATTTTAGATATAGTTGTGAAATTTGAATCTGGGGATGCATACATATTAATAGTGCATAGTAACTTGTTCTGATATGCGCCTAGGAGAATATTGTATGTACCCTCCTCATCGGCTATAATTGTTTTAGGATCAAAGGCAAAGGAATTTGCCAACAGCGTTGCTACACCCCTCTGTTTCTTGTTGTAATTAGACATATATACTCTCCTGTAGCGGTGATGAAGGAATTTTGGGAATGATTTTGTAGAGAAATGGGTCTCCTGGAGACATATTATTTCAGGTGCAGCCTTGACCAACTCTAATAGAACTTTTTTCCTCTTCTGTGGGGAGTTCAGGCCCCTCACATTGTGAGAAACAATATTACATTGTTTAGTAGTCATGGTGGATCAAGATAGCCTCTCGAGCAAATGGGCAACACAGGATCAAGAGCAGTAGAGAAATCGGCCATGGGGGGTGCCCACCTAGGTGGGGAGTGGAAATAGTGGTACTCAACTCTTGGGGGAGGTATAGAAGTAAACCAATTATACATCAGTGGGGGGGGGGGAGGGGAAAGCATCAGTGTGCTTGAACAGCGTGTGAAGCAGGATCAGCACTAATAGCGCCAAGCCAGCTCCAGACACCGCCATAGGTGGGGGGACAACAATAACCCAACAAACCTGATTAGTCAGTATATACTATAAAATATTCTCAATATTACCCCACAGACAGGTGTTGTCAATTTTTATGATAAATAAGACTTGATGTGAACTATATACTTACTGAAGGTCTTAATCATATCACATGGAACACCTCCAGAAAATACATTTAAACTGAACCGAAAGCCGTAACTTACTTTGGAAACTAAGTGACTTAAATATATCAAAGATTAGAGACATTATAAACATAATCTTTGCAAAATTAGCCTATACCTGCCCAGTCATCTTACTGTTCTATTAGGACCAGGGATATCCCATCTTATGATAACGATCCAGGGCCCTGGGCAAGATATTTTATTGGGCTGTCCTATTTGAAGATGTATCTTTTAGATATAGTCCTGATGGCACATTAATAAGAAAATGAGAATCCTGTGAAGAAAGTGCTAATATACAGTATGTATATAGTTTTAGATATTCTTCTTATCTATGTTTGGTTATCTACCAAGTGTTATAACCTAGTGGCCCAACATCATAAAGGGGCTCAGTTTGTAGAGATATCTATGTTAGGTTATCTACCAAATGTTATAACCCAGTGGCCCAACATCATAAAGGGGCTCTGTTCATAGAGATAAGTGCAATGATGCAAAACGATAACATGAGTGCCACAATTATGGCCAGATAAAGAGGAAAAATTTAGTCAAGATGAACATATCGCCCCCCATGCCCCTCATCATAAAGGGGGCCCATGGGGGGGGGAATTTAGCAAGACTAGCTTCCACTATTTGTCGTCTCATCGTGATCAAGGGGTATCCATATTTAATGCTCTCGGGCGAAATGTAGAGCCTCTGACGGTATTCCAGGTGGTCTTCAGTCTACCTGCCTTCGGTTGTTTAGGAGTCTCCTTGTTGGGAGTTGGGAGGATGAAGGTGATGTTAGCCTCCGTGAGAGCTTTGGCCGCTTCTTCAGGTCGCCGGCAATTATACAAGGTGCCATTGAGTGTAAAGGACAACAAAAACGGGAAGCCCCATCTATATCTGATACCTTTGTTCTGAAGAGCCAAGGTGTAGGGGCGCATCTCTCGTCTCCGTAGAATGGTAGCTGGAGCCAAATCCGCAAAAATCTGGACAGTAGACGGAACTCCGGGTAGGGCCTCCTTGTCACGCGCTGCTAATAGCAGCTTGTCGCGTATGTCCTCTGAAGCCATCTTTGCGAGGATATCCCTGGGTAATTCCGGGTTGCGGGGCTTTGCCCGTACTCTATGTATGCGGACTACTCGCAACAGTGAAGCATCTAAGTCAGGGAGTAGGGCCCCAAACAAATCAGCAGCTACCCCATTCAATTCCGTAACAGACTCCGGAAGTCCGCGTATACGGACATTTGAGCGCCTACTCCGATTCTCCAAATCTTCCAGCTTAGCTTCTGCTATATCTAGCCTAGTATCATGGTCCACAATGTGTACCCTGTCCTCATTGATGGCCTTGATTGCATCGTCAGCCTGATGTTCTAATGCATCTACCCTCTGCCCAATTTCCGTAATCTGGCCGGATAAGGCATCCACCGCCTCCCGCAGTTCTTCCCTAAATATCTTCCGCATTGCCACCATAAGGTCTTCCGCGGACATACCTGGCTGCAGTGTTAGCTGCTGGGAAGGCTGAAGTGATGAGCAATCTTGTGCCATAGCTTGGAGCGGTGGTGAGGCCTGCTGCGAGGGAGAGGAGTCACTCGAGGCCGCGGCTTCCTGGTCTGGCTGGGCCCGAGCGGCCATCTTGGAGAATCTTCGCTGGAAGCGCAGCGGTGAAAGCAGGGGTCTGGGCTCAGATCTGTTCCTCAATGGGTATTGTGGAGAGGTCCTGTGCATAGCAGGGCTCCCAATCTTCAGTTTGGTGCGATTTTGAGGCAAATCCGTGGGGTAAATCAGCGGTAATCAGGATGGTGAAGCGGAGCTCACTAAGGACACATCCTCCTCAGTCAGCGGCGAGCATGCGCCCCGTCATTTTTCTTTCAATTGCAAACGTAACCAGTTTTTCAATGGTGTATTGGTTTAACATAGGAAAACCTACTGTTGGCTTTAGATTCTAATCTATCACTCCAATTTGCAAAAGGATTTCACTGAAGCTGTAGATTGCATCCCAGAACATAGTTTAGGAGCCATTACCTCTTCAACTATAGTCATTTTTCTTTCAATTTCAAACGTAACCAGTTTTTCAATGGTGTATTGGTTTAACATAGGAAAACCTACTGTTGGCTTTAGATTCTAATCTATCACTCCGAATTGCAAACGGATTTCACTGAATCTGTAGATTGCATCCCAGAACATAGTTTAGGGGCAATTACCTCTTCAACTATAGTCATTTTTCTTTTAATTGCAAACGTAACCAGTTTTTCAATGGTGTATTGTTTTAACATAGGAAACCTACTGTTGGCTTTAGATTCTAATCTATCACTCCGATTTGCAAACGGATTTCACTGAAGCTGTAGATTGCATCCCAGAACATAGTTTAGGGGCCATTACCTCTTCAACTATAGTCATTTTTCTTTCAATTGCAAACGAAACCAGTTTTTCAATGGTATATTGGTTTAACATAGGAAAACCTACTGTTGGCTTTAGATTCTAATCTATCACTCCGATTTGCAAATGGATTTCACTGAAGCTGTAGATTGCATCCCAGAACATAGTTTAGGGGCCATTACCACTTCAACTATAGTCATTTTTCTTTCATTTGCAAACGTAACCAGTTTTTCAATGGTGTATTGGTTTAACATAGGAAAACCTTCTGTTGGCTTTAGATTCTAATCTATCACTCCGATTTGCAAACGGATTTCACTGAAGCTGTAGATTTTATCCCAAAACATAGTTTAGGGGCCATTACCTCTTCAACTATAGTCATTTTTCTTTCAATTGCAAGCGTATCCAGTTTTTCAATGGTGTACTGGTTTAACATAGGAAACCCTTCTATTCGCTCTAGATTCTAATCTGTCACTCTGATTTTCAAACAGATTTCACTGAAGCTGTAGATTGCATCCCAGAACATAGTTTAGGGCCCATTACCTCTTCAACTATAGTCATTTTTCTTTTAATTGCAAACGTAACCAGTTTTTCAATGGTGTATTGTTTTAACTTAGGAAACCTACTGTTGGCTTTAGATTCTAATCTATCACTCCGATTTGCAAACGGATTTCACTGAAGCTGTAGATTGCATCCCAGAACATAGTTTAGGGGCCATTACCTCTTCAACTATAGTCATTTTTCTTTCAATTGCAAATGTAACCAGTTTTTCAATGGTGTATTGGTTTAACATAGGAAAACCTACTGTTGGCTTTAGATTCTAATCTATCACTCCGATTTGCAAATGGATTTCACTGAAGCTGTAGATTGCATCCCAGAACATAGTTTAGGGGCCATTACCACTTCAACTATAGTCATTTTTCTTTCATTTGCAAACGTAACCCGTTTTTAACCCGTAACCCGTAACTCGAGATGCTAGCATAATATTGCCCCTGTTTAACTCTCTAGTAAGGCCACATCTGGAATATGGAATTCAGTTCTGGGCACCACATTACAAAAAAGATATTGCATTTTTAGAGCAGGTGCAGAGACGAGCTACAAAATTGATACATGGGATGGAAGGTCTCGCTTACCAAGAAAGGTTAGATAAACTGGGTTTATTTAGTCTAGAGAAAAGACGCCTTAGAGGAGATCTAATTAACATGTATAAATACATCAGAGGGCAATATAATAGCTTGGCGGATGAGCTTTTTGTCCCTAGGCCTTCTCAAAGGACTAGAGGACATGAGATGCGCATGGAGGAAAAACGTTTTAGCCATTTATTTAGGAAAGGGTTCTTTACAGTAAGAGTGATTAAGATGTGGAATGCATTGCCACAGGAAGTCGTTATGGCAAACTCTATACCTGCATTTAAAGGGGGCTTAGATGCTTTCCTTGCGTTGAAAGACATCCATGGCTACAATTACTAGGTTATGCCTAATGATGTTGATCCAGGGATTTTATCTGATTGCCATCTGGAGTCAGGAAGGAATTTTTCCCTTTTGGGGCTAATTGGACCATGCCTTGTGGGGTTTTTTTCGCCTTCCTCTGGATCAACAGGGGTATGTGGGGAACGGGCTGGAGTTGCACTTTGTACTGGTTGAACTCGATGGACGTATGTCTTTTTTCAACCAAAATAACTATGTAACTATGTAACTATGTATTGGTTTAACATAGGAAAACCTACTGTTGGCTTTAGATTCTAATCTATCACTCCGATTTGCAAACGGATTTCACTGAAGCTGTAGATTGCATCCCAGAACATAGTTTAGGGGCCATTACCTCTTCAACTATAGTCATTTTTCTTTCAATTGCAAAACAAAACCAGTTTTTCAATGGTATATTGGTTTAACATAGGAAAACCTACTGTTGGCTTTAGATTCTAATCTATCACTCCGATTTGCAAACGGATTTCACTGAAGCTGTGGATTGCATCCCAGAACATAGTTTAGGGGGCATTACCTCTTCAACTATAGTCATTTTTCTTTTAATTGCAAACGTAACCAGTTTTTCAATGGTGTATTGTTTTAACATAGGAAAACCTACTGTTGGCTTTAGATTCTAATCTATCACTCCGATTTGCAAACGGATTTCACTGAAGCTGTAGATTGCATCCCAGAACATAGTTTAGGGGCCATTACCTCTTCAACTATAGTCATTTTTCTGTCAATTGCAAACGTATCTAGTTTTTCAATGGTGTATTGGTTTAACATAGGAAAACCTTCTGTTGGCTTTAGATTCGAATCTATCACTCCGATTTGCAAACGGATTTCACTGAAGCTGTAGATTGCATCCCAGAACATAGTTTAGGGGCCATTACCTCTTCAACTATAGTCATTTTTGTTTCAATTGCAAACGTAACCAGTTTTTCAATGGTGTATTGGTTTAACATAGGAAAACCTACTGTTGGCTTTAGATTCTAATCTATCACTCCGATTTGCAAACGGATTTCACTGAAGCTGTAGATTGCATCCCAGAACATAGTTTAGGGGCCATTACCTCTTCAACTATAGTCATTTTTCTTTCAATTGCAAACGTAACCAGTTTTTCAATGGTGTATTGGTTTAACGTAGGAAAACCTACTGTTGGCTCTAGATTCTAATCTGTCACTCCGATTTGCAAACGGATTTCACTGAAGCTGTAGATTGCATCCCAGAACATAGTTTAGGGGCCATTACCTCTTCAACTATAGTCATTTTTCTTTCAATTGCAAACGTATCTAGTTTTTCAATGGTGTATTGGTTTAACATAGGAAAACCTACTGTTGGCTTTAGATTCTAATCTATCACTCAGATTTGCAAACGGATTTCACTGAAGCTGTAGATTGCATCCCAGAACATAGTTTAGGGGCCATTACCTCTTCAACTATAGTCATTTTTCTTTCAATTGCAAACGTAACCAGTTGTTCAATGGTGTATTGGTTTAACGTAGGAAAACCTACTGTTGGCTCTAGATTCTAATCTGTCTCTCCGATTTGCAAACGGATTTCACTGAAGCTGTAGATTGCATCCCAGAACATAGTTTAGGGGCCATTACCTCTTCAACTATAGTCATTTTTCTTTCAATTGCAAACGTAACCAGTTTTTCAATGGTGTATTGGTTTAACATAGGAAAACCTACTGTTGGCTTTAGATTCTAATCTATCACTCCGATTTGCAAACGGATTTCACTGAAGCTGTAGATTGCATCCCAGAACATAGTTTAGGGGCCATTACCTCTTCAACTATAGTCATTTTACTTTTAATTGCAAACGTAACCAGTTTTTCAATGGTGTATTGTTTTAACATAGGAAAACCTACTGTTGGCTTTAGATTCTAATCTATCACTCCGATTTGCAAACGGATTTCACTGAAGCTGTAGATTGCATCCCAGAACATAGTTTAGGGGCCATTTCCACTTCAACTATAGTCATTTTTCTTTCATTTGCAAACGTAACCAGTTTTTCAATGGTGTATTGGTTTAACATAGGAAAACCTTCTGTTGGCTTTAGATTCTAATCTATCACTCCGATTTGCAAACAGATTTCACTGAAGCTGTAGATTTTATCCCAGAACATAGTTTAGGGGCCATTACCTCTTCAACTATAGTGATTTTTCTTTCAATTGCAAACGTAACCAGTTTTTCAATGGTGTATTGGTTTAACATAGGAAAACCTACTATTGGCTTTAGATTCTAATCTATCACTCCGATTTGCAAATGGATTTCACTGAAGCTGTAGATTGCATCCCAGAACATAGTTCAGGAGCCATTACCTCTTCAACTATAGTCATTTTTCTTTTAATAGCAAACGTAACCAGTTTTTCAATAGTGTATTGTTTTAACATAGGAAACCTACTGTTGGCTTTAGATTCTAATCTATCACTCCGATTTGCAAACGGATTTCACTGAAGCTGTAGATTGCATCCCAGAACATAGTTTAGGGGTCATTACCTCTTCAACTATAGTCATTTTTCTTTCAATTGCAAACGTAACCAGTTTTTCAATGGTATATTGGTTTAACATAGGAAAACCTACTGTTGGCTTTAGATTCTAATCTATCACTCCGAATTGCAAACGGATTTCACTGAATCTGTAGATTGCATCCCAGAACATAGTTTAGGGGCAATTACCTCTTCAACTATAGTCATTTTTCTTTTAATTGCAAACGTAACCAGTTTTTCAATGGTGTATTGTTTTAACATAGGAAACCTACTGTTGGCTTTAGATTCTAATCTATCACTCCGATTTGCAAATGGATTTCACTGAAGCTGTAGATTGCATCCCAGAACATAGTTTAGGGGCCATTACCTCTTCAACTATAGTCATTTTTCTTTCAATTGCAAACGAAACCAGTTTTTCAATGGTATATTGGTTTAACATAGGAAAACCTACTGTTGGCTTTAGATTCTAATCTATCACTCCGATTTGCAAATGGATTTCACTGAAGCTGTAGATTGCATCCCAGAACATAGTTTAGGGGCCATTACCACTTCAACTATAGTCATTTTTCTTTCATTTGCAAACGTAACCAGTTTTTCAATGGTGTATTGGTTTAACATAGGAAAACCTTCTGTTGGCTTTAGATTCTAATCTATCACTCCGATTTGCAAACGGATTTCACTGAAGCTGTAGATTTTATCCCAAAACATAGTTTAGGGGCCATTACCTCTTCAACTATAGTCATTTTTCTTTCAATTGCAAGCGTATCCAGTTTTTCAATTGTGTACTGGTTTAACATAGGAAACCCTTCTATTCGCTCTAGATTCTAATCTGTCACTCTGATTTTCAAACAGATTTCACTGAAGCTGTAGATTGCATCCCAGAACATAGTTTAGGGCCCATTACCTCTTTAACTATAGTCATTTTTCTTTTAATTGCAAACGTAACCAGTTTTTCAATGGTGTATTGTTTTAACTTAGGAAACCTACTGTTGGCTTTAGATTCTAATCTATCACTCCGATTTGCAAACGGATTTCACTGAAGCTGTAGATTGCATCCCAGAACATAGTTTAGGGGCCATTACCTCTTCAACTATAGTCATTTTTCTTTCAATTGCAAATGTAACCAGTTTTTCAATGGTGTATTGGTTTAACATAGGAAAACCTACTGTTGGCTTTAGATTCTAATCTATCACTCCGATTTGCAAATGGATTTCACTGAAGCTGTAGATTGCATCCCAGAACATAGTTTAGGGGCCATTACCACTTCAACTATAGTCATTTTTCTTTTAATAGCAAACGTAACCAGTTTTTCAATAGTGTATTGTTTTAACATAGGAAACCTACTGTTGGCTTTAGATTCTAATCTATCACTCCGATTTGCAAACGGATTTCACTGAAGCTGTAGATTGCATCCCAGAACATAGTTTAGGGGTCATTACCTCTTCAACTATAGTCATTTTTCTTTCAATTGCAAACGTAACCAGTTTTTCAATGGTATATTGGTTTAACATAGGAAAACCTACTGTTGGCTTTAGATTCTAATCTATCACTCCGATTTGCAAACGGATTTCACTGAAGCTGTAGATTGCATCCCAGAACATAGTTTAGGGGCCATTACCTCTTCAACTATAGTGATTTTTCTTTCACTTGCAAGCGTAACCAGTTTTTCAATGGTGTATTGGTTTAACATAGGAAACCCTACTATTCGCTCTAGATTCTAATCTGTCACTCCGATTTCCAAACAGATTTCACTGAAGCTGTAGATTGCATCCCAGAACCTAGTTTAGGGGCCATTACCTCTTCAACTATAGTCATTTTTCTTTCAATTGCAAACGTAACCAGTTTTTCAATGGTGTATTGTTTTAACATAGGAAAACCTACTGTTGGCTTTAGATTCTAGTCTATCACTCCGATTTGCAAATGGATTTCACTGAAGCTGTAGATTGCATCCCAGAACATAGTTTAGGGGCCATTACCACTTCAACTATAGTCATTTTTCTTTCATTTGCAAACGTAACCAGTTTTTCAATGGTGTATTGGTTTAACATAGGAAAACCTTCTGTTGGCTTTAGATTCTAATCTATCACTTCGATTTGCAAACGGATGTCACTGAAGCTGTAGATTTTATCCCAGAACATAGTCCGCACAGTATCACGGACTGTTCTGCTGCTTAGCACTGTATGCACAGTATCATAGACTGCCCTGCTGCCAGGCACTGTGATGCACAGTATCAGGAGTGATCTGCTGCGGCACACTGTTAACTTGTTATCCGGGCCACTGTGGGGGCAGTGCTCCAAGCTCTGTCCCGCTCTGCTGCCGGACCATGTCTTCCGTGCCACTTCCCCTCTCCCCACGTACCACCTACACCAGATCACAACTTCTCAGGTGGGAATACACTACAGCCCTGCACCCAGAGGACAGGCTCCTGTCCGATTCTGTCTGGAGACACGTTCAGAAAATAACATGCAAGCGACGGAGGGGCTGCCGGGCAGGTGCACGCGCGAGGCTGCAGAGGAAAGGCCTGAAGTCGGCCATACCACTAGTCCTCCTGGCAAACGTTCGCTCCCTCCCCAACAAGCTAGACGAACTGCGGCTCCTCGGGGCAAGGAGGGACCTCGGCAGCAACACCCCAATCTTCTGTTTTACAGAAACGTGGCTACACGACAACATCCCTGACAATGCTCTTCACCTCCCAACCTCATCCGGGCAGATCGCGATAGCACCCTCTCTGGGAAAAAGAAAGGGGGCGGCATCTGCTTCTACATCAGCCCCGCTTGGTGCTCCAACACCTCTGTACTCGCCAAGAAATGCTCACCAGAGCTTGAACTTCTCCTGATTAACTGCAGGCCTTTCTACTCTCCCAGAGAGTTCTCATCCTACGTCCTTGTCGGAGTGTACATCCCACCCGATGCCGATGTCAAAGCTGCCCTGCACGTCCTTAGCGACATGGTCATGCACTGGGAGACAACCCTCCCAGATGCATTGTTCATCATCCTGGGAGACTTTAACAGGGCCAACCTCCACCATGAGCTCCCACGCTTTCATCAGCACATCGCCTGCCCCACCAGGAACGCAAACTCTCGACCACTGCTACACGGTCTTGAGAGACGCTTACAAAGCCACCCCATGGGCAGCTCTAGGCTCATCCGATCACTGTCTCATCCACCTGATACCTACCTACAGGAGGCGCCTAGAAACTGCTAAACCAGTCCTTAAAACAACCAAGGTGTGGTCAAACGAGGCCAAGCTGCTACTTCAAGCCTGCTTTGACTGCACGGACTGGAAGGCTCTGGAAACCCCAAACCTAGATGAGTGGGCTGACAACGTGAGCTCGTACATCAGTTTCTGCGAGGACTCCTGCATACCAAAGAAAACGCACAAAGTCTATCCGAACGACAAACCTTGGTTCTCCAAGAAACTCCGGCAACTGCGCAGAAGCAAGGAAGACGCACACAAGGCTGGGAACCATGAGGAATACAGGAAGGCAAGGAACATCCTAGACAAGGAATTGAGAATCGCAAAAAAAGGCTATGCAGACAAGCTGGAGCAGGACCTCTCCTCAAATGACGCACAAGCCGTTTGGCGGGGGCTCAAAGCAGCCACCAACTACAAGCCCCCCCCCCCCCAAATGCAGACCCCAGCGCCGAACTGGCGGAAAAGCTCAGCGGCTTCTACTGTAGGTTCGAGGAGCAGGTGGCTCCGACGGGGCTTCCAAAACTACAGGTCCCCTTCACCCCACCCCATGTCTCAGCCCCACCATGCCAAAACTCGACCACCCTGGCTGTAAGTGAGACAGATGTGGCATACCAACTATCTAAACTAAATGCCAGGAAAGCCTCAGGCCCGGATGGGGTGTCGCCAGCCTGCCTGAAAGCTTGCGCACGGCAGCTTGCCCCCATCCTCTCCTCCATCCTCAACAAGTCTCTTCAGAGTGGCAAAGTACCAACATGCTTCAAGAGGTCCACCATCATTCCTGTCCCCAAAAAACGGGGTGCCTCAGACCTTAACAACTTCAGGCCTGTCGCACTCACATCGGTCATAATGAAAACCTTTGAGAAAGCAGTCCTGCCCCTCCTGAAACACAAAACTGAAGCTCAGCTAGACCCGTATCAATTTGCTTATAGGGCAAATAGGTCAACCGACGATGCCATTAACATCTGTCTGGAACTTGTCAACAATCACCTTGACAAATCAAATTCATATGCCAGGGTCCTCCTCCTCGACTTCAGCTCGGCGTTTAACACCATTAGCCCCCATATAATACAAGAGAATCTGGCTGAGCTCGGGGTCCACCCCACCCTTCAACTGTGGATCAAAGACTTTCTTACAAACAGATCTCAGGTTGTCAAGCTGGGCTCCATCACGTCGCAGCCAAAGATCACCAACACAGGGGCCCCACAAGGCTGCGTCTTGTCACCATACCTGTTCACCCTGTACACGAACAATTGCAGATCCTCGGCAAACTCTGTCAAGGTAATAAAATTTGCTGATGACACCACCATAGTCGGCCTGATCTCCAACAATGACGAGCAGGAATACCGCCAGCAGGTGGACAGGATTTGCCACTGGTGCAGGGAGAACAAGCTGGTCCTCAACAATGCAAAAACCGTTGAGGCTATCATTGACTTCAGGAAGCACGCCCCCACCCCGCCTCCACTGCACACTGAAGGGATGGTGGTGGAAAGAGTGCCTTGTGTACGCCTTCTGGGCACCACATCTCAAATAACCTGAAGTGGAAGGCAAACACTGTCTCCACCCAGAGAAAAGCCCAGCAGAGGCTCTACTTCCTCCGCCAACTGAGGAAGTTCGGCATGTCCCAAAAACTCCTGAGGAACTTCTATACCGCAACCATTGAATCTGTCCTCTGCTCCTCCATCCTTGTCTGGTATGCTGGCTCCACCGATAGCGACAGACGCAAACTACAGAGGGTCATCAGGTCAGCGGAAAAGATCATCGGGAACCAACTCCCTGCCCTGGACTCCCTCTATAAGGCCAGACTACGCTCCAGAGCACTGAAGATTGCAAACGATCCCTCCCACCCTGGCCACCAGTTTTTCAGCCAGCTCCCCGTGGGGCGGAGGTATCGGAGATATCGGTCCATCGCTACAAAGACCACGAGACACAAAAACAGCTTCTTCCCCTCAGCTGTAAATTTGCTGAACGCGATAAACTCTGCTCATGCTCTCCCCCTTTAGATTGCCCCTGCTCCTCCATGCTGACTTTAGGCATGTAATTCACCCGGTTTTGGGTAAACAGTGGTTTATGGTTATGTTTTAGGTGATGAAGTGAGGGAAGCTTGTGGTTTATGGTATGTTATGTGGTTTATGGCTATGTTTGTGCAATGGAATGTTGTCTACTATGTTCTATGTCCTATGTTCGATGTCTCTTATGTTCTATGTATACGCCCTGCATCTGTTGTGCCAAGCTCAATTCCGGGCACGACCCAGTCGTGCTTGGCGAAAAAAAAGCGATTCTGATTCTGATTCTGATTCTGATTACCTCTTCAACTATAGTGATTTTTCCTTCAATTGCAAGCATAAGCAGTTTTTCAATGGTGTATAGGTACATAGTTTAGGGGCCATTACCTCTTCAACTATAGTCATTTTTCTTTCAATTGCAAACGTAACCAGTTTTTCAATGGTGTATTGGTTTAACATGGGAAAACCTATTTTTGGCTCTAGATTCTAATCTATCACTCCGATTTGCAAACGGATTTCACTGAAGCTGTAGATTGTATCCCAGAACATAGTTTAGGGGCCATTATCTCTTCAACTATAGTCATTTTTCTTTCAATTGCAAACGTAACCAGTTTTTCAATGGTGTATTGGTTTAACATAGGAAAACCTACTGTTGGCTTTAGATTCTAATCTATCACTCCGATTTGCAAATGGATTTCACTGAAGCTGTAGATTGCATCCCAGAACATAGTTTAGGGGCCATTTCCTCTTCAACTATAGTCATTTTTCTTTCAATTGCAAACCTAACCAGTTTTTCAATGGTGTATTGGTTTAACATAGGAAAACATACTGTTGGCTTTAGATTCTAATCTATCACTTCGATTTGCAAACGGATTTCACTGAAGCTGTAGATTGCATCCCAGAACATAGTTTAGGGGCCATTACCTCTTCAACTATAGTCATTTTTCTTTCAATTGCAAACGTAACCAGTTTTTCAATGGTGTATTGGTTTAACATAGGAAAACCTACTGTTGGCTTTAGATTCTAATCTATCACTCCGATTTGCAAACGGATTGCACCGAAGCTGTAGATTGCATCCCAGAACAAAGTTTAGGGGCCATTACCTCTTCAACTATAGTCATTTTACTTTTAATTGCAAACGTAACCAGTTTTTCAATGGTTTATTGTTTTAACATAGGAAAACCTACTGTTGGCTTTAGATTCTAATCTATCACTCCGATTTGCAAACGGATTTCACTGAAGCTGCAGATTGCATCCCAGAACATAGTTTAGGGGCCATTACCTCTTCAGTGATTTTTCTTTCAATTGCAAGCGTAACCAGTTTTTCAATGGTGAATTGGTTTAACCACCTGAGCGGTCTGGACGAGCTCAGCTCGTCCAACACCGCCGGAGGCTGCCGTTCAGGCCCTTCTGGGCCGATTTTAATGAAATAAAAAGCAGCACACGCAGCCGGCACTTTGCCAGCCGCGTGTGCTACCTGATCCCGCCGTAGCGCGGCGATCAGCCGCGTGCAGCGGTGAAAGAGGGTCCCCCCAGCCGCCCGAGCCCAGCGTAGCCGGAACAAACAGTTCCGGCCAGCGCTAAGGGCTGACGTCAGGACGCCATGGCGACGAGGTAAGCGAAACACGGAAGGCCGCTCATTGCGGCCTTCCGTGTTAGTTCTGGCCGCCGGAGGCGATCAGAAGAACACATCCGGAGCGCCCTCTAGTGGGCTTTCATGCAGCCAACTTTCAGTTGGCTGCATGGAATAGTTTTTTTTTTATTTAAAAAAAACCCTCCCGCAGCCGCCCTGGCGATCTTATCAGAACGCCAGGGTGGTTAACATAGGAAACCCTACTATTCGCTCTAGATTCTAATCTGTAACTCCGATGTTCAAACAGATTTCACTGAAGCTGTAGATTGCATCCCAGAACATAGTTTAGGGGCCATTACCTCTTCAACTATAGTCATTTTTCTTTCAATTGCAAACGTAACCAGTTTTTCAATGGTGTATTGGTTTAACATAGGAAAACCTACTGTTGGCTTTAGATTCTAATCTATCACTCCGATTTGCAAATGGATTTCACTGAAGCTGTAGATTGCATCCCAGAACATAGTTTAGGAGCCATTACCTCTTCAACTATATTTTCTTTCAATTGCAAACATAACCAGTTTTTCAATGGTGTATTGGTTTAACATAGGAAAACCTACTGTTGGCTTTAGATTCTAATCTATCACTCCGATTTGCAAACGGATTTCACTGAAGCTGTAGATTGCATCCCAGAACATAGTTTAGGGGCCATTACCTCTTCAACTATAGTGATTTTTCTTTCAATTGCAAGCGTAACCAGTTTTTCAATGGTGTATTGGTTTAACATAGGAAACTCTACTATTCGCTCTAGATTCTAATCTGTCACTCCGATTTCCAAACAGATTTCACTGAAGCTGTAGATTGCATCCCAGAACCTAGTTTAGGGGCCATTACCTCTTCAACTATAGTCATTTTTCTTTCAATTGCAAACGTAACCAGTTTTTCAATGGTGTATTGGTTTAACATAGGAAGGGGGCTTGGCTGGCTGGTGAGCTGCATGGCTGTGTGAGACCAGAGCTCTCTGCCTAAATACCAGAAACAGCTACTAAAAGCACTCTGAAAAGCCCCAAAACAGAAAGATGGCAGAACGTTCTGAAGACGACTGGGAGTACAGAAGAACGAAATCAGGGAGGAATTACAGCTCCCCAGCCCTGAGAAAGCTGTCTTCCTTCTATGAGGATGAAAACCAAGATGGCCACCGCTATCACAGAAGGGAGGCCCTGGAGAGACCCAGCCACAGAACTCCATCTCCAATACCACTGAAAAACAGGTATGATCCTCTCCTCACACCATTCCCCAGGGGCCATGAAGCGCTGTATGAGGATGACAGCAAAGAGGAGGCCTTCCAGCGGCAGCGGCAGGCCAAGAAACTCCGCGAGCGGAGCCCCATGAAGCCGGGACCCACAGTAGCGCAAGTGGCCGATGCGGACTTCCAGGACGAGCGGGCACCGCTACGCGTACATTCCCCTGATCCAGGCGTACATTTTGACGCATCCGATCGTCCGCAAAATACGCATCCCGCTACTCCAGGCGTACGTACGGACGCATCAAACCATCCCAAAAATCCGCATAACTCTCCATCAGGCGTACAAATGGCTGCATCAACTCCACAAAGTGAACATTCACTTCCCCAACGTATTCAAAGGAGCAACAGACAATCACAGGTTGCAGACCCTATGGAATCTTTCCCAGCAACGGACCAAACAGTCACACAGCAATTCCTAAAAGATTTTATGCTTTCATTCAGAGCAGGAATTCATGAAGACATCAGAGAAGTCAGAAGTGACCTACAGACGTTGGCAGGCCATGTTTCACAGATAGCAGGTGAAACAGATTCCAGAATAATTAGATTGGAAAGAAAGATGGAAGAGATGACTATAGCTCACAACCATCTTGTCGGAGCACACAAAGAACTCTTGGAACAAAATAGGATGATGAAGGAGAAAATATCCGACAATGAGGATAGAAATCGTCGGAACAATGTCAAAATCAGAGGAGTCCCAGAATCGGTGAACACCAACGATCTTAAGGAATATGTAAAGGACATTCTTAGAAACACCGCTCCAGATCTTCCAGAAAGTGAGCTGATCATTGATAGAGCCCATTGTTTGCCAAAGCCTGCACATGTACCCAAACACCTACCAAGGGATGTGATTACGAGAGTGCATTTCTTCCACGCTAAGGAGAAACTGCTTTCAGCCACCAGAGGAGGTAAGAAACTACCTAATCCGTATCAAGACCTTATCCTCTACCAGGACCTCTCTCAAGCGACACTTCATGCAAGGAGACAATTCTCTGAAGTAACTGCTACTTTGCGTCACAGGAAAATCGATTATTCCTGGGGTTTCCCTCCAAAACTTTTGATCTTTGACAACGGAGTAACCCATACTGCCAGAAACCCAAAGGAAGCATATAATTTACTGTCCAAATGGGATATCCCGATCTTTGTTCCAAGAGACCCCAGGAAGGACAGACCAATCTACAAAGATAAGCCAACTTATCAAGTCTCCCTGTCAAAGCAATTGGCTTCTCCGAGGCAAATTCCCAAGAATGCTCCATCAACCCAGATGGACACTACTTCCCCTCCTGAACAAGCGGAAAAAGAGAATTCTGCAGGGGCTTCTTCAGATACATGAGCATATGGTATTTGCCACAAACTTTATTTTTTCCCCCAAGAAACGCTTTCCTTAGGGAAGAATAACATTTCTCTCTCAGAGGAAAACGGCTTGGGTCTGATCCACATTGTGGTTTCTTGTTCCCACCATTCAAGCCTTTACTCTTGGAACTAGACTAGTTCTAATTTAGAGTTACTGTTGGTTGTTTTATTTGTTTTATCTGTTTATCTGCTTTTCTGCCTTCTTAACGGCTTCTGTCTGGAGTCTCAGTAGGGAGGTTTTATACCCCCATTCTCCAGGATAAGTAGATTTCTGGGAGGTAGAACCGGATGCCTACCAGTTTTCTGCTCAGTTTTCTGTTGTTCTTTTGTTTTTATCAAGTATGTAGATTGTTGTCCTACCCAATTGATTTCTTTATACTCAGATTTAGGATGTGCAGAAAGTATATGAATTCTCCAGGACTGTCTCGTGATGGGCTGACACTATGGTATGGTCTGTATAATTGCAATTGTATCAATAATTATGTTGCAAGACTGTAATATTTTGTCAATTAATGTGAGAGGGCTTAATTCACACAGGAAACGATATCTCCTACAAAAATTAATTAAGGAACAGAATGCAGACATTGTGTGTATACAAGAGACACATTTGACCAAAGTCTCGGCAAGTAGATTTAAATTACACCAATTTTCTAATATATTTCATTCCACCTTAAAAAGTAATAAAAAGAAAGCTGGGGTATGTATCGCTGTCAAAGACACACTGGGCCTAGTGGTAGTAGAAACTTTCACAAGCGAAGAAGGTAGATTAGTGGTTGTTAGAGGATCAATCAACTCACAAGAATATACATTTGCAAGTTTATACGCCCCAAACTCACATCAACTGAAATTCATCAATAAAAAACTCAAAAAGATCACTACACTCCATAAAGGAGACCTATTTGTGTCAGGAGATTTTAATGCCATAGCAGACGTTCAAATGGATTGTACATCTAATAGTAGGAGATCCCATTCCATTTTACAACCTGCCTTATTGAATCATGAACTATATGATTCCTGGAGATGTTTTCATCCCACATCCCAAGAATTTACCTACCATTCACCAATCCACAAGTCCTTTACACGTATTGATTATTGCTTGGTAGATAAATTCACTTTACCATTGATCACAGACGTTGAGATAGGACCCAGAATCTGGTCGGACCACTCCCCCTTACTTATAAAATTTTCTCTACAAAATTCTACCCTACGTCCCCAAATATGGAAATTGAACAAATTTATTCTAAATTCGGAACACACCTCACCTATTATCAAAAAAGAACTTGCTGAGTACTTTGAATTAAATGACACCAAAGATGTCTCAAAAACAACGTTATGAAATGCACACAAGGCCTACATTAGAGGTATTATTATGAAGTTGAGTGCTATTCAAAAGAAAAAGAGAAAGGAGAATACCAACCTCCTATTACAAAAAATTAAGTCTCTTGAGAAGGAAATCTTTGTTAATAAGAAAACTGAGCTGATTAAAACATTAGAAGAAACCAGACAAGAACTAGCAGACACCATGTATTATGAATATGACAAATGGCAGACTATCCTCCGAGAAAACTGGTACTATGACAATAATAGAGCTGGAAGAGTAATGGCCAGAAAGATTAAGGGAAAGAGAGTGCATCACAGAATAGTAAAAATAATACACCCACAGACCAAAAAAGTGGTACATCACCCACAAGAGATAGTAAACGCACTTGCCAAATACTATGAGAATCTCTATAATCTGGAATCAGATCCAAATTCCCACAACCCAACTACCCAGGAGATAGATAAATACCTTGATAAAGTCAATCTTCCCTCTTTATCTGACTTTGAGAAAAAGTATTTAGGGACCCCCTTTACCCAACAGGAAGTAATTTCAGCCATAAGCTCACTTAAGAACGATAAAGCCCCGGGACCGGATGGGTACATCAATGACTATTTCAAAAAATGTATAACCATTTTGGTAGGCCCCCTCACAGATATGATCAACGAAGTAGCGATTAAAGGTATCTTCCCTAAGGAATCCTTATCAGCCCTAATTTCAACCATCCCTAAGGCTGACCCAAGCAATTATAGACCCATTTCATTACTAAATTCTGACTTAAAAATGTATTCCAAGGTAATTGCAAACAGATTATCTCCCTTGATGCCTCAACTCTTACACTCTGATCAAGTGGGATTCACAAAAAACAGGTCTACTTGTGATGGCACTCGAAAAGCACTTGCTTTAATTCACAAAACTGGGCTCTGTCGGACGCCTACTCTCCTAATGTCTCTTGACACGGAGAAGGCGTTCGACAGAGTCAACTGGTTATACTTATCAAAGGTTCTCATTAAATTTGGAATTCCTGGTTTTCTACATAAGGCGATAATGGCCTTATACACCCAACCATCGGCTAAAGTTCTTACCTCTGGTTCTCTGTCTTATGCATTTAATATCAGAAATGGTACACGACAAGGCTGCCCCCTCTCCCCATTAATATTTAATCTTTCTTTGGAGCCCCTAGCACAAAGTATAAGAGATAATTCTCAAATCTATGGTATTAAATCAGGACACTCAGTCACCAAATTAAGCTTATACGCAGATGATATCATACTATTTCTCCAAAAACCATTGTTATCATTGCCAGCTGCCAACACAGAAATTAATTACTTCTCTAATATCTCCTTTTATAAGCTCAACCAAAAGAAAACAGTAATTCTTCCATGCTTTATTCCCCAAAAAAACATAAATATTCTTAAAGAATCCTGCAGTTATTCTTGGAACGATACATCAGTTAAATATTTAGCCATACAATTAACCCCATTAATAACACAACTATACAAAGAGAATTATAACCCATGGCTAAAAAAATTTAAGACTAAACTAGAAGCCCTGGCCAAAGTGGAGTATTCATGGATGGGTAGAGCAGCGGCTTTCAAGATGATAATATTACCTCAGTTGCTATACCTCTTCAGGAATTTACCAATCAGAGTAACCCAGACCTTCTTTAATACGCTTCAAAAGCTCCTTAATAACTTCATCTTAATAAATAAGAAAGCTAGATTTTCAAATAAAATCTTAACATCCCATGTGTCGAATTTAGGCCTCGGAGTCCCGAACATAGAATTATACTACAAATCAACCATACTAGATCAGTCCAGAACAATATGGCAGGAAGACCGCACCAAGCAATGGTTCTCTATAGAAGAAAGCCAACTTTTTACAAACTCTTATAAATTATTCCTTGAGTCCAGATTGGTCTGGAAGACTAGACAAAGTATCACTAATCCTATCTCAGCCAATACTTCAAAAATATGGAGAGAACTGCTGAAATTTTGTAAGGAAGAAACATTCGCCACAGAGATAGATACCCCCCTGACTGTCCTTCATTCTGTCATTAGAAACATAAATTTAGACGCTTGGGTAGATTCGGGTATAAAACATGTTCAAGATCTACTAGATAACAATGAAATCAAACCATTCGAACATCTAATGCTTAATTATAATATACCACCCACAGATAAACCTACATACTCCAAGGTTAGTAAATTTGTAAGGAAATTCCAATTCAGCCCTATTACACTAATTCCCCAAATCAAAAAACTACTTCAGCCAGAAGGCATTAATATAAAAGGTACATCGATATTCTATAGAACACTATTATCCTTGAAAGAAAAATTTCCAAAATGGCAACTTAACCAATGGCAGGAATATTTGGGAGTTGATACAAGCATGGAAGAATGGGAACTAACAATGAAATCGGTTAAACAATCATCACACTGTGTAAACCACCAAGAAGGCCTACTTAAAACCATCTGGCAATGGTACATGTCTCCGGAGAAGATAGCTAGATTTGACATGAACACATCCCCATTGTGTTGGAGAGGGTGCAGCCTAACGGGATCTATTGGTCACTTACTCTGGGACTGTCCGAAACTGAAAATACTCAGAGATAACATTTTAAGGTTTTTGAAAAAATTGCCTATGTCCTTACAATCTATACCTTCGGGTATGGCACTTTTACACCTGGGAGTTAGGGACCTGCCACCTCAGGAAAGACTTATATACAATCATATTTTTATTGTCACTCGAAATCAAATAGCTTTAAATTGGAAATCCACTACCATCCCAACACTTGGAGAAATCTTGAGGATTGTGGAATCAAATCTTCTCGCAGAGAAGGCTTGGGCAATCAGAAATGGCAGTCTAAAGTCTTTCCTGAATAAGGCATGTCTCTGGCCTACGGTGTACAAAAACTCCAAATTATTAAAATGTTGAGATATCTAGCCCTCTCACAGAAGATACACTCTGTCTGCCCTCACTGAGACAGTTCCTGGATAATATAAATATTGCACATATTGTGAATAATGGATTACTGTTCATATCATAACTAAGATCTAGAGATCACACCTCTGCACACTGACCTTTTTGGGACAATGATACATACTGTTTAGTATAGTATAGTTTAGTTTTAGTTTTTTCTAGGCTTACGCCTAGACTAGTTTTCTTCTTCCCTTCCAGTTTCTTCGGATCTATAGCTAAGATTAGACCATACACTCAAAACCCATAAATACAACAGATATGGAAATCTCCTGAAAGTAATATACAATTTAATCGAATTCAACCACCAGATATTAAGATATAGATAATCATTCCCACACAGTAATAGATCTCATATATAGAATGAAAGGATATACTATTTATATAGATACCACTCCTTGGAGTCTCTGTAGGGTGGTTTTATTCCCCCATTCTCCAAGTTGAGAGGTATTAATAAAGCATTCTATATATGTATACCAAAATCTAAAATAATAACCATATATACTCGCATACAAGCCGAATTTTTGACCCCCAAAAAGGGGGCCAAAAGTTGGGGGTTCGGCTTGTATGCGAGTCATGGTGGTCCGCGGGTCCCCCCCTCCGCTGGTCCGCGGGTCCCCCGCTCCCCCCATGGCCGCCGCCGCCGCCGCTATTACCTGGCTGCATCTTCTATTTCAATCTCCGTTCTTGTAAACATTCAGAGCAGCGCGCCCGGCGCTGCTACTGTGACGAGGCAGGAAAGAGCGTCCTGTTACTATGGGAACCGCTCTTTCCTGGCTCGCCGCTCGTCACAGTAGCAGCGCCGGGCGCGCTGCTCTGAATGTTTACAAGAACGGAGATTGAAATAGAAGATGCAGCCAGGTAATAGCGGCGGCGGCCATGGGGAGCGGGGACTGTACTGGCTAAACTGGGGCATGTAACTAGCTTTACTGAGCGCTATACTAGCTAAACTGGGGCGCTATACTAGCTATACTGAGCGCTATACTGAGGACTATACTAGCTAAACTGGGGCACTATACTAGCTAAACTGGGGCACTATACTAGCTATACTGAGCACTATACTAGCTAAACTGGGGCACTATACTAGCTATACTGAGCACTATACTAGCTAAACTGGGGCACTATACTAGCTATACTGAGCACTATACTAGCTATACTGGGCACTATACTAGCTATACTGAGCACTATACTAGCTATACTGGGGCACTATACTAGCTATACTGAGCACTATACTAGCTATACTGGGGCACTTTACTAGCTATACTGAGCACTATACTAGCTATACTGAGCACTATACTAGCTAAACTGGGGCACTATACTAGCTATACTGAGCACTATACTAGCTATACTGAGCACTATACTAGCTATACTGAGCACTATACTGAGCACTATACTAGCTAAACTGGGGCACTTTACTAGCTATACTGAGCACTATACTAGCTGTACTGGGCAGTATACTAGCTAAACTGGGGCACTTTACTAGCTATACTGAGCACTATACTAGCTATACTGAGCACTATACTAGCTATACTGGGGCACTACCTACCCATACTGGACACTTTACTAGCTATACTAAGACACACTCGGGGAATAAGGCGGCCAGCATTTCCTACCCCCGGCTTATATGGGGGTCAATCATTTTCCCCTGGTTTTTCAGGGTAAAGTTGGGGGGTCGGCTTATATGCGGGTCGGCTTATATGCGAGTATATACGGTAGTTATTCTACTAGAAATATATGTAAGTCACCTAATGGGACTGAACTTCTAAAGATATATTATGGTGGAACTAATAGATAGATATATGATGTTTTTCCCTTAAGATATAAAACCTTAGACTCCCGAAGCAAACACGCCAAGAATTAGACTTGGTCTATCTACTCTTTGTAATTAATAACAGTATATTGAAACGTTGCAAAACACTCCACACCTAAATCATAAGTAATATATACTCATTGCGGATTCTGCTATTAATATAATACTCTGTATTGATTTGATATTCTGTATAACCTTACTTATGCAATGCAAATTTTCTGTAGTACAATACACTGTTTATCCATAAGTATTTCATTTATGTATATGTTTGAAAAATTTTCAATAAAAACAATTGGAATTGGTTTAACATAGGAAAACCTACTGTTGGCTTTAGATTCTAATCTATCACTCCGATTTACAAATGGATTTCACTGAAGCTGTAGATTGCATCCCAGAACATAGTTTAGGAGAAATTACCTCTTCAACTATAGTCATTTTTCTTTCAATTTCAAACGTAACCAGTTTTTCAATGGTGTATTGGTTTAACATAGGAAACCCTACTGTTGGCTTTAGATTCTAATCTATCACTCCGATTTGCAAACGGATTTCACTGAAGCTGTAGATTGCATCCCAGAACATAGTTTAGGGGCCATTACCTCTTCAACTATAGTCATTTTTCTTTTAATTGCAAACGTAACCAGTTTTTCAATGGTGTATTGTTTTAACATAGGAAAACCTACTGTTGGCTTTAGATTCTAATCTATCACTCCGATTTGCAAATGGATTTCACTGAAGCTGTAGATTGCATCCCAGAACATAGTTTAGGGGCCATTACCACTTCAACTATAGTCATTTTTCTTTCATTTGCAAACGTAACCAGTTTTTCAATGGTGTATTGGTTTAACATAGGAAAACCTTCTGTTGGCTTTAGATTATAATCTATCACTCCGATTTGCAAACGGATTTCACTGAAGCTGTAGATTTTATCCCAGAACATAGTTTAGGGGCCATTACCTCTTCAACTATAGTGATTTTTCTTTCAATTGCAAGCGTAAGCAGTTTTTCAATGGTGTATTGGTACATAGTTTAGGGGCCATTACCTCTTCAACTATAGTCATTTTTCTTTCAATTGCAAACGTAACCAGTTTTTCAATGGTGTATTGGTTTAACATCGGAAACCCTACTGTTGGCTTTAGATTCTAATCTATCACTCCGATTTGCAAACGGATTTCACTGAAGCTGTAGATTGCATCCCAGAACATAGTTTAGGGGCCATTACCTCTTCAACTATAGTCACTTTTCTTTTAATTGCAAACGTAACCAGTTTTTCAATGGTGTATTGTTTTAACATAGGAAAACCTACTGTTGGCTTAAGATTCTAATCTATCACTCCGATTTGCAAATGGATTTCACTGAAGCTGTAGATTGCATCCCAGAACATAGTTTAGGGGCCATTACCTCTTCAACTATAGTCATTTTTCTTTCAATTGCAAACGTATCTAGTTTTTCAATGGTGTATTGGTTTAACATAGGAAAACCTACTGTTGGCTTTAGATTCTAATCTATCACTCCGATTTGCAAACGGATTTCACTGAAGCTGTAGATTGCATCCCAGAACATAGTTTAGGGGCCATTACCTCTTCAACTATAGTCATTTTTCTTTCAATTGCAAACGTAACCAGTTTTTCAATGGTGTATTGGTTTAACGTAGGAAAACCTACTGTTGGCTCTAGATTCTAATCTGTCACTCCGATTTGCAAACGGATTTTACTGAAGCTGTAGATTGCATCCCAGAACATAGTTTAGGGGCCATTACCTCTTCAACTATAGTCATTTTTCTTTCAATTGCAAACGTAACCAGTTTTTCAATGGTGTATTGGTTTAACATAGGAAAACCTACTGTTGGCTTTAGATTCTAATCTATCACTCCGATTTGCAAACGGATTTCACTGAAGCTGTAGATTGCATCCCAGAACATAGTTTAGGGGCCATTACCTCTTCAACTATTGTCATTTTACTTTTAATTGCAAACGTAACCAGTTTTTCAATGGTGTATTGTTTTAACATAGGAAAACCTACTGTTGGCTCTAGATTCTAATCTATCACTCCGATTTGCAAACGGATTTCACTGAAGCTGTAGATTTTATCCCAGAACATAGTTTAGGGGCCATTACCTCTTCAACTATAGTCATTTTTCTTTCAATTGCAGACGTAACCAGTTTTTCAATGGTGTATTGGATTAACATAGGAAAACCTACTGTTGGCTTTAGATTCTAATCTATCACTCCGATTTGCAAATGGGTTTCACTGAAGCTGTAGATTGCATCCCAGAACATAGTTCTGGGATGCCTCCGATCGTCCGCAAAATACGCATCCCGCTACTCCAGGCGTACGTACGGACGCATCAAACCATCCCAAAAATCTGCATAACTCTCCATCAGGCGTACAAATGGCTGCATCAACTCCACAAAGTGAACATTCACTTCCCCAACGTATTCAAAGGAGCAACAGACAATCACAGGTTGCAGACCCTATGGAATCTTTCCCAGCAACGGACCAAACAGTCACACAGCAATTCCTAAAAGATTTTATGCTTTCATTCAGAGCAGGAATTCATGAAGACATCAGAGAAGTCAGAAGTGACCTACAGACGTTGGCAGGCCATGTTTCACAGATAGCAGGTGAAACAGATTCCAGAATAATTAGATTGGAAAGAAAGATGGAAGAGATGACTATAGCTCACAACCATCTTGTCGGAGCACACAAAGAACTCTTGGAACAAAATAGGATGATGAAGGAGAAAATATCCGACAATGAGGATAGAAATCGTCGGAACAATGTCAAAATCAGAGGAGTCCCAGAATCGGTGAACACCAACGATCTTAAGGAATATGTAAAGGACATTCTTAGAAACACCGCTCCAGATCTTCCAGAAAGTGAGCTGATCATTGATAGAGCCCACCGTTTGCCAAAGCCTGCACATGTACCCAAACACCTACCAAGGGATGTGATTACGAGAGTGCATTTCTTCCACGCTAAGGAGAAACTGCTTTCAGCCACCAGAGGAGGTAAGAAACTACCTAATCCGTATCAAGACCTTATCCTCTACCAGGACCTCTCTCAAGCGACACTTTATGCAAGGAGACAATTCTCTGAAGTAACTGCTACTTTGCGTCACAGGAAAATCGATTATTCCTGGGGTTTCCCTCCAAAACTTTTGATCTTTGACAACGGAGTAACCCATACTGCCAGAAACCCAAAGGAAGCATATAATTTACTGTCCAAATGGGATATCCCGATCTTTGTTCCAAGAGACCCCAGGAAGGACAGACCAATCTACAAAGATAAGCCAACTTATCAAGTCTCCCTGTCAAAGCAATTGGCTTCTCCGAGGCAAATTCCCAAGAATGCTCCATCAACCCAGATGGACACTACTTCCCCTCCTGAACAAGCGGAAAAAGAGAATTCTGCAGGGGCTTCTTCAGATACATGAGCATATGGTATTTGCCACAAACTTTATTTTTTCCCCCAAGAAACGCTTTACTTAGGGAAGAATAACATTTCTCTCTCAGAGGAAAACGGCTTGGGTCTGATCCACATTGTGGTTTCTTGTTCCCACCATTCAAGCCTTTACTCTTGGAACTAGACTAGTTCTAATTTAGAGTTACTGTTGGTTGTTTTATTTGTTTTATCTGTTTATCTGCTTTTCTGCCTTCTTAACGGCTTCTGTCTGGAGTCTCAGTAGGGAGGTTTTATACCCCCATTCTCCAGGATAAGTAGATTTCTGGGAGGTAGAACCGGATGCCTACCAGTTTTCTGCTCAGTTTTCTGTTGTTCTTTTGTTTTTATCAAGTATGTAGATTGTTGTCCTACCCAATTGATTTCTTTATACTCAGATTTAGGATGTGCAGAAAGTATATGAATTCTCCAGGACTGTCTCGTGATGGGCTGACACTATGGTATGGTCTGTATAATTGCAATTGTATCAATAATTATGTTGCAAGACTGTAATATTTTGTCAATTAATGTGAGAGGGCTTAATTCACACAGGAAACGATATCTCCTACAAAAATTAATTAAGGAACAGAATGCAGACATTGTGTGTATACAAGAGACACATTTGACCAAAGTCTCGGCAAGTAGATTTAAATTACACCAATTTTCTAATATATTTCATTCCACCTTAAAAAGTAATAAAAAGAAAGCTGGGGTATGTATCGCTGTCAAAGACACACTGGGCCTAGTGGTAGTAGAAACTTTCACAAGCGAAGAAGGTAGATTAGTGGTTGTTAGAGGATCAATCAACTCACAAGAATATACATTTGCAAGTTTATACGCCCCAAACTCACATCAACTGAAATTCATCAATAAAAAACTCAAAAAGATCACTACACTCCATAAAGGAGACCTATTTGTGTCAGGAGATTTTAATGCCATAGCAGACATTCAAATGGATTGTACATCTAATAGTAGGAGATCCCATTCCATTTTACAACCTGCCTTATTGAATCATGAACTATATGATTCCTGGAGATGTTTTCATCCCACATCCCAAGAATTTACCTACCATTCACCAATCCACAAGTCCTTTACACGTATTGATTATTGCTTGGTAGATAAATTCACTTTACCATTGATCACAGACGTTGAGATAGGACCCAGAATCTGGTCGGACCACTCCCCCTTACTTATAAAATTTTCTCTACAAAATTCTACCCTACGTCCCCAAATATGGAAATTGAACAAATTTATTCTAAATTCGAAACACACCTCACCTATTATCAAAAAAGAACTTGCTGAGTACTTTGAATTAAATGACACCAAAGATGTCTCAAAAACAACGTTATGGAATGCACACAAGGCCTACATTAGAGGTATTATTATGAAGTTGAGTGCTATTCAAAAGAAAAAGAGAAAGGAGAATACCAACCTCCTATTACAAAAAATTAAGTCTCTTGAGAAGGAAATCTTTGTTAATAAGAAAACTGAGCTGATTAAAACATTAGAAGAAACCAGACAAGAACTAGCAGACACCATGTATTATGAATATGACAAATGGCAGACTATCCTCCGAGAAAACTGGTACTATGACAATAATAGAGCTGGAAGAGTAATGGCCAGAAAGATTAAGGGAAAGAGAGTGCATCACAGAATAGTAAAAATAATACACCCACAGACCAAAAAAGTGGTACATCACCCACAAGAGATAGTAAACGCACTTGCCAAATACTATGAGAATCTCTATAATCTGGAATCAGATCCAAATTCCCACAACCCAACTACCCAGGAGATAGATAAATACCTTGATAAAGTCAATCTTCCCTCTTTATCTGACTTTGAGAAAAAGTATTTAGGGACCCCCTTTACCCAACAGGAAGTAATTTCAGCCATAAGCTCACTTAAGAACGATAAAGCCCCGGGACCGGATGGGTACATCAATGACTATTTCAAAAAATGTATAACCATTTTGGTAGGCCCCCTCACAGATATGATCAACGAAGTAGCGATTAAAGGTATCTTCCCTAAGGAATCCTTATCAGCCCTAATTTCAACCATCCCTAAGGCTGACCCAAGCAATTATAGACCCATTTCATTACTAAATTCTGACTTAAAAATGTATTCCAAGGTAATTGCAAACAGATTATCTCCCTTGATGCCTCAACTCTTACACTCTGATCAAGTGGGATTCACAAAAAACAGGTCTACTTGTGATGGCACTCGAAAAGCACTTGCTTTAATTCACAAAACTGGGCTCTGTCGGACGCCTACTCTCCTAATGTCTCTTGACACGGAGAAGGCGTTCGACAGAGTCAACTGGTTATACTTATCAAAGGTTCTCATTAAATTTGGAATTCCTGGTTTTCTACATAAGGCGATAATGGCCTTATACACCCAACCATCGGCTAAAGTTCTTACCTCTGGTTCTCTGTCTTATGCATTTAATATCAGAAATGGTACACGACAAGGCTGCCCCCTCTCCCCATTAATATTTAATCTTTCTTTGGAGCCCCTAGCACAAAGTATAAGAGATAATTCTCAAATCTATGGTATTAAATCAGGACACTCAGTCACCAAATTAAGCTTATACGCAGATGATATCATACTATTTCTCCAAAAACCATTGTTATCATTGCCAGCTGCCAACACAGAAATTAGTTACTTCTCTAATATCTCCTTTTATAAGCTCAACCAAAAGAAAACAGTAATTCTTCCATGCTTTATTCCCCAAAAAAACATAAATATTCTTAAAGAATCCTGCAGTTATTCTTGGAACGATACATCAGTTAAATATTTAGCCATACAATTAACCCCATTAATAACACAACTATACAAAGAGAATTATAACCCATGGCTAAAAAAATTTAAGACTAAACTAGAAGCCCTGGCCAAAGTGGAGTATTCATGGATGGGTAGAGCAGCGGCTTTCAAGATGATAATATTACCTCAGTTGCTATACCTCTTCAGGAATTTACCAATCAGAGTAACCCAGACCTTCTTTAATACGCTTCAAAAGCTCCTTAATAACTTCATCTTAATAAATAAGAAAGCTAGATTTTCAAATAAAATCTTAACATCCCATGTGTCGAATTTAGGCCTCGGAGTCCCGAACATAGAATTATACTACAAATCAACCATACTAGATCAGTCCAGAACAATATGGCAGGAAGACCGCACCAAGCAATGGTTCTCTATAGAAGAAAGCCAACTTTTTACAAACTCTTATAAATTATTCCTTGAGTCCAGATTGGTCTGGAAGACTAGACAAAGTATCACTAATCCTATCTCAGCCAATACTTCAAAAATATGGAGAGAACTGCTGAAATTTTGTAAGGAAGAAACATTCGCCACAGAGATAGATACCCCCCTGACTGTCCTTCATTCTGTCATTAGAAACATAAATTTAGACGCTTGGGTAGATTCGGGTATAAAACATGTTCAAGATCTACTAGATAACAATGAAATCAAACCATTCGAACATCTAATGCTTAATTATAATATACCACCCACAGATAAACCTACATACTCCAAGGTTAGTAAATTTGTAAGGAAATTCCAATTCAGCCCTATTACACTAATTCCCCAAATCAAAAAACTACTTCAGCCAGAAGGCATTAATATAAAAGGTACATCGATATTCTATAGAACACTATTATCCTTGAAAGAAAAATTTCCAAAATGGCAACTTAACCAATGGCAGGAATATTTGGGAGTTGATACAAGCATGGAAGAATGGGAACTAACAATGAAATCGGTTAAACAATCATCACACTGTGTAAACCACCAAGAAGGCCTACTTAAAACCATCTGGCAATGGTACATGTCTCCGGAGAAGATAGCTAGATTTGACATGAACACATCCCCATTGTGTTGGAGAGGGTGCAGCCTAACGGGATCTATTGGTCACTTACTCTGGGACTGTCCGAAACTGAAAATACTCAGAGATAACATTTTAAGGTTTTTGAAAAAATTGCCTATGTCCTTACAATCTATACCTTCGGGTATGGCACTTTTACACCTGGGAGTTAGGGACCTGCCACCTCAGGAAAGACTTATATACAATCATATTTTTATTGTCACTCGAAATCAAATAGCTTTAAATTGGAAATCCACTACCATCCCAACACTTGGAGAAATCTTGAGGATTGTGGAATCAAATCTTCTCGCAGAGAAGGCTTGGGCAATCAGAAATGGCAGTCTAAAGTCTTTCCTGAATAAGGCATGTCTCTGGCCTACGGTGTACAAAAACTCCAAATTATTAAAATACCTTCGGGTATGGCACTTTTACACCTGGGAGTTAGGGACCTGCCACCTCAGGAAAGACTTATATACAATCATATTTTTATTGTCACTCGAAATCAAATAGCTTTAAATTGGAAATCCACTACCATCCCAACACTTGGAGAAATCTTGAGGATTGTGGAATCAAATCTTCTCGCAGAGAAGGCTTGGGCAATCAGAAATGGCAGTCTAAAGTCTTTCCTGAATAAGGCATGTCTCTGGCCTACGGTGTACAAAAACTCCAAATTATTAAAATGTTGAGATATCTAGCCCTCTCACAGAAGATACACTCTGTCTGCCCTCACTGAGACAGTTCCTGGATACTATAAATATTGCACATATTGTGAATAATGGATTACTGTTCATATCATAACTAAGATCTAGAGATCACACCTCTGCACACTGACCTTTTTGGGACAATGATACATACTGTTTAGTATAGTATAGTTTAGTTTTAGTTTTTTCTAGGCTTACGCCTAGACTAGTTTTCTTCTTCCCTTCCAGTTTCTTCGGATCTATAGCTAAGATTAGACCATACACTCAAAACCCATAAATACAACAGATATGGAAATCTCCTGAAAGTAATATACAATTTAATCGAATTCAACCACCAGATATTAAGATATAGATAATCATTCCCACACAGTAATAGATCTCATATATAGAATGAAAGGATATACTATTTATATAGATACCACTCCTTGGAGTCTCTGTAGGGTGGTTTTATTCCCCCATTCTCCAAGTTGAGAGGTATTAATAAAGCATTCTATATATGTATACCAAAATCTAAAATAATAACCATATATACTCGCATACAAGCCGAATTTTTGACCCCCAAAAAGGGGGCCAAAAGTTGGGGGTTCGGCTTGTATGCGAGTCATGGTGGTCCGCGGGTCCCCCCCTCCGCTG
Source organism: Hyperolius riggenbachi (assembly GCF_040937935.1). Taxonomy (NCBI): domain Eukaryota; kingdom Metazoa; phylum Chordata; class Amphibia; order Anura; family Hyperoliidae; genus Hyperolius; species Hyperolius riggenbachi. The sequence continues at coordinate 391,935,853 of NC_090647.1, read as the reverse complement.
GTCCGCGGGTCCCCCGCTCCCCCCATGGCCGCCGCCGCCGCCGCTATTACCTGGCTGCATCTTCTATTTCAATCTCCGTTCTTGTAAACATTCAGAGCAGCGCGCCCGGCGCTGCTACTGTGACGAGGCAGGAAAGAGCGTCCTGTTACTATGGGAACCGCTCTTTCCTGGCTCGCCGCTCGTCACAGTAGCAGCGCCGGGCGCGCTGCTCTGAATGTTTACAAGAACGGAGATTGAAATAGAAGATGCAGCCAGGTAATAGCGGCGGCGGCCATGGGGAGCGGGGACTGTACTGGCTAAACTGGGGCACGTAACTAGCTTTACTGAGCGCTATACTAGCTAAACTGGGGCGCTATACTAGCTATACTGAGCGCTATACTGAGGACTATACTAGCTAAACTGGGGCACTATACTAGCTAAACTGGGGCACTATACTAGCTATACTGAGCACTATACTAGCTAAACTGGGGCACTATACTAGCTATACTGAGCACTATACTAGCTAAACTGGGGCACTATACTAGCTATACTGAGCACTATACTAGCTATACTGGGCACTATACTAGCTATACTGAGCACTATACTAGCTATACTGGGGCACTATACTAGCTATACTGAGCACTATACTAGCTATACTGGGGCACTTTACTAGCTATACTGAGCACTATACTAGCTATACTGAGCACTATACTAGCTAAACTGGGGCACTATACTAGCTATACTGAGCACTATACTAGCTATACTGAGCACTATACTAGCTATACTGAGCACTATACTGAGCACTATACTAGCTAAACTGGGGCACTTTACTAGCTATACTGAGCACTATACTAGCTGTACTGGGCAGTATACTAGCTAAACTGGGGCACTTTACTAGCTATACTGAGCACTATACTAGCTATACTGAGCACTATACTAGCTATACTGGGGCACTACCTACCCATACTGGACACTTTACTAGCTATACTAAGACACACTCGGGGAATAAGGCGGCCAGCATTTCCTACCCCCGGCTTATATGGGGGTCAATCATTTTCCCCTGGTTTTTCAGGGTAAAGTTGGGGGGTCGGCTTATATGCGGGTCGGCTTATATGCGAGTATATACGGTAGTTATTCTACTAGAAATATATGTAAGTCACCTAATGGGACTGAACTTCTAAAGATATATTATGGTGGAACTAATAGATAGATATATGATGTTTTTCCCTTAAGATATAAAACCTTAGACTCCCGAAGCAAACACGCCAAGAATTAGACTTGGTCTATCTACTCTTTGTAATTAATAACAGTATATTGAAACGTTGCAAAACACTCCACACCTAAATCATAAGTAATATATACTCATTGCGGATTCTGCTATTAATATAATACTCTGTATTGATTTGATATTCTGTATAACCTTACTTATGCAATGCAAATTTTCTGTAGTACAATACACTGTTTATCCATAAGTATTTCATTTATGTATATGTTTGAAAAATTTTCAATAAAAACAATTGGAATTGGTTTAACATAGGAAAACCTACTGTTGGCTTTAGATTCTAATCTATCACTCCGATTTACAAATGGATTTCACTGAAGCTGTAGATTGCATCCCAGAACATAGTTTAGGAGAAATTACCTCTTCAACTATAGTCATTTTTCTTTCAATTTCAAACGTAACCAGTTTTTCAATGGTGTATTGGTTTAACATAGGAAACCCTACTGTTGGCTTTAGATTCTAATCTATCACTCCGATTTGCAAACGGATTTCACTGAAGCTGTAGATTGCATCCCAGAACATAGTTTAGGGGCCATTACCTCTTCAACTATAGTCATTTTTCTTTTAATTGCAAACGTAACCAGTTTTTCAATGGTGTATTGTTTTAACATAGGAAAACCTACTGTTGGCTTTAGATTCTAATCTATCACTCCGATTTGCAAATGGATTTCACTGAAGCTGTAGATTGCATCCCAGAACATAGTTTAGGGGCCATTACCACTTCAACTATAGTCATTTTTCTTTCATTTGCAAACGTAACCAGTTTTTCAATGGTGTATTGGTTTAACATAGGAAAACCTTCTGTTGGCTTTAGATTATAATCTATCACTCCGATTTGCAAACGGATTTCACTGAAGCTGTAGATTTTATCCCAGAACATAGTTTAGGGGCCATTACCTCTTCAACTATAGTGATTTTTCTTTCAATTGCAAGCGTAAGCAGTTTTTCAATGGTGTATTGGTACATAGTTTAGGGGCCATTACCTCTTCAACTATAGTCATTTTTCTTTCAATTGCAAACGTAACCAGTTTTTCAATGGTGTATTGGTTTAACATCGGAAACCCTACTGTTGGCTTTAGATTCTAATCTATCACTCCGATTTGCAAACGGATTTCACTGAAGCTGTAGATTGCATCCCAGAACATAGTTTAGGGGCCATTACCTCTTCAACTATAGTCACTTTTCTTTTAATTGCAAACGTAACCAGTTTTTCAATGGTGTATTGTTTTAACATAGGAAAACCTACTGTTGGCTTAAGATTCTAATCTATCACTCCGATTTGCAAATGGATTTCACTGAAGCTGTAGATTGCATCCCAGAACATAGTTTAGGGGCCATTACCTCTTCAACTATAGTCATTTTTCTTTCAATTGCAAACGTATCTAGTTTTTCAATGGTGTATTGGTTTAACATAGGAAAACCTACTGTTGGCTTTAGATTCTAATCTATCACTCCGATTTGCAAACGGATTTCACTGAAGCTGTAGATTGCATCCCAGAACATAGTTTAGGGGCCATTACCTCTTCAACTATAGTCATTTTTCTTTCAATTGCAAACGTAACCAGTTTTTCAATGGTGTATTGGTTTAACGTAGGAAAACCTACTGTTGGCTCTAGATTCTAATCTGTCACTCCGATTTGCAAACGGATTTTACTGAAGCTGTAGATTGCATCCCAGAACATAGTTTAGGGGCCATTACCTCTTCAACTATAGTCATTTTTCTTTCAATTGCAAACGTAACCAGTTTTTCAATGGTGTATTGGTTTAACATAGGAAAACCTACTGTTGGCTTTAGATTCTAATCTATCACTCCGATTTGCAAACGGATTTCACTGAAGCTGTAGATTGCATCCCAGAACATAGTTTAGGGGCCATTACCTCTTCAACTATTGTCATTTTACTTTTAATTGCAAACGTAACCAGTTTTTCAATGGTGTATTGTTTTAACATAGGAAAACCTACTGTTGGCTCTAGATTCTAATCTATCACTCCGATTTGCAAACGGATTTCACTGAAGCTGTAGATTTTATCCCAGAACATAGTTTAGGGGCCATTACCTCTTCAACTATAGTCATTTTTCTTTCAATTGCAGACGTAACCAGTTTTTCAATGGTGTATTGGATTAACATAGGAAAACCTACTGTTGGCTTTAGATTCTAATCTATCACTCCGATTTGCAAATGGGTTTCACTGAAGCTGTAGATTGCATCCCAGAACATAGTTCTGGGATGCCTCCGATCGTCCGCAAAATACGCATCCCGCTACTCCAGGCGTACGTACGGACGCATCAAACCATCCCAAAAATCCGCATAACTCTCCATCAGGCGTACAAATGGCTGCATCAACTCCACAAAGTGAACATTCACTTCCCCAACGTATTCAAAGGAGCAACAGACAATCACAGGTTGCAGACCCTATGGAATCTTTCCCAGCAACGGACCAAACAGTCACACAGCAATTCCTAAAAGATTTTATGCTTTCATTCAGAGCAGGAATTCATGAAGACATCAGAGAAGTCAGAAGTGACCTACAGACGTTGGCAGGCCATGTTTCACAGATAGCAGGTGAAACAGATTCCAGAATAATTAGATTGGAAAGAAAGATGGAAGAGATGACTATAGCTCACAACCATCTTGTCGGAGCACACAAAGAACTCTTGGAACAAAATAGGATGATGAAGGAGAAAATATCCGACAATGAGGATAGAAATCGTCGGAACAATGTCAAAATCAGAGGAGTCCCAGAATCGGTGAACACCAACGATCTTAAGGAATATGTAAAGGACATTCTTAGAAACACCGCTCCAGATCTTCCAGAAAGTGAGCTGATCATTGATAGAGCCCACCGTTTGCCAAAGCCTGCACATGTACCCAAACACCTACCAAGGGATGTGATTACGAGAGTGCATTTCTTCCACGCTAAGGAGAAACTGCTTTCAGCCACCAGAGGAGGTAAGAAACTACCTAATCCGTATCAAGACCTTATCCTCTACCAGGACCTCTCTCAAGCGACACTTCATGCAAGGAGACAATTCTCTGAAGTAACTGCTACTTTGCGTCACAGGAAAATCGATTATTCCTGGGGTTTCCCTCCAAAACTTTTGATCTTTGACAACGGAGTAACCCATACTGCCAGAAACCCAAAGGAAGCATATAATTTACTGTCCAAATGGGATATCCCGATCTTTGTTCCAAGAGACCCCAGGAAGGACAGACCAATCTACAAAGATAAGCCAACTTATCAAGTCTCCCTGTCAAAGCAATTGGCTTCTCCGAGGCAAATTCCCAAGAATGCTCCATCAACCCAGATGGACACTACTTCCCCTCCTGAACAAGCGGAAAAAGAGAATTCTGCAGGGGCTTCTTCAGATACATGAGCATATGGTATTTGCCACAAACTTTATTTTTTCCCCCAAGAAACGCTTTACTTAGGGAAGAATAACATTTCTCTCTCAGAGGAAAACGGCTTGGGTCTGATCCACATTGTGGTTTCTTGTTCCCACCATTCAAGCCTTTACTCTTGGAACTAGACTAGTTCTAATTTAGAGTTACTGTTGGTTGTTTTATTTGTTTTATCTGTTTATCTGCTTTTCTGCCTTCTTAACGGCTTCTGTCTGGAGTCTCAGTAGGGAGGTTTTATACCCCCATTCTCCAGGATAAGTAGATTTCTGGGAGGTAGAACCGGATGCCTACCAGTTTTCTGCTCAGTTTTCTGTTGTTCTTTTGTTTTTATCAAGTATGTAGATTGTTGTCCTACCCAATTGATTTCTTTATACTCAGATTTAGGATGTGCAGAAAGTATATGAATTCTCCAGGACTGTCTCGTGATGGGCTGACACTATGGTATGGTCTGTATAATTGCAATTGTATCAATAATTATGTTGCAAGACTGTAATATTTTGTCAATTAATGTGAGAGGGCTTAATTCACACAGGAAACGATATCTCCTACAAAAATTAATTAAGGAACAGAATGCAGACATTGTGTGTATACAAGAGACACATTTGACCAAAGTCTCGGCAAGTAGATTTAAATTACACCAATTTTCTAATATATTTCATTCCACCTTAAAAAGTAATAAAAAGAAAGCTGGGGTATGTATCGCTGTCAAAGACACACTGGGCCTAGTGGTAGTAGAAACTTTCACAAGCGAAGAAGGTAGATTAGTGGTTGTTAGAGGATCAATCAACTCACAAGAATATACATTTGCAAGTTTATACGCCCCAAACTCACATCAACTGAAATTCATCAATAAAAAACTCAAAAAGATCACTACACTCCATAAAGGAGACCTATTTGTGTCAGGAGATTTTAATGCCATAGCAGACATTCAAATGGATTGTACATCTAATAGTAGGAGATCCCATTCCATTTTACAACCTGCCTTATTGAATCATGAACTATATGATTCCTGGAGATGTTTTCATCCCACATCCCAAGAATTTACCTACCATTCACCAATCCACAAGTCCTTTACACGTATTGATTATTGCTTGGTAGATAAATTCACTTTACCATTGATCACAGACGTTGAGATAGGACCCAGAATCTGGTCGGACCACTCCCCCTTACTTATAAAATTTTCTCTACAAAATTCTACCCTACGTCCCCAAATATGGAAATTGAAAAAATTTATTCTAAATTCGGAACACACCTCACCTATTATCAAAAAAGAACTTGCTGAGTACTTTGAATTAAATGACACCAAAGATGTCTCAAAAACAACGTTATGGAATGCACACAAGGCCTACATTAGAGGTATTATTATGAAGTTGAGTGCTATTCAAAAGAAAAAGAGAAAGGAGAATACCAACCTCCTATTACAAAAAATTAAGTCTCTTGAGAAGGAAATCTTTGTTAATAAGAAAACTGAGCTGATTAAAACATTAGAAGAAACCAGACAAGAACTAGCAGACACCATGTATTATGAATATGACAAATGGCAGACTATCCTCCGAGAAAACTGGTACTATGACAATAATAGAGCTGGAAGAGTAATGGCCAGAAAGATTAAGGGAAAGAGAGTGCATCACAGAATAGTAAAAATAATACACCCACAGACCAAAAAAGTGGTACATCACCCACAAGAGATAGTAAACGCACTTGCCAAATACTATGAGAATCTCTATAATCTGGAATCAGATCCAAATTCCCACAACCCAACTACCCAGGAGATAGATAAATACCTTGATAAAGTCAATCTTCCCTCTTTATCTGACTTTGAGAAAAAGTATTTAGGGACCCCCTTTACCCAACAGGAAGTAATTTCAGCCATAAGCTCACTTAAGAACGATAAAGCCCCGGGACCGGATGGGTACATCAATGACTATTTCAAAAAATGTATAACCATTTTGGTAGGCCCCCTCACAGATATGATCAACGAAGTAGCGATTAAAGGTATCTTCCCTAAGGAATCCTTATCAGCCCTAATTTCAACCATCCCTAAGGCTGACCCAAGCAATTATAGACCCATTTCATTACTAAATTCTGACTTAAAAATGTATTCCAAGGTAATTGCAAACAGATTATCTCCCTTGATGCCTCAACTCTTACACTCTGATCAAGTGGGATTCACAAAAAACAGGTCTACTTGTGATGGCACTCGAAAAGCACTTGCTTTAATTCACAAAACTGGGCTCTGTCGGACGCCTACTCTCCTAATGTCTCTTGACACGGAGAAGGCGTTCGACAGAGTCAACTGGTTATACTTATCAAAGGTTCTCATTAAATTTGGAATTCCTGGTTTTCTACATAAGGCGATAATGGCCTTATACACCCAACCATCGGCTAAAGTTCTTACCTCTGGTTCTCTGTCTTATGCATTTAATATCAGAAATGGTACACGACAAGGCTGCCCCCTCTCCCCATTAATATTTAATCTTTCTTTGGAGCCCCTAGCACAAAGTATAAGAGATAATTCTCAAATCTATGGTATTAAATCAGGACACTCAGTCACCAAATTAAGCTTATACGCAGATGATATCATACTATTTCTCCAAAAACCATTGTTATCATTGCCAGCTGCCAACACAGAAATTAGTTACTTCTCTAATATCTCCTTTTATAAGCTCAACCAAAAGAAAACAGTAATTCTTCCATGCTTTATTCCCCAAAAAAACATAAATATTCTTAAAGAATCCTGCAGTTATTCTTGGAACGATACATCAGTTAAATATTTAGCCATACAATTAACCCCATTAATAACACAACTATACAAAGAGAATTATAACCCATGGCTAAAAAAATTTAAGACTAAACTAGAAGCCCTGGCCAAAGTGGAGTATTCATGGATGGGTAGAGCAGCGGCTTTCAAGATGATAATATTACCTCAGTTGCTATACCTCTTCAGGAATTTACCAATCAGAGTAACCCAGACCTTCTTTAATACGCTTCAAAAGCTCCTTAATAACTTCATCTTAATAAATAAGAAAGCTAGATTTTCAAATAAAATCTTAACATCCCATGTGTCGAATTTAGGCCTCGGAGTCCCGAACATAGAATTATACTACAAATCAACCATACTAGATCAGTCCAGAACAATATGGCAGGAAGACCGCACCAAGCAATGGTTCTCTATAGAAGAAAGCCAACTTTTTACAAACTCTTATAAATTATTCCTTGAGTCCAGATTGGTCTGGAAGACTAGACAAAGTATCACTAATCCTATCTCAGCCAATACTTCAAAAATATGGAGAGAACTGCTGAAATTTTGTAAGGAAGAAACATTCGCCACAGAGATAGATACCCCCCTGACTGTCCTTCATTCTGTCATTAGAAACATAAATTTAGACGCTTGGGTAGATTCGGGTATAAAACATGTTCAAGATCTACTAGATAACAATGAAATCAAACCATTCGAACATCTAATGCTTAATTATAATATACCACCCACAGATAAACCTACATACTCCAAGGTTAGTAAATTTGTAAGGAAATTCCAATTCAGCCCTATTACACTAATTCCCCAAATCAAAAAACTACTTCAGCCAGAAGGCATTAATATAAAAGGTACATCGATATTCTATAGAACACTATTATCCTTGAAAGAAAAATTTCCAAAATGGCAACTTAACCAATGGCAGGAATATTTGGGAGTTGATACAAGCATGGAAGAATGGGAACTAACAATGAAATCGGTTAAACAATCATCACACTGTGTAAACCACCAAGAAGGCCTACTTAAAACCATCTGGCAATGGTACATGTCTCCGGAGAAGATAGCTAGATTTGACATGAACACATCCCCATTGTGTTGGAGAGGGTGCAGCCTAACGGGATCTATTGGTCACTTACTCTGGGACTGTCCGAAACTGAAAATACTCAGAGATAACATTTTAAGGTTTTTCAAAAAAATTGCCTATGTCCTTACAATCTATACCTTCGGGTATGGCACTTTTACACCTGGGAGTTAGGGACCTGCCACCTCAGGAAAGACTTATATACAATCATATTTTTATTGTCACTCGAAATCAAATAGCTTTAAATTGGAAATCCACTACCATCCCAACACTTGGAGAAATCTTGAGGATTGTGGAATCAAATCTTCTCGCAGAGAAGGCTTGGGCAATCAGAAATGGCAGTCTAAAGTCTTTCCTGAATAAGGCATGTCTCTGGCCTACGGTGTACAAAAACTCCAAATTATTAAAATGTTGAGATATCTATCCCTCTCACAGAAGATACACTCTGTCTGCCCTCACTGAGACAGTTCCTGGATACTATAAATATTGCACATATTGTGAATAATGGATTACTGTTCATATCATAACTAAGATCTAGAGATCACACCTCTGCACACTGACCTTTTTGGGACAATGATACATACTGTTTAGTATAGTATAGTTTAGTTTTAGTTTTTTCTAGGCTTACGCCTAGACTAGTTTTCTTCTTCCCTTCCAGTTTCTTCGGATCTATAGCTAAGATTAGACCATACACTCAAAACCCATAAATACAACAGATATGGAAATCTCCTGAAAGTAATATACAATTTAATCGAATTCAACCACCAGATATTAAGATATAGATAATCATTCCCACACAGTAATAGATCTCATATATAGAATGAAAGGATATACTATTTATATAGATACCACTCCTTGGAGTCTCTGTAGGGTGGTTTTATTCCCCCATTCTCCAAGTTGAGAGGTATTAATAAAGCATTCTATATATGTATACCAAAATCTAAAATAATAACCATATATACTCGCATACAAGCCGAATTTTTGACCCCCAAAAAGGGGGCCAAAAGTTGGGGGTTCGGCTTGTATGCGAGTCATGGTGGTCCGCGGGTCCCCTACTCCGCTGGTCCGCGGGTCCCCCGCTCCCCCCATGGCCGCCGCCGCCGCCGCTATTACCTGGCTGCATCTTCTATTTCAATCTCCGTTCTTGTAAACATTCAGAGCAGCGCGCCCGGCGCTGCTACTGTGACGAGGCAGGAAAGAGCGTCCTGTTACTATGGGAACCGCTCTTTCCTGGCTCGCCGCTCGTCACAGTAGCAGCGCCGGGCGCGCTGCTCTGAATGTTTACAAGAACGGAGATTGAAATAGAAGATGCAGCCAGGTAATAGCGGCGGCGGCCATGGGGAGCGGGGACTGTACTGGCTAAACTGGGGCACGTAACTAGCTTTACTGAGCGCTATACTAGCTAAACTGGGGCGCTATACTAGCTATACTGAGCGCTATACTGAGCACTATACTAGCTAAACTGGGGCACTATACTAGCTAAACTGGGGCACTATACTAGCTATACTGAGCACTATACTAGCTAAACTGGGGCACTATACTAGCTATACTGAGCACTATACTAGCTAAACTGGGGCACTATACTAGCTATACTGAGCACTATACTAGCTATACTGGGCACTATACTAGCTATACTGAGCACTATACTAGCTATACTGGGGCACTATACTAGCTATACTGAGCACTATACTAGCTATACTGGGGCACTTTACTAGCTATACTGAGCACTATACTAGCTATACTGAGCACTATACTAGCTAAACTGGGGCACTATACTAGCTATACTGAGCACTATACTAGCTATACTGAGCACTATACTAGCTATACTGAGCACTATACTGAGCACTATACTAGCTAAACTGGGGCACTTTACTAGCTATACTGAGCACTATACTAGCTGTACTGGGCAGTATGCTAGCTAAACTGGGGCACTTTACTAGCTATACTGAGCACTATACTAGCTATACTGAGCACTATACTAGCTATACTGGGGCACTACCTACCCATACTGGACACTTTACTAGCTATACTAAGACACACTCGGGGAATAAGGCGGCCAGCATTTCCTACCCCCGGCTTATATGGGGGTCAATCATTTTCCCCTGGTTTTTCAGGGTAAAGTTGGGGGGTCGGCTTATATGCGGGTCGGCTTATATGCGAGTATATACGGTAGTTATTCTACTAGAAGTATATGTAAGTCACCTAATGGGACTGAACTTCTAAAGATATATTATGGTGGAACTAATAGATAGATATATGATGTTTTTCCCTTAAGATATAAAACCTTAGACTCCCGAAGCAAACACGCCAAGAATTAGACGTGGTCTATCTACTCTTTGTAATTAATAACAGTGTATTGAAACGTTGCAAAACACTCCACACCTAAATCATAAGTAATATATACTCATTGCGGATTCTGCTATTAATATAATACTCTGTATTGATTTGATATTCTGTATAACCTTACTTATGCAATGCAAATTTTCTGTAGTACAATACACTGTTTATCCATAAGTATTTCATTTATGTATATGTTTGAAAAAATTTCAATAAAAACAATTGGAATTGGTTTAACATAGGAAAACCTACTGTTGGCTTTAGATTCTAATCTATCACTCCGATTTACAAATGGATTTCACTGAAGCTGTAGATTGCATCCCAGAACATAGTTTAGGAGAAATTACCTCTTCAACTATAGTCATTTTTCTTTCAATTTCAAACGTAACCAGTTTTTCAATGGTGTATTGGTTTAACATAGGAAACCCTACTGTTGGCTTTAGATTCTAATCTATCACTCCGATTTGCAAACGGATTTCACTGAAGCTGTAGATTGCATCCCAGAACATAGTTTAGGGGCCATTACCTCTTCAACTATAGTCATTTTTCTTTTAATTGCAAACGTAACCAGTTTTTCAATGGTGTATTGTTTTAACACGGGAAAACCTACTGTTGGCTTTAGATTCTAATCTATCACTCCGATTTGCAAATGGATTTCACTGAAGCTGTAGATTGCATCCCAGAACATAGTTTAGGGGCCATTACCACTTCAACTATAGTCATTTTTCTTTCATTTGCAAACGTAACCAGTTTTTCAATGGTCTATTGGTTTAACATAGGAAAACCTTCTGTTGGCTTTAGATTATAATCTATCACTCCGATTTGCAAACGGATTTCACTGAAGCTGTAGATTTTATCCCAGAACATAGTTTAGGGGCCATTACCTCTTCAACTATAGTGATTTTTCTTTCAATTGCAAGCGTAAGCAGTTTTTCAATGGTGTATTGGTACATAGTTTAGGGGCCATTACCTCTTCAACTATAGTCATTTTTCTTTCAATTGCAAACGTAACCAGTTTTTCAATGGTGTATTGGTTTAACATCGGAAACCCTACTGTTGGCTTTAGATTCTAATCTATCACTCCGATTTGCAAACGGATTTCACTGAAGCTGTAGATTGCATCCCAGAACATAGTTTAGGGGCCATTACCTCTTCAACTATAGTCACTTTTCTTTTAATTGCAAACGTAACCAGTTTTTCAATGGTGTATTGTTTTAACATAGGAAAACCTACTGTTGGCTTAAGATTCTAATCTATCACTCCGATTTGCAAATGGATTTCACTGAAGCTGTAGATTGCATCCCAGAACATAGTTTAGGGGCCATTACCTCTTCAACTATAGTCATTTTTCTTTCAATTGCAAACGTATCTAGTTTTTCAATGGTGTATTGGTTTAACATAGGAAAACCTACTGTTGGCTTTAGATTCTAATCTATCACTCCGATTTGCAAACGGATTTCACTGAAGCTGTAGATTGCATCCCAGAACATAGTTTAGGGGCCATTACCTCTTCAACTATAGTCATTTTTCTTTCAATTACAAACGTAACCAGTTTTTCAATGGTGTATTGGTTTAACGTAGGAAAACCTACTGTTGGCTCTAGATTCTAATCTGTCACTCCGATTTGCAAACGGATTTTACTGAAGCTGTAGATTGCATCCCAGAACATAGTTTAGGGGCCATTACCTCTTCAACTATAGTCATTTTTCTTTCAATTGCAAACGTAACCAGTTTTTCAATGGTGTATTGGTTTAACATAGGAAAACCTACTGTTGGCTTTAGATTCTAATCTATCACTCCGATTTGCAAACGGATTTCACTGAAGCTGTAGATTGCATCCCAGAACATAGTTTAGGGGCCATTACCTCTTCAACTATTGTCATTTTACTTTTAATTGCAAACGTAACCAGTTTTTCAATGGTGTATTGTTTTAACATAGGAAAACCTACTGTTGGCTCTAGATTCTAATCTATCACTCCGATTTGCAAACGGATTTCACTGAAGCTGTAGATTTTATCCCAGAACATAGTTTAGGGGCCATTACCTCTTCAACTATAGTCATTTTTCTTTCAATTGCAGACGTAACCAGTTTTTCAATGGTGTATTGGATTAACATAGGAAAACCTACTGTTGGCTTTAGATTCTAATCTATCACTCCGATTTGCAAATGGGTTTCACTGAAGCTGTAGATTGCATCCCAGAACATAGTTCTGGGATGCCTCCGATCGTCCGCAAAATACGCATCCCGCTACTCCAGGCGTACGTACGGACGCATCAAACCATCCCAAAAATCCGCATAACTCTCCATCAGGCGTACAAATGGCTGCATCAACTCCACAAAGTGAACATTCACTTCCCCAACGTATTCAAAGGAGCAACAGACAATCACAGGTTGCAGACCCTATGGAATCTTTCCCAGCAACGGACCAAACAGTCACACAGCAATTCCTAAAAGATTTTATGCTTTCATTCAGAGCAGGAATTCATGAAGACATCAGAGAAGTCAGAAGTGACCTACAGACGTTGGCAGGCCATGTTTCACAGATAGCAGGTGAAACAGATTCCAGAATAATTAGATTGGAAAGAAAGATGGAAGAGATGACTATAGCTCACAACCATCTTGTCGGAGCACACAAAGAACTCTTGGAACAAAATAGGATGATGAAGGAGAAAATATCCGACAATGAGGATAGAAATCGTCGGAACAATGTCAAAATCAGAGGAGTCCCAGAATCGGTGAACACCAACGATCTTAAGGAATATGTAAAGGACATTCTTAGAAACACCGCTCCAGATCTTCCAGAAAGTGAGCTGATCATTGATAGAGCCCACCGTTTGCCAAAGCCTGCACATGTACCCAAACACCTACCAAGGGATGTGATTACGAGAGTGCATTTCTTCCACGCTAAGGAGAAACTGCTTTCAGCCACCAGAGGAGGTAAGAAACTACCTAATCCGTATCAAGACCTTATCCTCTACCAGGACCTCTCTCAAGCGACACTTCATGCAAGGAGACAATTCTCTGAAGTAACTGCTACTTTGCGTCACAGGAAAATCGATTATTCCTGGGGTTTCCCTCCAAAACTTTTGATCTTTGACAACGGAGTAACCCATACTGCCAGAAACCCAAAGGAAGCATATAATTTACTGTCCAAATGGGATATCCCGATCTTTGTTCCAAGAGACCCCAGGAAGGACAGACCAATCTACAAAGATAAGCCAACTTATCAAGTCTCCCTGTCAAAGCAATTGGCTTCTCCGAGGCAAATTCCCAAGAATGCTCCATCAACCCAGATGGACACTACTTCCCCTCCTGAACAAGCGGAAAAAGAGAATTCTGCAGGGGCTTCTTCAGATACATGAGCATATGGTATTTGCCACAAACTTTATTTTTTCCCCCAAGAAACGCTTTACTTAGGGAAGAATAACATTTCTCTCTCAGAGGAAAACGGCTTGGGTCTGATCCACATTGTGGTTTCTTGTTCCCACCATTCAAGCCTTTACTCTTGGAACTAGACTAGTTCTAATTTAGAGTTACTGTTGGTTGTTTTATTTGTTTTATCTGTTTATCTGCTTTTCTGCCTTCTTAACGGCTTCTGTCTGGAGTCTCAGTAGGGAGGTTTTATACCCCCATTCTCCAGGATAAGTAGATTTCTGGGAGGTAGAACCGGATGCCTACCAGTTTTCTGCTCAGTTTTCTGTTGTTCTTTTGTTTTTATCAAGTATGTAGATTGTTGTCCTACCCAATTGATTTCTTTATACTCAGATTTAGGATGTGCAGAAAGTATATGAATTCTCCAGGACTGTCTCGTGATGGGCTGACACTATGGTATGGTCTGTATAATTGCAATTGTATCAATAATTATGTTGCAAGACTGTAATATTTTGTCAATTAATGTGAGAGGGCTTAATTCACACAGGAAACGATATCTCCTACAAAAATTAATTAAGGAACAGAATGCAGACATTGTGTGTATACAAGAGACACATTTGACCAAAGTCTCGGCAAGTAGATTTAAATTACACCAATTTTCTAATATATTTCATTCCACCTTAAAAAGTAATAAAAAGAAAGCTGGGGTATGTATCGCTGTCAAAGACACACTGGGCCTAGTGGTAGTAGAAACTTTCACAAGCGAAGAAGGTAGATTAGTGGTTGTTAGAGGATCAATCAACTCACAAGAATATACATTTGCAAGTTTATACGCCCCAAACTCACATCAACTGAAATTCATCAATAAAAAACTCAAAAAGATCACTACACTCCATAAAGGAGACCTATTTGTGTCAGGAGATTTTAATGCCATAGCAGACATTCAAATGGATTGTACATCTAATAGTAGGAGATCCCATTCCATTTTACAACCTGCCTTATTGAATCATGAACTATATGATTCCTGGAGATGTTTTCATCCCACATCCCAAGAATTTACCTACCATTCACCAATCCACAAGTCCTTTACACGTATTGATTATTGCTTGGTAGATAAATTCACTTTACCATTGATCACAGACGTTGAGATAGGACCCAGAATCTGGTCGGACCACTCCCCCTTACTTATAAAATTTTCTCTACAAAATTCTACCCTACGTCCCCAAATATGGAAATTGAACAAATTTATTCTAAATTCGGAACACACCTCACCTATTATCAAAAAAGAACTTGCTGAGTACTTTGAATTAAATGACACCAAAGATGTCTCAAAAACAACGTTATGGAATGCACACAAGGCCTACATTAGAGGTATTATTATGAAGTTGAGTGCTATTCAAAAGAAAAAGAGAAAGGAGAATACCAACCTCCTATTACAAAAAATTAAGTCTCTTGAGAAGGAAATCTTTGTTAATAAGAAAACTGAGCTGATTAAAACATTAGAAGAAACCAGACAAGAACTAGCAGACACCATGTATTATGAATATGACAAATGGCAGACTATCCTCCGAGAAAACTGGTACTATGACAATAATAGAGCTGGAAGAGTAATGGCCAGAAAGATTAAGGGAAAGAGAGTGCATCACAGAATAGTAAAAATAATACACCCACAGACCAAAAAAGTGGTACATCACCCACAAGAGATAGTAAACGCACTTGCCAAATACTATGAGAATCTCTATAATCTGGAATCAGATCCAAATTCCCACAACCCAACTACCCAGGAGATAGATAAATACCTTGATAAAGTCAATCTTCCCTCTTTATCTGACTTTGAGAAAAAGTATTTAGGGACCCCCTTTACCCAACAGGAAGTAATTTCAGCCATAAGCTCACTTAAGAACGATAAAGCCCCGGGACCGGATGGGTACATCAATGACTATTTCAAAAAATGTATAACCATTTTGGTAGGCCCCCTCACAGATATGATCAACGAAGTAGCGATTAAAGGTATCTTCCCTAAGGAATCCTTATCAGCCCTAATTTCAACCATCCCTAAGGCTGACCCAAGCAATTATAGACCCATTTCATTACTAAATTCTGACTTAAAAATGTATTCCAAGGTAATTGCAAACAGATTATCTCCCTTGATGCCTCAACTCTTACACTCTGATCAAGTGGGATTCACAAAAAACAGGTCTACTTGTGATGGCACTCGAAAAGCACTTGCTTTAATTCACAAAACTGGGCTCTGTCGGACGCCTACTCTCCTAATGTCTCTTGACACGGAGAAGGCGTTCGACAGAGTCAACTGGTTATACTTATCAAAGGTTCTCATTAAATTTGGAATTCCTGGTTTTCTACATAAGGCGATAATGGCCTTATACACCCAACCATCGGCTAAAGTTCTTACCTCTGGTTCTCTGTCTTATGCATTTAATATCAGAAATGGTACACGACAAGGCTGCCCCCTCTCCCCATTAATATTTAATCTTTCTTTGGAGCCCCTAGCACAAAGTATAAGAGATAATTCTCAAATCTATGGTATTAAATCAGGACACTCAGTCACCAAATTAAGCTTATACGCAGATGATATCATACTATTTCTCCAAAAACCATTGTTATCATTGCCAGCTGCCAACACAGAAATTAGTTACTTCTCTAATATCTCCTTTTATAAGCTCAACCAAAAGAAAACAGTAATTCTTCCATGCTTTATTCCCCAAAAAAACATAAATATTCTTAAAGAATCCTGCAGTTATTCTTGGAACGATACATCAGTTAAATATTTAGCCATACAATTAACCCCATTAATAACACAACTATACAAAGAGAATTATAACCCATGGCTAAAAAAATTTAAGACTAAACTAGAAGCCCTGGCCAAAGTGGAGTATTCATGGATGGGTAGAGCAGCGGCTTTCAAGATGATAATATTACCTCAGTTGCTATACCTCTTCAGGAATTTACCAATCAGAGTAACCCAGACCTTCTTTAATACTCTTCAAAAGCTCCTTAATAACTTCATCTTAATAAATAAGAAAGCTAGATTTTCAAATAAAATCTTAACATCCCATGTGTCGAATTTAGGCCTCGCAGTCCCGAACATAGAATTATACTACAAATCAACCATACTAGATCAGTCCAGAACAATATGGCAGGAAGACCGCACCAAGCAATGGTTCTCTATAGAAGAAAGCCAACTTTTTACAAACTCTTATAAATTATTCCTTGAGTCCAGATTGGTCTGGAAGACTAGACAAAGTATCACTAATCCTATCTCAGCCAATACTTCAAAAATATGGAGAGAACTGCTGAAATTTTGTAAGGAAGAAACATTCGCCACAGAGATAGATACCCCCCTGACTGTCCTTCATTCTGTCATTAGAAACATAAATTTAGACGCTTGGGTAGATTCGGGTATAAAACATGTTCAAGATCTACTAGATAACAATGAAATCAAACCATTCGAACATCTAATGCTTAATTATAATATACCACCCACAGATAAACCTACATACTCCAAGGTTAGTAAATTTGTAAGGAAATTCCAATTCAGCCCTATTACACTAATTCCCCAAATCAAAAAACTACTTCAGCCAGAAGGCATTAATATAAAAGGTACATCGATATTCTATAGAACACTATTATCCTTGAAAGAAAAATTTCCAAAATGGCAACTTAACCAATGGCAGGAATATTTGGGAGTTGATACAAGCATGGAAGAATGGGAACTAACAATGAAATCGGTTAAACAATCATCACACTGTGTAAACCACCAAGAAGGCCTACTTAAAACCATCTGGCAATGGTACATGTCTCCGGAGAAGATAGCTAGATTTGACATGAACACATCCCCATTGTGTTGGAGAGGGTGCAGCCTAACGGGATCTATTGGTCACTTACTCTGGGACTGTCCGAAACTGAAAATACTCAGAGATAACATTTTAAGATTTTTGAAAAAATTGCCTATGTCCTTACAATCTATACCTTCGGGTATGGCACTTTTACACCTGGGAGTTAGGGACCTGCCACCTCAGGAAAGACTTATATACAATCATATTTTTATTGTCACTCGAAATCAAATAGCTTTAAATTGGAAATCCACTACCATCCCAACACTTGGAGAAATCTTGAGGATTGTGGAATCAAATCTTCTCGCAGAGAAGGCTTGGGCAATCAGAAATGGCAGTCTAAAGTCTTTCCTGAATAAGGCATGTCTCTGGCCTACGGTGTACAAAAACTCCAAATTATTAAAATGTTGAGATATCTAGCCCTCTCACAGAAGATACACTCTGTCTGCCCTCACTGAGACAGTTCCTGGATACTATAAATATTGCACATATTGTGAATAATGGATTACTGTTCATATCATAACTAAGATCTAGAGATCACACCTCTGCACACTGACCTTTTTGGGACAATGATACATACTGTTTAGTATAGTATAGTTTAGTTTTAGTTTTTTCTAGGCTTACGCCTAGACTAGTTTTCTTCTTCCCTTCCAGTTTCTTCGGATCTATAGCTAAGATTAGACCATACACTCAAAACCCATAAATACAACAGATATGGAAATCTCCTGAAAGTAATATACAATTTAATCGAATTCAACCACCAGATATTAAGATATAGATAATCATTCCCACACAGTAATAGATCTCATATATAGAATGAAAGGATATACTATTTATATAGATACCACTCCTTGGAGTCTCTGTAGGGTGGTTTTATTCCCCCATTCTCCAAGTTGAGAGGTATTAATAAAGCAGTCTATATATGTATACCAAAATCTAAAATAATAACCATATATACTCGCATACAAGCCGAATTTTTGACCCCCAAAAAGGGGGCCAAAAGTTGGGGGTTCGGCTTGTATGCGAGTCATGGTGGTCCGCGGGTCCCCCCCTCCGCTGGTCCGCGGGTCCCCCGCTCCCCCCATGGCCGCCGCCGCCGCTATTACCTGGCTGCATCTTCTATTTCAATCTCCGTTCTTGTAAACATTCAGAGCAGCGCGCCCGGCGCTGCTACTGTGACGAGGCAGGAAAGAGCGTCCTGTTACTATGGGAACCGCTCTTTCCTGGCTCGCCGCTCGTCACAGTAGCAGCGCCGGGCGCGCTGCTCTGAATGTTTACAAGAACGGAGATTGAAATAGAAGATGCAGCCAGGTAATAGCGGCGGCGGCCATGGGGAGCGGGGACTGTACTGGCTAAACTGGGGCACGTAACTAGCTTTACTGAGCGCTATACTAGCTAAACTGGGGCGCTATACTAGCTATACTGAGCGCTATACTGAGCACTATACTAGCTAAACTGGGGCACTATACTAGCTAAA
The DNA here is from genome assembly GCF_040937935.1 of Hyperolius riggenbachi. Taxonomy (NCBI): domain Eukaryota; kingdom Metazoa; phylum Chordata; class Amphibia; order Anura; family Hyperoliidae; genus Hyperolius; species Hyperolius riggenbachi. Next base: position 391,916,314 of record NC_090647.1, on the reverse strand, counting down.
CTGGGGCACTATACTAGCTATACTGAGCACTATACTAGCTAAACTGGGGCACTATACTAGCTATACTGAGCACTATACTAGCTAAACTGGGGCACTATACTAGCTATACTGAGCACTATACTAGCTATACTGGGCACTATACTAGCTATACTGAGCACTATACTAGCTATACTGGGGCACTATACTAGCTATACTGAGCACTATACTAGCTATACTGGGGCACTTTACTAGCTATACTGAGCACTATACTAGCTATACTGAGCACTATACTAGCTAAACTGGGGCACTATACTAGCTATACTGAGCACTATACTAGCTATACTGAGCACTATACTAGCTATACTGAGCACTATACTGAGCACTATACTAGCTAAACTGGGGCACTTTACTAGCTATACTGAGCACTATACTAGCTGTACTGGGCAGTATGCTAGCTAAACTGGGGCACTTTACTAGCTATACTGAGCACTATACTAGCTATACTGAGCACTATACTAGCTATACTGGGGCACTACCTACCCATACTGGACACTTTACTAGCTATACTAAGACACACTCGGGGAATAAGGCGGCCAGCATTTCCTACCCCCGGCTTATATGGGGGTCAATCATTTTCCCCTGGTTTTTCAGGGTAAAGTTGGGGGGTCGGCTTATATGCGGGTCGGCTTATATGCGAGTATATACGGTAGTTATTCTACTAGAAGTATATGTAAGTCACCTAATGGGACTGAACTTCTAAAGATATATTATGGTGGAACTAATAGATAGATATATGATGTTTTTCCCTTAAGATATAAAACCTTAGACTCCCGAAGCAAACACGCCAAGAATTAGACTTGGTCTATCTACTCTTTGTAATTAATAACAGTGTATTGAAACGTTGCAAAACACTCCACACCTAAATCATAAGTAATATATACTCATTGCGGATTCTGCTATTAATATAATACTCTGTATTGATTTGATATTCTGTATAACCTTACTTATGCAATGCAAATTTTCTGTAGTACAATACACTGTTTATCCATAAGTATTTCATTTATGTATATGTTTGAAAAAATTTCAATAAAAACAATTGGAATTGGTTTAACATAGGAAAACCTACTGTTGGCTTTAGATTCTAATCTATCACTCCGATTTACAAATGGATTTCACTGAAGCTGTAGATTGCATCCCAGAACATAGTTTAGGAGAAATTACCTCTTCAACTATAGTCATTTTTCTTTCAATTTCAAACGTAACCAGTTTTTCAATGGTGTATTGGTTTAACATAGGAAACCCTACTGTTGGCTTTAGATTCTAATCTATCACTCCGATTTGCAAACGGATTTCACTGAAGCTGTAGTTTGCATCCCAGAACATAGTTTAGGGGCCATTACCTCTTCAACTATAGTCATTTTTCTTTTAATTGCAAACGTAACCAGTTTTTCAATGGTGTATTGTTTTAACATAGGAAAACCTACTGTTGGCTTTAGATTCTAATCTATCACTCCGATTTGCAAATGGATTTCACTGAAGCTGTAGATTGCATCCCAGAACATAGTTTAGGGGCCATTACCACTTCAACTATAGTCATTTTTCTTTCATTTGCAAACGTAACCAGTTTTTCAATGGTCTATTGGTTTAACATAGGAAAACCTTCTGTTGGCTTTAGATTATAATCTATCACTCCGATTTGCAAATGGATTTCACTGAAGCTGTAGATTTTATCCCAGAACATAGTTTAGGGGCCATTACCTCTTCAACTATAGTGATTTTTCTTTCAATTGCAAGCGTAAGCAGTTTTTCAATGGTGTATTGGTACATAGTTTAGGGGCCATTACCTCTTCAACTATAGTCATTTTTCTTTCAATTGCAAACGTAACCAGTTTTTCAATGGTGTATTGGTTTAACATCGGAAACCCTACTGTTGGCTTTAGATTCTAATCTATCACTCCGATTTGCAAACGGATTTCACTGAAGCTGTAGATTGCATCCCAGAACATAGTTTAGGGGCCATTACCTCTTCAACTATAGTCACTTTTCTTTTAATTGCAAACGTAACCAGTTTTTCAATGGTGTATTGTTTTAACATAGGAAAACCTACTGTTGGCTTAAGATTCTAATCTATCACTCCGATTTGCAAATGGATTTCACTGAAGCTGTAGATTGCATCCCAGAACATAGTTTAGGGGCCATTACCTCTTCAACTATAGTCATTTTTCTTTCAATTGCAAACGTATCTAGTTTTTCAATGGTGTATTGGTTGAACATAGGAAAACCTACTGTTGGCTTTAGATTCTAATCTATCACTCCGATTTGCAAATGGATTTCACTGAAGCTGTAGATTGCATCCCAGAACATAGTTTAGGGGCCATTACCTCTTCAACTATAGTCATTTTTCTTTCAATTGCAAACGTAACCAGTTTTTCAATGGTGTATTGGTTTAACGTAGGAAAACCTACTGTTGGCTCTAGATTCTAATCTGTCACTCCGATTTGCAAACGGATTTTACTGAAGCTGTAGATTGCATCCCAGAACATAGTTTAGGGGCCATTACCTCTTCAACTATAGTCATTTTTCTTTCAATTGCAAACGTAACCAGTTTTTCAATGGTGTATTGGTTTAACATAGGAAAACCTACTGTTGGCTTTAGATTCTAATCTATCACTCCGATTTGCAAACGGATTTCACTGAAGCTGTAGATTGCATCCCAGAACATAGTTTAGGGGCCATTACCTCTTCAACTATAGTCATTTTACTTTTAATTGCAAACGTAACCAGTTTTTCAATGGTGTATTGTTTTAACATAGGAAAACCTACTGTTGGCTCTAGATTCTAATCTATCACTCCGATTTGCAAACGGATTTCACTGAAGCTGTAGATTTTATCCCAGAACATAGTTTAGGGGCCATTACCTCTTCAACTATAGTCATTTTTCTTTCAATTGCAGACGTAACCAGTTTTTCAATGGTGTATTGGATTAACATAGGAAAACCTACTGTTGGCTTTAGATTCTAATCTATCACTCCGATTTGCAAATGGATTTCACTGAAGCTGTAGATTGCATCCCAGAACATAGTTTAGGGGCCATTACCACTGCAACTATAGTCATTTTTCTTTCATTTGCAAACGTAACCAGTTTTTCAATGGTGTATTGGTTTAACATAGGAAAACCTTCTGTTGGCTTTAGATTCTAATCTATCACTCCGATTTGCAAACAGATTTCACTGAAGCTGTAGATTTTATCCCAGAACATAGTTTAGGGGCCATTACCTCTTCAACTATAGTGATTTTTCTTTCAATTGCAAACGTAACCAGTTTTTCAATGGTGTATTGGTTTAACATAGGAAAACCTACTATTGGCTTTAGATTCTAATCTATCACTCCGATTTGCAAATGGATTTCACTGAAGCTGTAGATTGCATCCCAGAACATAGTTTAGGAGCCATTACCTCTTCAACTATTGTCATTTTTCTTTCAATTTCAAACGTAACCAGTTTTTCAATGGTGTATTTGTTTAACATAGGAAAACCTACTGTTGGCTTTAGATTCTAATCTATCACTCCGATTTGCAAATTGATTTCACTGAAGCTGTAGATTGCATCCCAGAACATAATTTAGGGGCCATTATCACTTCAACTATAGTCATTTTTCTTTCATTTGCAAACGTAACCAGTTTTTCAATGGTGTATTGATTTAACATAGGAAAACCTACTGTTGGCTTTAGATTCTAATCTATCACTCCGATTTGCAAATGGATTTCACTGAAGCTGTAGATTGCATCCCAGAACATAGTTTAGGAGCCATTACCTCTTCAACTATACTCATTTTTCTTTCAATTTCAAACGTAACCAGTTTTTCAATGGTGTATTGGTTTAACATAGGAAAACCTACTGTTGGCTTTAGATTCTAATCTATCACTCCGATTTGCAAACAGATTTCACTGAAGCTGTAGATTGCATCCCAGAACATAGTTTAGGGGCCATTACCTCTTCAACTATAGTCATTTTTCTTTTAATAGCAAACGTAACCAGTTTTTCAATAGTGTATTGTTTTAACATAGGAAACCTACTGTTGGCTTTAGATTCTAATCTATCACTCCGATTTGCAAACGGATTTCACTGAAGCTGTAGATTGCATCCCAGAACATAGTTTAGGGGTCATTACCTCTTCAACTATAGTCATTTTTCTTTCAATTGCAAACGTAACCAGTTTTTCAATGGTGTATTGGTTTAACATAGGAAACCCTACTATTCGCTCTAGATTCTAATCTGTCACTCCAATTTCCAAACAGATTTCACTGAAGCTGTAGATTACATCCCAGAACATAGTTTAGGGTCCATTACCTCTTCAACTATAGTCATTTTTCTTTCAATTGCAAACGTAACCAGTTTTTCAATGGTATATTGGTTTAACATAGGAAAACATACTGTTGGCTTTAGATTCTAATCTATCACTCCGATTTGCAAACAGATTTCACTGAAGCTGTAGATTGCATCCCAGAACATAGTTTAGGGTCCATTACCTCTTCAACTATAGTCATTTTTCTTTCAATTGCAAACGTAACCAGTTTTTCAATGGTATATTGGTTTAACATAGGAAAACATACTGTTGGCTTTAGATTCTAATCTATCACTCCGATTTGCAAATAGATTTCACTGAAGCTGTAGATTGCATCCCAGAACATAGTTTAGGGGCCATTACCTCTTCAACTATAGTGATTTTTCTTTCAATTGCAAACGTAACCAGTTTTTCAATGGTGTATTGGTTTAACATAGGAAAACCTACTGTTGGCTTTAGATTCTAATCTATCACTCCGATTTGCAAACGGATTTCACTGAAGCTGTAGATTGCATCCCAGAACATAGTTTAGGGGCCATTACCTCTTCAACTATAGTCATTTTACTTTTAATTGCAAACGTAACCAATTTTTCAATGGTGTATTGTTTTAACATAGGAAAACCTACTGTTGGCTTTAGATTCTAATCTATCACTCCGATTTGCAAACGGATTTCACTGAAGCTGTAGATTTTATCCCAGAACATAGTTTAGGAGCCATTACCTCTTCAACTATAGTCATTTTTCTTTCAATTTCAAACGTAACCAGTTTTTCAATGGTGTATTTGTTTAACATAGGAAAACCTACTGTTGGCTTTAGATTCTAATCTATCACTCCGATTTGCAAATGGATTTCACTGAAGCTGTAGATTGCATCCCAGAACATAGTTTAGGGGCCATTACCACTTCAACTATAGTCATTTTTCTTTCATTTGCAAACGTAACCAGTTTTTCAATGGTGTATTGGTTTAACATAGGAAAACCTACTGTTGGCTTTAGATTCTAATCTATCACTCCGATTTGCAAACGGATTTCACTGAAGCTGTAGATTGCATCCCAGAACATAGTTTAGGGGCCATTACCTCTTCAACTATAGTCATTTTTCTTTTCGTTTCAAGGGTTTTTATTGAAAGTGTCAAAAATAAACAAGAAAAAACAATATATCCCCACACATGGGGAAAAACCAGATAATACAGCATTATAAGTTGAGCATAACAGAGTAGTCATGACACAAAAACTTTTCATAAAACTCTAAAGTAGGTAACCACAAGATAGTAATTGCTAAATAGATAGAGGGGGGGAGAAGGGAAGGTAGTGGACAAAAAAAAGGGTTAAACGGGAAGGAAAGGGGGAATGGGAGGGTAAAAAGGACAGTCCATGAGTGGGGTTACCACAGCATGCCAATGGACCAGTCCTAAGGGTAAGAAGAGGTAAAGCTAGGATAAATTAGGGTAGGGAGATGAACGGTGAGAATCACGCTTAAAACTTCAACCACCTTTTCAGCGATAACAAACAGAGGGACCACTCCCAACCCGAGCGCCCAGAGCCACTTATATTCCAGAAAAAGTATGTAATGTCAGGGGAACTAAAATGTATGAAGAGTATATCTTAAGCCTAAGTTATCTTGATATAATATCCATGGATCCCATATTTTGAAGAAATTTTCCAGCCTATCAAAAATTTTGGCTCTAATATGCTCCGAGAGCATTGTTTTATTAAGGTCTTTAAACATGTCATCCACGGACAGAAGGGGTTGCTGCCAGTGGGAGGCGATGTGTCTTTTGGCTTGCGCCATCACAAATTGAATAAGCTTATGGGTAGGGTGCAATACAGATTCAGGTCTATTCCCTAATAGGGCAATCGATGGGTCCATGGGTAGTTGTTTACCCAACATTAAACATAACTTATTCCATATTATTTTCCAATAGTGCTTAACCTTTGGGCACTCCCACCATATATGCCAAAGATCCCCTCTCTGGTTACAATGCCTAAAACAAAGTTCAGAAGTATCCTGATAAAATTGATGTAATCTAGAGGGCGTAAAATAGATTCTATGAAATAATTTTAGGGATGTTTCTATAGATGAGTAAAATAGTGAGCCTCTCGTGAGAATTGAACAGCAATGGGCCCATCTAGCTTCTGAGAAAGAGATTTTGCATTCACGCTCCCACTGTTCATGAGCTTTTAGTTTAGGAGTCATATTTGTATGGCATAAAGCTATATATAAACCAGAGAGGAGACCCTTTTCAAAAGCATAGTTTTTGCACTTTACTTCAAAGGGGGTGTATATCAAGATCTCGCCCCCTCTATCCAAGGATTGCAGAAAGTTAAATATTGAGGTTAGATTTTCCATTTCCTCATATGGGACATTTTTTTCTTTACTAAATTGAGCAGGTGAGGCTAGTTTAAAGTGAGACATGAATTTGCCTAGAGTGAGGTATCCCTTAGCTATCCACCATTTATACCTTGGGAAGTCAGGATTTCTAAATATGTTAGTTAAGCCCGAGATTGGGGATTGTAGGGCATGGATAAATCTCAGTCTAGACCAGACTCCTAGTGAGTGAGCTGCTACTGGGGCTTTCTTTCTAATAGAGTTAGTGTGTATTGTTCTGGACCACATCAAACCTGTAAGAGATGAAGGGCTAAGGAGCCCCGACTCTAAATCCACCCAGATAGGCGCATTGGAAGCCGCATTTGCAGCAGCCAATTGCGACAGCTGGGCAGCATAGTAATAATTTAAAAGGATCGGAGCATTCAAACCTCCCTGATCCCTTGGTCTCTCAAGGGTGGCATATTTAATACGTGCCTTACGCTTTCGCCAAATGAATTGCTGGATTTGTTTTTGTAGTCTTCCCAGTGCTCCTTTTTTAACCTGGATGGGCAGTACTCGAAATAGGTATAGGATACGCGGCAATAATGTCATCCTTACTGAGGTTACCCTACCCAAAAGGGAAATGGGATAATTATTCCAAGTGTCTAAATCGTTAGACAATTTACGTATCATTGAGGGATAGTTATGCTCATATAATTTAGAGGGGTCTATAGATAAGTTTATACCTAAATATTTCAGGTATCGTGGCTGATATTGTAGGCCAAACGAGGTTGCGAGTTCCTGACCTGCTTTAGTAGTGGTGTTGGATACCATCAACTCGGACTTCTCCAAGTTCAATTTGAAACCTGAAAAGAGTGAGAACTCATCTATGACCTTCAGGAGGGCCGGAATCGATGTCTGGGGAGAGGACAATGTCAGCAGGATGTCGTCCGCAAAGAGGGATAATTTGTATTCCTTGGGGCCTATGGTGACTCCTTTTATATCTGGGGTTCGTCGAATCATTTCAGCAAGGGGTTCAATCATTAAAGCAAAGATTGCGGGTGAGAGGGGACATCCCTGCCTGGTGCCTCTTTCAATTGGGAACGACACCCTGCTGGCTGCTGGCATTTTAAGGGAGGCCGTGGGGAATGAATAAAGAACTCTAATGGCATTGAGATAGGCCCCGCAAAATCCATATTTTTGGAGTACCGAGATCATATATGGCCATTTGATCAAATCGAAGGCCTTCTCCATGTCCAAAGCCAAAATAGCTAGACACGAAGAAGACCTATTAGCAAAGTGTTGGATGTCTACTATCTTGCGGATATTGTCCGAAGCCTGTCTGGAGGGAATGAATCCCACCTGATCTTTGTGTATCAGTGCGGGCAAAATCTTATTAAGCCTAGCTGCCAGTATAGCTGTGAATAATTTGTAATCGACGCCCAGGAGTGATATCGGGCGATAGTTTTTAGTCAATAGTGGGTCTCTTTGGGGCTTGGGGATCATTACTATTGAGGAAGCGAGAAACTCTTGGGGAGGGGCATGGCCTTTCAGTATAGAGTTAAAGAATTTTAGCATATGGGGGGTTAAGGTGTGCTCAAATTTTTTGTAATAAAGGGCTGATAGACCATCTGGGCCTGGTGATTTGGCATTTTTGGTCTTTTTAATGGCCTCCGTTAGTTCCTCTGATGTTATATTTTGGTTGAGCTGTGTGATAGTGAGTGGGGACAAGGTTTTATGAAGAGTAAAGTCTAAAAATTTGGATCTAGTCTCAGTAGCACTATGTGGATCTTCATCTTTATATAATTGTTTATAATATGCTAAAAAGCTTTCGTAAATTTTGTCTGGGTTGGAAGTTACTTTACCCTTAGCATCCCGTATTCTTATTATCCTGTTTACCGATTGTTGGGCTCTCAATTTTTGTGCTAGCCATCTATTTGGCTTATTAATTTGGTCATAGGCCTTTGCGTTTGTCCAGCTCAGTGCTTTTTCACACTCGGGATTCAGGATAGTCTCCAGCTGTGTATTTAGATCATATATTTGTTTGCTCAAGTACTTCGAGGGAGTATTCTGATTAATGTGGTGGAGAGTGGCAATTTTGTGCTCCAAATTTGAGACTATAATTCCTCTTTGTCTTTTATGTTTGGACGCTATTTTAATGAGATGGCCTCTAATTACTGCCTTATGGGCCATCCAGCAGATTGCCGGCGTAACTTCTGGACTAACGTTATCTGCAAAGTAGTCGTCCAGGGCCTTATCCACCTCCCCACAGATCTCTGGGTTAAGTAGAAGCTTCTCATTGAGTCTCCAAGGGGCCCTCTGGGTTTTTGGTAGTAGAGAGGTCATAGAAGTTAGAATTGGATCGTGATCCGACCAAGAACATAATAAGTGTCTGGAGTACGCCATATTAGAAACGCAATGAGAAGATATCAAAAGTAAATCGATCCTGGAGTATGAGTTGTGAGGTGCTGAGTAGTATGAATATCCTCTCCGTCCTCCATTGTGCTCCCTCCAGGAGTCGACAAGAGAATATTGTTTCAAAATATTGTCAAAATAAGCTTTGTTTTTTCTGGCCTCAGATGGGCGAGCTGGGATTGTTTTGTCGAGAGCGTCGTTCGGGGCCAGGTTAAAATCTCCCAACCAAATCAATGAGTCATATTTTAGGGTGAGTAAGATTTCTAGAATCTTATTGATGGTTGTTGTGACCAGGTTTGGTGGGGCATATATGTTAACAATACAGAGCACCCCGTTCTGAAAGCTTCCTGAAATAATGTTATATGTTCCTTGATCATCAAGTATGTGAGTAGAAACATCTAAGGGGAAGGAGTTGGACAGAAAGGTGGCCACACCTCTTTGTTTTTTGTGGTAGCTAGACATGAAGACCCGAGTGTAATTTTTGTGGAAGGACTTTGGGCATGATTTGGTGGAGAAGTGGGTTTCCTGAATAGCCAGGATATCAGGTTGTGACTGGGCGTAATAGGTAAATGCCTTATGTCTCTTTTGGGGGGAATTAAGTCCCCTGACATTATGGGACATTACGTTAATAGGTCTAGTAGCCATAATAGTTTGTAGAATTGATTGTAACAATGGGTGGCTCTTTTACCCGGGGGGGCGGTCTCCCTCTCGTGGTTTTTAAAGGTAAATTCAAAAGGTGGTATAGAAACCTGTTGTGGACCCTTCTCACCAGGTGGGTCCGAATAATTCTGAAAAAAAGCGTGTGAATTCTGATAGGGAAGTATTGCACAATGGTGCAGAAGGAATGTAAGGAGGAGAACCCAAAGGCAGGTAGGCTCTCCAGCTAACATTCTGTCTGGGGGAACAACTATGGTTTCCTAAGCCAGATCGGCCTAATATTATGCTAATAACAGACCGATTAAGGGACAATCTATCATCTATTTAGTTGAAAGTGAGCCTAAAGTCTAACTGCATGCAAGTTTCTCAACAGACTGAATGATTGCATAAGTGTGTAACGAGGTTATGCTCTGAGTTCAAACTTTTGGCCCATACAAGAACCTACAGTGCCCATATACTTCTTAACTATAACCAGTAACTTAAAGATAGCCTTATAACCAACAATAATCAGACTTACACATATATAACAGAAGTCTATTAAGATGCATGACACCCCGTATAGCGTTGCAGAGAAGGAGTCTCGCGTAGAGTTCCATAGGTTTGCCTCTTGCTATTAGTGGGCCCAACATCATAAAGGGGTCCCATATAGCCTTAAAGAAGGGCATCCACCGAAGATAAACCTAATAGAAGTCGATGAGGTAGTTAGTAAAAGTCCTTTATGGAGCTGTCGTATTCTCTGATCAGGCTTTAGTAGTGGGCCCAACATCATAAAGGGGCTCCATCTACGCATACAGTGTATGTTCAAGTTTAAGCCAGTAAGGAAAATCAAGGAATTATTTTGGGTGAGGCCAACATCATAAAATGGTTCACCTTATCCGTATTAACTCAGGGTCATATTTGGTAGCTAAGGAGACAGTACCTAAAAGGGTGAATGAGATTCAGGTAGGGGGTCCCATTTCCAAGGCAAGCGCTCTCGGACGGAACCTGGATCCTCTAGCCGTGCTCCAAGTTTTAGTGAATCTCTGGGGTCTCTGATCCTTAGGGACCTGTAGTGGGGGATCAGGTAACAAGAACGGGATGTTTGCTTCATTCAGTGCTGCAGCTGCATCTCCTGGAGTCTTGCAATTGTAAAGCTTACCCCCTATTTTAAATGATAAGAGAAATGGGAAACCCCACTTATATCTAATGGATTTCTTCTGGAGGGCCTGAGTATACGGCCGCATGTCCCTTCTTTTTGCAATAGTGGATGGTGCCAAATCTGCATATAGCTGTACAGAAGCAGGGACCCCGGGCAAGTGGTCCAGATCTCTTGTTGCCAGTAAGATTTTATCGCGGAGGTCCTCTGCTGATAATTTTGCTATTATGTCTCTTGGCAAGTCTGGGTTGCGAGGCTTCGCTATAGCTCTATGGATGCGGACAATCCGCATTGATGAAGCTTCTTCAGGAGGCAGAATGGTTTTAAACAGTTTGGTAGCCATCTTATCCATATCAGAGCAAGATTCAGGCATACCACGAATGCGGATATTCGCCCTCCTACTCCTATTCTCTAAGTCCTCAAGTTTGGCCTCATGAGCATCTAGGCGATCATCGTGTGTGTCCAGCATAGCTCTATCTTCATTTAGCGCCCCTACCATCTCATCCGCCTGGGACTCTAATGTATTGACCCTCTGGCCGATATCCGCAATCTGTTGGGACAATTCCGTAACTGCTTCACGGAGTTCCGTACGGAGTTCCGTACGGAAAACTTGTTTCATTAGCGCTATTAGTTCCTCCGCCGTCATACCTGTGATAGCCAGCCCCGGGGTGGGTGATACTTGCGGAGGCGTCCGCTGGGTCGGGTCCGGGCTGTGGAGCGATGGTGACTTCTCCTGAGAGGCCTGTTGGTCTGGTGGGAGGGATGCAGGCAGCGGGGCCAGAGCTCCATGCTGGGCCTGGGCGGCCATCTTGGAGAAATTCCTTCTGAATTTGAGCGGTGAATGCAGGGGTCTCACGGTCGCACGGTTTCTCAATGGATAATCCTGAGGGGCTCTTCGCATTGCTGAGATGCTAAGCTTTCAAGCAAGGTGCTTCATGCCCCAATCGGACTTCTCAAAATCTCATGATCTGGCTGGAAAGCAGGAGCTCACAGGGAACACGTCTTCTCCCTGCAGCGCCTCTCTAGCGCCCCCCGTCATTTTTCTTTTAATAGCAAACGTAACCAGTTTTTCAATAGTGTATTGTTTTAACATAGGAAACCTACTGTTGGCTTTAGATTCTAATCTATCACTCCGATTTGCAAACGGATTTCACTGAAGCTGTAGATTGCATCCCAGAACATAGTTTAGGGGCCATTACCTCTTCAACTATAGTGATTTTTCTTTCAATTGCAAGCGTAACCAGTTTTTCAATGGTGTATTGGTTTAACATAGGAAACCCTACTATTCGCTCTAGATTCTAATCTGTCACTCCGATTTCCAAACAGATTTCACTGAAGCTGTAGATTGCATCCCAGAACCTAGTTTAGGGGCCATTACCTCTTCAACTATAGTCATTTTTCTTTCAATTGCAAACGTAACCAGTTTTTCAATGGTGTATTGGTTTAACATAGGAAAACCTACTGTTGGCTTTAGATTCTAATCTATCACTCCGATTTACAAATGGATTTCACTGAAGCTGTAGATTGCATCCCAGAACATAGTTTAGGAGCAATTACCTCTTCAACTATTGTCATTTTTCTTTCAATTGCAAACGTAACCAGTTTTTCAATGGTGTATTTGTTTAACATAGGAAACCCTCCTGTTGGCTTTAGATTCTAATCTATCACTCCGATTTGCAAACGGATTTCACTGAAGCTGTAGATTGCATCCCAGAACATAGTTTAGGGGCCATTACCTCTTCAACTATAGTCATTTTTCTTTCAATTGCAAACGTAACCAGTTTTTCAATGGTGTATTGTTTTAACATAGGAAAACCTACTGTTGGCTTTAGATTCTAATCTATCACTCCGATTTGCAAACGGATTTCACTGAAGCTGTAGATTGCATCCCAGAACATAGTGTAGGGGGCCATTACCTCTTCAACTATAGTCATTTTTCTTTCAATTGCAAACGTAACCAATTTTTCAATGGTGTATTGGTTTAACATAGGAAAACCTTCTGTTGGCTTTAGATTCTAATCTATCACTCCGATTTGCAAACGGATGTCACTGAAGCTGTAGATTTTATCCCAGAACATAGTCCGCACAGTATCACGGACTGTTCTGCTGCTTAGCACTGTATGCACAGTATCATAGACTGCCCTGCTGCCAGGCACTGTGATGCACAGTATCAGGAGTGATCTGCTGCGGCACACTGTTAACTTGTTATCCGGGCCACTGTGGGGGCAGTGCTCCAAGCTCTGTCCCGCTCTGCTGCCGGACCATGTCTTCCGTGCCACTTCCCCTCTCCCCACGTACCACCTACACCAGATCACAACTTCTCAGGTGGGAATACACTACAGCCCTGCACCCAGAGGACAGGCTCCTGTCCGATTCTGTCTGGAGACACGTTCAGAAAATAACATGCAAGCGACGGAGGGGCTGCCGGGCAGATGCACGCGCGAGGCTGCAGAGGAAAGGCCTGAAGTCGGCCATACCAGCAGTCCTCCTGGCAAACGTTCGCTCCCTCCCCAACAAGCTAGACGAACTGCGGCTCCTCGGGGCAAGGAGGGACCTCGGCAGCAACACCCCAATCTTCTGTTTTACAGAAACGTGGCTACACGACAACATCCCTGACAATGCTCTTCACCTCCCAGGCTACAACCTCATCCGGGCAGATCGCGATAGCACCCTCTCTGGGAAAAAGAAAGGGGGCGGCATCTGCTTCTACATCAGCCCCGCTTGGTGCTCCAACACCTCTGTACTCGCCAAGAAATGCTCACCAGAGCTTGAACTTCTCCTGATTAACTGCAGGCCTTTCTACTCTCCCAGAGAGTTCTCATCCTACGTCCTTGTCGGAGTGTACATCCCACCCGATGCCGATGTCAAAGCTGCCCTGCACGTCCTTAGCGACACGGTCACGCACTGGGAGACAACCCTCCCAGATGCATTGTTCATCATCCTGGGAGACTTTAACAGGGCCAACCTCTGCCATGAGCTCCCACGCTTTCATCAGCACATCGCCTGCCCCACCAGGAACGCAAACACTCTCGACCACTGCTACACGGTCTTGAGAGACGCTTACAAAGCCACCCCATGGACAGCTCTAGGCTCATCCGATCACTGTCTCATCCACCTGATACCTACCTACAGGAGGCGCCTAGAAACTGCTAAACCAGTCCTTAAAACAACCAAGGTGTGGTCAAACGAGGCCAAGCTGCAACTTCAAGCCTGCTTTGACTGCACGGACTGGAAGGCTCTGGAAACCCCAAACCTAGATGAGTGGGCTGACAACGTGAGCTCGTACATCAGTTTCTGCGAGGACTCCTGCATACCAAAGAAAACGCACAAAGTCTATCCGAACGGCAAACCTTGGGTCTCCAAGAAACTCCGGCAACTGCGCAGAAGCAAGGAAGACGCACACAAGGCTGGGAACCATGAGGAATACAGGAAGGCAAGGAACATCCTAGACAAGGAATTGAGAATCGCAAAAAAAGGCTACGCAGACAAGCTGGAGCAGGACCTCTCCTCAAATGACACACAAGCCGTTTGGCGGGGGCTCAAAGCAGCCACCAACTACAAGCCCCCCCCCCCCCCAAAATGCAGACCCCAGCGCCGAACTGACGGAAAAGCTCAGCGGCTTCTACTGTAGGTTCGAGGAGCAGGTGGCTCCGGCGGGGCTTCCAAAACTACAGGTCCCCTTCACCCCACCCCATGTCTCAGCCCCACCATGCCAAAACTCGACCACCCTGGCTGTAAGTGAGACAGATGTGGCATACCAACTATCTAAACTAAATGCCAGGAAAGCCTCAGGCCCGGATGGGGTGTCGCCAGCCTGCCTGAAAGCTTGCGCACGGCAGCTTGCCCCCATCCTCTCCTCCATCCTCAACAAGTCTCTTCAGAGTGGCAAAGTACCAACATGCTTCAAGAGGTCCACCATCATTCCTGTCCCCAAAAAACAGGGTGCCTCAGACCTTAACAACTTCAGGCCTGTCGCACTCACATCGGTCATAATGAAAACCTTTGAGAAAGCAGTCCTGCCCCTCCTGAAACACAAAACTGAAGCTCAGCTAGACCCGTATCAATTTGCTTATAGGGCAAATAGGTCAACCGACGATGCCATTAACATCTGTCTGGAACTTGTCAACAATCACCTTGACAAATCAAATTCATATGCCAGGGTCCTCCTCCTCGACTTCAGCTCGGCGTTTAACACCATTAGCCCCCATATAATACAAGAGAATCTGGCTGAGCTCGGGGTCCACCCCACCCTTCAACTGTGGATCAAAGACTTTCTTACAAACAGATCTCAGGTTGTCAAGCTGGGCTCCATCACGTCGCACCCAAAGATCACCAACACAGGGGCCCCACAAGGCTGCGTCTTGTCACCATACCTGTTCACCCTGTACACGAACAATTGCAGATCCTCGGCAAACTCTGTCAAGGTAATAAAATTTGCTGATGACACCACCATAGTCGGCCTGATCTCCAACAATGACGAGCAGGAATACCGCCAGCAGGTGGACAGGATTTGCCACTGGTGCAGGGAGAACAAGCTGGTCCTCAACAATGCAAAAACCGTTGAGGCTATCATTGACTTCAGGAAACACGCCCCCACCCCGCCTCCACTGCACACTGAAGGGATGGTGGTGGAAAGAGTGCCTTGTGTACGCCTTCTGGGCACCACCATCTCAAATAACCTGAAGTGGAAGGCAAACACTGTCTCCACCCAGAGAAAAGCCCAGCAGAGGCTCTACTTCCTCCGCTAACTGAGGAAGTTCGGCATGCCCCAAAAACTCCTGAGGAACTTCTATACCGCAACCATTGAATCTGTCCTCTGCTCCTCCATCCTTGTCTGGTATGCTGGCTCCACCGATAGCGACAGACGCAAACTACAGAGGGTCATCAGGTCAGCGGAAAAGATCATCGGGAACCAACTCCCTGCCCTGGACTCCCTCTATAAGGCCAGACTACGCTCCAGAGCACTGAAGATTGCAAACGATCCCTCCCACCCTGGCCACCAGTTTTTCAGCCAGCTCCCCGTGGGGTGGAGGTATCGGAGATATCGGTCCATCGCTACAAAGACCACGAGACACAAAAACAGCTTCTTCCCCTCAGCGGTAAATTTGCTGAACGCGATAAACTCTGCTCATGCTCTCCCCCCTTAGACTGCCCCTGCTCCTCCATGCTGACTTTAGGCATGTAATTCACCCGGTTTTGGGTAAACAGTGGTTTATGGTTATGTTTTAGGTGATGAAGTGAGGGAAGCTTGTGGTTTATGGTATGTTATGTGGTTTATGGCTATGTTTGTGCAATGGAATGTTGTCTACTATGTTCTATGTCCTATGTTCGATGTCTCTTATGTTCTATGTATACGCCCTGCATCTGTTGTGCCAAGCCCAATTCCGGGCACGACCCAGTCGTGCTTGGCGAAATAAAAGCGATTCTGATTCTGATTCTGATTACCTCTTCAACTATAGTGATTTTTCTTTCAATTGCAAGTGTAAGCAGTTTTTCAATGGTGTATTGGTACATAGTTTAGGGGCCATTACCTCTTCAACTATAGTCATTTTTCTTTCAATTGCAAACGTAACCAGTTTTTCAATGGTGTATTGGTTTAACATGGGAAAACCTATTTTTGGCTCTAGATTCTAATCTATCACTCCGATTTGCAAACGGATTTCACTGAAGCTGTAGATTGCATCCCAGAACATAGTGTAGGGGCCATTACCTCTTCAACTATAGTCATTTTTCTTTCAATTGCAAACATAACCAGTTTTTCAATGGTGTATTGGTTAAACATAGGAAAACCTACTGTTGGCTTTAGATTCTAATCTATCACTCTGATTTGCAAACGGATTTCACTGAAGCTGTAGATTGTATCCCAGAACATAGTTTAGGGGCCATTATCTCTTCAACTATAGTCATTTTTCTTTCAATTGCAAACGTAACCAGTTTTTCAATGGTGTATTGGTTTAACATAGGAAAACCTTCTGTTGGCTCTAGATTCTAATCTATCACTCCGATTTGCAAATGGATTTCACTGAAGCTGTAGATTGCATCCCAGAACATAGTTTAGGGGCCATTTCCACTTCAACTATAGTCATTTTTCTTTCAATTGCAAACGTAACCAGTTTTTCAATGGTGTATTGGTTTAACATAGGAAAACATACTGTTGGCTTTAGATTCTAATCTATCACTCCGATTTGCAAACGGATTTCACTGAAGCTGTAGATTGCATCCCAGAACATAGTTTAGGGGCCATTACCTCTTCAACTATAGTCATTTTTCTTTCAATTGCAAACGTAACCAGTTTTTCAATGGTGTATTGGTTTAACATAGGAAGGGGGCTTGGCTGGCTGCTGAGCTGCATGGCTGTGTGAGACCAGAGCTCTCTGCCTAAATACCAGAAACAGCTACTAAAAGCACTCTGAAAAGCCCCAAAACAGAAAGATGGCAGAACGTTCTGAAGACGACTGGGAGTACAGAAGAACGAAATCAGGGAGGAATTACAGCTCCCCAGCCCTGAGAAAGCTGTCTTCCTTCTATGAGGATGAAAACCAAGATGGCCACCGCTATCACAGAAGGGAGGCCCTGGAGAGACCCAGCCACAGAACTCCATCTCCAATACCACTGAAAAACAGGTATGATCCTCTCCTCACACCATTCCCCAGGGGCCATGAAGCGCTGTATGAGGATGACAGCGAAGAGGAGGCCTTCCAGCGGCAGCGGCAGGCCAAGAAACTCCGCGAGCGGAGCTCCCTGAAGCCGGGACCCACAGTTGTTTTAACATAGGAAAACCTACTGTTGGCTTAAGATTCTAATCTATCACTCCGATTTGCAAATGGAAGGTGGCCACACCTCTTTGTTTTTTGTGGTAGCTAGACATGAAGACCCGAGTGTAATTTTTGTGGAAGGACTTTGGGCATGATTTGGTGGAGAAGTGGGTTTCCTGAATAGCCAGGATATCAGGTTGTGACTGGGCGTAATAGGTAAATGCCTTATGTCTCTTTTGGGGGGAATTAAGTCCCCTGACATTATGGGACATTACGTTAATAGGTCTAGTAGCCATAATAGTTTGTAGAATTGATTGTAACAATGGGTGGCTCTTTTACCCGGGGGGGGCGGTCTCCCTCTCGTGGTTTTTAAAGGTAAATTCAAAAGGTGGTATAGAAACCTGTTGTGGACCCTTCTCACCAGGTGGGTCCGAATAATTCTGAAAAAAAGCGTGTGAATTCTGATAGGGAAGTATTGCACAATGGTGCAGAAGGAATGTAAGGAGGAGAACCCAAAGGCAGGTAGGCTCTCCAGCTAACATTCTGTCTGGGGGAACAACTATGGTTTCCTAAGCCAGATCGGCCTAATATTATGCTAATAACAGACCGATTAAGGGACAATCTATCATCTATTTAGTTGAAAGTGAGCCTAAAGTCTAACTGCATGCAAGTTTCTCAACAGACTGAATGATTGCATAAGTGTGTAACGAGGTTATGCTCTGAGTTCAAACTTTTGGCCCATACAAGAACCTACAGTGCCCATATACTTCTTAACTATAACCAGTAACTTAAAGATAGCCTTATAACCAACAATAATCAGACTTACACATATATAACAGAAGTCTATTAAGATGCATGACACCCCGTATAGCGTTGCAGAGAAGGAGTCTCGCGTAGAGTTCCATAGGTTTGCCTCTTGCTATTAGTGGGCCCAACATCATAAAGGGGTCCCATATAGCCTTAAAGAAGGGCATCCACCGAAGATAAACCTAATAGAAGTCGATGAGGTAGTTAGTAAAAGTCCTTTATGGAGCTGTCGTATTCTCTGATCAGGCTTTAGTAGTGGGCCCAACATCATAAAGGGGCTCCATCTACGCATACAGTGTATGTTCAAGTTTAAGCCAGTAAGGAAAATCAAGGAATTATTTTGGGTGAGGCCAACATCATAAAATGGTTCACCTTATCCGTATTAACTCAGGGTCATATTTGGTAGCTAAGGAGACAGTACCTAAAAGGGTGAATGAGATTCAGGTAGGGGGTCCCATTTCCAAGGCAAGCGCTCTCGGACGGAACCTGGATCCTCTAGCCGTGCTCCAAGTTTTAGTGAATCTCTGGGGTCTCTGATCCTTAGGGACCTGTAGTGGGGGATCAGGTAACAAGAACGGGATGTTTGCTTCATTCAGTGCTGCAGCTGCATCTCCTGGAGTCTTGCAATTGTAAAGCTTACCCCCTATTTTAAATGATAAGAGAAATGGGAAACCCCACTTATATCTAATGGATTTCTTCTGGAGGGCCTGAGTATACGGCCGCATGTCCCTTCTTTTTGCAATAGTGGATGGTGCCAAATCTGCATATAGCTGTACAGAAGCAGGGACCCCGGGCAAGTGGTCCAGATCTCTTGTTGCCAGTAAGATTTTATCGCGGAGGTCCTCTGCTGATAATTTTGCTATTATGTCTCTTGGCAAGTCTGGGTTGCGAGGCTTCGCTATAGCTCTATGGATGCGGACAATCCGCATTGATGAAGCTTCTTCAGGAGGCAGAATGGTTTTAAACAGTTTGGTAGCCATCTTATCCATATCAGAGCAAGATTCAGGCATACCACGAATGCGGATATTCGCCCTCCTACTCCTATTCTCTAAGTCCTCAAGTTTGGCCTCATGAGCATCTAGGCGATCATCGTGTGTGTCCAGCATAGCTCTATCTTCATTTAGCGCCCCTACCATCTCATCCGCCTGGGACTCTAATGTATTGACCCTCTGGCCGATATCCGCAATCTGTTGGGACAATTCCGTAACTGCTTCACGGAGTTCCGTACGGAGTTCCGTACGGAAAACTTGTTTCATTAGCGCTATTAGTTCCTCCGCCGTCATACCTGTGATAGCCAGCCCCGGGGTGGGTGATACTTGCGGAGGCGTCCGCTGGGTCGGGTCCGGGCTGTGGAGCGATGGTGACTTCTCCTGAGAGGCCTGTTGGTCTGGTGGGAGGGATGCAGGCAGCGGGGCCAGAGCTCCATGCTGGGCCTGGGCGGCCATCTTGGAGAAATTCCTTCTGAATTTGAGCGGTGAATGCAGGGGTCTCACGGTCGCACGGTTTCTCAATGGATAATCCTGAGGGGCTCTTCGCATTGCTGAGATGCTAAGCTTTCAAGCAAGGTGCTTCATGCCCCAATCGGACTTCTCAAAATCTCATGATCTGGCTGGAAAGCAGGAGCTCACAGGGAACACGTCTTCTCCCTGCAGCGCCTCTCTAGCGCCCCCCGTCATTTTTCTTTTAATAGCAAACGTAACCAGTTTTTCAATAGTGTATTGTTTTAACATAGGAAACCTACTGTTGGCTTTAGATTCTAATCTATCACTCCGATTTGCAAACGGATTTCACTGAAGCTGTAGATTGCATCCCAGAACATAGTTTAGGGGCCATTACCTCTTCAACTATAGTGATTTTTCTTTCAATTGCAAGCGTAACCAGTTTTTCAATGGTGTATTGGTTTAACATAGGAAACCCTACTATTCGCTCTAGATTCTAATCTGTCACTCCGATTTCCAAACAGATTTCACTGAAGCTGTAGATTGCATCCCAGAACCTAGTTTAGGGGCCATTACCTCTTCAACTATAGTCATTTTTCTTTCAATTGCAAACGTAACCAGTTTTTCAATGGTGTATTGGTTTAACATAGGAAAACCTACTGTTGGCTTTAGATTCTAATCTATCACTCCGATTTACAAATGGATTTCACTGAAGCTGTAGATTGCATCCCAGAACATAGTTTAGGAGCAATTACCTCTTCAACTATTGTCATTTTTCTTTCAATTGCAAACGTAACCAGTTTTTCAATGGTGTATTTGTTTAACATAGGAAACCCTCCTGTTGGCTTTAGATTCTAATCTATCACTCCGATTTGCAAACGGATTTCACTGAAGCTGTAGATTGCATCCCAGAACATAGTTTAGGGGCCATTACCTCTTCAACTATAGTCATTTTTCTTTCAATTGCAAACGTAACCAGTTTTTCAATGGTGTATTGTTTTAACATAGGAAAACCTACTGTTGGCTTTAGATTCTAATCTATCACTCCGATTTGCAAACGGATTTCACTGAAGCTGTAGATTGCATCCCAGAACATAGTGTAGGGGGCCATTACCTCTTCAACTATAGTCATTTTTCTTTCAATTGCAAACGTAACCAATTTTTCAATGGTGTATTGGTTTAACATAGGAAAACCTTCTGTTGGCTTTAGATTCTAATCTATCACTCCGATTTGCAAACGGATGTCACTGAAGCTGTAGATTTTATCCCAGAACATAGTCCGCACAGTATCACGGACTGTTCTGCTGCTTAGCACTGTATGCACAGTATCATAGACTGCCCTGCTGCCAGGCACTGTGATGCACAGTATCAGGAGTGATCTGCTGCGGCACACTGTTAACTTGTTATCCGGGCCACTGTGGGGGCAGTGCTCCAAGCTCTGTCCCGCTCTGCTGCCGGACCATGTCTTCCGTGCCACTTCCCCTCTCCCCACGTACCACCTACACCAGATCACAACTTCTCAGGTGGGAATACACTACAGCCCTGCACCCAGAGGACAGGCTCCTGTCCGATTCTGTCTGGAGACACGTTCAGAAAATAACATGCAAGCGACGGAGGGGCTGCCGGGCAGATGCACGCGCGAGGCTGCAGAGGAAAGGCCTGAAGTCGGCCATACCAGCAGTCCTCCTGGCAAACGTTCGCTCCCTCCCCAACAAGCTAGACGAACTGCGGCTCCTCGGGGCAAGGAGGGACCTCGGCAGCAACACCCCAATCTTCTGTTTTACAGAAACGTGGCTACACGACAACATCCCTGACAATGCTCTTCACCTCCCAGGCTACAACCTCATCCGGGCAGATCGCGATAGCACCCTCTCTGGGAAAAAGAAAGGGGGCGGCATCTGCTTCTACATCAGCCCCGCTTGGTGCTCCAACACCTCTGTACTCGCCAAGAAATGCTCACCAGAGCTTGAACTTCTCCTGATTAACTGCAGGCCTTTCTACTCTCCCAGAGAGTTCTCATCCTACGTCCTTGTCGGAGTGTACATCCCACCCGATGCCGATGTCAAAGCTGCCCTGCACGTCCTTAGCGACACGGTCACGCACTGGGAGACAACCCTCCCAGATGCATTGTTCATCATCCTGGGAGACTTTAACAGGGCCAACCTCTGCCATGAGCTCCCACGCTTTCATCAGCACATCGCCTGCCCCACCAGGAACGCAAACACTCTCGACCACTGCTACACGGTCTTGAGAGACGCTTACAAAGCCACCCCATGGGCAGCTCTAGGCTCATCCGATCACTGTCTCATCCACCTGATACCTACCTACAGGAGGCGCCTAGAAACTGCTAAACCAGTCCTTAAAACAACCAAGGTGTGGTCAAACGAGGCCAAGCTGCAACTTCAAGCCTGCTTTGACTGCACGGACTGGAAGGCTCTGGAAACCCCAAACCTAGATGAGTGGGCTGACAACGTGAGCTCGTACATCAGTTTCTGCGAGGACTCCTGCATACCAAAGAAAACGCACAAAGTCTATCCGAACGGCAAACCTTGGGTCTCCAAGAAACTCCGGCAACTGCGCAGAAGCAAGGAAGACGCACACAAGGCTGGGAACCATGAGGAATACAGGAAGGCAAGGAACATCCTAGACAAGGAATTGAGAATCGCAAAAAAAGGCTACGCAGACAAGCTGGAGCAGGACCTCTCCTCAAATGACACACAAGCCGTTTGGCGGGGGCTCAAAGCAGCCACCAACTACAAGCCCCCCCCCCCCCCCAAAATGCAGACCCCAGCGCCGAACTGACGGAAAAGCTCAGCGGCTTCTACTGTAGGTTCGAGGAGCAGGTGGCTCCGGCGGGGCTTCCAAAACTACAGGTCCCCTTCACCCCACCCCATGTCTCAGCCCCACCATGCCAAAACTCGACCACCCTGGCTGTAAGTGAGACAGATGTGGCATACCAACTATCTAAACTAAATGCCAGGAAAGCCTCAGGCCCGGATGGGGTGTCGCCAGCCTGCCTGAAAGCTTGCGCACGGCAGCTTGCCCCCATCCTCTCCTCCATCCTCAACAAGTCTCTTCAGAGTGGCAAAGTACCAACATGCTTCAAGAGGTCCACCATCATTCCTGTCCCCAAAAAACAGGGTGCCTCAGACCTTAACAACTTCAGGCCTGTCGCACTCACATCGGTCATAATGAAAACCTTTGAGAAAGCAGTCCTGCCCCTCCTGAAACACAAAACTGAAGCTCAGCTAGACCCGTATCAATTTGCTTATAGGGCAAATAGGTCAACCGACGATGCCATTAACATCTGTCTGGAACTTGTCAACAATCACCTTGACAAATCAAATTCATATGCCAGGGTCCTCCTCCTCGACTTCAGCTCGGCGTTTAACACCATTAGCCCCCATATAATACAAGAGAATCTGGCTGAGCTCGGGGTCCACCCCACCCTTCAACTGTGGATCAAAGACTTTCTTACAAACAGATCTCAGGTTGTCAAGCTGGGCTCCATCACGTCGCACCCAAAGATCACCAACACAGGGGCCCCACAAGGCTGCGTCTTGTCACCATACCTGTTCACCCTGTACACGAACAATTGCAGATCCTCGGCAAACTCTGTCAAGGTAATAAAATTTGCTGATGACACCACCATAGTCGGCCTGATCTCCAACAATGACGAGCAGGAATACCGCCAGCAGGTGGACAGGATTTGCCACTGGTGCAGGGAGAACAAGCTGGTCCTCAACAATGCAAAAACCGTTGAGGCTATCATTGACTTCAGGAAACACGCCCCCACCCCGCCTCCACTGCACACTGAAGGGATGGTGGTGGAAAGAGTGCCTTGTGTACGCCTTCTGGGCACCACCATCTCAAATAACCTGAAGTGGAAGGCAAACACTGTCTCCACCCAGAGAAAAGCCCAGCAGAGGCTCTACTTCCTCCGCTAACTGAGGAAGTTCGGCATGCCCCAAAAACTCCTGAGGAACTTCTATACCGCAACCATTGAATCTGTCCTCTGCTCCTCCATCCTTGTCTGGTATGCTGGCTCCACCGATAGCGACAGACGCAAACTACAGAGGGTCATCAGGTCAGCGGAAAAGATCATCGGGAACCAACTCCCTGCCCTGGACTCCCTCTATAAGGCCAGACTACGCTCCAGAGCACTGAAGATTGCAAACGATCCCTCCCACCCTGGCCACCAGTTTTTCAGCCAGCTCCCCGTGGGGTGGAGGTATCGGAGATATCGGTCCATCGCTACAAAGACCACGAGACACAAAAACAGCTTCTTCCCCTCAGCGGTAAATTTGCTGAACGCGATAAACTCTGCTCATGCTCTCCCCCCTTAGACTGCCCCTGCTCCTCCATGCTGACTTTAGGCATGTAATTCACCCGGTTTTGGGTAAACAGTGGTTTATGGTTATGTTTTAGGTGATGAAGTGAGGGAAGCTTGTGGTTTATGGTATGTTATGTGGTTTATGGCTATGTTTGTGCAATGGAATGTTGTCTACTATGTTCTATGTCCTATGTTCGATGTCTCTTATGTTCTATGTATACGCCCTGCATCTGTTGTGCCAAGCCCAATTCCGGGCACGACCCAGTCGTGCTTGGCGAAATAAAAGCGATTCTGATTCTGATTCTGATTACCTCTTCAACTATAGTGATTTTTCTTTCAATTGCAAGTGTAAGCAGTTTTTCAATGGTGTATTGGTACATAGTTTAGGGGCCATTACCTCTTCAACTATAGTCATTTTTCTTTCAATTGCAAACGTAACCAGTTTTTCAATGGTGTATTGGTTTAACATGGGAAAACCTATTTTTGGCTCTAGATTCTAATCTATCACTCCGATTTGCAAACGGATTTCACTGAAGCTGTAGATTGCATCCCAGAACATAGTGTAGGGGCCATTACCTCTTCAACTATAGTCATTTTTCTTTCAATTGCAAACATAACCAGTTTTTCAATGGTGTATTGGTTAAACATAGGAAAACCTACTGTTGGCTTTAGATTCTAATCTATCACTCTGATTTGCAAACGGATTTCACTGAAGCTGTAGATTGTATCCCAGAACATAGTTTAGGGGCCATTATCTCTTCAACTATAGTCATTTTTCTTTCAATTGCAAACGTAACCAGTTTTTCAATGGTGTATTGGTTTAACATAGGAAAACCTTCTGTTGGCTCTAGATTCTAATCTATCACTCCGATTTGCAAATGGATTTCACTGAAGCTGTAGATTGCATCCCAGAACATAGTTTAGGGGCCATTTCCACTTCAACTATAGTCATTTTTCTTTCAATTGCAAACGTAACCAGTTTTTCAATGGTGTATTGGTTTAACATAGGAAAACATACTGTTGGCTTTAGATTCTAATCTATCACTCCGATTTGCAAACGGATTTCACTGAAGCTGTAGATTGCATCCCAGAACATAGTTTAGGGGCCATTACCTCTTCAACTATAGTCATTTTTCTTTCAATTGCAAACGTAACCAGTTTTTCAATGGTGTATTGGTTTAACATAGGAAGGGGGCTTGGCTGGCTGCTGAGCTGCATGGCTGTGTGAGACCAGAGCTCTCTGCCTAAATACCAGAAACAGCTACTAAAAGCACTCTGAAAAGCCCCAAAACAGAAAGATGGCAGAACGTTCTGAAGACGACTGGGAGTACAGAAGAACGAAATCAGGGAGGAATTACAGCTCCCCAGCCCTGAGAAAGCTGTCTTCCTTCTATGAGGATGAAAACCAAGATGGCCACCGCTATCACAGAAGGGAGGCCCTGGAGAGACCCAGCCACAGAACTCCATCTCCAATACCACTGAAAAACAGGTATGATCCTCTCCTCACACCATTCCCCAGGGGCCATGAAGCGCTGTATGAGGATGACAGCGAAGAGGAGGCCTTCCAGCGGCAGCGGCAGGCCAAGAAACTCCGCGAGCGGAGCTCCCTGAAGCCGGGACCCACAGTAGCGCAAGTGGCCGATGCGGACTTCCAGGACGAGCGGGCACCGCTACGCGTACATTCCCCTGATCCAGGCGTACATTTTGACGCATCCGATCGTCTGCAAAATACGCATCCCGCTACTCCAGGCGTACGTACGGACGCATCAAACCATCCCAAAAATCCGCATAACTCTCCATCAGGCGTACAAATGGCTGCATCAACTCCACAAAGTGAACATTCACTTCCCCAACGTATTCAAAGGAGCAACAGACAATCACAGGTTGCAGACCCTATGGAATCTTTCCCGGCAACGGACCAAACAGTCACACAGCAATTCCTAAAAGATTTTATGCTTTCATTCAGAGCAGGAATTCATGAAGACATCAGAGAAGTCAGAAGTGACCTACAGACGTTGGCAGGCCATGTTTCACAGATAGCAGGTGAAACAGATTCCAGAATAATTAGATTGGAAAGAAAGATGGAAGAGATGACTATAGCTCACAACCATCTTGTCGGAGCACACAAAGAACTCTTGGAACAAAATAGGATGATGAAGGAGAAAATATCCGACAATGAGGATAGAAATCGTCGGAACAATGTCAAAATCAGAGGAGTCCCAGAATCGGTGAACACCAACGATCTTAAGGAATATGTAAAGAACATTCTTAGAAACACCGCTCCAGATCTTCCAGAAAGTGAGCTGATCATTGATAGAGCCCACCGTTTGCCAAAGCCTGCACATGTACCCAAACACCTACCAAGGGATGTGATTACGAGAGTGCATTTCTTCCACGCTAAGGAGAAACTGCTTTCAGCCACCAGAGGAGGTAAGAAACTACCTAATCCGTATCAAGACCTTATCCTCTACCAGGACCTCTCTCAAGCGACACTTCATGCAAGGAGACAATTCTCTGAAGTAACTGCTACTTTGCGTCACAGGAAAATCGATTATTCCTGGGGTTTCCCTCCAAAACTTTTGATCTTTGACAACGGAGTAACCCATACTGCCAGAAACCCAAAGGAAGCATATAATTTACTGTCCAAATGGAATATCCCGATCTTTGTTCCAAGAGACCCCAGGAAGGACAGACCAATCTACAAAGATAAGCCAACTTATCAAGTCTCCCTGTCAAAGCAATTGGCTTCTCCGAGGCAAATTCCCAAGAATGCTCCATTAACCCAGATGGACACTACTTCCCCTCCTGAACAAGCGGAAAAAGATAATTCTGCAGGGGCTTCTTCAGATACATGAGCATATGGTATTTGCCACAAACTTTATTTTTTCCCCCAAGAAACGCTTTCCTTAGGGAAGAATAACATTTCTCTCTCAGAGGAAAACGGCTTGATTCTGATCCACATTGTGGTTTCTTGTTCCCACCATTCAAGCCTTTACTCTTGGAACTAGACTAGTTCTAATTTAGAGTTACTGTTGGTTGTTTTATTTGTTTTATCTGTTTATCTGCTTTTCTGCCTTCTTAACGGCTTCTGTCTGGAGTCTCAGTAGGGAGGTTTTATACCCCCATTCTCCAGGATAAGTAGATTTCTGGGAGGTAGAACCGGATGCCTACCAGTTTTCTGCTCAGTTTTCTGTTGTTCTTTTGTTTTTATCAAGTATGTAGATTGTTGTCCTACCCAATTGATTTCTTTATACTCAGATTTAGGATGTGCAGAAAGTATGTGAATTCTCCAGGACTGTCTCGTGATGGGCTGACACTATGGTATGGTCTGTATAATTGCAATTGTATCAATAATTATGTTGCAAGACTGTAATATTTTGTCAATTAATGTGAGAGGGCTTAATTCACACAGGAAACAATATCTCCTACAAAAATTAATTAAGGAACAGAATGCAGACATTGTGTGTATACAAGAGACACATTTGACCAAAGTCTCGGCAAGTAGATTTAAATTACACCAATTTTCTAATATATTTCATTCCACCTTAAAAAGTAATAAAAAGAAAGCTGGGGTATGTATCGCTGTCAAAGACACACTGGGCCTAGTGGTAGTAGACACTTTCACAAGCGAAGAAGGTAGATTAGTGGTTGTTAGAGGATCAATCAACTCACAAGAATATACATTTGCAAGTTTATACGCCCCAAACTCACATCAACTGAAATTCATCAATAAAAAACTCAAAAAGATCACTACACTCCATAAAGGAGACCTATTTGTGTCAGGAGATTTTAATGCCATAGCAGACGTTCACATGGATTGTACATCTAATAGTAGGAGATCACATTCCATTTTACAACCTGCCTTAATGAATCATGAACTATATGATTCCTGGAGATGTTTTCATCCCACATCCCAAGAATTTACCTACCATTCACCAATCCACAAGTCCTTTACACGTATTGATTATTGCTTGATAGATAAATTCACTTTACCATTGATCACAGACGTTGAGATAGGACCCAGAATCTGGTCGGACCACTCCCCCTTACTTATAAAATTTTCTCTACAAAATTCTACCCTACGTCCCCAAATATGGAAATTGAACAAATTTATTCTAAATTCAGAACACACCTCACCTATTATAAAAAAATAACTTGTTGAGTACTTTGAATTAAATGACACCAAAGATGTCTCAAAAACAACGTTATGGAATGCACACAAGGCCTACATTAGAGGTATTAATATGAAGTTGAGTGCTATTCAAAAGAAGAAGAGAAAGGAGAATACCAACCTCCTATTACAAAAAATTAAGTCTCTTGAGAAGAAAATCTTTGTTAATAAGAAAACTGAGCTGATTAAAACATTAGAAGAAACCAGACAAGAACTAGCAGACACCATGTATTATGAATACGACAAATGGCAGACTATCCTCCGAGAAAACTGGTACTATGACAATAATAGAGCTGGAAGAGTAATGGCCAGAAAGATTAAGGGAAAGAGAGTGCATCACAGAATAGTAAAAATAATACACCCACAGACCAAAAAAGTGGTACATCACCCACAAGAGATAGTAAACGCACTTGCCAAATACTATGAGAATCTCTATAATCTGGAATCAGATCCAAATTCCCACAACCCAACTACCCAGGAGATAGATAAATACCTTGATAAAGTCAATCTTCCCTCTTTATCTGACTTTGAGAAAAAGTATTTAGGGACCCCCTTTACCCAACAGGAAGTAATTTCAGCCATAAGCTCACTTAAGAACGATAAAGCCCCGGGACCGGATGGGTACATCAATGACTATTTCAAAAAATGTATAACCATTTTGGTAGGCCCCCTCACAGATATGATCAACGAAGTAGCGATTAAAGGTATCTTCCCTAAGGAATCCTTATCAGCCCTAATTTCAACCATCCCTAAGGCTGACCCAAGCAATTATAGACCCATTTCATTACTAAATTCTGTCTTAAAAATGTATTCCAAGGTAATTGCAAACAGATTATCTCCCTTGATGCCTCAACTCTTACACTCTGATCAAGTGGGATTCACAAAAAACAGGTCTACTTGTGATGGCACTCGAAAAGCACTTGCTTTAATTCACAAAACTGGGCTCTGTCGGACGCCTACTCTCCTAATGTCTCTTGACGCGGAGAAGGCGTTCGACAGAGTCAACTGGTTATACTTATCAAAGGTTCTCATTAAATTTGGAATTCCTGGTTTTCTACATAAGGCGATAATGGCCTTATACACCCAACCATCGGCTAAAGTTCTTACCTCTGGTTCTCTGTCTTATGCATTTAATATCAGAAATGGTACATGACAAGGCTGCCCCCTCTCCCCATTAATATTTAATCTTTCTTTGGAGCCCCTAGCACAAAGTATAAGAGATAATTCTCAAATCTATGGTATTAAATCAGGACACTCAGTCACCAAATTAAGCTTATACGCAGATGATATCATACTATTTCTCCAAAAACCATTGTTATCATTGCCAGCTGCCAACACAGAAATTAACGACTTCTCTAATATCTCCTTTTATAAGCTCAACCAAAAGAAAACAGTAATTCTTCCATGCTTTATTCCCCAAAAAACCATAAATATTCTTAAAGAATCCTGCAGTTATTCTTGGAACGATACATCAGTTAAATATTTAGCCATACATCTAACCCCATTAATAACACAACTATACAAAGAGAATTATAACCCATGGCTAAAAAAATGTAAGACTAAACTAGAAGCCCTGGCCAAAGTGGAGTATTTATGGATGGGTAGAGCAGCGGCTTTCAAGATGATAATATTACCTCAGTTGCTATACCTCTTCAGGAATTTACCAATCAGAGTACCCCAGACCTTCTTTAATACTCTTCAAAAGCTCCTTAATAACTTCATCTTAATAAATAAGAAAGCTATTCCTATCTCAGCCAATACTTCAAAAATATGGAGAGAACTGCTGAAATTGTGTAAGGAAGAAACATTCGCCATAGAGATAGATACCCCCCTGACTGTCCTTCATTCTGTCATTAGAAACATAAATTTAGACGCTTGGATAGATTCGGGTATAAAACATGTTCAAGATCTACTAGATAACAATGAAATCAAACCATTCGAACATCTAATGCTTAATTATAATATACCACCCACAGATAAACCTACATACTCCAAGGTTAGTAAATTTGTAAGGAAATTCCAATTCAGCCCTATTACACTAATTCCCCAAATCAAAAAACTACTTCAGCCAGAAGGCATTAATATAAAAGGTACATCGATATTCTATAGAACACTATTATCCTTGAAAGAAAAATTTCCAAAATGGCAACTTAACCAATGGCAGGAATATTTGGGAGTTGATACAAGCATGGAAGAATGGGAACTAACAATGAAATCGGTTAAACAATCATCACACTGTGTAAACCACCAAGAAGGCCTACTTAAAACCATTTGGCAATGGTACATGTCTCCGGAGAAGATAGCTAGATTTGACATGAACACATCCCCATTGTGTTGGAGAGGGTGCAGCCTAACGGGATCTATTGGTCACTTACTCTGGGACTGTCTGAAACTGAAAATACTCAGAGATAACATTTTAAGGTTTTTGAAAAAATTGCCTATGTCCTTACAATCTATACCTTCGGGTATGGCACTTTTACACCTGGGAGTTAGGGACCTGCCACCTCAGGAAAGACTTATATACAATCATATTTTTATTGTCACTCGAAATCAAATAGCTTTACATTGGAAATCCACTACCATCCCAACACTTGGAGAAATCTTGAGGATTGTGGAATCAAATCTTCTCGCAGAGAAGGCTTGGGCAATCAGAAATGGCAGTCTAAAGTCTTTCCTGAATAAGGTCTCTTTTCCACTATGAAATGCGTTCGCGATTGCGATCGCGCTTCCGATCGCGATCGCGTTTAAATTTCCACCATGCGATTGCGATTGAGCTACTATACTCATTATAGTCCAACTCAATCGCATACAAAACGTGGCAGGACGACGATTGCGCTTTGACCAAAATCGCATCGCAATCGGATCGCACTAATGGAAATTGCTGCTGCAGTTTCCATTAGTTTAATGTACCTTGCGATTTGCGATCAGAAGCAAATCGCAAATCGCAGGCTAGTGGAAAAAGGCCCTCAGGCATGTCTCTGGCCTACAGTGTACAAAAACTCCAAATTATTAAAATGTTGAGATATCTAGCCCTCTCATAGAAGATACACTCTGTCTGCCCTCACTGAGACAGTTCCTGGATACTATAAATATTGCACATGTTGTGAATAATGTGATTACTGTTCATATCATAACTAAGATCTAGAGATCACACCTCTGCACACTGACCTTTTTGGGACAATGATACATACTGTTTAGTATAGTATAGTTTAGTTTTAGTTTTTTCTAGGCTTACGCCTAGACTAGTTTTCTTCTTCCCTTCCAGTTTCTTCGGATCTATAGCTAAGATTAGACCATACACTCAAAACCCATAAATACAACAGATATGGAAATCTCCTGAAAGTAATATACAATTTAATCGAATTCAACCACCAGATATTAAGATATAGATAATCATTCCCACACAGTAATAGATCTCATATATAGAATGAAAGGATATACTATTTATATAGATACCACTCCTTGGAGTCTCTGTAGGGTGGTTTTATTCCCCCATTCTCCAAGTTGAGAGGTATTAATAAAGCATTCTATATATGTATACCAAAATCTAAAATAATATATAGTTATTCTACTAGAAGTATATGTAAGTCACCTAATGGGACTGAACTTCTAGAGATATATTATGGTGGAACTAATAGATAGATATATGATGTTTTTCCCTTAAGATATAAAACCTTAGACTCCCGAAGCAAACACGCCAAGAATTAGACTTGGTCTATCTACTCTTTGTAATTAATAACAGTGTATTTAAACGTTGCAAAACACTCCACACCTAAATCATAAGTAATATATACTCATTGCGGATTCTGCTATTAATATAATACTCTGTATTGATTTGAGATTCTGTATAACCTTACTTATACAGTGCAAATTTTCTGTAGTACAATACACTGTTTATCCATAAGTATTTCATTTATGTATATGTTTGAAAAATTTTCAATAAAAACAATTGGAATTGGTTTAACATAGGAAACCCTACTGTTGGCTTTAGATTCTAATCTATCACTCCGATTTGCAAATGGATTTCACTGAAGCTGTAGATTGCATCCCAGAACATAGTTTAGGGGCCATTACCACTTCAACTATAGTCATTTTTCTTTCATTTGCAAACGTAACCAGTTTTTCAATGGTGTATTGGTTTAACATAAGAAAACCTACTGTTGGCTTTAGATTTTAATCTATCACTCCAATTTGCAAATGGATTTCACTGAAGCTGTAGATTGCATCCCAGAACATAGTTTAAGGGCCATTACCTCTTCAACTATAGTCATTTTTCTTTTAATTGCAAACGTAGCTAGTTTTTCAATGGTGTATTGGTTTAACATAGAAAGAGGGGCGTGGCTGGCTGCTGAGCTGCATGGCTGTGTGAGACCAGAGCTCTCTGCCTGAATACCAGAAACAGCTACTAAAAGCACTCTGAAAAGCCCCAAAAACCACACAGAAAGATGGCAGGACGTTCTGAGGATGACTGGGAGTACAGAAGAACAAAATCAGGAAGGATTTACTGCTCTCCAGCCCTGAGAAAGCTGTCTCCCTACTATGCTGAAGAAAACCAAGATGGCCACCGCTATCACAGCAGGGAGGCCCTGGACAGATCTGCCTACAACACTCCACCATCCATCCCGCTAAAAAACAGAATTGCACCCCTCCAGACCCCCTACCCAAGAGGCCATGAAGCGCTCTATGAGGAGGATTCAGACGAGGAGAACTTCCAGCGGCAGCGGCAGGCCAAGAAGAGCCGCGAGCGGAGCCCCCTGAAGCCGGGACCCACAGTACAAGGTCAGCCCGACGCGGACTTCCAGGACGCCCAGGTACCGCTACGCGTACATTCCCCTGACGCATGCGTACGTTTGGACGCGTCCGACGGTCCGCAAAATACGCATCCCACCACTCCAGGCGTACATGCGGACGCGTCCACCCATACAAAAAATCCGCAATACTCTTCACCAAGCGGACAGATGGTCGCATCAACTCAGGAAATCATACATTCACTTCCCCAACGGTTTCAAAGGGAAAATAGGACACAAAGACAACCACAAGCTCTGGATCCTCTGGAATCCTTTCCAGTAACTGACCAACCCGCCTCACAGCAGTTTCTAAAGGACTTCATGCTTTCCTTCAGAGCAGTCATCCAAGATGACATTGTAGAAGTCAGAGCAGACCTTCAGACCTTAGCAGGTCACGTGTCGCAAATCGCAGGGGAAACTGACTCCAGAATTTCCAAGCTTGAAAGGAGAATAGAGGAGATGACCATTGCCCACAATCACCTTGTTGGAGCACATAAAGAGTTACTGAAAGAAAACATCTTTATGAAGGAGAAAATATCCGACAACGAGGATAGAAACCGCCGGAATAATATTAAAATAAGAGGCGTACCAGAATCTGTTAACTCCGATGACCTAAAGGATTATGTAAAAGATATTTTGAAGACCACAGCTCCTGATCTCCCAGACCAAGAACTAGTGATTGACAGGGCCCATCGTCTGCCAAAGCCCTCCCACGTACCCAAGCACCTTCCACGGGATGTCATAACGAGGGTACACTTCTTTCACGCGAAGGAAAGATTACTTGCAGCAACTAGAGGTGGCAAAAAACTACCCAACCCATTTCAGGACCTCATCCTGTACCAGGACCTCTCACAAGCGACACTCCATGCAAGGAGGCAGTTCTCAGAAGTTACTACCACCCTGCGCCATAGGAAAATTGCCTACTCCTGGGGTTTCCCTTCCAAAACTTTTGATTTCGGACAATGGAGTGACTCATGTTGCCAGGAACCCGAAAGAAGCTTACGGCCTATTGGCTAAATGGGATATCCCAATCTTTGTCCCAAGAGACCCCAGGAAGGACAGACCATTTCATACAGAAAAGCCTACTTACCAGGTATCTTTATCCAAACAGCTGGCTTCCCCGAGGCAAAACCTCAGAGGTGCTCCACCGAACCAAATGGACACTACCCCTCCTCCTGACCAAGCGGAGAAAGAAGATCCAGCAGGGGCTTCTTCAGCTTCTTGAGCACACGGTATTTATCCACAAACTTTTTTTCCCCCCAAAGGCTCTATTCCTCAGGGCATAAACAAACTTGTTTTTCCCCTTTAGGAATAGGCTTGATTTGAACCACTTGTGTTCATACCACCAATCAAGCTTCCTTTTCTGGATCAAACCAGATCCTAACTGTTACTCTTGTTATTACTGTTCTAGTTGTTTAATTACTAGTTTCTTAAGACTCTTGTCTGGAGTCTCAGCCGGGAGGCTTCTCAGTAAGCCCTCATTCTCCAGACAGGCAGCTATCTGGAAGGTAGAACCGGATGCCTACCAGGGTGCGGCCTAAGTTTCTGTATTCTCTGTTTTTTCTGTTTTTTCTTCAGGTTCGTATGTTTTGCAGGTTGTTGTCCTCAAACTATACAGGTTTGCTCATCAACATGATATGCAGAGGGTTAATGGATGTTCCAGGACTGTCTCGTGAAGGACCGACTGATTGGTATGTTTTGTATGAATGCATTTGCTACAGTAACCATGGTTTTAAATTGTAATATTCTATCAGTTAATGTGAGAGGACTCAATTCATATAGAAAACGCTTCCTCTTACAAAAACTGATAAAGGAACAAAGTGCAGACATTGTGTGCATTCAGGAATCGCATCTGACCAAAATTTCTGCAAGCAGATTTAAAATCCATCAATTTTCTCAAATATTCCATTCAACATTAAAAAGTAAAAAGAAAAAAGCAGGGGTCTGCATAGCGGTTAAAGACTCGCTGGGCTTAGTGGTAGAGGAAACTTTCGCTAGTGATGATGGCAGATTTGTAATTGTTAAAGGTACCATCAACTCCCAAGAGTACACTTTTGCAAATTTATATTCCCCAAACTCACACCAACTTAAATTTATTAACAAAAAATTAAAGAAATTATCAACACTACAAAAAGGACACCTGTTTATCTCGGGCGACTTTAATGCCATAGCTGACATACAAATGGATTGTACTTCCAATACCAGAAGAACCCACTCCATACTTCAACCAGCACTATTGAACCATGAACTTTATGATTCATGGAGATGCTTTCATCCTAACTCTAAAGAATATACTTATTATTCCCCTGTACAAAAATCCTTTACACGTATTGATTACTGCCTAGTTGACAGGTTTACCCTACAACTACTCACAGAAGTCGAAATTATACCCAGAATTTGGTCAGATCACTCCCCTCTACTCATCAAATTTAGTCTAACAAACTCCCCTGCACGCCCCCATCTATGGAAATTGATTAAATTCATTTTGAACTCCGAACATTCTTTACCCATCATCAAAAAAGAACTCTCAGAATACTTTGAAATAAATGACACCAAAGATGTTTCCAAAACAGTACTATGGAATGCACACAAAGCCTTAATTAGAGGAGTATTTTTGAAACTAAGTGCTATACAAAAGAAAAAAAAGAAATGAAAACACAAACAGGTTGTTACAAAAAATTAAATCCTTGGAAAAGGAAATATTCAATAACAAAAAAAGAGATCTGATAAAGTCCCTAGAGGAAACAAGACAAGAGTTGGCAGACACACTTTATTATGAATATGACAAGTGGCAAACCATCCTTAAAGAAAACTGGTACTATGAAAATAATAGAGCTGGGAAAATAATGGCCAGAAAGATTAAAGGAAAAAGAGTGCTCCACAGAATAGTAAAGATTACACACCCTAACTCAAAAAAAGTAGTTCACCACCCCCAAGAAATAATTGATGCCCTGGCCTCATACTATGAGTCCCTTTACAACCTAGAGTCAGACCCAAATACCCACACCCCAAACATACAGGAAATTGACAAATACCTAGACAAGATTAATCTCCCTACTCTATCTGAATTCGAACAGAAAACTTTACAAATCCCCTTTAATCAGCAAGAAGTCACCCGGGCTATAAACTCCCTTAAAAATGACAAGGCCCCAGGGCCAGATGGCTTTATTAATAGTTATTTTAAGAAATTTATCTCCACATTAGTTAAACCCCTTACAGACATGTATAATGAGGTAGCACAATCAGGTTTCTTCCCCAAGGAGTCATTATCGGCCTTAATCACCACCATCCCTAAAGAGGATAAAGATCCATCTGACCCAAGCAGTTACCGACCCATATCCCTTTTGAACACTGACATCAAAATTTACTCCAAAGTAATAGCGAACAGAATTGCCCCTTTGATGACACAGATGTTACACCCTGATCAAGTAGGATTCACCAGACATAGATCGACATGTGATGGTACTCGAAAGGCCCTTGCCTTGATTCATAAAGTGGGACTCTGTCGGACGCCTACCCTCCTGGTATCACTTGATGCGGAGAAGGCGTTCGACAGAGTCAACTGGTTATACTTATCAAGAGTGCTATCTAAATTTGGTATTCCTAGCTTTCTACACAAAGCAATCCTTGCTCTGTATACCCAACCTTCGGCGAAAGTATTATCTTCTGGCTCTTTGTCCCAAGCTTTTGACATTAAAAATGGAACCCGTCAAGGATGTCCCCTCTCCCCTTTAATTTTTAACCTTTCATTAGAACCCTTAGCCCAAAGTATTAGAGACAATTCCCAAATACATGGTATAAAACTAAATCAATCAACTAGCAAACTTAGCCTATATGCCGACGACATAATTTTATTCCTTCAGAAACCCTTAACATCATTGCCAGCTGCCAACAAAGAAATTAACAACTTCTCCCATATCTCATATTACAAACTCAATCAAAAGAAAACTGTAATCCTCCCATGTTTTATTCCTCAAAAAATCAGAGAAACTCTCAAGAAATCCTGTAGCTTTACATGGAATGATACTGCCATAAAATATCTGGGTATATATCTGACCCCACAAATATCCCAGCTTTACAAAGAGAACTACAACCCCTGGTTGAAAAAGTTTAAAGACAAACTAGAAGCTTTAGCTAAAATAGAGTATTCCTGGATGGGTAGAGCAGCGGCCTTTAAAATGATAGTACTTCCCCAACTTCTCTACCTGTTCAGGAACCTACCTATCAAAGTCCCTCAAACCTTTTTTAACTCCCTACAAAAACTTCTTAACAAATTTATACTACTAAACAAAAAATCTAGATTTTCTAATAAAGTATTAACATCCCATACCTCAAATCTAGGGCTAGGAGTCCCCAATCTAGAATTTTATTACAAGTCGACCCTGCTAGACCAGTCTAGATCAATTTGGTTGGAAGATCTTACCAAACAATGGTTCTCCATAGAAGAAGAACAGCTTCCATACAACTCATATAGACTTTTTCTAGAATCTAGACTTGTTTGGCAGGTTAGACACACTAATTACAACCCTATTACAGCCAATACTATTAGACTATGGAAGGAAATATTGAAACTTTGTAATGATGACCCCCTAGCAATAGAAGTAGATACTCCTTTAACAGCTCTTAACATGGTTATTAGAGACATAGATATACAAAACTGGATAGATGCAGGAATAAAAAACATTACAGACTTATTAGACAATGATGAAATTAAACCATTTGACCAGCTGAGGACAAGTTACAATATCCCCACTACAGACTTACCCCTATATTCTAGAATTAGCAGATTCATCAAAAAACATCATTTCTCCCCAATCATTATACTTCCCCAAATTAAGAAACTTATTCAACCAGAGGGTATTCATAATAAGGGTACATCGCTCCTCTATAGAACCCTATTATACGTGAAAGAAAAATTCCCAAAGTGGCAATTCAAAAGCTGGCAGGATTACTTGGGAGTAGAAATTAATGTGGAAGAATGGGAGCTCACTGCAAAGTCTGTGAAACAATCCTCACACTGTGTGAACCATTATGAAGAATTAATTAAAACAGTATGGCAATGGTACATGACCCCAGAGAAAATAGCCAAATTTGACACAAAATCCTCCCCCCTATGTTGGAGGGGGTGCAACTTGAGGGGCTCCATCGGCCACCTTCTTTGGGACTGCCCTAAATTAGCCACACTTAGGAACAACATAGAAGGTTTTTTAAAGAAGTTACCCATGTCTCTGCAAGCCATCCCCTCTGGCATGGCCCTCTTACACCTGGGTACTAGGGATCTCCCACCACAAGAAAGGTTGATTTATAACCATGTCTTCATTGTTACTAGGAACCAAATCACTCTTAACTGGAAATCTGATACTATCCCCACCATGGGGGAAATTCTAAGGATTGTTGAGTCCAACCTCCTTGCGGAGAAAGCTTGGGCAATCAGAAGTGGCACCATAAACTCCTTTCTGAGTAAGGCCAATCTTTGGTCCACAGTATATAAAAACTCCAAACTTTTGAAATTTTGAGTATATTTCCCTCTCACAGACTGAGTGAATGATTGAAGGCATGACTGATGGTTGCTTGTTAGTTCTCACGAGACAGATCCTGGAAACTGTATATGTTATATGTTATTTTTATCTGTAAATCCTCAACAGAATATCTGAGGATGTGTAACCTGATCCTACTTATCCACACACTAACTTCAGGACAACCCTGCACCCCCTGTTCAATGTTCAATGTAGAGTAGATTGTTGATTGCTAGAGCTATCTAGCATAGTTGACCTATGGTCTAAACACCTCTATTTATACGCCAAATACCAATTAATAATCAATACAGATTCACAACATTAACAATAACAACAATAACAATAACAAACTTTAAAGTCAACCATTAAACTGCTTGCAGCCTCCTCCCAATATTTATCAACTTTAGAGCCAACCAAAACAACATCTACATCTGTAATCCATATTTGGAAGACCCAGGATATGCACTACATGGCATAATCACTCCCTGGAGTCTCTGTAGGGTGGTGTAATTCCCCCATTCTCCAGGTAGAGAGATTTTCACTAACCACTTCCTATATGGGATAATAACAACAGGACTAATATATTAGTTTTCTTTAAAACTACACAACAATACTTGTTGGGATCAACAACTTATTCCCCTTATCATTATTGATGGTACATACAAAACAATATGGGTATATCCCCAACCCTTTACTTCAACAACAAAGGTAAACACAGCCAAATTGCGTCAAGTATCATTCTTGACTTTGACTCCCTTATAGAGTAGTGCACAATATTTCATGCTTTTCTTTCTCTTACAGGTTTGATTGAGTATTGAGTATTGAGTATAGATTAACCATTTTTCTTCAACTTCATCTCTACTGATGCATAATAAAAATTGATAATAAAACACAAAATCCTCCAGATTTTATGCATATCTGAAAGTAATTTCTTTATAATATCTGTCTATGTTTTTGATTATGTATTTCATGACCTACCTAATCAACATACTGTACTGTTGTTATAACTTGTACACTGCTCTAACCACATTATTTTATTTCTGTAAAATGATTTTCAAAAATGTTTTCAATAAAAAACATTGGAATTGGTTTAACATAGGAAAACCTTCTGTTGGCTTTAGATTCTAATCTATCACTCCGATTTGCAAACGGATTTCACTGAAGCTGTAGATTTTATCCCAGAACATAGTTTAGGGGCCATTACCTCTTCAACTATAGTGATTTTTCTTTCAATTGCAAGCGTAAGCAGTTTTTCAATGGTGTATTGGTACATAGTTTAGGGGCCATTACCTCTTCAACTATAGTCATTTTTCTTTCAATTGCAAACGTAACCAGTTTTTCAATGGTGTATTGGTTTAACATAGGAAACCCTACTGTTGGCTTTAGATTCTAATCTATCACTCCGATTTGCAAACGGATTTCACTGAAGCTGTAGATTGCATCCCAGAACATAGTTTAGGGGCCATTACCTCTTCAACTATAGTCACTTTTCTTTTAATTGCAAACGTAACCAGTTTTTCAATGGTGTATTGTTTTAACACAGGAAAACCTACTGTTGGCTTTAGATTCTAATCTATCACTCCGATTTGCAAATGGATTTCACTGCAGCTGTAGATTGCATCCCAGAACATAGTTTAGGGGCCATTACCACTTCAACTATAGTCATTTTTCTTTCATTTGCAAACGTAACCAGTTTTTCAATGGTGTATTGGTTTAACATAGGAAAACCTTCTGTTGGCTTTAGATTATAATCTATCACTCCGATTTGCAAACGGATTTCACTGAAGCTGTACATTTTATCTCAGAACACAGTTTAGGGGCCATTACATCTTCTACTATAGTGATTTTTCTTTCAATTGCAAGCGTAAGCAGTTTTTCAATGGTGTATTGGTACATAGTTTAGGGGCCATTACCTCTTCAACTATAGTCATTTTTCTTTCAATTGCAAACATAACCAGTTTTTCAATGGTGTATTGGTTTAACATGGGAAAACCTATTTTTGGCTCTAGATTCTAATCTATCACTCCGATTTGCAAACGGATTTCACTGAAGCTGTAGATTGCATCCCAGAACCTAGTGTAGGGGCCATTACCTCTTCAACTATAGTCATTTTTCTTTCAATTGCAAACATAACCAGTTTTTCAATGGTGTATTGGTTAAACATAGGAGAACCTACTGTTGGCTTTAGATTCTAATCTATCACTCTGATTTGCAAACGGATTTCACTGAAGCTGTAGATTGTATCCCAGAACATAGTTTAGGGGCCATTATCTCTTCAACTATAGTCATTTTTCTTTCAATTGCAAACGTAACCAGTTTTTCAATGGTGTATTGGTTTAACATAGGAAAACCTACTGTTGGCTTTAGATTCTAATCTATCACTCCGATTTGCAAATGGTTTTCACTGAAGCTGTAGATTGCATCCCAGAACATAGTTTAGGGGCCATTACCTCTTCAACTATAGTCATTTATCTTTCAATTGCAAACGTAACCAGTTTTTCAATGGTGTATTGGTTTAACATAGGAAAACCTACTGTTGGCTTTAGATTCTAATCTATCACTCCGATTTGCAAACGGATTTCACTGAAGCTGTAGATTGCATCCCAGAACATAGTTTAGGGGCCATTACCTCTTCAACTATAGTCATTTTTCTTTCAATTGCAAATGTAACCAGTTTTTCAATGGTGTATTGGTTTAACATAGGAAAACCTTCTGTTGGCTCTAGATTCTAATCTATCACTCCGATTTGCAAATGGATTTCACTGAAGCTGTAGATTGTATCCCAGAACATAGTTTAGGGGCCATTACCTCCTCAACTATAGTCATTTTTCTTTCAATTGCAAATGTAACCAGTTTTTCAATGGTGTATTGGTTTAACGTAGGAAAACCTACTGTTGGCTCTAGATTCTAATCTATCACTCCGATTTGCAAACGGATTTCACTGAAGCTGTAGATTGCATCCCAAAACATAGTTTAGAGGCCATTACCTCTTCAACTATAGTCATTTTTCTTTCAATTGCAAACGTAACCAGTTTTTCAATGGTGTATTGGTTTAACATAGGAAAACCTACTGTTGGCTTTAGATTCTAATCTATCACTCCGATTTGCAAACGGATTTCACTGAAGCTGTAGATTGCATCCCAGAACATAGTTTAGGGGCCATTACCACTTCAACTATAGTCATTTTTCTTTCATTTGCAAACGTAACCAGTTTTTCAATGGTGTATTGGTTTAACATAGGAAAACCTTCTGTTGGCTTTAGATTATAATCTATCACTCCGATTTGCAAACGGATTTCACTGAAGCTGTACATTTTATCTCAGAACACAGTTTAGGGGCCATTACATCTTCTACTATAGTGATTTTTCTTTCAATTGCAAGCGTAAGCAGTTTTTCAATGGTGTATTGGTACATAGTTTAGGGGCCATTACCTCTTCAACTATAGTCATTTTTCTTTCAATTGCAAACATAACCAGTTTTTCAATGGTGTATTGGTTTAACATGGGAAAACCTATTTTTGGCTCTAGATTCTAATCTATCACTCCGATTTGCAAACGGATTTCACTGAAGCTGTAGATTGCATCCCAGAACCTAGTGTAGGGGCCATTACCTCTTCAACTATAGTCATTTTTCTTTCAATTGCAAACATAACCAGTTTTTCAATGGTGTATTGGTTAAACATAGGAGAACCTACTGTTGGCTTTAGATTCTAATCTATCACTCTGATTTGCAAACGGATTTCACTGAAGCTGTAGATTGTATCCCAGAACATAGTTTAGGGGCCATTATCTCTTCAACTATAGTCATTTTTCTTTCAATTGCAAACGTAACCAGTTTTTCAATGGTGTATTGGTTTAACATAGGAAAACCTACTGTTGGCTTTAGATTCTAATCTATCACTCCGATTTGCAAATGGTTTTCACTGAAGCTGTAGATTGCATCCCAGAACATAGTTTAGGGGCCATTACCTCTTCAACTATAGTCATTTATCTTTCAATTGCAAACGTAACCAGTTTTTCAATGGTGTATTGGTTTAACATAGGAAAACCTACTGTTGGCTTTAGATTCTAATCTATCACTCCGATTTGCAAACGGATTTCACTGAAGCTGTAGATTGCATCCCAGAACATAGTTTAGGGGCCATTACCTCTTCAACTATAGTCATTTTTCTTTCAATTGCAAATGTAACCAGTTTTTCAATGGTGTATTGGTTTAACATAGGAAAACCTTCTGTTGGCTCTAGATTCTAATCTATCACTCCGATTTGCAAATGGATTTCACTGAAGCTGTAGATTGTATCCCAGAACATAGTTTAGGGGCCATTACCTCCTCAACTATAGTCATTTTTCTTTCAATTGCAAATGTAACCAGTTTTTCAATGGTGTATTGGTTTAACGTAGGAAAACCTACTGTTGGCTCTAGATTCTAATCTATCACTCCGATTTGCAAACGGATTTCACTGAAGCTGTAGATTGCATCCCAAAACATAGTTTAGAGGCCATTACCTCTTCAACTATAGTCATTTTTCTTTCAATTGCAAACGTAACCAGTTTTTCAATGGTGTATTGGTTTAACATAGGAAAACCTACTGTTGGCTTTAGATTCTAATCTATCACTCCGATTTGCAAACGGATTTCACTGAAGCTGTAGATTGCATCCCAGAACAAAGTTTAGGGGCCATTACCTCTTCAACTATAGTCATTTTACTTTTAATTGCAAACGTAACCAGTTTTTCAATGGTGTATTGTTTAACATAGGAAAACCTACTGTTGGCTTTAGATTCTAATCTATCACTCCGATTTGCAAACGGATTTCACTGAAGCTGTAGATTTTATCCCAGAACATAGTTTAGGGGCCATTACCTCTTCAACTATAGTCATTTTTCTTTCAATTGCAAACATAACCAGTTTGTCAATGGTGTATTGGTTTAACATGGGAAAACCTACTGTTGGCTTTAGATTCTAATCTATCACTCCGATTTGCAAATGGATTTCACTGAAGCTGTAGATTGCATCCCAGAACATAGTTTAGGGGCCATTACCACTTCAATTATAGTCATTTTTCTTTCATTTGCAAACGTAACCAGTTTTTCAATGGTGTATTGGTTTAACATAGGAAAACCTTCTGTTGGCTTTAGATTCTAATCTATCACTCCGATTTGCAAACGGATTTCACTGAAGCTGTAGATTGCATCCCAGAACATAGTTTAGGGGCCATTAACTCTTCAACTATAGTCATTTTTCTTTCAATTGCAAACGTAACCAGTTTTTCAATGGTGTATTGGTTTAACATAGGAAAACCTTCTGTTGGCTTTAGATTCTAATCTATCACTTCGATTTGCAAACAGATTTCACTGAAGCTGTAGATTGCATCCCAGAACATAGTTTAGGGGCCATTACCTCCTCAACTATAGTCATTTTTCTTTTAATTGCAGACGTAACCAGTTTTTCAATGGTGTATTGGTTTAACATAGGAAAACCTACTGTTGGCTTTAGATTCTAATCTATCACTCCGATTTGCAAACGGATTTCACTGAAGCTGTAGATTGCATCCCAAAACATAGTTTAGGGGCCATTACCTCTTCAACTATAGTCATTTTTCTTTCAATTGCAAACGTAACCAGTTTTTCAATGGTGTATTGGTTTAACATAGGAAAACCTACTGTTGGCTTTAGATTCTAATCTATCACTCCGATTTGCAAACGGATTTCACTGAAGCTGTAGATTGCATCCCAGAACAAAGTTTAGGGGCCATTACCTCTTCAACTATAGTCATTTTACTTTTAATTGCAAACGTAACCAGTTTTTCAATGGTGTATTGTTTTAACATAGGAAAACCTACTGTTGGCTTTAGATTCTAATCTATCACTCCAATTTGCAAACGGATTTCACTGAAGCTGTAGATTTTATCCCAGAACATAGTTTAGGGGCCATTACCTCTTCAACTATAGTCATTTTTCTTTCAATTGCAAACATAACCAGTTTGTCAATGGTGTCTTGGTTTAACATGGGAAAACCTACTGTTGGCTTTAGATTCTAATCTATCACTCCGATTTGCAAACAGATTTCACTGAAGCTGTAGATTTTATCCCAGAACATAGTTTAGGGGCCATTACCTCTTCAACTATAGTGATTTTTCTTTCAATTGCAAGCGTAACCAGTTTTTCAATGGTGAATTGGTTTAACATAGAAAACCCTACTATTCGCTCTAGATTCTAATCTGTAACTCCGATTTTCAAACGGATTTCACTGAAGCTGTAGATTGCATCCCAGAACATAGTTTAGGGGCCATTACCTCTTCAACTATAGTCATTTTTCTTT
The DNA here is from genome assembly GCF_040937935.1 of Hyperolius riggenbachi. Classification (NCBI taxonomy): domain Eukaryota; kingdom Metazoa; phylum Chordata; class Amphibia; order Anura; family Hyperoliidae; genus Hyperolius; species Hyperolius riggenbachi. The sequence continues at coordinate 391,871,348 of NC_090647.1, read as the reverse complement.
CAATTGCAAACGTAACCAGTCTTTCAATGGTGTATTGGTTTAACATAGGAAAGCCTACTGTTGGCTTTAGATTCTAATCTATCACTCCGATTTGCAAATGGATTTCACTGAAGATGTAGATTGCATCCCAGAACATAGTTTAGGGTCCATTACCACTTCAACTATAGTCATTTTTCTTTCATTTGCAAACGTAACCAGTTTTTCAATTGTGTATTGGTTTAACATAGGAAAACCTACTGTTGGCTTTAGATTCTAATCTATCACTCCGATTTGCAAACGGATTTCACTGAAGCTGTAGATTGCATCCCAGAACATAGTTTATGGGCCATTACCTCTTCAACTATAGTCATTTTTCTTTCAATTGCAAACGTAACCAGTTTTTCAATGGTGTATTGGTTTAACGTAGGAAAGCCTACTGTTGGCTCTAGATTCTAATCTGTCACTCCGATTTGCAAACGGATTTCACTGAAGCTGTAGATTGCATCCCAAAACATAGTTTAGGGGCCATTACCTCTTCAACTATAGTCATTTTTCTTTCGTTTCAAGGGTGTTTATTGAAAGAAAGTGTCACATACATAATAATCACAGAACATACAATGTTCCCCCTTGGGGGATTATTGAAATAGCTTTAAAGGTTAACAATCATTACAGATCAAACACTATAACTAAGAGCTACTAGGTAATGATTTTAAGAGGTCGAAAAATGTGCACTCCCTTATCTTTTTTTTATTCAAGAAGATAAATGACATTTAGAATGAGATAGAGATAGGAAGGATAGGAAAGATAAAGGGAGTGGGAAGCTAGGGGGGTAGGGAAGGGAAAAGTTAGAGAAAGTCAGCCCTAAGTGGGATTACCACATCATGTCCGGGGCCGTCAACCTCATGGAAATGGAGAAGGGAAAGGGGGGGAGTCGGGGTAGATTAAACTGTAACCAAAAAATGAAACACTATGAAGCTATATAAGAAGTAAACTCACAATTTTACACAATGAAAGTTACCTGCTTTTTAAGTACACCTCATACCTGTAGTATCTTACTCATAACTCACTGAAATCATGACAAATTTCACACTTTCCAGGCCTAAAAAGCATGTAGCGTATATGCAAGGCCCTGATTGTCTTGTAAGGTAATCCAGGGGTCCCATATTTTATAGAAATTATTCATTCTGTCGTATATTTTGTCCAGTATATGTTCTGATTGCATTGTATCATTAAGGCCTTGGAAAACAGCATCGACCGACAAGGAGGGTGATCGCCATTTAGAGGCTAGGTGCCTTTTGGCTTGAGCCATTACAAACTGAAGGAACTTATGGGCAGCATTGGGCAGAGTAGGGGGTTTATTGCCCAACAGTACCACTGTAGGATCGATGGCGATGGTTTTTCCCAAAATCAATTCTGACCTCCTCCATATATTTTTCCAGTAACTTTGTGCTATAGGGCATGCCCACCATATATGCCAGGTGTCTCCTCTTTCAGAACAGTCTCTAAAGCACCGGTCGGAGCATGACTCGGAAAACAAGCCCAATCTTGCGGGTGTATAATGAGCTCTGTGGAATAGTTAAAAGGAAGTTTCAATGGACGAATAAAACAGACTATTTTTTGTCAATTGTGAGCAACAATGTGCCCATTTTTCCGCTGTCAGAGTAGTTGTACAATCATTTTCCCAATCACTCTGGCACTTTAACTTATTCTCCATGTCATGCTCCAACAATAGTGCATAGATCTCTGAAATAAAACCCCTGTCCAGTGATCTTCCCCTGCAACGTACCTCAAATGGTGTATAGACCAAGGTATCATTATTTTTGTCAAGAGTTTTCAAAAATTTGAATATCTGACTTGCTCTATAGCGTTCTTCTGTTGGAACATCATATTCCTCATATAGGTGCTGTTGGGACATAATTTTAAAAGCTCGTAGAAATTTACCCAAAAATAAGAGGCCCTTTCCAAACCACCATTGAAATTGTGATGTGTTGTGTCCTAAGGGGAAGTCAGGATTTCTCAATATATGGGTCATGCAGGATACAGATGCTTGTAACCCATATTTAAATTTATATTTATTCCAGATTTTAAAGGAATGAGTTGAAACGGGGGATAATTTGTTGATATGTTGGTATGGTATTTTTATAGCCCACATAACCGCTGGCATAGACAGTGGTTTCAATAATTGAGATTCTATGTTTACCCATAGGGGAGCAGCGGTGCCAGAGTTTACAACCGCCAGCTGGGATAATTGTGCGGCGATATAGTAGTTTCAGAGTATGGGGGCTCCTAGACCACCCCTGTCCTTCCTTAGGTCTTGCTATTGTTAAATATTTTATTCTTGGTTTTCGCTGACGCCATATAAACCTTTGTATTTGTCATTGCAAATTGTGTATTGCCGACTTTTTAATGGGAATAGGGAGCACCCTGAAAAGATAGAGAAGGTGTGGGAGAAGGGTCATTTTGACAGAAATTACTCGTCCTAGGAGTGAAATGGGAAATTCATTCCAGGCCTCAAGATCAGACTGAAGTTTCCTAATTAAAACGGGGTAGTTGTAGTCGTATAATTTGGTTGGGTCACGAGTAAGGTTTATTCCCAAGTACTTTATCCTTGTGGGCTGGGGTTGTATGCCTAGTGATTTTGCTAATGAGCTAGTGTCACAAAATGATGCTTCAGTAAGCATTAGTTTGGATTTTTCGTAATTTAGTTTCAGCCCTGAAAATTTTGTGAATGTTTGAATAATTTTAAACAGATTAGGGATAGAGGTATGTGGGGACGTGAGGGTTAAAAAAATATCGTCCGCAAATAGACTGATTTTCTGTTCCCTATTTCCTATAACCACTCCTAGAACTTCCTTGGAGCGTCGAATTGCATTGGCCAGGGGTTCCATCATGAGGGCAAATATTGCCGGTGACAAGGGGCACCCCTGCCTTGTCCCACGTTTTATAGGAAATGAGGTTCTCTGGGTGGAAGGCATTTTTAATGTTGCTGAGGGAAGCGAGTATAGGGCATCTAAGGCTTTCATGTAGTTGCCCGTAAATCCAAACTTTTGAAGGGTATCTTTCATGTATGACCACTTTACAAGGTCAAAAGCCTTCTCCATGTCCAGGGCGAGAAGAGCCAGATTAATGTGGTTTCTCTTGCACCAATATTGAATATCTATAATCTTTCTTATGTTATCCGGTGCCTGCCGAAGGGGAACAAATCCTACTTGATCCTTATTTATGAGCAATGGTAATACTGTATTTATTCTGGTTGCTAATATAGAGGTTAATAATTTATAGTCAATCCCTAAAAGGGAAATGGGCCTGTAGTTCTTTACCATCAAGGGGTCCCTATCGGGCTTGGAGATGACTACCAGGGCTGAAGCTAAAAATTCAGGGGGGGGAATATTCCCTTTTAATATGGTATTATAACATTTTAATAGGCATGGTGCCAGTTTATATTCGAATTTCTTATAATAAAGGGCTGTCAAGCCGTCCGGGCCTGGTGCCTTAGGCCTTTTCAGTTTTTTTATGGCCTCATGTAGCTCTTCCTGTGTAATGTCATAATTAAATGTCTTAGCCGTATCTTCTGAGAGGGAGCCTAAGATATTTTCATTCAGAAATTCTGACTGAGTTGAAATTTGGGAATCATCAGGATGATCATGGTATAAGGACTTATAATAGTCTAAGAATGTGCTATGGATCTTATCAGGATTAGAAGTAATTGTACCATCTCCTTTTCTAATTCGGGTGATTCTGTTAAGTACCTGTTGACCTCTTAATTTCTTGGCCAACCATCTGTTTGGTTTGTTGATTTGTTTGTAGCAGATTGCCTTGCACCATCTTAGAGATTTTTCTGACTCAGCATTAAGGATAATATTAAGTTGTAATTGAGCATCCTGAATCTGTTTCTTCAGATATCTGGATGGAGTAGTCTGATTCTTAATTGATAATAGTCGAATTTTATGCTCTAGATTTGCTTGGATAACATTTTTGGCTTTTTTGTAGGTAGAGGCTATACGGATAAATTCTCCTCTAACCACAGCTTTATGAGCAATCCAGCAAATCCCTGGGGATATCTCTGGAGTTTTATTCTCAGCAAAATAATTATTTATACAAGTGTCTATTTTGTCATAAATATCGGAATTTAGAAGCAGGGAATCGTTCAATCTCCAAGGTGATGGTTGAGGCCTGCCCGTTGGTGTAGTCAGAACTGTCAAGACTGGGTCATGATCAGACCATGGTGTTAGCAGATGTCTTGAATATATCATAGAAGAGACCCAACCCGCAGTAATCAGTATCATGTCAATCCTTGAGTAGGAGTTATGAGGTGCTGAGTAAAATGTATAACCTTTTTTAGAGCCATTGTGTTCCCTCCATGAATCTACCAAGGAATGGGTTCTATATATGTTATCAAAATAGGCTTTATTATTTTTAGCATCAGATGGGCGGGAAGGTTTAGTCCTATCTAGAGAGTCATTTGGAGTAGTGTTGAAATCCCCTGACCAGATTATGAGATCGTATTTGAGGTCTAACAATAGGTCTGAGACCTTGGTCACAGTATCCAATGGCTTGTCTGGGGGGGGGGCATAAACATTTACAATACAAATAGTCTTGTCCTGATAGTTGCCCAGGAGAATAATATATGTGCCATCCGTATCTAAAATCTGATGTTGTATCTCTATTGGAAAGTCATTGGCTAGGAGTATAGCTACTCCTCTTCGTTTTGTGGTGTAGTTAGATAAGTAGAACCTCCGGTATTTTCTATGAAAAAAGGATGGATGGGACTTCTTGATAAAGTGTGTTTCCTGTAAGCACAGGATGTCGGGTGAGTGTTTTACATATTCCTTAAATGCTTTATTTCGTTTTGGGGGAGAATTTAGGCCTCTTGGATTATGTGAAAGTATGTTTAAGGACTTGTTATCCATTTTCTACCTGTGAAAGAGTGGTAGAGATTGCCCGGTTAAGTAATTGGAAGACATGAATTAAGTGAGATATTTTAAGGAGAAATTGAGGTGTGTAATAACAGGTAACATGTATCAAGTTCAGGTTTAGAATGTTTGCTGCAAAGAGGGTAAGGACAAGGCATAAAGCCTTATGATAGCCCCTTAGGGCCAACAACTCATCCAAGAAACAGCCCATAATAAGATAAGGCTGCACTCGGGTGACTAAGTGGGGGACACAGTAAACTCCAGGGCCATCCACCTTTTAGATTGTATAATACTACTGGGTGGTCCGAACCTGGGTCAGCATCAAATAAACATTTTGAACGTAAACCTAATAAACTTCTAATGGTAAGATTAAACATTTACATATAAGCATGTTAACAAAATAAGCCCGATATCATACTTATTTCTACACCGGGTCCACACTAAGCCTCAGCTCAGATAGATCTGCGGTACCAAATTATTACATTGTTTTACCATTTGGTTTTCCGTGCTGTCTTCTTTAGCTCGCTCATACGGCTTTCAGTGGAAGATCGCCTGTTGATGTATATAGGAAGTTCCTTGATCTTATGGTAGGCTTTTGTTCAGAGACTGCCAACTATGGACCCCACATCATAAAGGAGGCCTTAGTCAAGTTTTGTTGGCTCAGTGAGGACAAAGTCTACGTAGTAGTTCAGGCTTAGCTGTAGATTCTTAACTGGGGTAATCGAATGGTCCTTGATCCTACATCATAAAGAGGATCAGCCAATGTTAACATTTCTTTAGATTTTCTAAACAGAATCATAAAGTGACAAATATGAACTCGAGATCCCACATCATAAAGGAGACCTCGGTGTAGAGCTAAAGATCAGAAGAGAAGGTTGATGAAGGGCCTTTAGAGGTACACGATTAACCTCTGGAGGCCATATTGCTCTTCCGTGTTGACTTTCAGTCATCCTGGGATGAATCTCGTGGATGAAACTCCAGCGCCCGGGGTTGGAATCGTGCTCTGCCGATCGTCTCCCAGTTTCTTCTTCTTCTAGGAGATCTTTGCTGCCCAGGGGGCTGGTTAGTTGGAGCTGGAAGTGTATATGGGATATTCGCTTCATTTAATGCATCTGCCGTCTCATCAGGAGTTTTACAGTTATATTGTTTGCCATTAACTGTAAAGGAGAGTGTCACAAGGGCCCTAGTGGCTGACCGCACTTAGCCTTCTAAACGGTGCCAGCGCACAGATCGTGCGAACTCTGGTCGCAGTCAATGCGCAGGAACCGTTAAGAATTAGCCGCAGACAACTCAGAAGGAAGCCTGTGAGACACGGGTGATTACCACTTCACCCACTGGTTCAGAGTAAACTGCCACCACCGCGGTTATCATGGGACCGTGGGGCCCACTAACTGACTGACTAATCCTGCGGATAAAACGGTTAAACACACGATATTCTGTCTAGCCAACAACAAACAAACAGTAGCGTATCTTCAGAGACCCGGGATCATTTCTGTGTGTGCTGATAAGCAGGGTAGCGAAACAGTGAATGACTTGGAGGAAGTCTTTTATTCACAGCAATATAAATAATTAATATATACAGACAATTATTAAAATCAACAATTATTAAAACAGTAATAGCCAGTATGAAAAATAAAAGAAGGGAGAAAAATACTTAGTTCCTGGAAAGATGTCCTTATTGTGGGAAGAATCATAAAGTTCTTGGTTTCAAAGTCCAGAGTTCAGAGTTCAGACCAGGTGGATGCCAGCATATCCTCAAGCTGGCATCTGATGAGTGCAAGATGGTTCAGTGAGGAGGACACTGAGTTTGGGTCCTCAGCCATTCTTATGCCCCTGCTTCAGTAGGAGGGAGTGAGGGCGGGGAGCCATACACCCCCTTCAAAGATGAGATGAGCCCTCCCCTTGTACTGGGGCTAGAAATCATATCTACCCATATATGGGCTCTATCTCACAGAACCGTACAGGTCAGGGCAGATTTATTAACATTTTCAGGTCTGTCTCGATTTACCCAGCACCCTGATACCAGACATGAAGGGTGGGACCCCTGTGGTATCATCAGGGCATTTTCAAACTGCCTAACTGGCAGTCCTTACCTCAGAATGTTCTGAAACTTCCTCAGAACCAGCACCGCGGCTTATGCTACACTTCCCCCACGTTTGGCGAAGCTGCCATCTCAGGAACCCCAGAAATATGACAGATCTGGGAAGTTATGGATTATGCCATGAGACTGAGGTTGTGTTCTAGCTGCTAACAGCTGACTTTCCTTTGATCTTTACTAGGGAGCAAAGTGTCAAGACCTCCCGTGGATTCGTAGCCTGCTTGGCTGCACCTAGGCATCCTTTGGTTGATTAACATCTCCATGAGATCAGCTAAGTGTCACCTGGTTCCCAGAACCAAAAGGGAAATTGTGCCTTCCACAGGGAATATGTCCAAGCTAATTAACACCTTCCCCCCAGGCTGTCACTTCAGCTAAGACAGATCCCCCAGCTGTTCCTAGGCAGAGGAATACTACACATCAAATCTTGGTTCTATTGATCTGAAGCGCAATCGATGCAGGAATCGAGTGCGATCGTTCTTTTCTTCACGGGCGGTTCCAGGACGCGCCTGCATCCCCGCAATCGTCCGTGACAGCCCTCCCCCTTGTCTGCGGCTCAGCCACTCATCCGCAAGATGTGTGGCGGCGCCGCTAACCTGGCTGACGGGCCTCGAGTTGCCGGTACGGCGGGAAAACCTATTGGAGCCTGTGGCTCGGTTCCCCTGGACCGGTCGCGGTCTGCTACCCTCAGGGTTGACCCAACATGGACCGTTCTGGACAGGGCGTTTGCGTCACTGCAGTCGGACGTGGTGTCTGCCGTGACTGCTGACAACGGGCAGTGGGTTGGTTAGGTCAACAGCCAGCCCACGCCGGGTTCCCCTGCTAAGTGGCTGTGGACCTAAGGGAACCCCGCGGGAATCCCTGGACCTTCCCAGCTCCTGACAGACGGCACATGCCCTGCAGTAGTTTGCTACATCCCTGTTCATCCGGGGCCAATAAAACTGGTTCCGAATACCGGCGAGTGTCTTGCGGACACCCGAGTGCCCTGTCAGAGGATTACCATGTGCGGATTTCAGCACATGTCCCCTGAACGCACTCGGGACCACAAGCCACTTGGTATTCGCGTGGGATCTACCTGTAGGGGGCTGTACAGACTCACTGTACAGTCTCCCACCTTCCCAGTACACCTTGAAAGCGGCCCCGTCTGCGAGGGGCTCAGCGGCTTGCTGCCTGAGCACCTCCAGGCTTGGGTCACTTTGTAGTGCGGCTGAGAATACGGCGCTGTCAGTTTCAGCCAACTGGCTCATGTCACACGAGGCCAGCGGCTGAAAGGTCTCATCCCTGCGGTCAGAGGAGGGGGAGGAGGCCGGAACCCCCTCCACCTGTTCTGAGCTCGGGTTCTGAGCAGTGCAGCTGCGCGGTACTGCTAGCACAGGTACACTGTCAGAATGGCACCGACGGACATTACTCAAATCATCATTGCATGCAGTAATGACATTGACAGGTATAGACATTTTTTCATTACAGACAGGTTGTACAGTAAACTCAGGTACAGCTACAGCATCATCACAACAGACAGTCTGTACATCAAACTCAGGTGCCTTTGAAGCAGGCACTATTGAACCTGGTACCCTTGAACTGGGCACATTCAACCCACCTCCCCTGGTGCTCCCCCAAGTGTATAAAGTACCTGGTGGTGGGTGGAGAGTCCGTCTCCTTCCGTGAGCGACAAGGCGGTCGTGGCAGGTTCATAGTAGGACACAAGCTTGCCCAAATCAGTCCCTAGCAACACAGGGACTGGGAGATCCTTCATAACCCCAACAACCCGTTCTTGGACTCCTCCCACTCCCCAATCCAGCTTCACTTTTGCGTGGGCTATGTGGAAAAGGGTGCCCTCTACTCCAGTAAGGGCAAGGGATCGGCTGGAGCTGATGCTCTCCTTTGGTACAAGGTGTGAGTGAACTAACGTGATGTCAGCTCCGGTGTCTCGGAATCCGGTGACAACTTTGCCGTTCACTCTAACAAGTTGCTGCTGGTCGGTTCGGTCGCGGATTTCCTTTCCGCGGGCAAACAGGACAAAATCTGATTATCCAGGCTGTGGTTCGCTGGCGGGTTGCCTCTGCTGTGGGTGAGGTGCAGGTGATGCAGATGATCCAGGTGCTGGTGGTGTCTGTCTCCGCTCCGGACAGTCGAATTTCATGTGTCCGGGCTGGCGGCAGTAGTGACAGGTGACCTCTCCAGGCGCTGCAGGCCTGGGTGCAGCACCTGCGCTGGGTGGCCTCTGTGGCGGACGGCTCACAGGGGCAGGAGGGTCTGCCGATGTATTGGGCTGACCTCCTCTCCAGCTGGATGGGACAGTTCTGCGGGTATCAGCCACCCGGGTAGTTGCAAAAGTCTCAACAAGGTCTGCAGTGACAGTTGCTGAAGCCGGCCTGCGTTCTAGCACAAACTGGCATACATCAGCAGGGCAAATGTTCAGAAATTGTTCCAGGACTATCAAGTCCTCCAGGACATCATAAGACCCTTTGGTGAGGCCCAGTGTCCACTGGCGGAGTGTGGTGAGCAAGCTGCTGACCACATCTCGGTACGAATCAGAAGACTTTTTCTGCCAGGCCCTGAACTTTTTCCGATAGGCTTCTGGCGTCAGCTGGTACTTAGTAATGATAGCGTCTTTTATAGCAGCATAATCATTATCCTTCTCCGCAGGCAATTCTGCGAAGGCATCAAGCGCTTTGTAGCGCAGCAAAGGTGTCAGATGTCTGGCCCACTGGTCTTGGGACAGACGATACTGACGGCATGCTTTTTCAAAAGACCGCAAAAACAAGTCAATGTCTGTGTCTTTTTCAATATTAGCAAATTTAAACTTTGCACTTACGGGTGGTGCAGCTCCTTCAGCAGGGAGGCTGGGCGGTGAACTCCGGCTGGCCTGTTGCACTTTTGCCATGTTTAGTTCATGCTGTCGTTGGCGTTCCCGCTCAGCGGCATCCCTCTCCGCGTGGCGTTCTGCAGCAGCAGCAGCAGCCTTGCGTTCTGCAGATTGGCGTTCCTCACGCATGTACTGCAGGTACTTGTCCAGGTCAGTCTCCATCAGCTTTTGTAATGCCTGCTGCATTAGCGGATCAGTACAAACGGACAGTCCAGTACTGGCCGGTTCCAGGCGAGTACTTTCAGAAACTCTGGGATTGGGGTCCACACTGACATTCTCCTGCGTAACTGTTGATGCAGGGCCCTCAGGATGCACAACCTCTGTACGGTCAGGAGTCTCAGTCTCTGGTTCCCCTTGCCTTGAGTCAGATGGGTCAGCGTCTACCTCAGCAGACACATCCAGCTCCTGCAGTTGCTGGGTATCCCATTGAAACAATTCCGTTACCAGGTCCCCTTGTTTCTTGCGGCCGACATCAATGCCTCTCTCTTGGCAAAGATTTTGCAGGTCCGCCAGGCACATTTTCTTGTAGTTCCCGGACATTTCCACGCCAAATAAAATAAAACTTTTGGGGAGGGGTACTGGCTACACAGTCTCTCTGTATATATAAAAAATATATTGCCTTCCAGCTACACCAACGAATTAGTTCGTTTCTCGATAGCGCTAGCGCTATCGTAGATACTTTCAGCACAACACAGGTCCCAACCGCTGCCTAACACTGTCACAAGGGCCCTAGTGGCTGACCGCGCACAGATCGTGCGAACTCTGGTCGCAGTCAATGCGCAGGAACCGTTAAGAATTAGCCGCAGACAACTCAGAAGGAAGCCTGTGAGACACGGGTGATTACCACTTCACCCACTGGTTCAGAGTAAACTGCCACCACCGCGGTTATCATGGGACCGTGGGGCCCACTAACTGACTGACTAATCCTCCGGATAAAACGGTTAAACACACGATATTCTGTCTAGCCAACAACAAACAAACAGTAGCGTATCTTCAGAGACCCGGGATCATTTCTGTGTGTGCTGATAAGCAGGGTAGCGAAACAGTGAATGACTTGGAGGAAGTCTTTTATTCACAGCAATATAAATAATTAATATATACAGACAATTATTAAAATCAACAATTATTAAAACAGTAATAGCCAGTATGAAAAATAAAAGAAGGGAGAAAAATACTTAGTTCCTGGAAAGATGTCCTTATTGTGGGAAGAATCATAAAGTTCTTGGTTTCAAAGTACAGAGTTCAGAGTTCAGACCAGGTGGATGCCAGCATATCCTCAAGCTGGCATCTGATGAGTGCAAGATGGTTCAGTGTGGAGGACACTGAGTTTGGGTCCTCAGCCATTCTTATGCCCCTGCTTCAGTAGGAGGGAGTGAGGGCGGGGAGCCATACACCCCCTTCAAAGATGAGATGAGCCCTCCCCTTGTACTGGGGCTAGAAATCATATCTACCCATATATGGGCTCTATCTCACAGAACCGTACAGGTCAGGGCAGATTTATTAACATTTTCAGGTCTGTCTCGATTTACCCAGCGCCCTGATACCAGACATGAGGGGTGGGACCCCTGTGGTATCATCAGGGCATTTTCAAACTGCCTAACTGGCAGTCCTTACCTCAGAATGTTCTGAAACTTCCTCAGAACCAGCACCGGGGCTTATGCTACACTTCCCCCACGTTTGGCGAAGCTGCCATCTCAGGAACCCCAGAAATATGACAGATCTGGGAAGTTATGGATTATGCCATGAGACTGAGGTTGTGTTCTAGCTGCTAACAGCTGACTTTCCTTTGATCTTTACTAGGGAGCAAAGTGTCAAGACCTCCCGTGGATTCGTAGCCTGCTTGGCTGCACCTAGGCATCCTTTGGTTGATTAACATCTCCATGAGATCAGCTAAGTGTCACCTGGTTCCCAGAACCAAAAGGGAAATTGTGCCTTCCACAGGGAATATGTCCAAGCTAATTAACACCTTCCCCCCAGGCTGTCACTTCAGCTAAGACAGATCCCCCAGCTGTTCCTAGGCAGAGGAATACTACACATCAAATCTTGGTTCTATTGATCTGAAGCGCAATCGATGCAGGAATCAAGTGCGATCGTTCTTTTCTTCACGGGCGGTTCCAGGACGCGCCTGCGTCCCCGCAATCGTCCGTGACAGAGAGCATGAAGGGGAATCTCCAACGGTATCTTATTGAGGCTCTTTGTAAGGCTGTAAGGTGAAAGGCCTTAGCGCGCGCCTCTTAACAATAGTGGTTGGGGCAAGGTCAGCGAAAATTTGAACTGATTGGGGAACAGCTGGGAGATGCTCCAGGTCGCGTGCTGCTAGGAGAATTCTGTCTCTAGCGTCTTCGGATGCGATTCTTGCAATAATGTCCCTAGGCAGCTCCGGGTTTCTGGGGCGAGCAAAGGCCCTGTGGATGCGTACCACTCGCAGGAGGGATGAATCCATGTTGGGGAGTAGAGCTGAGAAGAGATTTGTGGCTACTGCATTCAGATCATCAACCGATTCAGGAAGACCTCTGATTCGCACATTGGAGCGCCTGCATCGGTTCTCAAGGTCTTCCATTTTTTCTTCCATGGTGGTGATTCTGTTATCTTGTGAATGAATGTGGGACTTATCGATCTGGACCGCCGATAATAGGTCATCTGATTGGTCCTCTAGGAGGTGGACTCTCTCTCCTAGATCGTCTATTTTAGTATTGAGCTCATTAACTGCCTCCCTTAGCTCGGATCGAAAAATGCGAGTGATCGCGCCTAGGAGTTCCTCGTTGGACATGCCGCTTTGCGTCGTAGGCTGTGCCGTTATATGCATAGGACTAGGCATGCGGCGTTGTGGGTCGCCATGTGTACTGCTACGCAGGTCATCGTGTGGATTTCCGTGTCCCTCAAGCGAACTTCTATGTGGCATTACTTGCGTATGTACTTCCGCCAGTACGCGTCTATTGTCCAAGTTTTCCAGTTGTGCGCGTGGTTGCATGGAGGAATGCGAACTCGGATGTGCATCAGATGTTAAGGTGGTATGCGTATGTTCGTTCGCGTTGGACCCCGCAGAAGTAGTAGTGGCATGCGTACTTTCGTACGCTTTCGTTCCCATTGGTATGGTGTTGGCATGCGTACTTTCGTACGCGTTCTGTCCCATAGAGGTTGCGTTGGCATGCGTATTTTCGTACGCGTTCGTTCCCATTGGTATGGTGTTGGCATGCGTACTTTCGAACGCGTTCTGTCCCATAGGGGTTGCGTTGGCATGCGTATTTTCGTACGCGTTCGTTCCCGCGGCCTGCAGCGTTGCTGTGTTGTGAGAGGGCGAGGAGTTCCCACACCTACCTCGTTTTGTAGCGGCAGTGTCCTCCTTGTGTTGGGAGTGCTGTGGGGGAGACCCTCTGTTGTTGGGCGGCGATCCGGAGCCAGGGCTGCGTGCAACAGTGCCTGTCTGTTTTTTATCCGCTCCTTTTGGTCCCTGGTAGGCGGGAGAGGCTTGTTGGGAAACAGTGCTCCTGGTGGAGGCTTTTTGTTGGGCCCTGTCGGCCATCTTAGATATCCTTCTTCTGTCTTTCAGTGGTGAAAGAAGGGGACGCACGGTGGGCTTGCTTCTCAGGGGGTATCCAGTGGAGGCTCTTCTCATTGCTCAGATGAAGGGCTATCCAGCGATGTATGGATGTCCCAGATTCAGTCAATATTATAGCGGTGATGGCCCTTGGAACACAGAGCTCACAGAGCACACATCCACACTCTGTGGCACTGCAACAGCGCCCCGTCATTTTTCTTTCAATTGCAAACGTAACCAGTTTTTCAATGGTGTATTGGTTTAACATAGGAAACCCTACTGTTGGCTTTAGATTCTAATCTATCACTCCGATTTGCAAATGGATTTCACTGAAGCTGTAGATTGCATCCCAGAACATAGTTTATGGGCCATTACCACTTCAACTATAGTCATTTTTCTTTCATTTGCAAACGTAACCAGTTTTTCAATGGTGTATTGGTTTAACATAGGAAAACCTTCTGTTGGCTTTAGATTCTAATCTATCACTCCGATTTGCAAACAGATTTCACTGAAGCTGTAGATTTTATCCCAGAACATAGTTTAGGGGCCATTACCACTTCAACTATAGTGATTTTTCTTTCAATTGCAAGCGTAACCAGTTTTTCAATGGTGAATTGGTTTAACATAGGAAACCCTAATATTCGCTCTAGATTCTAATCTGTAACTCCGATTTTCAAACAGATTTCACTGAAGCTGTAGATTGCATCCCAGAACATAGTTTAGGGGCCATTACCTCTTCAACTATAGTCATTTTTCTTTCAATTGCAAACGTAACCAGTTTTTCAATGGTGTATTGGTTTAACATAGGAAAACCTACTGTTGGCTTTAGATTCTAATCTATCACTCCGATTTGCAAATGGATTTCACTGAAGCTGTAGATTGCATCCCAGAACATAGTTTAGGAGCCATTACCTCTTCAACTATAGTCATTTTTTCTTTCAATTGCAAACGTAACCAGTTTTTCAATGGTGTATTGGTTTAACATAGGAAAACCTACTGTTGGCTTTAGATTCTAATCTATCACTCCGATTTGCAAACAGATTTCACTGAAGCTGTAGATTTTATCCCAGAACATAGTTTAGGGGCCATTACCTCTTCAACTATAGTGATTTTTCTTTCAATTGCAAGCGTATCCAGTTTTTCAATGGTGAATTGGTTTAACATAGGAAACCCTAATATTCGCTCTAGATTCTAATCTGTAACTCCGATTTTCAAACAGATTTCACTGAAGCTGTAGATTGCATCCCAGAAAATAGTTTAGGGGCCATTACCTCTTCAACTATAGTCATTTTTCTTTCAATTGCAAACATAACCAGTTTTTCAATGGTGTATTGGTTTAACATAGGAAAACCTACTGTTGGCTTTAGATTCTAATCTATCACTCCGATTTGCAAATGGATTTCACTGAAGCTGTAGATTGCATCCCAGAACATAGTTTAGGAGCCATTACCTCTTCAACTATAGTCATTTTTTCTTTCAATTGCAAACGTAACCAGTTTTTCAATGGTGTATTGGTTTAACATAGGAAAACCTACTGTTGGCTTTAGATTCTAATCTATTACTCCGATTTGCAAATGGATTTCACTGAAGCTGTAGATTGCATCCCAGAACATAGTTTAGGGTCCATTACCACTTCAACTATAGTCAGTTTTCTTTCATTTGCAAACGTAACCAGTTTTTCAATGGTGTATTGGTTTAACATAGGAAGGGGGCGTGGCCTGGAGGCAGAGCTGAATGGTGGTCTGAGCCTGCAGCCCCTGCCTAACAAGCACTGATATAAGCATCCAAAGCAGCCTGGAAGCCCGTTTTTTCGGCGAAATAGGAGGGGAACAGTCACAGAACGCGATGGAGTGGAGAAGACCCACTTATCACAAGAAACAAGCTTCTCCAATGCCTAGAAGACTGCCTGACTTCCATGACACAGAGGCCCAAGATGGCCGCCGCAGGTCCTGGCAGGGAGACACAGAGGTCAGTAATTCTAAAACACCTCCTCCACTGTCCCAGAGGAACCGCTATGACCCACTAGCTACCCCCTACCACAGAAGGCAAAAAGCGGACTGGTCTGAAGGTAGTGACGACGAGGAGTACCGAAAACGTAGTCCCCTGAAGCCGTCGCGGCTGTACGCGTCTGAAAATAAGCATAGCGCCCCCTCTCCAAGCCAACATGCGGCCAAAAAAATATGCATAAACGCGTCCGAAAATACGCATGAAGAAGACAATGCACGCGTAAATGCGGCCAAAAGTACGCATTCACAGCATGAACAACCCATACATCATCCCCAACATTCATCCACAGAAGAGGACCCTTCAGATCCATTACTCTCTGTTCCAGAATCAGACCAACCAGTCACTCAAGGATTCTTTAAGCAATTCATGTACTCTTTCAAGAACTTCATACAAGATAACACGAATGAAATGAGAGCTGATTTGAAGTCGCTAGCAAACAACATGGCCCATTTTGCCCACGAAACAAACACCAGAATCACTAGACTGGAGAATAGGATTGTACAAATGACTGAGGCTCACAATGAACTGCTTGATTCACATAAAGCATTAACTGCAGAAGTACAGTGGATGAAGGGGAAAATCACTGATAGTGAGGATCGAAATAGACGCAACAACGTCAAACTCAGAGGGGTACCAGAAACAGTATCCAATGATGATCTCAAGGGCTACGTTCAAGATGTCCTCAAAGCTACTATCCCTAACATCAAGGAAAGTGAATTAGTCATAGACAGAGTACACCGCCTACCAAAGCCTGGATTTATACCACAACACCTGCCAAGAGACGTAATTACTCGTATCCACTTCTACCATGTAAAGGAGAAACTCTTGTCATTTACTAGAGGTGGGAAGAAGTTACCAGGCCCACACAAAGATATATCCCTGTTTCAAGACCTCTCACAGATGACCCTACAGGCTAGGAAGATTCTCTCGCCTATCACAACCACTCTGAGACACAAGAGCATCCCCTACTCATGGGGCTTTCCTACAAAACTAATAATTAATGATCAAGGAGTCTCACATGTCATCAAATCTCTTGATGAAGGGAAGGAGCTACTGAAAAAATTGAATATTCCAATGTTCATCCCTAGAGATCCTAGAAAGGACAAGCCCTTCAAAACCTCCACCAAACCCTCACATGAGTCAATGGACTTAACTATCCCTCCGGAAGAAGAAACAACCACAGGACAAGCTTCGGCAACTGAAAAATAAGAACTATGTGCTTACCACAAACTTTGATACCCCACACTAGACGATTTCTTAGGAGCCTATAGTCTACCTAGGAGACCCGTCATCCTTTCTCCCATGCTGAGGGAGCTTGGCCTTCCAGGCCTTGGAAGTTGGAATCCTTTGTTTCTGCTTTTCTACCTGCTTCTTGTATTTCTTTTTCCTTTTAAGGTCCAATGGTTAATACGTATTACTACTACCTTTGTTAACCCTACTACTTTCTACACCAAACAGAAGATGAACTGGACTGACATTATGGTTGATACCATAACAACCCTATTCTTCTTATGTAGGTATACTCTTTGTTCTGCTTATTCTGATAGTTTAAGTGTTTGTCTAATCTTAGACGAATTGGCATATATAGATTTAATTTTATGCTTATACTCTTATTATGGTTTTTGTTACTGTTATTGTTCTTTAACACACTGGTGCTACATCTTTTTGTCCCAACTGGCTCCACACTACACACCATCATTTATATTACCTATCTGTGATAAAGTAATAATCTACAAACATACTAGGTACACTGATACATTCTGGACATCTTTACAACAATTATTAGAGTTCTATACAAGCACCCTAAATACTAATAATGACACAAAATGTTAAAATCTATCAACGTGAGGGGATTAAACTCGTTTAGGAAACGATACCTTCTACAGAAATTAATAAAAGATGAATCAGCCGATATTATATGTGTCCAGGAATCCCACTTAGACAACCAAGCAGCTAAAAAACTTAAACTATATCAATTCACAAAGATCTTCCACTCAAATCTACAAAACAAGAAAAAAAGAGGGACGTTTATTGCCATCAAGGATTCCTTAGGCTTTGTAGTAAAAGATCAGTTTTGTAGCAAGGATGGCAGGATGGTAATTCTCTCAGGCCTAATAAACTCACAAACATACACCTTCGTAAGCCTTTATGCCCCAAATACTCACCAGGTCAACTTTTTAAACAAAAAATTAAAAAAAATCTTCAATATAGCAAAAGGCAATCTCTTTATATTAGGAGACCTAAACGCTATAACAGATCCCGATATGGACTGTACATCAAATCGTAGAAGACTGCCATCCTTGATCCAAAACTCACTGCTTAAATCAGAATTATTTGACTCCTGGAGATGCTACCACCCTGGAGAAAAAGATTATACATTTTACTCACCTATATATAAATCTTACACCAGGATAGACCATTGTTTAACCAATATATTTTCCCTTCCACTTATATCCAAAATAGACATAGGCCCAAGAATATGGTCCGACCATTCCCCTTTGATAATAAAATTCCATCTAGAAACACCTCATCTTAACCGTCCAGATTGGAAGATGAACAAATATATACTCCATTCTGAACATACTTTTCCCAAACTCAAGAAAGACTTAGAAGAATTTTTCTATTTTAACAACACAGAGGAAGTCTCCAAAACAACAATCTGGTCAGCCCATAAGGCTTTTATGAGGGGAGCCTTTATTAAATATTCTGCAATACACAAAAAGAAAATAAA
This sequence comes from Hyperolius riggenbachi, assembly GCF_040937935.1. Taxonomy (NCBI): domain Eukaryota; kingdom Metazoa; phylum Chordata; class Amphibia; order Anura; family Hyperoliidae; genus Hyperolius; species Hyperolius riggenbachi. Next base: position 391,853,219 of record NC_090647.1, on the reverse strand, counting down.
TGAAAAGACTGACACATTGTTAAAGGATATTAAGTCTCTTGAACATGACATCTTCAATAATAAGAAAACAGAGCTGATACCTAAGTTAGAAAGTATTAGGCAAGACCTGGCTGACATCTACTATCAGAAATATGATAAATGGCAAACGATCATCAGAGAGCACTGGTATCATGACAGAAATAAGGCGGGTAAGGCAATGGCACAGAAAATAAAGGGTAAGAGAATTTATCAAAGAATTGTTAAGCTCAAGCATCCTAAATCTAAAACGGATGTATACCATCCAAATGACATTGTAGAAGGATTGGCTTCATACTATGAAGATCTATATAATATAGAAAAAAATCCAAATTCTCATGTACCATCAGAAACTAAAATAGAAAAATATTTGAAATCTGTGAACTTACCAACCATCTCTGAGTTCGAAAGCCAATATCTAAGTGTACCATTTAGAATACAAAAGGTTGAATCTGCCATCATGTCTCTTAAAAAAGATAAGTCACCTGGTCCGGATGGTTTTGTAAACGACTACTTTAAAAAATGTATTCATATCATTTCTAAACCACTATTAGATACGTTCAACGAAGCCGCCAAAATAGGCTCTTTCCCCAAAGAATTATTATCTGCTACCATCACCACGATACCAAAAGAAGGGAAAGATCAATCAGACCCTACGAATTACCGCCCAATATCCCTTCTTAACACAGACATCAAAATATATGCAAAAATAATTGCCAACCGACTATCACCACTCCTAACACAATTGATCCATCCGGACCAGGTAGGCTTTATCAAAGGCAGATCCACCAGTGACAGTACCAGGAAAGCCATGGCACTGATACAAGGGATGAAACTCTGTCGAACGCCTACACTCCTCGTCTCCTTAGACGCGGAAAAGGCGTTCGACAGAGTTAATTGGCTATATATGTCTAAGGTTCTGGAAAAATTCGGTCTCCCAGGTTTATTAATTCAAGCAACAATGGCTTTATATTCTTGCCCTTCTGCAAAGGTCTCATCTTCCGGCTCAGTCTCCTCTATATTTAATATAAAAACAAAAATGTGCTTTCCTAAAACAGAAAGAATTTGCGATAATTCAGGTTGGAGTGAGCTCGAGATGTCTCTCAGAGCACCACTGCTGAATATATGCAAATTAACCATTGTACCCTTAGAAGCTAAACACACCTCCAGAACCGCTGGAATGCAATGATGTGTCAGCTTGTTAAATTGTACAGAGCCATAATAATCCAACATGCATACAATCCAACATGCATACTATATTTAATATAAGAAACGGAACACGTCAAGGCTGCCCCCTCTCCCCACTCATTTTCATTTTAGCTATTGAACCGTTAGCCCAAAAGATCAGACAAAACAATATGATACATGGAATCAAAAAAGACAAGTTCAGTACCAAAATGGGACTATATGCTGATGACGTCATCCTGTACTTACAGAAACCTCTAATATCCCTACCAAACTTAGAGAAAGAATTGGAACAGTTTTCTCTGGTCTCATACTACAAAATAAACCAAACCAAAACAATGATATTACCTTGTAATGTTCCCAAATCTACTATAGAAATCCTTAAGCAGTCCTGCCACTATACATGGTCCACTAAATCCATTAAATACCTGGGTATTCAGCTTACTACAACAACAGCCCAACTATATAAAGAAAATTATGATCCATGGCTCTCTAAATTAAAGCAATCCCTAGATAATCTATCTAAGCTTGAATTTTCATGGCTAGGCCGATCTTCAGCTTTCAAAATGATGTTATTACCCCAATTGCTCTACCTGTTTAGAAACGTACCCATTAGAGTCCCCCAGAAATTTTTTAACACTCTCCAAAGACTACTAAATAAATTCATCCTAATGAACAGACACTCCCGCTTTTCTAATAAAATATTGACTAACCATACCTCCAATCTTGGCCTCGGGGTCCCTGACATAGAGAAATATTATACAGCTACAATATTAGAGCAATCAAGATCTCTCTGGGATAACTCCCCCACCAAACAATGGATAGAGATTGAAGAAGATCAGTTACATTTCCCAAATCTCAGATCTGTCATACACTCACGACTCGTTTGGAAAGTAGTACAAAATATTAAAAATCCGATCACAGCCAACACTTTAAAAATTTGGAGAGAAATAATTACCCAATGCAGGAAAGATAATTTAGCAATTAACATCCCAACACCCATAGAAACACTGCATGCAGTAATTAGAAACATAGACCTGTCCCATTGGATATCTCTAGGACTTAAATATTATGAAGACTTAATAACAGACTCAAAACCTAGACCCTTTGAAGAACTAATCTCTAAATATAATATTCCCGCTTTGGACAAAGCAATATATGATAAAATCCATACTTTCATACTCAGACATCCTTATACCCCCATAACATACACACTCAAAATCAAAAGACTCCTTAATCCTGATGGAACTAAACTAAAAGGAACCTCAATCTTCTACTTAACACAACTAGAATTAAAAGAAGAAACCCCCAAATGGCAGCTGGAAAAGTGGCAGGACATCTTACAAACAGAAATTTCTCAGGAAGATTGGGAAATTGCATTAAGATCTATGAAAAAGTCATCCCATTGTGTTGCTCACCACGAAGGTCTGATTAAAAACCTTTGGAATTGGTATATGACACCAGAGAAAATTTCGAAATTTGATAATTCCTCTTCCCCCTTGTGCTGGAGAGGATGTAATCAGACTGGTTCACAGCATCATATCTTCTACAGTTGTCCTAAACTACAAAATCTCTGGAATGAAGTAGAACAATTCCTAAAACAACTCCCTATGTCTCTAGAACACCTACCCCCCGAAATGGTCATGTTCCACATTGGTACTATACTAATGCCTCCACAAGAGAGATTAATATTGAACCATATACTTATAGCTATAAGATACTTCATAGTCCTCAACTGGAAATCCCACAATGTTCCCAATATGAATGAAATATTGAGAACAGTGGAATCAAATCTTTTAGCTGAAAAGTCCTGGGCAATAGGAAATGGTAGCCTGAACGCCTTCATGAAAAAAGCCCACATATGGCCCACAGTTTACAAATCCTCTAAACTAATGAATTTCTGAACCCATCTGAACACATATATACACCCTCCACCCCCCTCCCCCCCTCACACACATATATCTACTCTAACATACCCAGTATGTACAGTTAGTGCCTGGTAATATGATTATGTAAAGGTTAATATGAGGTGTACACCTTGTGCACCCTCCTTCTCTCATACCTCATTTCACTCTGGAGCTATTTGGGACTATAGCCACAACATTGATTGTGGCTAACTTGTATATAGTTTTAGGAAATAGCGACATATTTGCTATCCAAAAGACTGATTATCTTTTTCTTAAGAGAAAAACATACACTACTATATCATTGTACAGTTTTAAGGTTTAAGGTTTAAGGTTTAAGATCTAATGGATACTACACTAGAAATATAAGTCAAGATAACTACCACATATACACTTCTAACTGAAATTTAGCAGTCAAGCTTCATATCTTCTTAGTTAACTGCCCTTTAGAAATCTCAACAGGGAGACTAGAATCCCCCAATCTATGGAAAAGCTCACCCCATGTTCTCGACACACAGAAGGAAGAATACTATAGAAAGAGTTCATTGAGCCTATAACAGTAATTAAAGAGAGTCCCTTTGAATTCTTCACCAAACACTCTTCAATACAACAAACCCAGACCAAATTAGACACACAGCAACTCTGCTGTAATATAATTCCACCATTTTGGAACTACTCCCCAGGATACCTGCGGGTAGGTATTAACCTCCCATTTCCTGGGTTGAGTGGTACCAAAACAACACACATATTCAGATATTACAGTATCAAAAATAACACAAGGTCAACAATAGAAGCTATACCAACACCCAAATTATCAAATAAACACATGTCTAGGCCTAAAGAAATCACAACATGTATTGCAATATAATTCCATCTTATTGGAATTGCTCCCCAGGATCTCTGTGGGAAGGTCTTAACCTTCCATTTCCTGGGTTGAGTGATACCACCTATACCACTTATACTAAGAAATTACAATACCAGCTGCTTCTTCAAGGCCAACAATATAAAATCTAATATAAAATCTACTACAAAAAAATTACTATGTAAATATAACCACAATATGATAGAGCAAACTAAGGAAATTAACCCAGACTCACTCATTATAACAATAAAAACCATCAATACTATTCTTTCCTTCAAAACTCAATGAACAATACACCTACTACCATATCATATTGGCTGAATTGTGTCCATTCAACGTTCCATCAGAATCAAGAACAATTAATAAAGTTCTCTACTTCTCCAAATTACTATCCACAATATTCTTCTATTCTGTTATTGACTGTTTGCCACCATTGATCGACTGTCGTCATATATATATGACTGTCTGTTATACTTGAACACATACTCTGTGAAACATCCAACTTTATGATATATGTTATACAATGTAAATTGATACACTGTCACTGCTTATGTCAAATTTAAAACTTTGACTGTTAAAAAAAGTTTAAAATGTTTTTCTCAATAAAAATTATTGAAACCGGTTTAACATAGGAAAACCTTCTGTTGGCTTTAGATTCTAATCTATCACTCCGATTTGCAAACAGATTTCACTGAAGCTGTAGATTTTATCCCAGAACATAGTTTAGGGGCCATTACCTCTTCAACTATAGTCATTTTTCTTTCAATTGCAAACGTAACCAGTTTTTCAATGGTGTATATGTTTAACGTAGGAAAACCTACTGTTGGCTCTAGATTCTAATCTGTCACTCCGATTTGCAAACGGATTTCACTGAAGCTGTAGATTGCATCCCAGAACATAGTTTAGGGGTCATTACCACTTCAACTATAGTCATTTTTCTTTCATTTGCAAACGTAACCAGTTTTTCAATGGTGTATTGGTTTAACATAGGAAAACCTTCTGTTGGCTTTAGATTCTAATCTATCACTCCGATTTGCAAACGGATTTCACTGAAAGGTAGACAGAAGTACCGCTACACCATACTGGGTGGGACAGTGCAGGAACACGAGTGGCCAAACCCAATGAGCAACAATAGTAAAAGAAGGTCCGCACTGATGTCTCCACTCCAATGTAGTTTATTCAGGACATGTCCAGTTCAGGTAAAACACTTAGACTAACATGTTTCGGACTCCAAGTCCTTAATCATAGTCATGTCACAGCATTCTGATTGTGAATTTAAAAGGGAGGGTAGTAAGAGGCGGGGCACAACCCCACCCAAGCGAGGACTACTTGAGAGTTGATCATCCTACAATCCCAGTTTTCCATCATCTCCCTAAGATTCACAAGCCGGGGGCTCCCCCGGAGGGCAGACCTATTGTTGCTGGTATTGGCTCTCTGGGGGAGCGCCTTAGCGAGTGGGTGGACTCCATGCTGCAGCCCCTGGTTCGGAGACTACCGGGATATCTTAGGGATTCCAAGCACCTGCTGGCCAGTATGGAGGGTTTTGTGTGGGATGACAATTTTAGTTGGCTCACTATTGATGTTAAGGCCCTATATTCTTCCATTCCACACCATCTGGCCTTGACTGCCCTCCAGTTTCATTTGACCAGATACTCTGGCTACTCTTCTGACTTGTGTGTTTTCATCTCTGCTGCTACTGAGTATCTCCTAACCCGTAATTATTTCATGTTCGATGGCGCCTTCTACCTCCAGAGGTGTGGAGCCTCCATGGGGGCCAAATTTTCCGCCTCTTTGGCCAACCTCTATATGGGGTGGTGGGAGGAGTTCCACATCTTTGGGGTGTGGTGGGCGCCATCTGGAGCAGGTAGCTTGGTATGGGAGATTTATAGACGACATTCTAGTCGTCTGGAGGGGTGGCCCTGTCTTGGTACAACAGTTTGTGGATTGTCTCAATAATAATGAATGTAATCTGAAGTTTACTCATGTTTGGCAGGCCAGCTCTATTGATTATTTAGACCTGACCTTGGAGGGCAATCCTATTTCGGGGACTGTCCAAACCAGGACGTACCGGAAGCCTTGTGCGGGAAACTCCACACTACATGCAGCTAGTTGTCACCCGGTACACACGATTCGGGCGGTTCCGGTGGGCGAATTCATCCGGGCCCGCCGCAATTGTTCGGATCAGGTGGCCGAAAGACGAGAGTTTGATGTGGTGGAGGGACGTCTTAGGGAGAGAGGATACCCTGGATGGATTATAGAAAGGGGTAAACAGCGGGCAGCCTCCATCCCAAGGGGTCAGTTGATACGGGCCAATGCCTCAGGACGCGATTTCGGAGAGAGGTCCGCTTTTATAACCTCATTTAGCTCAGAGTTTCAGGAGGTTAGGGGCATCATCACCAAATACCTCCCTATCCTGGAGGGTGATGAGGACTTGCGGCCCTTTCTTCGCAATGGCGTCAGTTTTTCCAGTAGGCGAGCCCCCACACTGGGTGGTATGTTGTCCCCCAGCCTTTTTAGCACACACACAGAATCACAGACGTGGTTGTCTGCCAGGGGCTCATACAAATGTGCAATACCAACCTGTAACTATTGTGCTTTCCACACTAGAACAAAAATTGTGGAATCACTCCACAATGGTTCTAGATTCAATATCAGGCATTTTATTAACTGTGGCTCCAAAAACGTGATTTATGTGGTGACATGTCATATCTGTTCTCTCCAGTATGTGGGCTGCACTACCAGACCCCTTAGAGCCAGGATATCGGAACATTTCTTGGGGGCTGGGTGGTCCACACAAAATATTTCTAATGTTGCCAAACATTACCGACAGGTTCATGATGGGGATATGTCTGGCTTCTCCTTTCATGGAATAGAGAAGGTCTCCTTGCCTAGGCGAGGAGGTGACCTTCAGGCACTAATCCGTAAAAGAGAGGCACTTTGGATTTTCCGGCTTGGCACTAGATCACCTAAGGGTTTAAATGCGAGGTGGGACCTGGCTTTGGTGACAGGCTGAGAATTGGATTGCCTTTTGATTCTTGCATACATTGCATATATTGCTCTCATTATTTTTGCTCCTTACCTGTATGTGTTTTTAATTGTATTAATGTTTAACCTACATTTTTAACGAGGTGTTAGTTTTTGGTGGGCAATCTGCTCCCTCCCTCGCTTGGGTGGGGTTGTGCCCCGCCTCTTACTACCCTCCCTTTTAAATTCACAATCAGAATGCTGTGACATGACTATGATTAAGGACTTGGAGTCCGAAACATGTTGGTCTAAGTGTTTTACCTGAACTGGACATGTCCTGAATAAACTACATTGGAATGGAGACATCAGTGCGGACCTTCTTTTACTATTGGATTTCACTGAAGCTGTAGATTTTATCCCAGAACATAGTTTAGGGGCCATTACCTCTTCAACTATAGTGATTTTTCTTTCAATTGCAAGCGTAACCAGTTTGTCAATGGTGTATTGGTTTAACATAGGAAACCCTACTATTTGCTCTAGATTCTAATCTGTCACTCCGATTTTCAAACAGATTTCACTGAAGCTGTAGATTGCATTCCAGAACATAGTTTAGGAACCATTACCTCTTCAACTATAGTCATTTTTCTTTCAATTGCAAACGTAACCAGTTTTTCAATGGTGTATTGGTTTAACATAGGAAAACCTATTGTTGGCTCTAGATTCTAATCTATTACTCCGATTTGCAAACGGATTTCACTGAAGCTGTAGATTGCATCCCAGAACATAGTTTAGGGGCCATTACCTCTTCAACTATAGTCATTTATCTTTCAATTGCAAACGTAACCAGTTTTTTAATGGTGTATTGGTTTAACATGGGAAACCTACTGTTGGCTTTAAATTCTAATCTATCACTCCGATTTGCAAACGGATTTCACTGAAGCTGTAGATTGCATCCCAGAACATAATTTAGGGGCCATTACCTCTTCAACTATAGTCATTTTTCTTTCAATTGCAAACGTAACCAGTTTTTCAATGGTGTATTGGTTTAACGTAGGAAAACCTACTGTTGGCTCTAGATTCTAATCTGTCACTCCGACTTGCAAACGGATTTCACTGAAGCTGTAGATTGCATCCCAGAACATAGTTTAGGGGCCATTACCACTTCAACTATAGTCATTTTTCTGTCATTTGCAAACGTAACCAGTTTTTCAATGGTGTATTGGTTTAACATAGGAAAACCTTCTGTTGGCTCTAGATTCTAATCTATCACTCCGATTTGCAAACGGATTTCACTGAAGCTGTAGATTTTATCCCAGAACATAGTTTAGGGGCCATTACCTCTTCAACTATAGTGATTTTTCTTTCAATTGCAAGCATAACCAGTTTTTCAATGGTGTATTGGTTTAACATAGGAAACCCTACTATTCGCTCTAGATTCTAATCTGTCACTCCGATTTTCAAACAGATTTCACTGAAGCTGTAGATTGCATTCCAGAACATAGTTTAGGGGCCATTATCTCTTCAACTATAGTCATTTTTCTTTCAATTGCAAACGTAACCAGTTTTTCAATGGTGTATTGATGTAACATAGGAAAACCTATTGTTGGCTCTAGATTGTAATCTATCTCTCCGCTTTGCAAACGGATTTCACTGAAGCTGTAGATTGCATCCCAGAACATAGTGTAGGGGCCATTACCTCTTCAACTATAGTCATTTCTCTTTCAATTGCAAACATAACCAGTTTTTCAATGGTGTGTTGTTTAAACATAGGAAAACCTACTGTTGGCTTTAGATTCTAATCTATCACTCTGATTTGCAAACGGATTTCACTGAAGCTGTAGATTGCATCCCAGAACATAGTTTAGGGGCCATTATCTCTTCAACTATAGTCATTTTTCTTTTAATTGCAAACGTAACCAGTTTTTCAATGGTGTATTGGTTTAACATAGGAAAACCTACTGTAGGCTTTAGATTCTAATATATCACTCCGATTTGCAAAAGTATTTCACTGAAGCTGTAGATTGCATCCCAAAACATAGTTTAGGGGCCATTACCTCTTCAACTATAGTCATTTATCTTTCAATTGCAAACGTAACCAGTTTTTCAATGGTGTATTGGTTTAACATGGGAAAACCTACTGTTGGCTTTAGATTCTAATCTATCACTCCGATTTGCAAACGGGTTTCACTGAAGCTGTAGATTGCATCCCAGAACATAGTTTAAGGGCCATTTCCTCTTCAACTATAGTCATTTTTCTTTCAATTGCAAACGTAACCAGTTTTTCAATGGTGTATTGGTTTAACATAGGAAAACATACTGTTGGCTTTAGATTCTAATCTATCACTCCGATTTGCAAACAGATTTCACTGAAGCTGTAGATTGCATCCCAGAACATAGTTTAGGGGCCATTACCTCCTCAACTATAGTCATTTTTCTTTCAATTGCAAACGTAACCAGTTTTTCAATGGTGTATTGGTTTAACATAGGAAAACCTACTGTTGGCTTTAGATTCTAATCTATCACTCCGATTTGCAAACTGATTTCACTGAAGCTGTAGATTGCATCCCAGAACATAGTTTAAGGGCCATTTCCTCTTCAACTATAGTCATTTTTCTTTCAATTGCAAACGTAACCAGTTTTTCAATGGTGTATTGGTTTAACATAGGAAAACATACTGTTGGCTTTAGATTCTAATCTATCACTCCGATTTGCAAACAGATTTCACTGAAGCTGTAGATTGCATCCCAGAACATAGTTTAGGGGCCATTACCTCCTCAACTATAGTCATTTTTCTTTCAATTGCAAACGTAACCAGTTTTTCAATGGTGTATTGGTTTAACATAGGAAAACCTACTGTTGGCTTTAGATTCTAATCTATCACTCCGATTTGCAAACTGATTTCACTGAAGCTGTAGATTGCATCCCAGAACATAGTTTAGGGGCAATTACCTCTTCAACTATAGTCATTTTTCTTTCAATTGCAAACGTAACCAGTTTTTCAATGGTGTATTGGTTTAACATAGGAAAACCTACTGTTGGCTTTAGATTCTAATCTATCACTCCGATTTGCAAACGGATATCACTGAAGCTGTAGATTGCATCCCACAACATAGTTTAGGGGCCATTACCTCTTCAACTATAGTCATTTTTCTTTCAATTGCAAACGTAACCAGTTTTTCAATGGTGTATTGGTTTAACATAGGAAAACCTACTGTTGGCTTTAGATTCTAATCTATCACTCCGATTTGCAAACGGATTTCCCTGAAGCTGTAGATTGCATCCCAGAACATAGTTTAGGGGCCATTACCTCTTCAACTATACTCATTTTTCTTTCAATTGCAAACGTAACCAGTTTTTCAATGGTGTATTGGTTTAACATAGGAAAACCTACTGTTGGCTTTAGATTCTAATCTATCACTCCGATTTGCAAACGGATTTCACTGAAGCTGTAGATTGCATCCCAGAACATAGTTTAGGGGCCATTACCTCTTCAACTATAGTCATTTTTCTTTTAATTGCAAACGTAACCATTTTTTCAATGGTGTATTGGTCTAACATAGGAAAACCTTCTGTTGGCTCTAGATTCTAATCTATCACTCCGATTTGCAAACGGATTTCACTGAAGCTGTAGATTGCTTCCCAGAACATAGTTTAGGGGCCATTACCTCTTCAACTATAGTCATTTTTCTTTCAATTGCAAACGTAACCAGTTTTTCAATGGTATATTGGTTTAACATAGGAAAACCTACTGTTGGCTTTAGATTCTAATCTGTCACTCCGATTTGCAAATGGATTTCACTGAAGCTGTAGATTGCATCCCAGAACATAGTTTAGGGGCCATTACCACTTCAACTATAGTCATTTTTCTTTCATTTGCAAACGTAACCAGTTTATTAATGGTGTATTGGTTTAACATAGGAAAACCTTCTGTTGGCTTTAGATTCTAATCTATCACTCCGATTTGCAAATGGATTTCACTTAGGCTGTAGATTGCATCCCAGAACATAGTTTAGGGGCCATTACCTCTTCAACTATAGTCATTTTTCTTTCAATTGCAAACGTAACCAGTTTTTCAATGGTGTATTGGTTTAACGTAGGAAAACCTACTGTTGGCTCTAGATTCTAATCTGTCACTCCGATTTGCAAACGGATTTCACTGAAGCTGTAGATTGCATCCCAGAACATAGTTTAGGGGCCATTACCTCTTCAACTATAGTCATTTTTCTTTCAATTGCAAACGTAACCAGTTTTTCAATGGTGTATTGGTTTAACATAGGAAAACCTACTGTTGGCTTTAGATTCTAATCTATCACTCCGATTTGCAAACGGATTTCACTGAAGCTGTAGATTGCATCCCACAACATAGTTTAGGGGCCATTACCTCTTCAACTATAGTCATTTTTCTTTCAATTGCAAACGTAACCAGTTTTTCAATGGTGTATTGGTTTAACATAGGAAAACCTACTGTTGGCTTTAGATTCTAATCTATCACTCCGATTTGCAAACGGATTTCCCTGAAGCTGTAGATTGCATCCCAGAACATAGTTTAGGGGCCATTACCTCTTCAACTATAGTCATTTTTCTTTCAATTGCAAACGTAACCAGTTTTTCAATGGTGTATTGGTTTAACGTAGGAAAACCTACTGTTGGCTCTAGATTCTAATCTATCACTCCGATTTGCAAACGGATTTCACTGAAGCTGTAGATTGCATCCCAGAACATAGTTTAGGGGCCATTACCTCTTCAACTATACTCATTTTTCTTTCAATTGCAAACGTAACCAGTTTTTCAATGGTGTATTGGTTTAACATAGGAAAACCTACTGTTGGCTTTAGATTCTAATCTATCACTCCGATTTGCAAACGGATTTCACTGAAGCTGTAGATTGCATCCCAGAACATAGTTTAGGGGCCATTACCTCTTCAACTATAGTCATTTTTCTTTTAATTGCAAACGTAACCATTTTTTCAATGGTGTATTGGTCTAACATAGGAAAACCTTCTGTTGGCTCTAGATTCTAATCTATCACTCCGATTTGCAAACGGATTTCACTGAAGCTGTAGATTGCTTCCCAGAACATAGTTTAGGGGCCATTACCTCTTCAACTATAGTCATTTTTCTTTCAATTGCAAACGTAACCAGTTTTTCAATGGTATATTGGTTTAACATAGGAAAACCTACTGTTGGCTTTAGATTCTAATCTGTCACTCCGATTTGCAAATGCATTTCACTGAAGCTGTAGATTGCATCCCAGAACATAGTTTAGGGGCCATTACCACTTCAACTATAGTAATTTTTCTTTCATTTGCAAACGTAACCAGTTTATTAATGGTGTATTGGTTTAACATAGGAAAACCTTCTGTTGGCTTTAGATTCTAATCTATCACTCCGATTTGCAAATGGATTTCACTTAGGCTGTAGATTGCATCCCAGAACATAGTTTAGGGGCCATTACCTCTTCAACTATAGTCATTTTTCTTTCAATTGCAAACGTAACCAGTTTTTCAATGGTGTATTGGTTTAACATAGGAAAACCTACTGTTGGCTTTAGATTCTAATCTATCACTCCGATTTGCAAACGGATTTCACTGAAGCTGTAGATTGCATCCCAGAACATAGTTTAGGGGCCATTACCTCTTCAACTATAGTCAGTTTTCTTTCAATTACAAACGTAACCAGTTTTTCAATGGTGTTTTGGTTTAACATAGGAAAACCTACTTTTGGGTCTAGATTCTAATCTATCACTCCGATTTGCAAACAGATTTCACTGAAGCTGTAGATTTTATACCAGAACATAGTTTAGGGGCCATTACCTCTTCAACTATAGTCATTTTTCTTTCAATTGCAAACATAACCAGTTTTTCAATGGTGTATTGGTTTAACATAGGAAAACCTACTGTTGGCTTTAGATTCTAATCTATCACTCCGATTTGCAAATGGATTTCACTGAAGCTGTAGATTGCATCCCGGAACATAGTTTAGGGGCCATTACCACTTCAACTATAGTCATTTTTCTTTCATTTGCAAACGTAACCAGTTTTTCAATGGTGTATTGGTTTAACGTAGGAAAACCTACTGTTGGCTCTAGATTCTAATCTGTCACTCCGATTTGCAAACGGATTTCACTGAAGCTGTAGATTGCATCCCAGAACATAGTTTAGGGGCCATTACCTCTTCAACTATAGTCATTTTTCTTTCAATTGCAAACGTAACCAGTTTTTCAATGGTGTATTGGTTTAACATAGGAAAACCTACTGTTGGCTTTAGATTCTAATCTATCACTCCGATTTGCAAACGGATTTCACTGAAGCTGTAGATTTCATCCCAGAACATAGTTTAGGGGCCATTACCTCTTCAACTATAGTCATTTTACTTTTAATTGCAAACGTAACCAGTTTTTCAATGGTGTATTGTTTTAACATAGGAAAACCTACTGTTGGCACTAGATTCTAATCTATCACTCCGATTTGCAAACGGATGTCACTGAATCTGTAGATTTTATCCCAGAACATAGTTTAGGGGCCATTACTTCTTCAACTATAGTCATTTTTCTTTCAATTGCAAACATAACCAGTTTTGCTACGCCGATGACACACAGCTATACCTGTCCTTCAAACCTGGTGGAACAGACCCTACCCCAAAAATAAACTCTTGCTTAGCTGAGCTTCAGGCATGGATGAATGATAACTGGTTGAAACTGAATGCTGACAAAACTGAGGTCCTGTTTGTCCAAAGCCAGTGCTCGCCATCAAAACAGCTCTATCCTAAAGCAACACCAATCAGGATTGGGAATTCAGACATAAACAGCTCCAACCTTGTGCGCAGCCTTGGCGTACTAATCGATGGGGAATTGAGTTTCAGAAACCAAATTTCATCTGTAGTTAAATCTTCCTTCTTTCATCTGAAGAACATTGCAAAGATTAAACATCTGATTCCCCCAGAGGATCTTCCAACCCTAGTCCACGCCTTCATCACATCACGGCTGGACTACTGCAATGCCCTTTATGCTGGCCTCCCCAAAAAAGACTTGCGTCGCCTGCAATTAGTGCAGAATGCTGCTGCCAGATTGCTAACAAACCAGCCTCGCCACTGTCACATTACACCGATCCTTCGCTCACTGCACTGGCTACCAGTAGAATGGAGAATACTCTTCAAGATTGGACTGCTGACATTCAAATCCCTGCACAATCTGGGCCCTGGATACATGAAGGACTTGCTGAAGCTGCACCACACCTCTCACAACCTCAGATCAGCAAGTTCTATAAACTTGGTCACTCCCAGAGTGCACCTCAAAAAATCTGGAGACAGAGCCTTCTGTCATGCTGCCCCTACTCTTTGGAACTCCCTACCACACCCAGTAAAGACAGCACCATCCCTGGAGCTATTCAAATCCAGACTGAAAAGCCACCTGTTTAGCCTGGCATTTCCAGATTTATAAAATTCTTCCCCTGTACCACGATGGTCGGAGCCATGCTTATGCGCTTTGAGTCCCACGGGAGAAAAGCGCTTTACAAATGTTATTTGTTGTTGTTGTTGTTGTTGTTTTTCAATGGTATATTGGTTTAACATAGGAAAACCTACTGTTGGCGTTAGATTCTAATCTATCACTCCAATTTGCAAATGGACTTCACTGAAGCTGTAGATTGCATCCCAGAACATAGTTTAGGGGCCATTACAACTTCAACTATAGTCATTTTTCTTTCATTTGCAAACGTAACCAGTTTTTCAATGGTGTATTGGTTTAACATAGGAAAACCTTCTGTTGGCTTTAGATTCTAATCTATCACTCTGATTTGCAAACAGATTTCACTGAAGCTGTAGATTTTATCCCAGAACATAGTTTAGGGGCCATTACCTCTTCAACTATAGTCATTTTTATTTCAATTGCAAACGTAACCAGTTTTTCAATGGTGTATTGGTTTAACATAGGAAAACCTACTGTTGGCTTTAGATTCTAATCTATCACTCCGATTTGCAAATGGATTTCACTGAAGCTGTAGATTGCATCCCAGAACATAGTTTAGGAGCCATTACCTCTTCAACTATAGTCATTTTTCTTTCAATTGCAAACGTAACCAGTTTTTCAATGGTGTATTGGTTTAACATAGGAAAACCTACTGTCTGCTTTAGATTCTAATCTATCACTCCGATTTGCAAACGGATTTCACTGAAGCTGTAGATTGCATCCCAGAACATAGTTTAGGGGCCATTACCTCTTCAACTATAGTCATTTTTCTTTCAATTGCAAACTTAACCAGTTTTTCAATGGTGTATTGGTTTAACGTAGGAAAACCTTCTGTTGGCTTTAGATTCTAATCTATCACTCCGATTTGCAAACAGATTTCACTGAAGCTGTAGATTGCATCCCAGAACATAGTTTAGGGGCCATTACCTCCTCAACTATAGTCATTTTTCTTTCAATTGCAAACGTAACCAGTTTTTCAATGGTGTATTGGTTTAACATAGGAAAACCTACTGTTGGCTTTAGATTCTAATCTATCACTCCGATTTGCAAACTGATTTCACTGAAGCTGTAGATTGCATCCCAGAACATAGTTTAGGGGCAATTACCTCTTCAACTATAGTCATTTTTCTTTCAATTGCAAACGTAACCAGTTTTTCAATGGTGTATTGGTTTAACATAGGAAAACCTACTGTTGGCTTTAGATTCTAATCTATCACTCCGATTTGCAAACGGATATCACTGAAGCTGTAGATTGCATCCCACAACATAGTTTAGGGGCCATTACCTCTTCAACTATAGTCATTTTTCTTTCAATTGCAAACGTAACCAGTTTTTCAATGGTGTATTGGTTTAACATAGGAAAACCTACTGTTGGCTTTAGATTCTAATCTATCACTCCGATTTGCAAACGGATTTCCCTGAAGCTGTAGATTGCATCCCAGAACATAGTTTAGGGGCCATTACCTCTTCAACTATACTCATTTTTCTTTCAATTGCAAACGTAACCAGTTTTTCAATGGTGTATTGGTTTAACATAGGAAAACCTACTGTTGGCTTTAGATTCTAATCTATCACTCCGATTTGCAAACGGATTTCACTGAAGCTGTAGATTGCATCCCAGAACATAGTTTAGGGGCCATTACCTCTTCAACTATAGTCATTTTTCTTTTAATTGCAAACGTAACCATTTTTTCAATGGTGTATTGGTCTAACATAGGAAAACCTTCTGTTGGCTCTAGATTCTAATCTATCACTCCGATTTGCAAACGGATTTCACTGAAGCTGTAGATTGCTTCCCAGAACATAGTTTAGGGGCCATTACCTCTTCAACTATAGTCATTTTTCTTTCAATTGCAAACGTAACCAGTTTTTCAATGGTATATTGGTTTAACATAGGAAAACCTACTGTTGGCTTTAGATTCTAATCTGTCACTCCGATTTGCAAATGGATTTCACTGAAGCTGTAGATTGCATCCCAGAACATAGTTTAGGGGCCATTACCACTTCAACTATAGTCATTTTTCTTTCATTTGCAAACGTAACCAGTTTATTAATGGTGTATTGGTTTAACATAGGAAAACCTTCTGTTGGCTTTAGATTCTAATCTATCACTCCGATTTGCAAATGGATTTCACTTAGGCTGTAGATTGCATCCCAGAACATAGTTTAGGGGCCATTACCTCTTCAACTATAGTCATTTTTCTTTCAATTGCAAACGTAACCAGTTTTTCAATGGTGTATTGGTTTAACGTAGGAAAACCTACTGTTGGCTCTAGATTCTAATCTGTCACTCCGATTTGCAAACGGATTTCACTGAAGCTGTAGATTGCATCCCAGAACATAGTTTAGGGGCCATTACCTCTTCAACTATAGTCATTTTTCTTTCAATTGCAAACGTAACCAGTTTTTCAATGGTGTATTGGTTTAACATAGGAAAACCTACTGTTGGCTTTAGATTCTAATCTATCACTCCGATTTGCAAACGGATTTCACTGAAGCTGTAGATTGCATCCCACAACATAGTTTAGGGGCCATTACCTCTTCAACTATAGTCATTTTTCTTTCAATTGCAAACGTAACCAGTTTTTCAATGGTGTATTGGTTTAACATAGGAAAACCTACTGTTGGCTTTAGATTCTAATCTATCACTCCGATTTGCAAACGGATTTCCCTGAAGCTGTAGATTGCATCCCAGAACATAGTTTAGGGGCCATTACCTCTTCAACTATAGTCATTTTTCTTTCAATTGCAAACGTAACCAGTTTTTCAATGGTGTATTGGTTTAACGTAGGAAAACCTACTGTTGGCTCTAGATTCTAATCTATCACTCCGATTTGCAAACGGATTTCACTGAAGCTGTAGATTGCATCCCAGAACATAGTTTAGGGGCCATTACCTCTTCAACTATACTCATTTTTCTTTCAATTGCAAACGTAACCAGTTTTTCAATGGTGTATTGGTTTAACATAGGAAAACCTACTGTTGGCTTTAGATTCTAATCTATCACTCCGATTTGCAAACGGATTTCACTGAAGCTGTAGATTGCATCCCAGAACATAGTTTAGGGGCCATTACCTCTTCAACTATAGTCATTTTTCTTTTAATTGCAAACGTAACCATTTTTTCAATGGTGTATTGGTCTAACATAGGAAAACCTTCTGTTGGCTCTAGATTCTAATCTATCACTCCGATTTGCAAACGGATTTCACTGAAGCTGTAGATTGCTTCCCAGAACATAGTTTAGGGGCCATTACCTCTTCAACTATAGTCATTTTTCTTTCAATTGCAAACGTAACCAGTTTTTCAATGGTATATTGGTTTAACATAGGAAAACCTACTGTTGGCTTTAGATTCTAATCTGTCACTCCGATTTGCAAATGCATTTCACTGAAGCTGTAGATTGCATCCCAGAACATAGTTTAGGGGCCATTACCACTTCAACTATAGTAATTTTTCTTTCATTTGCAAACGTAACCAGTTTATTAATGGTGTATTGGTTTAACATAGGAAAACCTTCTGTTGGCTTTAGATTCTAATCTATCACTCCGATTTGCAAATGGATTTCACTTAGGCTGTAGATTGCATCCCAGAACATAGTTTAGGGGCCATTACCTCTTCAACTATAGTCATTTTTCTTTCAATTGCAAACGTAACCAGTTTTTCAATGGTGTATTGGTTTAACATAGGAAAACCTACTGTTGGCTTTAGATTCTAATCTATCACTCCGATTTGCAAACGGATTTCACTGAAGCTGTAGATTGCATCCCAGAACATAGTTTAGGGGCCATTACCTCTTCAACTATAGTCAGTTTTCTTTCAATTACAAACGTAACCAGTTTTTCAATGGTGTTTTGGTTTAACATAGGAAAACCTACTTTTGGGTCTAGATTCTAATCTATCACTCCGATTTGCAAACAGATTTCACTGAAGCTGTAGATTTTATACCAGAACATAGTTTAGGGGCCATTACCTCTTCAACTATAGTCATTTTTCTTTCAATTGCAAACATAACCAGTTTTTCAATGGTGTATTGGTTTAACATAGGAAAACCTACTGTTGGCTTTAGATTCTAATCTATCACTCCGATTTGCAAATGGATTTCACTGAAGCTGTAGATTGCATCCCGGAACATAGTTTAGGGGCCATTACCACTTCAACTATAGTCATTTTTCTTTCATTTGCAAACGTAACCAGTTTTTCAATGGTGTATTGGTTTAACGTAGGAAAACCTACTGTTGGCTCTAGATTCTAATCTGTCACTCCGATTTGCAAACGGATTTCACTGAAGCTGTAGATTGCATCCCAGAACATAGTTTAGGGGCCATTACCTCTTCAACTATAGTCATTTTTCTTTCAATTGCAAACGTAACCAGTTTTTCAATGGTGTATTGGTTTAACATAGGAAAACCTACTGTTGGCTTTAGATTCTAATCTATCACTCCGATTTGCAAACGGATTTCACTGAAGCTGTAGATTTCATCCCAGAACATAGTTTAGGGGCCATTACCTCTTCAACTATAGTCATTTTACTTTTAATTGCAAACGTAACCAGTTTTTCAATGGTGTATTGTTTTAACATAGGAAAACCTACTG
This sequence comes from Hyperolius riggenbachi, assembly GCF_040937935.1. Classification (NCBI taxonomy): domain Eukaryota; kingdom Metazoa; phylum Chordata; class Amphibia; order Anura; family Hyperoliidae; genus Hyperolius; species Hyperolius riggenbachi. The sequence goes on along the minus strand of NC_090647.1, from coordinate 391,834,231 downwards.
TTGGCACTAGATTCTAATCTATCACTCCGATTTGCAAACGGATGTCACTGAATCTGTAGATTTTATCCCAGAACATAGTTTAGGGGCCATTACTTCTTCAACTATAGTCATTTTTCTTTCAATTGCAAACATAACCAGTTTTGCTACGCCGATGACACACAGCTATACCTGTCCTTCAAACCTGGTGGAACAGACCCTACCCCAAAAATAAACTCTTGCTTAGCTGAGCTTCAGGCATGGATGAATGATAACTGGTTGAAACTGAATGCTGACAAAACTGAGGTCCTGTTTGTCCAAAGCCAGTGCTCGCCATCAAAACAGCTCTATCCTAAAGCAACACCAATCAGGATTGGGAATTCAGACATAAACAGCTCCAACCTTGTGCGCAGCCTTGGCGTACTAATCGATGGGGAATTGAGTTTCAGAAACCAAATTTCATCTGTAGTTAAATCTTCCTTCTTTCATCTGAAGAACATTGCAAAGATTAAACATCTGATTCCCCCAGAGGATCTTCCAACCCTAGTCCACGCCTTCATCACATCACGGCTGGACTACTGCAATGCCCTTTATGCTGGCCTCCCCAAAAAAGACTTGCGTCGCCTGCAATTAGTGCAGAATGCTGCTGCCAGATTGCTAACAAACCAGCCTCGCCACTGTCACATTACACCGATCCTTCGCTCACTGCACTGGCTACCAGTAGAATGGAGAATACTCTTCAAGATTGGACTGCTGACATTCAAATCCCTGCACAATCTGGGCCCTGGATACATGAAGGACTTGCTGAAGCTGCACCACACCTCTCACAACCTCAGATCAGCAAGTTCTATAAACTTGGTCACTCCCAGAGTGCACCTCAAAAAATCTGGAGACAGAGCCTTCTGTCATGCTGCCCCTACTCTTTGGAACTCCCTACCACACCCAGTAAAGACAGCACCATCCCTGGAGCTATTCAAATCCAGACTGAAAAGCCACCTGTTTAGCCTGGCATTTCCAGATTTATAAAATTCTTCCCCTGTACCACGATGGTCGGAGCCATGCTTATGCGCTTTGAGTCCCACGGGAGAAAAGCGCTTTACAAATGTTATTTGTTGTTGTTGTTGTTGTTGTTTTTCAATGGTATATTGGTTTAACATAGGAAAACCTACTGTTGGCGTTAGATTCTAATCTATCACTCCAATTTGCAAATGGACTTCACTGAAGCTGTAGATTGCATCCCAGAACATAGTTTAGGGGCCATTACAACTTCAACTATAGTCATTTTTCTTTCATTTGCAAACGTAACCAGTTTTTCAATGGTGTATTGGTTTAACATAGGAAAACCTTCTGTTGGCTTTAGATTCTAATCTATCACTCTGATTTGCAAACAGATTTCACTGAAGCTGTAGATTTTATCCCAGAACATAGTTTAGGGGCCATTACCTCTTCAACTATAGTCATTTTTATTTCAATTGCAAACGTAACCAGTTTTTCAATGGTGTATTGGTTTAACATAGGAAAACCTACTGTTGGCTTTAGATTCTAATCTATCACTCCGATTTGCAAATGGATTTCACTGAAGCTGTAGATTGCATCCCAGAACATAGTTTAGGAGCCATTACCTCTTCAACTATAGTCATTTTTCTTTCAATTGCAAACGTAACCAGTTTTTCAATGGTGTATTGGTTTAACATAGGAAAACCTACTGTCTGCTTTAGATTCTAATCTATCACTCCGATTTGCAAACGGATTTCACTGAAGCTGTAGATTGCATCCCAGAACATAGTTTAGGGGCCATTACCTCTTCAACTATAGTCATTTTTCTTTCAATTGCAAACTTAACCAGTTTTTCAATGGTGTATTGGTTTAACGTAGGAAAACCTTCTGTTGGCTTTAGATTCTAATCTATCACTCTGATTTGCAAACAGATTTCACTGAAGCTGTAGATTTTATCCCAGAACATAGTTTAGGGGCCATTACCTCTTCAACTATAGTCATTTTTATTTCAATTGCAAACGTAACCAGTTTTTCAATGGTGTATTGGTTTAACATAGGAAAACCTACTGTTGGCTTTAGATTCTAATCTATCACTCCGATTTGCAAATGGATTTCACTGAAGCTGTAGATTGCATCCCAGAACATAGTTTAGGAGCCATTACCTCTTCAACTATAGTCATTTTTCTTTCAATTGCAAACGTAACCAGTTTTTCAATGGTGTATTGGTTTAACATAGGAAAACCTACTGTCTGCTTTAGATTCTAATCTATCACTCCGATTTGCAAACGGATTTCACTGAAGCTGTAGATTGCATCCCAGAACATAGTTTAGGGGCCATTACCTCTTCAACTATAGTCATTTTTCTTTCAATTGCAAACTTAACCAGTTTTTCAATGGTGTATTGGTTTAACGTAGGAAAACCTACTGTTGGCTCTAGATTCTAATCTATCACTCCGATTTGCAAACGGATTTCACTGAAGCTGTAGATTTTATCCCAGAACATAGTTTAGGGGCCATTACCTCTTCAACTATAGTGATTTTTCTTTCAATTGCAAGCGTAACCAGTTTTTCAATAGTGTATTGGTTTAACATAGGAAACCCTACTATTCGCTCTAGATTCTAATCTATCACTCCGATTTTCAAACAGATTTCACTGAAGCTGTCGATTGCATTCCAGAACATAGTTTAGGGGCCATTATCTCTTCAACTATAGTCATTTGTCTTTCAATTGCAAACGTAACCAGTTTTTCAATGGTGTATTGGTTTAACATAGGAAAACCTATTGTTGGCTCTAGATTCTAATCTATCTCTCCGATTTGCAAACGGATTTCACTGAAGCTGTAGATTGCATCCCAGAACATAGTGTAGGGGGCCATTACCTCTTCAACTATAGTCATTTTTCTTTCAATTGCAAACGTAACCAGTTTTTTAATGGTGTATTGGTTTAACATAGGAAAACCTACTGTAGGCTTTAGATTCTAATATATCACTCCGATTTGCAAAAGTATTTCACTGAAGCTGTAGATTGCATCCCAGAACATAGTTTAGGGGCCATTACCTCTTCAACTATAGTCATTTTTCTTTCAATTGCAAACGTAACCAGTTTTTCAATGGTGTATTGGTTTAACATGGGAAAACCTACTGTTGGCTTTAGATTCTAATCTATCACTCCGATTTGCAAACGGGTTTCACTGAAGCTGTAGATTGCATCCCAGAACATAGTTTAAGGGCCATTTCCTCTTCAACTATAGTCATTTTTCTTTCAATTGCAAACGTAACCAGTTTTTCAATGGTGTATTGGTTTATCATAGGAAAACATACTGTTGGCTTTAGATTCTAATCTATCACTCCGATTTGCAAACAGATTTCACTGAAGCTGTAGATTGCATCCCAGAACATAGTTTAGGGGCCATTACCTCCTCAACTATAGTCATTTTTCTTTCGTTTCAAGGGTGTTTATTATGTAAGAAATGGTTCACAATGATAGCATAATACAGGTTTCACATGACATGTCCCTCTTAGGGGAATTGTACATAATAGCTCACAAACACATTAGGAGATATCATGCATAAATTAAACATCTAAATAAGAGCGGAACTTACATTCTTACCCATTAGATTAACTGTAATATTATGCTATATATTTTAAACATCCTAATTTAAATTTTTATATAGGAGTATAGAAGGGGGGGGAGGGGGGGGAGAGGAAGGGAAAAGAAAAGTTAGTTAGAAGAGAAGATAGAGTAAAGAAGGAAGATAAGACCCCGGGGGGATCCCAAGGGTGGGGACTCCACTTCATGCCAAAGGGACCCACCAGGGGGGAAGAGGGGGGGGGGGTAGATAGGGAGGGAAGGGAAAGGGAGAAAGAAGTCTCCATTTAAGGAGAAAGAGCCACTCGAGTTAAATAGCTATAGGAATAAACTATAATCAAAGCATTTTATTACCCACTATAGTCCACTCTCTCCTAAATACTATGATATAACCTGAATTCTTATTGACTGCATCAATACCATAAGGACTGAAGAATGTGTGGTCCTCTAAAATGTGTGTAGTACATAAGGTAAACCCTCATTATCCTGAGAATCAATCCAGGGGGACCATGTTAGTAAGAATGGTTCTATTGAATCATGGACCTTAGCTAGTATATGCTCTGATAGCATTGCCTCATTGAGTTTCGTGAAGACTAGATTATCATTTAGCCTTACTGATTTCCAGCTATATGCTATTTGCCTTCTGGCCAACGCCATTACATGGTGTAAGAGTTTGTTAGCTGCGCGTGTGATCTTCTGGGGCCTATTGCCCAATAAAGCCACTGTGGGATCTAGGGGGGATTCAATTCTGAGCATGAGGGAGGTGCGTCTCCATATCTTTTTCCAGAAGATTTGTACTATAGGGCACTGCCACCACATGTGCCATAATGTGCCTTTTTGGCCGCAGCCCCTTGGACATAACTCGGACTGATCTGGACAAAAAGCATGGACTCTGGCTGGCGTAAAATAGGTGCGGTGTAATAGTTTAAGTGATGTTTCAATGGAGGAATAGAAGAGACTATTCTTTAGTAAGGTCATGCAGCAGTGTCCCCATTTACTTATCGATAGAGTTTTGCCTGTATCTCTTTCCCAGTCTAACTGGAATTTCATCTTTTCATCAGACTCCTCCCTCATTAACATAAAGTAGAAGTCTGATATAAGCCCTTTATTTAACGGTCCATTTCTGCACCTAGTTTCAAACAGAGAGTATATGTTTATCTCTTTATCTTTATCTAAAGTATTTATATAATTGAAAATTTGTGTGGCTCTAGAGATTTCCTGGGAAGGCACCTCCCTGTCCGCAAAAAACTGGCGACGGTCCATCAGTTTGAATGCTAATGTGAATTTTCCTAATCTAGTAAGACCCTTTGAGATCCACCAGGAAAATGGCTGTTGATTTAGGCCAGATGTGAAATCTGGGTTACCAAAAATAGCGGACATAAGGCAGGTTGGGGATTGTAGTTTGTATACAAATCTAAGGTTAAGCCATAATTTAATAGAAGAACCAAATATTGGGGATAAGGCCTGAATCTTTTTCAACTGAATTTTCCTGGCCCACATTACTCCTGGGGTGGTAAGGGGATGAATCAATTTAGATTCAATATCGACCCAGAGGGGGGCCATATATCCGGAGTTTACTAGCACCAACTGGGATAATCTAGCCGCCCTGTAGTATGTCATCAGTATCGGAAGTTTAAGTCCTCCCCTATGTTTTGTTTTGGCCAAAGTAGCATATTTTATCCTAGCTTTTTTATGTGACCAGATAAATCTGAGGATTCTTTTTTGCAGGTCAGCTACATGGGAGGGTCGTATTGGTATAGGCAGGGTTCGGAAGAGGTACAACAGTCGAGGGAAAAGGGTCATTTTAATTGCATGTACCTTCCCAAGCAGGGAAAGGGGATATTTTGCCCACGTTTCTAGGTCTTCCGAGAGTCTTCTATACAAAGCCGGATAATTGATATCATGTAATTGAGTGGGATCAGATGGTAAATTGATTCCAAGATATTTAATGAATTTAGATTGGTATTGTAGTCCTAGGGACTCGGCTAAGTTCTTTCCCGCTTTGTGAGAAGTCTGAGAAACCAAAAGTTCTGATTTATCTTTGTTTAATTGGAAACCCGAGAAAACAGAAAAATCCTGGATAATTTTTAGTAAGTTGGGAATGGAAGTGTGCGGTGAAGAGAGGGTAAGGAGAATGTCGTCAGTGAATAAATTTAATTTGTATTGCTTTTTTCCTAGTTGGACGCCCAGTACCTCCAGGGACCCCCTAATCCTGCTTGCCAAGGGCTCTATGACTAGTGCAAAGATGCCCGGAGATAATGGGCACCCTTGTCTTGTTCCCCGGCTTATAGAAAATCTAGTTTGATTATACGAAGGCAGTTTTAGGTATGCAGTAGGAAGGGAGTAAAGAGTTTGTCATTTTTCTTTCAATTGCAAACGTAACCAGTTTTTCAATGGTGTATTGGTTTAACATAGGAAAACCTACTGTTGGCTTTAGATTCTAATCTATCACTCCGATTTGCAAACGGATTTCACTGAAGCTGTAGATTGCATCCCAGAACATAGTTTAGGGGCCATTACCACTTCAACTATAGTCATTTTTCTTTTATTTGCAAACGTAACCAGTTTATTAATGGTGTATTGGTTTAACATAGGAAAACCTTCTGTTGGCTTTAGATTCTAGTCTATCACTCCGATTTGCAAATGGATTTCACTGAAGCTGTAGATTGCATCCCAGAACATAGTTTAGGGGCCATTACCTCTTCAACTATAGTCATTTTTCTTTCAATTGCAAACGTAACCAGTTTTTCAATGGTGTATTGGTTTAACATAGGAAAACCTACTGTTGGCTTTAGATTCTAATCTATCACTCCGATTTGCAAACGGATTTCACTGAAGCTGTAGATTGCATCCCAGAACATAGTTTAGGGGCCATTACCTCTTCAACTATAGTCAGTTTTCTTTCAATTACAAACGTAACCAGTTTTTCAATGGTGTTTTGGTTTAACATAGGAAAACCTACTTTTGGGTCTAGATTCTAATCTATCACTCCGATTTGCAAACAGATTTCACTGAAGCTGTAGATTTTATACCAGAACATAGTTTAGGGGCCATTACCTCTTCAACTATAGTCATTTTTCTTTCAATTGCAAACATAACCAGTTTTTCAATGGTGTATTGGTTTAACATAGGAAAACCTACTGTTGGCTTTAGATTCTAATCTATCACTCCGATTTGCAAATGGATTTCACTGAAGCTGTAGATTGCATCCCAGAACATAGTTTAGGGGCCATTACCACTTCAACTATAGTCATTTTTCTTTCATTTGCAAACGTAACCAGTTTTTCAATGGTGTATTGGTTTAACGTAGGAAAACCTACTGTTGGCTCTAGATTCTAATCTGTCACTCCGATTTGCAAACGGATTTCACTGAAGCTGTAGATTGCATCCCAGAACATAGTTTAGGGGCCATTACCTCTTCAACTATAGTCATTTTTCTTTCAATTGCAAACGTAACCAGTTTTTCAATGGTGTATTGGTTTAACATAGGAAAACCTACTGTTGGCTTTAGATTCTAATCTATCACTCCGATTTGCAAACGGATTTCACTGAAGCTGTAGATTTCATCCCAGAACATAGTTTAGGGGCCATTACCTCTTCAACTATAGTCATTTTACTTTTAATTGCAAACGTAACCAGTTTTTCAATGGTGTATTGTTTTAACATAGGAAAACCTACTGTTGGCACTAGATTCTAATCTATCACTCCGATTTGCAAACGGATGTCACTGAATCTGTAGATTTTATCCCAGAACATAGTTTAGGGGCCATTACTTCTTCAACTATAGTCATTTTTCTTTCAATTGCAAACATAACCAGTTTTGCTACGCCGATGACACACAGCTATACCTGTCCTTCAAACCTGGTGGAACAGACCCTACCCCAAAAATAAACTCTTGCTTAGCTGAGCTTCAGGCATGGATGAATGATAACTGGTTGAAACTGAATGCTGACAAAACTGAGGTCCTGTTTGTCCAAAGCCAGTGCTCACCATCAAAACAGCTCTATCCTAAAGCAACACCAATCAGGATTGGGAATTCAGACATAAACAGCTCCAACCTTGTGCGCAGCCTTGGCGTACTAATCGATGGGGAATTGAGTTTCAGAAACCAAATTTCATCTGTAGTTAAATCTTCCTTCTTTCATCTGAAGAACATTGCAAAGATTAAACATCTGATTCCCCCAGAGGATCTTCCAACCCTAGTCCACGCCTTCATCACATCACGGCTGGACTACTGCAATGCCCTTTATGCTGGCCTCCCCAAAAAAGACTTGCGTCGCCTGCAATTAGTGCAGAATGCTGCTGCCAGATTGCTAACAAACCAGCCTCGCCACTGTCACATTACACCGATCCTTCGCTCACTGCACTGGCTACCAGTAGAATGGAGAATACTCTTCAAGATTGGACTGCTGACATTCAAATCCCTGCACAATCTGGGCCCTGGATACATGAAGGACTTGCTGAAGCTGCACCACACCTCTCACAACCTCAGATCAGCAAGTTCTATAAACTTGGTCACTCCCAGAGTGCACCTCAAAAAATCTGGAGACAGAGCCTTCTGTCATGCTGCCCCTACTCTTTGGAACTCCCTACCACACCCAGTAAAGACAGCACCATCCCTGGAGCTATTCAAATCCAGACTGAAAAGCCACCTGTTTAGCCTGGCATTTCCAGATTTATAAAATTCTTCCCCTGTACCACGATGGTCGGAGCCATGCTTATGCGCTTTGAGTCCCACGGGAGAAAAGCGCTTTACAAATGTTATTTGTTGTTGTTGTTGTTGTTGTTTTTCAATGGTATATTGGTTTAACATAGGAAAACCTACTGTTGGCGTTAGATTCTAATCTATCACTCCAATTTGCAAATGGACTTCACTGAAGCTGTAGATTGCATCCCAGAACATAGTTTAGGGGCCATTACAACTTCAACTATAGTCATTTTTCTTTCATTTGCAAACATAACCAGTTTTTCAATGGTGTATTGGTTTAACATAGGAAAACCTTCTGTTGGCTTTAGATTCTAATCTATCACTCTGATTTGCAAACAGATTTCACTGAAGCTGTAGATTTTATCCCAGAACATAGTTTAGGGGCCATTACCTCTTCAACTATAGTCATTTTTATTTCAATTGCAAACGTAACCAGTTTTTCAATGGTGTATTGGTTTAACATAGGAAAACCTACTGTTGGCTTTAGATTCTAATCTATCACTCCGATTTGCAAATGGATTTCACTGAAGCTGTAGATTGCATCCCAGAACATAGTTTAGGAGCCATTACCTCTTCAACTATAGTCATTTTTCTTTCAATTGCAAACGTAACCAGTTTTTCAATGGTGTATTGGTTTAACATAGGAAAACCTACTGTCTGCTTTAGATTCTAATCTATCACTCCGATTTGCAAACGGATTTCACTGAAGCTGTAGATTGCATCCCAGAACATAGTTTAGGGGCCATTACCTCTTCAACTATAGTCATTTTTCTTTCAATTGCAAACTTAACCAGTTTTTCAATGGTGTATTGGTTTAACGTAGGAAAACCTTCTGTTGGCTTTAGATTCTAATCTATCACTCTGATTTGCAAACAGATTTCACTGAAGCTGTAGATTTTATCCCAGAACATAGTTTAGGGGCCATTACCTCTTCAACTATAGTCATTTTTATTTCAATTGCAAACGTAACCAGTTTTTCAATGGTGTATTGGTTTAACATAGGAAAACCTACTGTTGGCTTTAGATTCTAATCTATCACTCCGATTTGCAAATGGATTTCACTGAAGCTGTAGATTGCATCCCAGAACATAGTTTAGGGGCCATTACCTCTTCAACTATAGTCATTTTTCTTTCAATTGCAAACTTAACCAGTTTTTCAATGGTGTATTGGTTTAACGTAGGAAAACCTACTGTTGGCTCTAGATTCTAATCTATCACTCCGATTTGCAAACGGATTTCACTGAAGCTGTAGATTTTATCCCAGAACATAGTTTAGGGGCCATTACCTCTTCAACTATAGTGATTTTTCTTTCAATTGCAAGCGTAACCAGTTTTTCAATAGTGTATTGGTTTAACATAGGAAACCCTACTATTCGCTCTAGATTCTAATCTATCACTCCGATTTTCAAACAGATTTCACTGAAGCTGTCGATTGCATTCCAGAACATAGTTTAGGGGCCATTATCTCTTCAACTATAGTCATTTGTCTTTCAATTGCAAACGTAACCAGTTTTTCAATGGTGTATTGGTTTAACATAGGAAAACCTATTGTTGGCTCTAGATTCTAATCTATCTCTCCGATTTGCAAACGGATTTCACTGAAGCTGTAGATTGCATCCCAGAACATAGTGTAGGGGGCCATTACCTCTTCAACTATAGTCATTTTTCTTTCAATTGCAAACGTAACCAGTTTTTTAATGGTGTATTGGTTTAACATAGGAAAACCTACTGTAGGCTTTAGATTCTAATATATCACTCCGATTTGCAAAAGTATTTCACTGAAGCTGTAGATTGCATCCCAGAACATAGTTTAGGGGCCATTACCTCTTCAACTATAGTCATTTTTCTTTCAATTGCAAACGTAACCAGTTTTTCAATGGTGTATTGGTTTAACATGGGGAAACCTACTGTTGGCTTTAGATTCTAATCTATCACTCCGATTTGCAAACGGGTTTCACTGAAGCTGTAGATTGCATCCCAGAACATAGTTTAAGGGCCATTTCCTCTTCAACTATAGTCATTTTTCTTTCAATTGCAAACGTAACCAGTTTTTCAATGGTGTATTGGTTTATCATAGGAAAACATACTGTTGGCTTTAGATTCTAATCTATCACTCCGATTTGCAAACAGATTTCACTGAAGCTGTAGATTGCATCCCAGAACATAGTTTAGGGGCCATTACCTCCTCAACTATAGTCATTTTTCTTTCGTTTCAAGGGTGTTTATTATGTAAGAAATGGTTCACAATGATAGCATAATACAGGTTTCACATGACATGTCCCTCTTAGGGGAATTGTACATAATAGCTCACAAACACATTAGGAGATATCATGCATAAATTAAACATCTAAATAAGAGCGGAACTTACATTCTTACCCATTAGATTAACTGTAATATTATGCTATATATTTTAAACATCCTAATTTAAATTTTTATATAGGAGTATAGAAGGGGGGGGAGGGGGGGGAGAGGAAGGGAAAAGAAAAGTTAGTTAGAAGAGAAGATAGAGTAAAGAAGGAAGATAAGACCCCGGGGGGATCCCAAGGGTGGGGACTCCACTTCATGCCAAAGGGACCCACCAGGGGGGAAGAGGGGGGGGGGTAGATAGGGAGGGAAGGGAAAGGGAGAAAGAAGTCTCCATTTAAGGAGAAAGAGCCACTCGAGTTAAATAGCTATAGGAATAAACTATAATCAAAGCATTTTATTACCCACTATAGTCCACTCTCTCCTAAATACTATGATATAACCTGAATTCTTATTGACTGCATCAATACCATAAGGACTGAAGAATGTGTGGTCCTCTAAAATGTGTGTAGTACATAAGGTAAACCCTCATTATCCTGAGAATCAATCCAGGGGGACCATGTTAGTAAGAATGGTTCTATTGAATCATGGACCTTAGCTAGTATATGCTCTGATAGCATTGCCTCATTGAGTTTCGTGAAGACTAGATTATCATTTAGCCTTACTGATTTCCAGCTATATGCTATTTGCCTTCTGGCCAACGCCATTACATGGTGTAAGAGTTTGTTAGCTGCGCGTGTGATCTTCTGGGGCCTATTGCCCAATAAAGCCACTGTGGGATCTAGGGGGGATTCAATTCTGAGCATGAGGGAGGTGCGTCTCCATATCTTTTTCCAGAAGATTTGTACTATAGGGCACTGCCACCACATGTGCCATAATGTGCCTTTTTGGCCGCAGCCCCTTGGACATAACTCGGACTGATCTGGACAAAAAGCATGGACTCTGGCTGGCGTAAAATAGGTGCGGTGTAATAGTTTAAGTGATGTTTCAATGGAGGAATAGAAGAGACTATTCTTTAGTAAGGTCATGCAGCAGTGTCCCCATTTACTTATCGATAGAGTTTTGCCTGTATCTCTTTCCCAGTCTAACTGGAATTTCATCTTTTCATCAGACTCCTCCCTCATTAACATAAAGTAGAAGTCTGATATAAGCCCTTTATTTAACGGTCCATTTCTGCACCTAGTTTCAAACAGAGAGTATATGTTTATCTCTTTATCTTTATCTAAAGTATTTATATAATTGAAAATTTGTGTGGCTCTAGAGATTTCCTGGGAAGGCACCTCCCTGTCCGCAAAAAAACTGGCGACGGTCCATCAGTTTGAATGCTAATGTGAATTTTCCTAATCTAGTAAGACCCTTTGAGATCCACCAGGAAAATGGCTGTTGATTTAGGCCAGATGTGAAATCTGGGTTACCAAAAATAGCGGACATAAGGCAGGTTGGGGATTGTAGTTTGTATACAAATCTAAGGTTAAGCCATAATTTAATAGAAGAACCAAATATTGGGGATAAGGCCTGAATCTTTTTCAACTGAATTTTCCTGGCCCACATTACTCCTGGGGTGGTAAGGGGATGAATCAATTTAGATTCAATATCGACCCAGAGGGGGGCCATATATCCGGAGTTTACTAGCACCAACTGGGATAATCTAGCCGCCCTGTAGTATGTCATCAGTATCGGAAGTTTAAGTCCTCCCCTATGTTTTGTTTTGGCCAAAGTAGCATATTTTATCCTAGCTTTTTTATGTGACCAGATAAATCTGAGGATTCTTTTTTGCAGGTCAGCTACATGGGAGGGTCGTATTGGTATAGGCAGGGTTCGGAAGAGGTACAACAGTCGAGGGAAAAGGGTCATTTTAATTGCATGTACCTTCCCAAGCAGGGAAAGGGGATATTTTGCCCACGTTTCTAGGTCTTCCGAGAGTCTTCTATACAAAGCCGGATAATTGATATCATGTAATTGAGTGGGATCAGATGGTAAATTGATTCCAAGATATTTAATGAATTTAGATTGGTATTGTAGTCCTAGGGACTCGGCTAAGTTCTTTCCCGCTTTGTGAGAAGTCTGAGAAACCAAAAGTTCTGATTTATCTTTGTTTAATTGGAAACCCGAGAAAACAGAAAAATCCTGGATAATTTTTAGTAAGTTGGGAATGGAAGTGTGCGGTGAAGAGAGGGTAAGGAGAATGTCGTCAGTGAATAAATTTAATTTGTATTGCTTTTTTCCTAGTTGGACGCCCAGTACCTCCAGGGACCCCCTAATCCTGCTTGCCAAGGGCTCTATGACTAGTGCAAAGATGCCCGGAGATAATGGGCACCCTTGTCTTGTTCCCCGGCTTATAGAAAATCTAGTTTGATTATACGAAGGCAGTTTTAGGTATGCAGTAGGAAGGGAGTAAAGAGTTTGTCATTTTTCTTTCAATTGCAAACGTAACCAGTTTTTCAATGGTGTATTGGTTTAACATAGGAAAACCTACTGTTGGCTTTAGATTCTAATCTATCACTCCGATTTGCAAACGGATTTCACTGAAGCTGTAGATTGCATCCCAGAACATAGTTTAGGGGCCATTACCACTTCAACTATAGTCATTTTTCTTTTATTTGCAAACGTAACCAGTTTATTAATGGTGTATTGGTTTAACATAGGAAAACCTTCTGTTGGCTTTAGATTCTAGTCTATCACTCCGATTTGCAAATGGATTTCACTGAAGCTGTAGATTGCATCCCAGAACATAGTTTAGGGGCCATTACCTCTTCAACTATAGTCATTTTTCTTTCAATTGCAAACGTAACCAGTTTTTCAATGGTGTATTGGTTTAACATAGGAAAACCTACTGTTGGCTTTAGATTCTAATCTATCACTCCGATTTGCAAACGGATTTCACTGAAGCTGTAGATTGCATCCCAGAACATAGTTTAGGGGCCATTACCTCTTCAACTATAGTCATTTTTCTTTCAATTCCAAACGTAACCAGTTTTTCAATAGTGTATTGGTTTAACATAGGAAAACCTACTTTTGGGTCTAGATTCTAATCTATCACTCCGATTTGCAAACGGATTTCACTGAAGCTGTAGATTTTATACCAGAACATAGTTTAGGGGCCATTACCTCTTCAACTATAGTCATTTTTCTTTCAATTGCAAACATAACCAGTTTTTCAATGGTGTATTGGTTTAACATAGGAAAACCTACTGTTGGCTTTAGATTCTAATCTATCACTCCGATTTGCAAATGGATTTCACTGAAGCTGTAGATTGCATCCCAGAACATAGTTTAGGGGCCATTACCACTTCAACTATAGTCATTTTTCTTTCATTTGCAAACGTAACCAGTTTTTCAATGGTGTATTGGTTTAACGTAGGAAAACCTACTGTTGGCTCTAGATTCTAATCTGTCACTCCGATTTGCAAACGGATTTCACTGAAGCTGTAGATTGCATCCCAGAACATAGTTTAGGGGCCATTACCTCTTCAACTATAGTCATTTTTCTTTCAATTGCAAACGTAACCAGTTTTTCAATGGTGTATTGGTTTAACATAGGAAAACCTACTGTTGGCTTTAGATTCTAATCTATCACTCCGATTTGCAAACGGATTTCACTGTAGCTGTAGATTTCATCCCAGAACATAGTTTAGGGGCCATTACCTCTTCAACTATAGTCATTTTACTTTTAATTGCAAACGTTACCAGTTTTTCAATGGTGTATTGTTTTAACATAGGAAAACCTACTGTTGGCTCTAGATTCTAATCTATCACTCCGATTTGCAAACGGATGTCACTGAATCTGTAGATTTTATCCCAGAACATAGTTTAGGGGCCATTACTTCTTCAACTATAGTCATTTTTCTTTCAATTGCAAACATAACCAGTTTTTCAATGGTGTATTGGTTTAACATAGGAAAACCTACTGTTGGCGTTAGATTCTAATCTATCACTCCGATTTGCAAATGGACTTCACTGAAGCTGTAGATTTTATCCCAGAACATAGTTTAGGGGCCATTACAACTTCAACTATAGTCATTTTTCTTTCATTTGCAAACGTAACCAGTTTTTCAATGGTGTATTGGTTTAACATAGGAAAACCTTCTGTTGGCTTTAGATTCTAATCTATCACTCTGATTTGCAAACAGATTTCACTGAAGCTGTAGATTTTATCCCAGAACATAGTTTAGGGGCCATTACCTCTTCAACTATAGTCATTTTTATTTCAATTGCAAACGTAACCAGTTTTTCAATGGTGTATTGGTTTAACATAGGAAAACCTACTGTTGGCTTTAGATTCTAATCTATCACTCCGATTTGCAAATGGATTTCACTGAAGCTGTAGATTGCATCCCAGAACATAGTTTAGGAGCCATTACCTCTTCAACTATAGTCATTTTTCTTTCAATTGCAAACGTAACCAGTTTTTCAGTGGTGTATTGGTTTAACATAGGAAAACCTACTGTCTGCTTTAGATTCTAATCTATCACTCCGATTTGCAAACGGATTTCACTGAAGCTGTAGATTGCATCCCAGAACATAGTTTAGGGGCCATTACCTCTTCAACTATAGTCATTTTTCTTTCAATTGCAAACTTAACCAGTTTTTCAATGGTGTATTGGTTTAACGTAGGAAAACCTACTGTTGGCTCTAGATTCTAATCTATCACTCCGATTTGCAAACGGATTTCACTGAAGCCAGTGGTGCTCAGCAGAGCTCGAATATTCGAGTAGCTCGAATATTCGAGCTCTTTTCCAGCTATTCGAGCTCGGTATTCGAGCTCCGAATAGCTGTAGCTATTCGAATGGGCTATTCGCGTACACTCGAATAGCCCATTCACTATTCGAGCTATTCGAGCAAACGGCGCTATTCGAGCTCGGTACCGAGCTCAAATAGCGTCATAGCCCAGATTGATGTCCTTAGAGCCAATCAGAGGGCTCCCAGGCCCTCTGACGGCAGCCAATCACAGAGGGGGACCCTGGCCAGCCCCTACCCTATAAATAGCGGCCGCCATGTTACGTTTCTCCGTGCTTGCCTGAGACTTGTACAGAGAGAGAGTTGCTCCTTTGTGCTTTGGCTTAGCAAGAGCTCTATTGTGGTCATTTACCTAGCGTTTTTGCTCACATACACCTCCTATACACACCTATATTGTTGTTAGTTAGTTAGACATTGTATTTTAGTTAGTAGCATTTGTGTTACATAGAGACAGGCCAGCTGCTGCAGGCTTACAGCTTTAGGCCTCAGGGCCTTGCCTGTGTGGGCAGCTGTCCTCCTGTCCTCTGTTTATTTCTCTCTATTCTATATATTTCTGCTGTCCGTTACTACTGATTGTATTAGTATTGTAGTTATATACTGTAACTGTACTAGGACACTCACTGTCACTGTTCATAGGCTACTAGCTGCTCCTGCGTGTGTGCACTCACTTTCTGTGTACACACTACACACACTCTATTTCCTTCTGATAACTGATTGATTATTGTAATTGATTATTGTAATTAGTTAGTTGTACTTACTGTTACTACTTACTGTACTAGGAGTCTAGGACACTCAGTCACTGTTCATAGGCTACTAGCTCCTGCGTGTGTGCACTCACTGTCTGTGTACACACTACACACACTCTATTTCCTTCTGATAACTGATTGATTATTGTAATTAGTTAGTTGTTTGTACTTACTGTTACTACTTACTCTTACTGTACTAGGAGTCTAGGACACTCAGTCACTATTCATAGGCTACTAGCTCCTGCGTGTGTGCACTCACTGTCTGTGTACACACACTACACACACTCTATTTCCTTCTGATAACTGATTGATTATTGTAATTAGTTAGTTGTACTTACTGTTACTACTTACTCTTACTGTACTAGGAGTCTAGGACACTCAGTCACTGTTCATAGTCTACTAGCTCCTGCGTGTGTGCACTCACTGTCTGTGTACACACACTACACACACTCTATTTCCTTCTGATAACTGATTGATTATTGTAATTAGTTAGTTGTTTGTACTTACTGTTACTACTTACTCTTACTGTACTAGGAGTCTAGGACACTCAGTCACTGTTCATAGGCTACTAGCTCCTGCGTGTGTGCACTCACTTTCTGTGTACACACTACACACACTCTATTTCCTTCTGATAACTGATTGATTATTGTAATTGATTATTGTAATTAGTTAGTTGTACTTACTGTTACTACTTACTGTACTAGGAGTCTAGGACACTCAGTCACTGTTCATAGGCTACTAGCTCCTGCGTGTGTGCACTCACTGTCTGTGTACACACACTACACACACTCTATTTCCTTCTGATAACTGATTCATTATTGTAATTAGTTAGTTGTACTTACTGACTGTTACTACTTACTTACTTACTGTACTAGGGACACTCACTCAGTCACTGTTCATAGGCTAGCTCCTGCGCGTGTTTGCGCGTGCGTGCGTGCACTCACTGTCTGTAGTGTACACACACTAAATTTACTTGTGATTACTACTGATTATTGTAACTGCTAGTTGTACTTCCTGACTGTTACTACTTACTTACTGTACTAGGGACACTCACTCAGTCACCTCACCCACCAACCCACTCCATTAAAGTACCCCACTTTTCACCCGCCCTTTTAAAAAACTTTTGTCTATACGCCCAAAACATCGAAGATGTCTGGAAGTGGCAGCCAGCGCGGTTTGGGCAAGGGGAAGGGCAGCAAGGGAATCAGGAGGAGAGGGAGCAGCATTGTGGCAGGCCGCGGCCGCGCCACCATGCACAGTTCCGCAGCAGCAGCAGCAGCGTCAGTGGCTAACATTCCTCCCATAGCCACTGGCCGTGGACGCCTTGGGCGCCGCCACGCAGGAGCATCTGCAACTCACGCTGCAGAGACACAGCAGCAGCAGCGTGTAGCACCTGCTCCGATTTTCCTCCAGCCGGGTCGGAAACGTCCCATTGAGGAAAAGCATGCAGACACTGTGGTGCAACTCATGACGGAGGATGAGCAGCCCGCCATCAGCTCTGCATCCGAGGCCTCCACCCTCACCACCACCCCTGTTCGCAGCAGCCGCCCAGCAGGGCCTGGGGAGGAGGCCAGTTCACCGTCAGTTGGCGACCTGTCATTCAGCAGTCTTTTGACCCCAGGCATCATGAGTCAATTGTCTGCTGTTGTTGGCGATTTTGAGGAGGAGATGCTGATGGGCACTTTGGGGGATGAGGGATTGGACAGCAAGACTGTGGCGACAGTCAAGCAGCCCATCCATGCATCAGGAGAGGAGTTTGGGGGGTCCTCATCCCAGCAGGACATGTTTCAGGAGGGGGAGGATGATGATGACCCGGTGACAGACAGAGACTGGGTGCCACCACCTCCAGGGGATGTCGTCCTCAGCAGCTCTGAGGAGGAGGATGCTCTTGTGGGCCTTGCAAGGAGGCGCATCATTGCAAGCATTGGCAGCAGCAGTAGGCAGGTCCCACAGCCTGCTGGTGTCTCAGGCTCAGCAGCAGCAGCATCTGCCAGTACCACCACCAGCCGCACCCAAGCCCCCCAAGCCCCCCCCCCAACCACCACAGGGAGACAGGCAGCAGCGCTTCCATGCCGTAGGGGGATGTTTCTGTCACCAATCTGGCGATATTTCACCATGCCCACTGTGTACAGCAAGTACGCCACTTGCAACCACTGTCAGCGGAAGTTGAGCAGAGGTGCAGACCCCTTAAAGTTCAGCACCAGCTCGCTCATCAACCACCTTGCTGCGAAACATTTCCACCAGCATGAGGAGTTCCAGAGACTGAAGGCATCTGGTGCTGGCAGTGGCACCACACCCATCACTGCACAGCCTTCAGCAGCAGCAGCAACAGCAGCCACCCGCTCTCCTGCTCCTCCAGCAGCACCAGCAGGAGTGCGGAAACGCACTGCTCCTCCCCCCTCTGCAACTCCTGCCGCCGACACTGAGGCCTGTTCTGGCAGCCAGTCCTCAGTGGCCTCCTCCGCTGTGTCTGCTGATTCCCGTGCCAGCAAAAGGCCACGCCAGAGCCTTTTGAGCGAGTCCTTCCAGGGGGTGGTTAGGGCTCTGCCTCCCAGCAGCCGTCGCGTGCGGCAGCTGAACGGCTTGCTGGCACGGGCCATGTGCTCCCAACTCCTGCCGTACACGCTCGTGCAGGAGGGGAGCGACATTCGTGCGCTGCTTGCTTGCGCAGCCCCAGACTGGCAGCTCCCCAGCAGACACTTTTTCTCCCGCAAGGCCATTCCTGCACTGCACCGCTTTGTGATGGCCAATGTGGAGCGAGGGCTGGAGCACGCGGTTGGTGAAAGGGTCCACGTCACCATGGACTCCTGGAGCAGCCGCTTCGGGACAGGCCGCTACCTGTCCTTCACTGTCCACTGGGTCAGCTTGGTGGAAGGGGGTGAGGATGGGAGAGCAGCAGCGGGCACAGCAGCAGCAGCAACACAGTGGGTGGTGCCACCCCGCAGGGTCAGGGGAACTGCAGCAGGTTCCTCCGATCCTCTGCCATCCTCCGGCACACCTGGCCAAACCCCCCGCCTCAGCAGCAGCGTGAAGGCCCGCCACTGCCAAGCGCTGCTGCACTTGGTCAGCCTTGGGAAGACCAAGCTGACGGCAACCCATGTGTTGGCCAAACTCCAGGAGCAGGAGAGGATTTGGCTGACCCCCAGAGGCCTCAGAGTCGGAGAGGTGGTGGCCGACAATGGGGCCAATCTGGTTGCCGCAATAGACAGGGGAAACCTGACCCACATCCCCTGTCTTGCCCACGTGCTGAACCTGGTGGTGCAGAAGTTCTTGCGCACCTACCAGGGGATGGGAGAACTGCTGGAAACGGCAAGGAACGTTGTGCGTCACTTCCGGCGCTCGGCTGCAGCCTGTGCGAGCCTGGAAGACGTGCAAAAGGAGCTGGATCTGCCACGCCATCGGCTGATCCTTGACGTTCCGACTCGCTGGAACTCCACCCTGGCGATGTTGGAGCGTCTGGTTGAACAGAAGCACGCTGTCAACCAGTACCTTGCCCTGGCCACTGTTTCCGCCGCTCAGAGAAGGGACAAGACCAGCAACATCCCGTCCATCGTCCCCGACGATGACTGGAGGCACATGCAGCAGGTGTGCTTAGTGCTGGCTCCCTTTCTGCAGGCCACTAACATGGTGAGCAGGGACCATGCTATGGTCTGCGAGTGGGTGCCCCTGGTTTGTCTGCTGAACAGGGCCCTCGATGCTTTGCTGGAACAGGGAGCGGCAGCCTTGGACCAGCAGGAGCGGCAAGCCGCTGCACAGTCCACCTCTGAGGGGGAGGAGGAGGAGGACTTGGTGGAGGTCCCTGACCTTGCTGGTGATGAGGGGGAGCAGCACAGTGCAGCTGAGTTGGTGCGGGGGTGGAGAGAGGATGAGGCTGACGAGGCAGAGGAGGAGGATGAGGACAGCAGCACTGCCGTCGATGTGCCAGCAGACGTGGCCCGCCTCTTCCCAATGGCAGCGCAC